>NC_057803.1:646345407-646989483 GCF_018294505.1 Triticum aestivum | reverse complement strand
CGTATAATGCAATTTCTTGATTGGTACTGGTAATGCTAATGTAATTTATGATTTACCGTGCATATACAAAAAGGGATTTTGGAGCTATTTTTTTCTAGACTGGTGGGAGGAAGCGAACTTCCACACTGCTTTTTGTACCAACTCGAATGCTACAGGGGTGGTTGAGGAACAACTACAGCGTCATGCGACATTATAGAGAGGGGCACAAAAAGAAATAACAGTGAAGAAAAACAACATTAGGCATTTTAATGTCTGTTTCTATGACAAAGACTGCGCGATCCAACATTGTTTTCACCATGCCTTTTCGTGGGTATGTTAAGGGGGTGGAATGAATAGGCAAGTTAAGTCTCAAATCCGACTGGGAGTATCACTCTTATGTTGGAAAATTTGGAACTGTCACGATTATATTGTCCTAGAAAAGGTGAATGTTTCTAGTTTTGCCCAGGTTATGCACATGGCTATACACTTTATACCAGTACGTGGTGCTTCCTTCATTGTGCAGAAGCCTAGGATCTTCTAGAATGTACAATAATTTGTTCAGTTGATTGTGATGGCAGTCGAACAATAAGATGAGCATTGCAGAAGTGCATTGTGTTTATTTAATATTACTGGAAGCTTTTATTACACAGTTATTATATCATCAAGAAATATGATCTCAATTAAAACTGAAGAGACCAAAACATCATGACAAACATAGCTTAAAGATGTTAGCCCGCCAAGAACGACTACGCTATAATAAACTAAGAAGTCTATATCTAGCACACCAATTTATTGGAACATCAATTCTTTATTAATCTTTTCAAGCCACTTGGTGCAAAGTTCTATCTGCTCTTGCGCTACTCCTTTTGTAACAATGGTGCCCAAGACCAGAGCCAAGTGGTACACGCTAAGACCCAAAAATATGAGAAACTAGAAGATATCCTGCGCGTTGTTGCGGGAATTGGTTGTTGAAATTTTGGGTTGATAACATTGAGAACCATAATTAAAAGTATATATGACATATCATGTATAGTTGCCACAACATTTATTAAACATAAGTAGAATAATTGAATGTACAACATTTGTTCGTGCATTGTTGAATATTGTGGTGGGTCTTTCCCCATGCATTCTTGCACATTGAGACGGGCCTTATCCCGTTGATAATTATATGGTGAGGTAGCATGCTTACATGTTGAGATAAATAAGGTAGTGGAAATGACTCTCTTAGGTGTATATAGGATATAAAAAAAGTGGTGTGATATGAGGCAATTCACAATAAAAAATGATTATGGATAGTTTCCTTTTCATACAAAAAGCTACAACGTGAATTGTGTCCCCTGCCACTTACGCTTAATAGTGTATCTTATTTTATTGCTAAGGTCCTCTTTTCCTTGACTATGTACTAGATAAAAAACCCACAATAATAGGTTCCAAATTTGGAACTAGATAATCACAGTAGTTACATTGCTGGAGAAGAGCTCATGAGCAGGCAGACATTTCTGCACCGGCCTCTGCATCTTAATCACCTCGTGTGCGTGAATGCGTGGTGTAGTGTGGTGGAAAATATATAGAAGAAATATGGTCCGACCGGAAACATCAATGGGTCGATCTAGAGGCTACACTCACCCTAGCATGGAACAACAATGGCTAAGGAGAAGAATGTCCATATCATGGGTCGATCTAGAGGCTACACTCACCCTAGCATGGAACAACAATGGCTAAGGAGAAGAATGTCCATATCATGAAGCACACAACCAGTTCCCCGTGTCTCTCAATCCCATGGGATGCTAATTGTTCCCATCCAAAGGCTAAATCAGCAACATGGTAGTCAACCTGCTTTGTCTCTATTTGATTCCTCTCTTCAACTTTGTAGCAATTGTGGGTGGCACTCTCATGTTTGCTATATGCTATTGCATCTACCTTTTATAACACAGTTTGGCTAGGTCCACATGTAGGCTTTTGAAACTTTCTTTTATCCTTTTGACACTATAATAATGTTCTAATAAAATAATGGCTACATATGATTTATTGCATCTGTGTGGGAGGATGTGGTTCTTATTAGTGGCGGAGGGCACAGAAAAATTGAGGTGGGGCAAACTTAAATAAAGTATCAAAAGGAATGTACAATACAATACGTAATCTATACGCACTGCATTTCCAGATGATGCTAAACCGTATCACCAATTTCTATAGGAATAGAAACATATTTCGATTGATCAATAATTTTACCCACGCAATGGTGTTGTACCCTTCCTCTAGCAACCGACGTAGAAACATCACCTCGCTGTTGCGCTTCCGGCGCCCGCACAATGCATGCTCATGTGTGCTACGTGGTCTTGATCCCGCGCATTGTGTCGTCGTGTTCTAGCGTCTAACCAACCATCTGCCTACCGACCTCGCTGCTACCTGGCTAATCCACCGGCCATGCCTTTTTTTTTAGTAAAATCCATCGTTCGTGCCTATGGCATTGATATCATTCTGGTCGCTCGACTAGTTTCGGTAACAACTTTTATTTTAGGCAAGATTCACTTTTGGTGGGCTAAGAGCATGTCACTTGGTGCGCCCTCTGCCGCTGCCACATGTCATGTGTTGGGCACTCCCTTAATATTTTAGGTTTTTTGTTGTTTTTCTATACGCATTTTAGGGCTTCAGATGATTTTTTGTTCTTGTTTTTTGGGTTTTGCCCTGTTTTTTAAGATACTGGAGAATTAAAAAAAACATATTTTGTGTGAAAAACGTGTTTTTGCTTTCGCGAGAGGCATGGGTTTGCTTCCGCAAGAGGCACATCTGTGCGTCTCGGAAAGGCAAAAAAAAATTGGTTTTTGCTTCCAGGAGAGGCATAGGTTTGCTTCTTGTGGAGTCACAAGCTTGCTTCCGCGAGAGGCACAGATTTGCTTCCGCGAGAGGCACGACTCTGCTTCTAGAAAAGAAAAAAAACTGTTTTCTGTTCCACGAGAGGCACATGTTTCGTTCTTGTGGAGGCATAAGTTTGTTTCCACCAGAGGCACAAATTTGCTTACACACGAGGCACAGATTTGATTCTTGTGGATGCATAGATTTTCTTCCGTGAGAGGCATATGTTTGTTTCTCGTGGAGGCACGGGTTTCCTTCCGCGAGAAGCCAATCTGTCGATGGAACTCCGTCACGAACGACGTCCTGCCCTGGTGCACCGCTGCTCTGCTCCTCTCTAGCCGTTGCCTCTGCTCCTCGATGAGGTACGCAGCCCATGCCTGGTCATCGCCGCCCCCGGCAGACCAGTTCGCCTCCGTGCTCCAGGAGGTCCGCCTCTCTGCCGGCCTGGCAATTAGGTCGCCTCTGTCCCATAGCAGATCCGCCACGCTAGCCTGCGGTGAGAGAGAGAGAGAGAAGAGGGGCGGTCTAGCGCAGCCGCCGGTCGCCTCCCTTCAATGGGCGGTGAGAGAGGAATCAAAGACGTTGCAGAGATGCGAGGGGATAGGGGTCAGGATGTTGCATGCGGGGAGAATGAGTGCCGGGTTCCATGTGGTTCGCTTGAATCTGAGGTGTCGCTTGGTTGCGCATAAAGAGGGAGTATTCCATTCTCTGGAACTGATGGATTCACGATCCAAACACGGGAATGGGCTCTTGGAATGGAGCCGACCCATGACATTATACTTGATGATAGAAACCAAACACACCCTAACGTCCACCCAAACCAGCTATCACACAAACTTGTGGGGAAAGAAACGGGGGATTCAATGGTTCTATATATGCTTGAGTTAAATGCGCTTAGCTTGTTATTGTGGAGCCAGTGCTCTAAACCATACATTGTTCCTTTATTTTGCTTTTTTATTGCATGCTAATCCTTTTCCCTTAGATAATTGAAGGTTGTCTATAGATGTGGTTATCTCACTATTTGTTTCCCTGCGGCGGATAGCGGAGTTTAATGACTTGAAGAGTGGTATGAATGTCTTCATGCTAAGCACGCGTGCTGTGGGGCTTGGTATCAACCTTACTTCTGCTGATACTCACATCCTGTATGACAGTGACTGGGTAATTTTCCTTCAACTTTTGGAGAGTTTGTAGCTGTCCTTGGTACAGTGCTTGATGTATGGTTAGGGGCATGGGGGCTCATCTCCTCATTGTTGCAGGGATGGAATATTAAGGGAGCTTTTGGAAAGCTAAAGGTAGAGCATGTGGTGATTGGGCAGGGACAGTTTCAACAGGATGCCGCCAAGCCTAATGATGTAAAAACTGTAAACCCCTTTTTTACATAATCATCAAACATTGGGAATGATTGTTGATTTGTTCTTTCGATGTCGAGAAATGCAGGAGGCTGAGCTGCTAGCGTTGTTGAGGGACGAGCAGGGCGAGGAAGACAGGATGATCTAGATGGATATCAGCGATGAGGACCTTCTGATGGTGACGGACCGGAGCGACCTCACCGGCCCCGCCGCAGCTGCCAATGCTGCACCTTTGGTCCCCCTGAATGGACCTTGCTGCGAGGTGGTGCTGGCCTTGAAGAGCGGTGGTGGCATGCTCTTGACGCTCACCAGCTGAGCCATCCTAGCAATGGCGACTCCTCCGTATTTTGATGCTTTGGTTCGTTCGCCGCCTAATGGTCGACAATAGTGCATTGCACCGCTTAGGTTCAAGAGCTGATGTTTTGGTGGGTTGTGTTCTAAGCAAATGCTCGGCAGCCTATGTAAGGTTGTCATGGTATGCTAGATGAGACTGGTAATGGCATTATTCTGCTGCTCTACAATGCTAGATCTTCCAGGTTTTAGTGTAGAACTGCTGAGCTTTATTAAGTATCAACACATAAACATGAAGAGGTAGTGAGTGATGTTGTTGAAGAATGTAGGAAAACTTTTTTAATCATTTGTTTTTAATATTTCAGACTCGCCTCGTTAGTACTCCATCCATGTCAAAATATAGTGCATATTATTCTTCAGCCAAACTTTTACGGATTTTGATAAAGTTCATAGAAAAGTTATTAATAACTACAATATCAATTCAATACCATTAGGTTCATGAAACGTACTTTTGTATCAAATGAGAATGGAGTTTGGTAAGAGTTGTTGCGAAGTAAATACATCACTGAAACAACCCTATCATAAGTGATGATCAAACCTACAAACTACCAATTCTAAAAGGGTTTTCCATCATGAGTAAAAGACAAATTCTTTAGTAAGGATCCTTCACAGTCAGCGGCGGCACTAGCTAGTAGGAGTACTCCCTCTATTTTTATTTACTTTGCATATTAGCTTTATCTCGGGTCAAACTTTCTAAATTTTGATCAATTTTATAGAAAAAAATAAGTTAACATCCACAACACCAAATCAATACCATTAGAATCATCATACGATATATATTTTTTATTGTGAACGTTTAGATTGTTTTCAATAAACTTGATCAAACTTTATAAATTTTGACTTAGGTCAAAGCTAATATCCGTAGTAAATAAAAATGGAGAGAGCATTGGGGGAGCTTTATGTTAGGACAATTGTCCACGGCCTTCCCAACCCATAGCAAACACGCAATGTGTTATTCAGAGTAAACTGGGCCATACGAGAAAAATAGCAAGTCTTCCTTTGTATCGGCCCGCCAAGTTTTGGTTGTGCAGATCCGCCACTTGAAAGGAGTACTATTTTTTGGGGCGATTCCAGGTTTGGACGCATGCTTCTCAGTACCCTTCGCTATACAAAATTGTGCATAACACACATGTTGGGTGGGGTGGCACAAGTGTTACCTCATTGAACATCTAACCAGATGCTACACTCAGCCTAGCCAAGAACAACAGTGGCTAAGGAGAAGAATGGCCGCACCAATAAGCACACAACAAGTTCCCCGTGTCTCTCAATCGGACTGCATGCTATTTGGCTCCCATCCAAAGGCCAGATCAGCAACATGGTAATCAATCTGCTTTGTCTCTATTCCCTCCTCTCGTCAACTTTGCAACAAATGTAGGTGGTACTCTCATATTTGCTCTATGCTACTGCATCTACTTTTTATAATACGGTTTGACTAGGTCCACAAGTAGGCTCTTTACACTTTCCTTTATCCTTTTGGCACTATAATAATGTTTTAATAAATAAATAATGGCTACATATGTTTTATTGCATCTGTGAGGGAGCATGTGGTTCTTATCAGTGGCGGAGAACGGAGAAAACTTAAGGTGGGAGAAACTTAAATCAAGTTTCAAAACGAATGTATGATACAATATCAAAGTAATATGTACACACTATAATTTTATATGATGCTAAGCCGAATCACCAATTTCAATGCAAATATAAGCATATTTAGCTTGAACTTTTAGTACTAATTGTTCAGCTTTTTTATCAAATCTTGCTTAATTTTACTGATCGAGAATTTTACCCACGCAATGGTGATGTACCCTTCCTCTGGCCACCAGCGACCCAGAAACGTAGCTGTGCTGGTGCACTCCGAGTGCCCGCACAATGCATGTGTGTGTGCACCCATGCGGTATGGATCCCTCGCATTGTGTCGTCGCGTTTTAGCCTTTGACCCGGCGTCAGCCTGTCAGCCACGCTGCTACATGGCTAATCCATCGTCCGTGACTTCTTTTCTTTTCAGTAGAAATCCATCATTCGTGCCAATGTCATTGATATCGTTCTGGTCATTCGACTGGTTTTGCTAACATTTCTTAGGCAAGGTTTCGCTAACAGCTGGCCATAAGAGCTCCTAATTAGCACATTTTGCCCCAAGTAAGTGCAGCGGCACTCACGCGCTACACAAGTGGGCAATCCCAGCACGGAACGTAGAACAGCTCGCTCCCCCTCCCTCGTTTTTCAGGATTGACTGACCGACCATTAACCAATTGACTCCTAACAGATTGACTGTTAAATAATTACGAAGTTCAAAAAAAGTTGGAAAATACCCAACAATTTGTACTTTGAGGTTTTGTGACATTAAAGGCTAAATATACAACAATGCCACACAACACGAGTCAAAGTACACAAAAAAAGATGTTGAATAATTTCTTATTCATAGAAAAAGCTATAGGGTGTGTCCCCGCCAAATGGGCAATATCCGGTCCAAGTCCCGCATATGGTCCGACCCGAAACATTGACCTCACATACATCAATGTGCTGCAAGACCAGATCGGAAACAATAACTGGTAAAGAGAAGAAGGACGAAACTGAGGCGCACACAACAAGTTCCCCGCGTCTCTCAATCCCACGGGATGCTATTGGGCTCCCATCCAAAGACCAGATCATAATTATGGTGATCAACCTTCTTTGTCTCTATTCCCCCCTCTTGTCAACTTTGCAACTACTGTAAGGGGTATTCTCATGTTTGCTCTATGCTACCGCATCTACTTTTTATAACAAGGTTTGGCTAGGTCCACATGTAGGCTCTTTATACTTTCTTGAATCCTTCCTGCACTATAATAATGTTCTAATAAATAAGCGCTACATATGATCTATTGCAGATGTGAGGGAGCATCTGGTTCTTATACAGAGAAAAATTAAGGTGGCAGCAAAGCTAAAAAGAGTATCAAAATGAAAGTATGATATAATATCAAAGTAATAAATATACACTATATTTCTATACGATGCTAAGTCGAACCACAAATTTCAATAGGAATATAAAGACATTTAGATTAAACTTTTAATACTAATTGCTAAGATTTTTAATTAAATCTTACTAACTTTAGCGGTCAAGAATTTTACCCATAAAATGATGATTTACCCTTCCTCTGGCCACCAGCAGCCCGGAATTGCAGCCGCACTGCTGCGCTCCCAGCGCCCACGCAACGCATGCGCATGAGCGCCATGCAGTCTTGATCCCGCACGCTGTGTCGTCGCATTTTAGCCTTTGACCCACCTTCTGCCTACCGACCCCGCTGCGGCATGGGTAATCCATGGGTCATGCCTTTTTCTAGTATAGAATCCATGTTCGTGTCGATGTCATTAATATTGTTATGATCGCTCGACTGGTTCCACTGATAGCTGACCAACGCCTAGGGAAAAGGATTTGGTCTAGTCCAACGAGGGGCCCAAATAACACGACCAACAACACTACAACACTGGCGGGTAGACCCATCCTATCTCCTTTTATTTATTTTTCCATATGCTGAACTTCTTACGGCATTACCTATACGACGCTTAAGGCGCCGCTTAAAGGCCATCCGATACAAGGCGAACCACATGTACTCTAGGTCTTTTAGCGGGATGGCCCATTTCTTTCTATGTTGGATTTTTCAACGTTATCCAGCTTTCTTATTTCTCGTAAACGGGTGAACTATTTTAAAATTGATGATTTTTTCCCATTCATAAACTTTTTCAAAATTTGATGATTTTTCAAAAAAATTGATGAACTTTTTTCTTGATGAATTCTTTTCGAAATCGCTGAACTGTTTTCAATTTCGATGACTTTTTCAACTTTAATGATTTTATTTTTATTTTTGAACTTTGTATAATTTGATGAAATATTTTTCAAATTCATGAAATGTTTTTCAAAATCGGTGAATATTTTGAATTCACAATATTTTCAATTTTTCCAAACTATTTTAAATGCATGACTTTTTCCAAATTGTTGAAATTTATTCTAAATCAGTGACCTTTTTTTAAATCTATTGACTTTTTTAAAAAATCGTGAACTTCTTCCAAATTCAATGAATTTTGTTTCAGAATATATGTGTCTTTTTCAATTTTGACGAACTTTGGTTCAGAATCAATGTACTTTTTTCAAATTCGATGAATTATTTTCAAATGTTTTGATTTCTTTCATTTTTTAATTTTCCAAAATTTGATGAACTTTTCGAAATTGATGTTTTTTTTAATTGATGATTTTATGTTCAAAACTGATTAATATTTTTACTTTAAGAACTTTTATGAAAAAAATCCTTAGTTTTTAAAAGTTAATGTTTGACCGGTGAACTGGTCAACCACGCCGAGCAAACTGTGTTCGAGCAACCAGAAGGGAAACCGGTCAAATGCGATTGAGCGGCCCACTTTCTACATGGGCAGGCCCACGAGCAGCCAAGCGTAAGCGCCGGTTCCTCCAACTGGTGCTTAGAGCATCTCGAACAAATAATGTAAAATATATCACTAAAAACTGCTAGATGTAAAATTTACATCACCAAAAGGTAGTTTTTACATCACCAAAAATTAGTATCCAACTCCAACAGAATACATCAGCCACGCCGCGCCGCTCCAATAGTGCAGATTTGGATAAGACGGTTATACGAGATGGAAAAGTCATGGTGGGGATGGGATGGGATGTGAAGAAGCGGAACATGACGAAGAACGAGAATGGATGATGGATGGACATGTTAAACAGTCTAACAATGATGAAGAGGACGAGTCGGAAATATGTGGAGTAAATAAAGACAGAGGGAGCACTTGCGGGGCTACAAGTTAGGAAATGGGCCACGACCTGCCCAATCCATAGCAAACACACATTGTGTTACTGAGAGTAAACTGGGCCATGGGAGAAAAATGGTAGGCCTTCATTGTATTGACCCAACCAGTTTTGGTTGTGTAGCTCCGCCACTGTGAGGGAGTACTATATTTTGGGAGTTTCAGGCTTGGACGCACACTTCTTAGCCAGCAATACCCTTCACTGTACAAAATTGTGCATCCCACACATGTTGGGTGGGGTGGCACATGTGTTAGCCCATTGGGCATCTAACGGCTACACTCATCCTAGCATAGAACAACAACAAAAATTTGAAAACGAAGGCAAAATATTTGCTTCATCGATTAATTAAGAAGAAGAGAATTGCTCACTTAATTAACGGAAAACCAGGGAAAAACCGATACATATAGACCACATACTACTCTCTAAGAAAGAAACTCCATGACTCCATAGTCAACCAGAAAAACATAGATACACACAACAACCATTATCCCACGCACTTATACGTCATAAAGAAACCCTAATCGAAACAAAGGTTGAAGATAACGGACACCACCAAACAGGGGCGGAGCCAGGATTTTGATATTGGGGGGGGGGGGGGGGGGGCAAGTCAAGTTCATAAAAAATCATAGACCGATCACGATCACGTTAATCTTTAGGACAAGTACAAGATAGGAATTATTCATCGAACCATGGCATCACAAATCACACAACCAAAACAATTTAACAACATAAATCTGATGTATAAGTTCAACAATGATACAAGATAAGAAGTGAGACTAGTAGATGGTGTGATGTACCAAAGTGTTAAATCTTGGGTCCTTGGCTAGTTCTTGTTGGTTGGATTCGGAGGATCCACAAAATTTGACAAGTGAAGAAACCTGCGTCGCGTCATCGTCGTATGAATAGGATTGGGAGCTGCGAGGCATGGATAGGAGAGGCGGCTGGGCGAACGAGGGCACAGAACGGCGGCGATCACTTCTGGGTTCTAATCCACGTACATGCTATTCACACGGGAAGGTAACACCCATGCCGAGGGAGCTCCTATTCGCCACATTCTATGGCAAACAGACCTCCCTTCACATAGGGAGTGCCCGGATGGGCCGGCCCATTTTGAGTTGAACAAACCAAGCTGTCGGGCTAAAAAAGCGCGAAAACATTGCGCCGTGGGCTGATACAGTAGCTTCCCTGATACAGTAGCTTCCCTTCCCCAATTTCTTCTTCCTCACCAATACGGCCCTCTTCTTCTCCCTCTTACTCCTCTCACCAACGTGATCCTAGCTACTCTCTCACCTCTTTAGCCTTATGGGACCCACTTTTCCATGGCATAGTTACTCCCCGGGCCCACCTCCACCCTAATTAATTACCATTCATTGATCCCACCACCCTCTCTAACCCTCTAGAGGTAAGCCCACCAAATTAAGCACCTCCAACTACCACATCCCTCTCTTCTTGATTTCATCTGTTCGATCGCACACATTTTAGGTGAGAATTATTGTTTTAAATTCTATCTATAGGCTTTAATTAGAGTAGTATCATTGTATGAGCATGCATGTGTAGTTGATTGTTGGTGTGGCCAGGTGGACATGTAGGCGATGCAACATTCAGTCGATCACACGCTTTGTTGCATATTTTTAGGGAATACAATGAGCGACAAGTCTCATCAAAATATTGATTAATTTCCGTTACGTCAGGTTGGTGTAACTCAATATGTCCCATTTTTAGCAAAGTGACGCCGAATTTTTGAATTTTTGCATATTCTTGGATCCAATAGTAATCGATTACATTATGTATATCTGTTGCAGGTTGGCGTCGAATGACGGGTCGTAGTTGGATGTACTCCATACCATGGACGTCCAATGATTTTGTTAATGTTTTGATGTTCTTAGAGTTTGCGGGGGAAGATATGAGAAAAAGCGGTGCGAAGAAAATATGTTGTTTGTGTGTTATTTACGAGAATGATGTTATGTACACATATGAATCGGCATAGTTGCATCAGCACTTGTTGGGTAGTGGTGTCATGCACGGTTAAACGATATGGAAAAGTCATGGTGAGGATGGGACGTCATGTGAAGAAGCGGAACATGACGAAGAACGAGAATGGATGATGGATGGACATGCTGAACAGTCTAACAGTGATGAAGAGGACGAGTCGGCAATATGTGGAGTAACAAAGACGGAGGGAGCACTTGCAGAGCTACAAGTTAGGAAATGGGCCACGACCTGCCCAATCCATAGCAAACACACATTGTGTTACTTAGAGTAAACTGGGCCATGGGAGAAAAATACTAGGCCTACTTTTATATCTACCCAACCATTTTTGTGTTGGAAATATGCCCTAGAGGCAATAATAAAAGGATTATTATTATATTTCCTTATTCATGATAATTGTCTTTTATTCATGATATAATTGTATTATCAGGAAATCGTAATACACGTGTGAATACATAGACCACAATATGTCCCTAGTGAGCCTCTAGTTGACTAGCTCGTTGATCAACAGATAGTCATGGTTTCCTGACTATGGACATTAGATGTCATTGATAACGGGATCACATCATTAGGAAAATGATGTGATGGATAAGACCAAATCCTAAGCATAGCACAAGATCGTGTAGTTCATTTTGCTAGAGCTTTTCCAATGTCAAGTATCTGTTCCTTAGACCATGAGATCGTGTAACTCCCGGACACCGTAGGAGTGCTTTGGGTGTATCAAACGTCACAACGTAATTGGGTGACTATAAAGGTGCACTACAGGTATCTTCGAAAGTGTCTGTTGGGTTGACACGGATCGAGACTGGGATTTGTCACTCCGTATGACGGAGAGGTATCTCTGGGCCCACTCGGTAATGCATCATCATAATGAGCTCAAAGTGACCAAGTGTCTGGTCACGGGATCATGCATTACGGTACGAGTAAAGTGACTTGCCGGTAACGAGATTGAACGAGGTATTGGGATACCGATGATCGAAACTCGGGCAAGTAACGTACCGATTGACAAACGGAATTGTATACGGGGTTGCTTGAATCCTCGACATCGTGGTTCATCCGATGAGATCATCGAGGAGCATGTGGGAGCCAACATGGGTATCCAGATCCCGCTGTTGGTTATTGACCGGAGACCAGTCTCGGTCATGTCTGCGTGTCTCCCGAACCCGTAGGGTCTACACACTTAAGGTTCAGTGACGCTAGGGTTGTAGAGATATGAGTATGCAGCAAACCAAAAGTTGTTCGGAGTCCCGGATGAGATCCCGGACGTCACGAGGAGTTCCGGAATGGTCTGGAGGTAAAGAATTATATATGGGAAGTCGAGTTTCGGCCATCGGGAAAGTTTCGGGGTTCACCGATATTGTACAGGGACCACCGGAAGGGTCCCGGGGGTCCACCGGGTGGGGCCACCTATCCTGGAGGGCCCCATGGGCTGAAGTGGGAGGGGAACCAGCCCCTGGTGGGCTTGTGCGCCCCCCCTGGGCACCCCTCTGCGCCTAGGGTTGGGAACCCTAGGGGAGGGGGCGCCTCCACTTGCCTTGGGGGGCAAGTCTCCCCCCTTGGCCGCCGCCCCCCCTAGGAGATCCCATCTCCTAGGGCCGGCGCCCCCCCTGGGGTCCATATATAAAGAAGGGGGTGGGAGGGCAGCCGGACCCAACACCTAGCGCCTCCCTTCCCCCTTTGCTACACCTCCTCCTCCCACAAACGCTTGGCGAAGCCCTGCCGGAACCCTGCTGCATCCACCACCACGCCGTCGTGCTGCTGGATCTTCATCAACCTCTCCTTCCCTCTTGCTGGATCAAGAAGGAGGAGACGTCACGCTGACCGTACGTGTGTTGAACGCGGAGGTGCCGTCCGTTCGGCGCTAGGATCTCCGGTGATTTGGATCACGACGAGTACGACTCCCTCAACCCCGTTCTCTTGAACGCTTCCGCTCGCGATCTACAAGGGTATGTAGATGCACTCCCCTCTCTCGTTGATAGATGAAATCATAGATTGATCTTGGTGAACGTAGGGAAAATTTTATTTTATGCAACATTCCCCAACAGTGGCATCATGAGCTAGGTCTATGCGTAGTTCTCTATTGCACGAGTAGAACACAATTTGTTGTGGGCGTAGATGTTGTCAACTTTCTTGCCGCTACTAGTCTTATTTTGCTTCAGCGGTATTGTGGGATGAAGCGGCCCGGACCGACCTTACACGTACGCTTACGTGAGACAGGTTCCACCGACTGACATGCACTAGTTGCATAAGGTGGCTAGCGGGTGTCTGTCTCTCCCACTTTAGTTGGAGCGGATTCGATGAAAAGGGTCCTTATGAAGGGTAAATAGAAGTTGACAAATCATGTTGTGGTTATTCGTAGGTAAGAAAACGTTCTTGCTAGAACCCTATTGCAGCCACGTAAAAGATGCAACAACAATTAGAGGACGTCTAACTTGTTTTTGCAGCAATTGCTTTATGATGTGATATGGCCAAAAGTTGTGATGGATGATGAATGATATATTGTGATGTATGAGATCATTATCTTATAACAGGAATCACGACTTGCATGTCGATGAGTATGACAACCGGCAGGAGCCATAGGAGTTTTCTTAATTATTGTATGACCTGCGTGTCAATGATTTAACGCCATGTAATTACTTTACTTTATTGCTAAACCGTTAGCCATAGTAGTAGAAGTAATAGTTGGCGAGCAACTTCATGGAGACACGATGATGGATATCATGATGATGGAGATCATGGTGTCATGCCGGTGACGAAGATGATCATGGAGCCCCAAAGATGGAGATCAAAGGAGCTATATGATATTGTTCATATCATGTCACTACTATTTAATTGCATGTGATGTTTATTATGTTTATGCATCTTGTTTACTTAGAACGACGGTAGTAAATAAGATGATCCCTCATAATAATTTCAAGAAAGTGTTCCCCCTAACTGTGCACCGTTGCTAAAGTTCGTCGTTTCGAAGCACCACGTGATAATCGGGTGTGATAGATTCCTACGTTCACCTACAACGGGTGTAAGACAGTTTTACACATGCAAAACACTTAGGTTAACTTGACGAGCCTAGCATGTACAGACATGGCCTCGGAACACAGAGACTGAAAGGTCGAACATGAGTCGTATGGAAGATACAATCAACATGAAGATGTTTACCGATGATGACTAGTCCGTCTCACGTGATGATCGGACACGACCTAGTCGACTCGGATCATGTAACACTTAGATGACTAGAGGGATGTCTAATCTGAGTGGGAGTTCATTAAATAATTTGATTAGATGAACTTAATTATCATGAACTTAGTCTAAAATCTTTGCAAAATATGTCTTATAGATCAAATGGCCAACGCTCATGTCAACATGAACTTCAACGCGTTCCTAGAGAAAACCAAGCTGAAAGATGATGGCAACAACTATACGGACTGGGTCCGGAACCTGAGGATCATCCTCATAGCTGCCAAGAAAGCATATGTCCTAGAAGGACCGCTAGGTGAAGCACCCATCCCAGAGAACCAAGACGTTATGAACGCTTGGCAGTCACGTGCTGATGATTACTCCCTCGTTCAGTGCGGCATGCTTTACAGTTTAGAACCGGGGCTCCAAAAGCGTTTTGAGCAACACGGAGCATATGAGATGTTCGAGGAGCTGGAAATGGTTTTCCAAGCTCACGCCCGGGTCGAGAGATATGAAGTCTCCGACAAGTTCTATAGTTGTAAGATGAAGGAAAATAGTTCTGTCAGTGAGCACATACTCAAAATGTCTGGGTTGCACAACCGCCTGTCCCAGCTGGACATTAACCTCCCGGACGAGGCGGTCATTGACAGAATCCTTCAATCGCTCCCACCAAGCTACAAGAGCTTTGTAATGAACTACAATATGTAGGGGATGGTGAAAACTATTCCTGAATTATTTTCAATGCTGAAGTCAGCAGAGGTAGAAATCAAAAAGGAACATCAAGTGTTGATGGTCAATAAAACCACCAAGTTCAAGAAAGGCAAGGGTAAGAAGAACTTCAAGAAGGACGGCAAGGATGTTGCCGCGCCCGGTATGCCAGTTGCCGGGAAGAAGTCAAAGAATGGACCCAAGCCTGAGACTGAGTGCTTTTATTACAAAGGGAAGGGTCACTGGAAGCGGAACTGCCCCAAATACTTAGCGGACAAGAAGGCCGGCAACACTAAAGGTATATGTGATATACATGTAATTGATGTGTACCTTACCAGTACTCGTAGTAACTCCTGGGTATTTGATACCGGTGTTGTTGCTCATATTCGTAACTCACAGCAGAAGCTGCGGAATAAGCGGAGACTGGCGAAGGACGAGGTGACAATGCGCATCGGGAATGGTTCCAAGGTCGATGTGATCGCCCTCGGCACGCTACCTCTACATTTACCTACGGGATTAGTTTTAAACCTTAATAATTGTTATTTAGTGCCAAGTTTGAGCATGAACATTATATCTGGATCTCGTTTAATACGAGATGGCTACTCATTTAAATCCGAGAATAATGGTTGTTCTATTTATATGAGAGATATGTTTTATGGTCATGCCCCGATGGTCAATGGTTTATTCTTAATGAATCTCGAACGTAATGTTACACATATTCATAGTGTGAATACCAAAAGATGTAAAGTTGATAACGATAGTCCCACATACTTGTGGCACTGCCGCCTTGGTCACATTAGTGTCAAGCGCATGAAGAAGCTCCATGCTGATGGACTTTTAGAGTCTCTCGATTATGAATCATTTGACACATGCGAACCATGCCTCATGGGCAAAATGACCAAGACTACATTCTCCAGAACAATGGAGCGAGCAACCAACTTATTGGAAATCATACATACCGATGTGTGTGGTCCAATAAGCGTTGAGGCTCATGGAGGATATCATTATGTTCTCACTCTCACTGATGACTTGAGTAGATATGGGTATGTCTACTTGATGAAACACAAGTCTGAGACCTTTGAAAAGTTCAAGGAATTTCAAAATGAGGTAGAGAATAAACGTGACCGAAAGATAAAGTTCTTATGATCAGATCATGGAGGAGAATATTTAAGTCACGAATTTGGTACGCACTTAAGGAAATGTGGAATCATTTCACAACTCACGCCGCCTGGAACACCTCAGCGTAACAGTGTGTCCGAACGTCGTAATCGCACTCTATTGGATATGGTGCGATCTATGATGTCTCTTACCGATTTACCGCTATCATTTTGGGGATACGCTCTAGAGACAGCTACATTCACTTTAAATAGGGCTCCGTCTAAATCCGTTGAGACGACACCGTATGAATTATGGTTTGGGAAGAAACCTAAGCTGTCGTTTCTAAAAGTTTGGGGATGCGATGCTTATGTCAAGAAACTTCAACCTGAAAAGCTCGAACCCAAGTCGGAAAAATGCGTCTTCATAGGATACCCTAAGGAAACCATTGGGTATACCTTCTACCTTAGATCTGAAGGCAAGATCTTTGTTGCCAAGAACGGATCCTTTCTGGAAAAAGAGTTTCTCTCGAAAGGAGTAAGTGGGAGGAAAGTAGAACTCGATGAAGTACTACCTCTTGAACCGGAAAGTAGTGCAGCTCAGGAAAATGTTCATGTGGTGCCTACACCATCTGGAGAGGAAATTAATGATGATGATCAAGGTACTTCGGATCAAGTTGCTATTGAACTTCGTAGGTTCACAAGGACACGTTCCACACTAGAGTGGTATGGCAACCCTGTCCTGGAAATCATGTTGTTAGACAACGGTGAACCTTCGAACTATGAAGAAGCGATGGCGGGCCCAGATTCCAACAAATGGCTTGAAGCCATGCAATCCGAGATAGAATCCATGTATGAAAACAAAGTATGGACTTTGACAGACTTGCCCGATGATCGGCGAGCGATAGAAAACAAATGGATCTTTAAGAAGAAGACGGACGCGGATGGTAATGTTACCATCTATAAAGCTCGACTTGTCGCTAAGGGTTATCGGCAAGTTCAAGGGGTTGACTATGATGAGACTTTCTCTCCCGTAGCGAAGCTGAAGTCCGTCTGAATCATGTTAGCAATTGCCGCATACTATGATTATGAGATATGGCAGATGGACGTCAAAACGGCATTCCTTAACGGCTATCTTAAGGAAGAATTGTATATGATGCAGCCGGAGGGTTTTGTCGATCCTAAGAATGCTAACAAGGTATGCAAGCTCCAGCGATCCATTTATGGGCTGGTGCAAGCATCTCGGAGTTGGAACATTCGCTTTGATGAGATGATCAAAGCATTTGGCTTTATAAAGACTTATGGAGAAGCCTGCGTTTACAAAAAAGTGAGTGGGAGCTCTATAGCATTTCTCATATTATCTGTAGATGACATACTTTTGATAGAAAATGATATAGAACTTTTGGACAGCATTAAGGCCTACTTGAATAAGTGTTTTTCAATGAAGGACCTTGGAGAAGATGCTTACATATTAGGCATCAAGATCTATAGGGATAGATCGAGATGCCTCATAGGTCTTTCACAAAGCACATACCTTGATAAGATATTGAAGAAGTTGAAAATGGATCAGTCCAAGAAAGGGTTCTTGCCTGTATTGCAAGGTGTGAGATTGAGCTCGGCTCAATGCCCGACCACGACAGAAGATAAAGAAGAGATGAGTGTCATCCCCTATGCTTCAGCCATAGGATCTATTATGTATGCCATGCTGTGTACCAGACCTGATGTAAACCTTGTCGTAAGTTTGGTAGGAAGGTACCAAAGTAATCCCGGCAAGGAACACTGGACAGCGGTCAAGAATATCCTGAAGTACCTGAAAAGGACAAAGGACGTGTTTCTCGTTTATGGAGGTGACGAAGAGCTCGTCGTAAAGGGTTACGTCGATGCTAGCTTCGACACAGATCTGGATGACTCTAAGTCACAAACCGGATACATGTATATGTTGAATCGTGGAGCAGTAAGCTGGTGCAGTTGCAAGCAGAGCGTCGTGGCGGGATCTACATGTGAAGCGGAGTACATGGCAGCCTCGGAGGCAGCGCATGAAGCAATATGGATGAAGGAGTTCATCACCGACATAGAAGTCATACACAATGCGTCGGGGCCAATCACTCTCTTCTGTGACAACACTGGAGCTATTGCCCTTGCCAAGGAGCTCAGGTTTCACAAGAAGACCAGGCACATCAAGCGTCGTTTTAACTCCATCCGTGAAAATGTTCAATATGGAGACATAGATATTTGCAAAGTACATACGGATCTGAATGTCGCAGATCCGTTAACTAAACCTCTTCCGCGAGCAAAAAATGATCAACAGCAGAACTCTATGGGTGTTCGATTCATCACAATGTAACTAGATAATTGACTCTAGTGCAAGTGGGAGACTGTTGGAAATATGCCCTAGAGGCAATAATAAAAGGATTATTATTATATTTCATTGTTCATGATAATTGTCTTTTATTCATGCTATAATTGTATTATCAGGAAATCATAATACACGTGTGAATACATAGACCACAATATGTCCCTAGTGAGGCTCTAGCTGACTAGCTCGTTGATAAACAGATAGTCATGGTTTCCTGACTATGGACATTAGATGTCATTGATAACGGGATCACATCATTAGGAGAATGATGTGATGGACAAGACCCAATCCTAAGCATAGCACAAGATCGTGTAGTTCGTTTTGCTAGAGCTTTTCCAATGTCAAGTATCTGTTCCTTAGACCATGAGATCGTGTAACTCCTGGACACCGTAGGAGTGCTTTGGGTGTATCAAACGTCACAATGTAACTGGGTGACTATAAAGGTGCACTACAGGTATCTTCGAAAGTGTCTGTTGGGTTGACACGGATCAAGACTGGGATTTGTCACTCCGTATGACGGAGAGGTATCTCTGGGCCCACTCGGTAGTGCATCATCATAATGAGATCAAAGTGACCAGGTGTCTGGTCATGGGATCATGCATTACGGTACGAGTAAAGTGACTTCCCGGTAACGATATTGAACGAGGTATTGGGATACCGACGATCGAATCTCGGGCAAGTAACGTACCGATTGACAAAGGGAATTGTATACGGGGTTGCTTGAATTCTCGACATCGTGGTTCATCCGATGAGATCATCGAGGAGCATGTGGGAGCCAACATGGGTATCCAGATCCCGCTGTTCGTTATTGACCAGAGAGCAGTCTCAGTCATGTCTGTGTGTCTCCCGAACCCGTAGGGTCTAGACATTTAAGGTTCGGTGACGCTAGGGTTGTAGAGATATGAGTATGCAGCAAACCGAAAGTTGTTCGGAGTCCCGGATGAGATCCCGGACGTCACGAGGAGTTCCGGAATGGTTCTGAGGTAAAGAATTATATATGGGAAGTCGAGTTTCAGCCATCGGAAAAGTTTCAGGGTTCACCGGTATTGTACCGGGACCACCGGAAGGGTCCCGGGGGTCCACCGGGTGGGGCCACCTATCCCAGAGGGCCCCATGGGCTGAAATGGGAGGGGAACCAGCCCCTGGTGGGCTGGTGTGCCCCCCCTGGGCCCCCCTCTGCGCCTAGGGTTGGGAACCCTAGGGGAGGGGGCGCCTCCACTTGCCTTGGGGGGCAAGTCTCCCCCCTTGGCTGCCGCCCCCCCTAGGAGATCCCATCTCCTAGGCCCCCTGCCCTGGGGTCCCTATATAAAGAGGAGGGGTGGGAGGGCAGCCGGACCCAACACCTGGCGCCTCCCTTCCCCCTTTGCTACACCTCCTCCTCCCGCAAACGCTTAGCGAAGCCCTGCCGGAACCCTGCTGCATCCACCACCATGCCGTCGTGCTGCTGGATCTTCATCAACCTCTCCTTCCCCCTTGCTGGATCAAGAAGGAGGAGACGTCACGCTGACCGTACGTGTGTTGAACGCGGAGGTGCCGTCCGTTCGGCGCTAAGATCTCCGGTGATTTGGATCACGACGAGTACGACTCCCTCAACCCCGTTCTCTTGAACGCTTCCGCTCGCGATCTACAAGGGTATGTAGATGCACTCCCCTCTCTCGTTGCTAGATGAACTCATAGATTGATCTTGGTGAACATGGGAAAAATTTTATTTTATGCAATGTTCCCCAACATTTTGGTTGTGTAGCTCCGCCACTGTGAGGGAGTACTATATTTTCGGAGATCCAGGCTTGGACGCACGCTTCTTAGCCAGCAATACCCTTCACTGTACAAAATTGTGCATCACACACATGTTGGGTGGGGTGGCACATGTGTTAGCCCATTGGACATCTAACGGCTACACTCATCCTAGCATAGAACAACAACAAAAATTTGAAAACGAAGGAAAAAGATTTTCTTCACCGATTAATTAAGAAGAAAAGAATTGCCCACATAATTAACGGAAAACCAGGTGAAAACTGATACATATAGACCACATGCGGACTACTCTCTAAGAAAGAAACTCCATGACCCCATAGTCAACGAGAAAAACATAGATAACACACAACAACCACGATCCCACACACTTATACGTCATAAAGAAACCCTAATCGAAACAAAGGTTGAAGACAACGGACACCACCAAACAGGGGCGGAGCAAGGATTTTGGTATTTGGGGTGGGGGGGGGGCAAGTCAAGTTCATAAAAAAATCATAGACCGATCACGATCACGTTAATTTTTAGGACAAGTACAAGATAGGAATTATTCATCGAACCATGGCATCACAAATCACACAACCAAAACAATTAAACAACATAAATCTGATGTATAAGTTTAACAATGATACAAGATAAGAAGTGAGACTAGTAGATGGTGTGATGTACCAAAGTGTTAAACCTTGGGTCCTTGGCTAGTTCTTGTTGGTTGGATCCGGAGGATCCACAAAATTTGACAAGTGAAAGAAGCCTGCGTCGCGTCATCGCCGTATGAATAGGATTGGGAGCTGCGAGGCATGGATAGGAGAGGTGGCTGGGCGAACAAGGGCACAGAACTGCGGCGATCACTTCTGGGTTCTAATCCACGTACATGCTATTCACACGGGAAGGCAACGCCCATGCCGAGGGAGCTCCTATTCGCCACATTCTGTGGCAAACAGACCTCCCTTCACATAGTGTGTGCCCGACTGGGCTGGCCCATTTTGAGTTGAACAAACCAAGTTGTCGGGCTAAAAAAGCGCAAAAACATTGCGCCGCGCGAGCTGGGATTCGAACTACAAACTTACTGTTTATTCATGAGTCCGGCTAACCAGTACACCTATTGAATGTTGTTCACATAATGAGCAGAGCGAACTGTGAATTACTACATTTAGCGGCGTAACAGGAACATTACTTCAAAAACATTCAAACAACGTTTCAAATTTTGAACAGTTTAATTAAGTCATGAATATTTTTTTAAAAACACAAATGAATTTTAAATTTCTCATCATCTTATGAAACTAGGAAGAAATTTTCAACTTCCCGAATATTTTTGGTAAATGTGAACATTTTTTGAATTTGTAAACAAAACTCAAAAAATGGAACATCATTTGGAATTATAAACAATTTAATTAAAACTTGAACTTTTTTCAGAACATTTTTCAAAATTCCAGAACATGCTTTGGAAATGTGAAGTTTTTTTTGAATTGGTGAACAAAATTTGAAAACGGGGACAATGTTTTACATTCAGAAAAAAACTGAGAACTATTGGAAAATCCTGATTTTTTTTTAATGCAAACATTTTCTATATGGGCGAACAAAAAAATTAAATGGTATCTTTTTTCTAAACCTTCGAACATTTTTTCAAAAACTCTAACATTTTTTGAATTGATTAACAAAATTTACAAAACGGAAACAACTTTTGAATACGTGAACAAAAATCTGAAAACAAGAACATTTTTTGAAATTTGTGAAAAATTTATGAACACAGGAAAAATATTTAAATCCTGGTCATTATTTGAAAAGTTCTGAAGGTTTTGAACAAAAAAAATCCGTACAATTTTTTAAAAATGAGAACATTTTTTGAAATGCCCGAACAATTTTTTGTAAATGCAAAGATTATTTGAATTTATCAACAATTTTTTATAATATGACCATTTTTTAAGTTTTCGAAAAAAATTCAAAACAGGAAATTTTTTAAAAACAAAAATATACTTGAAAGTAAAAAAGAAACATCAAAGGAAAAGAAAATAGTAGAAAAGAAAAAAGGAAAATCGGTAAAAAAATGGTTCAAGGAACCTTCTAGAAGGTTCCCAAAACCAGAAAACCTGCATGGGAAACTCTAGAAGGTTCCTAAAACCAAAAAAACGCTCAAACACGTTAATGGGCCAGCCTAGGTCGCCGCTCGATCGCCAGCTTTGTGTGTTGCGTCGACAGTTCGACGCAACCACTGCAAATAGGGAATTCCCAAGCAAGGAGACTAGCCAATCGCCAACATGGCCGCTAATGGGCTTCACTTGGGGCTTTTTTTCCCTTTCTCTAAATATTAGCATTGGGATAGGGGGGCGAGTATGTATATATGCGGGGAATGCCTGTGTTTGTATCACTAATTATATAGCCATCGTTGATCGTTAGGGGGGAGGCCCCTGCTCCCCCCCCCCTCCCTCTTCGCCACTGCCACCAAATCCACGGAGTCGAGCCAATCAGAGAAGTGGCATCCATTAAGCAGCCATGAATACCTTACCAATGGCAGCACTCTTGTTGTCTATGCTACTGAGAGCCTTCTTCACTTTCTTGAGTTTGCCTGTAGAAGCCTCCTCCACTAGGAGGCAAGAAATTGGCTTGCCAAACCCAGGGCTAGCTGCATCCAAGCATGTGAGCAAGCCAGAAACCTTTCTTTGCGAAGACCGCCTCATCAATACATGTCAACATACCTTGATTATCAAAGATAGGTGACCGAATGGACTTTAGCGTATCAGAATTAGGTGCCAAAGCACCTACCTCATGAACCTCAACACCCACAGATGCCACCTGGCCAACAGTCTGAGGCTAAGGAGAAGAATCACTGCACCAAGAAGCACAAAACAAGTTCCCCACATCTCTCAATCCCCCGGGGTATGCTATAAACCCAGATCAGCAACATGGCAGCTTTCTCTCTTTTCGTTCCTCTCTTCAATTTTGCAACAACTATAGGTGGGGGAGAGCTGATGCTACCAAGACTCAAGTGCTACCATGAAACGGGCTTCAGGCCCGTTGGATTCTCAGATCGGACGACATCTGGGATCTGTTGGATCTGCTAGATTTATGCACAAATTTTGAACTACTAGAAGTCTTTTTTGCAAATGTTGCAGAGTTTTTAGGAGCCGTCTAATCTGAGAATTCGACGGCCCAGGAGCCCATACCATGGTAGCACCTAAGCCTCGGTAGCACTAGATTTTTTCCCTATAGATGGTACTCTCATGTTTGCTCTATGCTACCAGATCTACCTTTTATAACAGGTTTGGGCATGTCCACACGTAGGCTCTTTACACTTTCCGTTATCCTTTTGGCACTATAATAATGTTCTAATAAATAAATGCTACATATGATTTGTTGCATCTGTGAGGGAGCATGTGGTTCTTATCAATGTCGGACGACCGATAAAAATTAAGATAGGGGCAAACTTAAATAAATTATCAAAATGAATGTATGATACAATATCGAAGTAATCTATACACACTATATTTCTATATGATGCTAAGCCGAATCACCAATTTTGCTAGGAATATACACATATTTAGATTGAATATTTAATATTAATTGCTCAGCTTTTTAACTAAATCTTGCTTAATTTTAATGATCACGAATTTTACCCACGGAATGGTGATTTACCCTTCCTCTGGTGGCAGCTGCTGCACTCAGAGCACCCACGCAATGCACGCGCGTGTGCGCCCATTTGGTATGGATCACGCACATTGTGTCGTCGCGTTTTAGCTTCTGACCCAGCGTCCGCGTGTCGGCCACGCTGTTGCATGGCTCAGCCATCGTACGCGACTTTTTTCCTTGCTGTAGCAATTCATCATTCGTGTCTATGTCATTGATATTGTTATGGTCGCTCGACTGGTTTCAATAACAACTTTTTTAAGGCAAGGTTTCGCAAACAAGTAAGCACAACGGCCCTCACACGCTACACAAGTGGGCTGTTCCAGAAAGGAACATAGAACTGCACTCTCCCTGTCGCTCGGTTTTCAGGGTTGACTGATTGACCATTGACCAGTTGACCACTAACTTGTTGAAAGTTGTTAAATAATTAGAAGATTGGAAAAAAAGACCCAACAATTTGATGAATACTTTGAGGTGGTGTGACATTAAAGGCTAAATATACAGCAATGTCACACAACACGAGTCAATGTACACAGAAAAATATGTTGGATAGTTTCTTATTCATAGAAAAAGCTATGGGAAATGATTCCATTCAACCGACCAATCTTGGGCGAGCGTCCGCCGCTTCCAGGTCTGTTAGATGGCTCAGTCAGCAGCCAACTTATCCATGTTCACCTTCTGTAATAGGTTCATTGTTTTAAAAAAAAGGTTCTGCAACTAGCCCTTTGTTGCAAACCGACTAGAGGTTAGATCCTGTAGCACCCATGGTAAAAAAGATCAGCAACACAACCCATGTTGCAATCTTTTTCTGAAACACATCCCATGTTGCAATATATCCGCAACACAAACTATGTTGCAAAAAAAAACGTAACATAACCTCTGTTGCAAATGTTTTCACAACAAGACCTTTATTGCAAAGTAAAAAAAAAGACGTCTGACTAATCAATTGTGTTATATCTAATGGCCCGCTAGGTGGTGGCTGATCTTTTAAAAAGATCCGCCGGCCGATGTGTAGCAGCCCCCAAAAGCTATAGGTGTGTCCCCGCCAAATGGGCAATGTCCATGTCAAGTCTCAGCACATGATCTGGCCGGAAACAATGACCTCACGCACATCCATGTGCCAAACAAGAGGCTATACTCAGCCTAGCATAGAACAATAATGGGTGAGGAGAAGAAGAACGACACCAAGAAGCGTGTCTCTCAATCCCACGGAAGGTTATTGGGCTCCCATCAAAGTCCTGGTCAGAAACATGGTGATCAACCTGCTTTGTCTTTATTCCCTCCTCTCGTTAACTGTAGGACCCTCATGTTTTCCCTATGCTACTGCATCTATATTTTATAAAACGGTTTGGCTAGGTCCGCATGTATGCTCTTTAGACTTTCTTTTACCCTTTCGGTGCTATAATAATGTTCTAATAAATAAATCTTGCATATGATATTTTGCAGATGTGAGGGAGCATCTGGTTCTTATCAGTGGTGGAGGACAGAGAAAAATTAAGGTGGGGGCAAGTTAAATAAATTATTAAAATGAAAGTATTTTACAATACAATATCAAAGTAATCTATACACGCTATATTTCTATATGATGCTAAACCGAATAACAAATCTCAATAGGAATATAAACATATTTAGATTAAACATTTAATACTAATTGCTCAGCTTTTTAATTAAATGTTGCTAACTTTACTGACCAATAATTTTACCCACGCAATGGTGATTTATCCTTCCTCTGACCACCGGCAACCCAGAAACGTCGACGCGCTCCTGTGCTCCCAGCGCCCGTGCATGCATGCGCGTGTGCGTCATGCGGTCTTCATCCTGCATGCTGTCTCATCGCATTTTAGCCAATGGTGATTTACCCTTCCTCTGACCCACCGTCTGCCTACCGGCCGTGCTGCTGCATGGCTAATCCATGGGTCATGCCTTTTTTTAGTATAGAATCCATTTTGGTGCCTATGTCAATGATATCGTGGTCGCTCGACTGGTTTCGCTGACAGCTGACCAACGCCTAGCGAGAAGGATTTGGTCCAGTCCAACGAGGGGCCCAAATAACATGACCCACATGCACTACAACACCGGTGGCTAGGTCTGTCCTATCACGTTTTATTTTTCGCATATGCTGAACTTCTTATGGAATTTCCTACAAGGCGCTGATGGCGCCGCTTAAAGGTCATCAGGTACATAGCGCACGGACGAGACTTGCCTGCTCCCTCCGTATTCTTCCATCCATGCTCCCGCATACGTGCCTTGATTTGATTGGAACAAAATAAGGCTCGGGCCCACCCCGTTAAAATCAGGGGGGGGGGAGATGACTAGATTAGAAAGGAAAAAGATAAAAAACAACCATAGCATGAAGTGGGAGCACGGATGGGAGCAGGCAAGCCGAATCCATGGCGCACCCCCTTTACTCTAGGTCTTTTAGCGGCGTGACCCATTTCTTTGTTTTTTTTCAGCGTTGTCCACTTGGATTTCTACATTTTCTTCTTTTTCTATTTTTTGCTTAAATGTGTGAAATTTTCAAAATTGATGATTATTTTTCCACATTGAAAACTCTTTTCCCAAATTTGATGATTTTTTTCAAAACCGATGAAATTTTTACTAATTGAATGATTTGTTTTTTCAAAATTCATGAATTTTTTCAAATTCATCACTTTTCTTCAACTCTATTAATTTTATTATTTTTTCCAACATTCTAAAATTAGAGGAACTTTTTTTTAAAATCCGTGAACTTTTTTCAAAACCAGTGAACATTTGAATTCAACAACTCTCTCAATTTTTTCGAACTTTTCCTTCAATGCATTTATTTTTTTCAAAAATTGATGATTTTTTTTCAAAATCGATAAATATTACTAAAAATATATGAGCTCTTTCAAATTTGATGTTTTTTTTCAAAATCGATGAACTTTTTACAAATTCAATGCATTTTTTTCAAATGTGATTTTTTTTTCAATTTTGTGTTTCTTTGAAATTCAATGAGCTTTTTCAAAGTGGAAGATTTTTTTCAAAATCGTGATTTTATTTTCAAAATCGGTGGATATTTTAAAATTCAGGAATTGTATGAAAAATTCCTTATTTTTAATACTCAAAGTTTGACTGGTCAACTGGTCAACCACGTCGGTCAATGTGCGATCGAGCAATCAGAAGAGAAACCGATCAAAAGCGACTGAGCAGCTCACTTTCTACAAGTGCTAGCCCATGAGCCGGCGCGCATGAGCGCTGGTTCCTCCAAGTGGTGCTTAGAGCATGTCCAACAAATGATGTAACATCATCAAAAAGTGCTAGATGTAAAATTTACATCACCAAAAAAAAATAACCAACTCCAACAGATGGTGTAAATTACATCAGCCGCCCCTCGCCGCTTCAATTGTGGAGACTTGAATAAGACTTGGGTGGGCGACGCGGTATATACGGATTGAGTAATGGTGAGCGCAGCGCAACACCCGCCACTACAAGATTAAGTACTTGTGGCAGACAAATATTTGGGCCCGCCATTGTAATGTTTTTCGATTTTTCGTTAGTAGGTTTATATTAACCCTTGTAGGGTTATATTTTAACCTCAAACTTTTCCCATGATTAATACACATCACACTAAGTCAGATTCTTAAATTTGGCCGTTTTTAAAATTGGTTTGCTATTTCCGAACCAATTACTGAATTTCCGGCCACTAAAAAGTGAAAACACAACTTCATTTTAAAAATCTTTTGGACTTCAAACCTTTTATGATTAATACACAACATACAAAGACCCATGACCAAATGTGGTCACTTTTGGATTTGGTATGCTATTTTCCATGCATTAGCTAGTGTTTGGACACTTAAAAGGGAAAACACTCTTGGGGTAGGAAATAGCTCCGAAAGGGATGAAACTTGGCATGGTCTATTCATTGCACCCTTGTAGGGTGTGGTCAAAAGTTGAGAGCGTTACAGTAAAACTTTGATGCACCTCATGTACAAACTGAACACTCAAATTATTATATACATGGGGAATACAACAAAAAAGCATAAATTATACTGTATTTAATAATATTTCCTGTTCTAGTTCGTCAATTTGCTTGAATATTTAGGTTTGGTTTATGCATGCATACTGTCTATCTGGTATTATATAATTATTAAAACAAGAGATAAACAAGTCAATGGCAAAAGATAAAAGAGACAAAAAATCCACCAGGCTCGCTCACATAGGCTAAAATATCATTGATTGTATATGTTAACCACTTCGGTCAATGAAAACTTATCGGAGGGGGCTCGGCGGCGGCGGTGTGAGGCTTTAGAGTGCGGACCGGGGAGCGGAAACAGAAATAACCGTGCGTACACATAAATGCAGACCGCCCGGACAAGCGGAAGGTCATTTTTGAATACACAACGCTGGCGAGCTAGTTTTTGTAGCTAGTTAGTGATGAAGAAAAGGTCCATTTTGGGCATACATAAGGCATCATTAGTGATGAGTCGAGTTTAGATGTTTTAGTGATAAACCTCTAGCCCGCCCTTCGGGTTCATATCACTGACGCCTCGGCAAGGGGTGTAGCAGCGGGTGGCTCGGGCTCGTTCTCTTCCGCTGGTGGTGGCGACACTCATATCTGGATTTGGAGGTTTATACTTGTCGCGGATTTCCTGGGTGCCTCATTGTGGCACGGGTGAGCTCCCGAGAGAAAGCTCTGTGTTTTGTCGCCAACGTAGCCGACAACTGCAGATGGCACTCTCTACTTGAGAATGTCGTTATGGTTCTTCTCCACGTGCAAGGGTTCCGGGTGAAAACCCTTGCTCGTTTTGGACTCGGCAGCGTCGACGCTCGGCACCATTTTTCCCTCCTGAGGGCATTTCCTTGGAGCTTAGGTGTCCTAGAGCATGTCTTGGTGGTGTCTTTAGGCCTTCATGTGCTCTCCCTTTGCAACGTCGCCGTTTAGTTTTTCTCCTTTGGCATTTTTTAGTGTGGTTTATGTTGTCCGGTTACCCCGGGGTCTGCTTTGTAAGAGGGCTTTCTTCTTGCCTTGTATCGATTGTGTATTTTGATTCATCCTTTACCTATATAAATGAACGAGAACCTGTTTGGTCAGTAACGGTGAGAGGGGTGACAATGGTGACTATGGCTATGCACCTAACATGATCTTAACGGTTACATTACGAATGTTTAGCTCATGCTGTAGCATTTATAGGATGGACTAATTTGTACGGGTCTAAAAAGGACCCTATGACGGTTTGATCATTCATGGGCTGCCCATGTCTCGCATTCAATGAGTCCAGAAAATCCTATCAGCCGCTCGCTGCGGCAAACTGTTGACCAAATGCACAGTCGAGCCATGCAGGCCCTCTGGGATGGACCGGCCTATTTTAGATTAGAATCTGTTTTAACCAGTTTTGGGACCCTTTAACGTTTTCCTTTAACGTTTTTTTCTGATTTTTTATTTTTTATTTTTTTCCTTTTCAATTTTTGTTTCCATTTTTTTGTATCCTTTTTCCACTTTCTATTACTGTCTATTTTTCGTTTTTCGTTTTTTTCGAGTTTAGTTTTCAGATAAAAAATGTTCAAACTTTCAAATTTTGCAAAGAATTTTTTCGCTTTTTTGAAATATTGTTCATGAAATTCTAAAATTACTCATGTTTCTCAAAAATAGTTCATAATGTTTTTCTGTAAATTTTCATAACTTTTTTTTCAAGATTTCCAAACATGTTTCTGCCGTAAAAATTGTTTACAAATTTGAGAAAATGTTCACATCCTCAAACAATTTTGCGAGCTTCAAGAAGTGTTGCTGTTTTACAAAAAATGTTCAGAAATTTCAAAAAATGTTTCAAATTTCATTAAACCTTCATATTTTTCAAATTGTTTTCATAATATCTTATATGGTTGCATTATTCAAATATTTCTCAGTAATTACAAAAAAATCATAAGTTTTTTCTTTAAAATGTTCACAATGTTTATTCCAGATTTTCAAAAAATATATGCAAAGTTTAAAAAATGATCCATTTTCCAGAAATTGTTCAGAAATTTGAAAACATATCCGTGTTTTCAACATTATTTATGATATGGAAAATTGGTTTGCCAATTTAAAAAAATGTATTGGATTTTTCGGGAATTTAAAAAAAATTCCTCTTTTGAAATAAAACCGTGGTTAAATTTTTGGAGTTTCACTTTTTTAATTAGGTAAAAATATTCAAAAGTGATCCTGTTTCTTAAAACATTCACGTTTTTTCAAAAGAAATATTTTGCGTTGGAAATTTATAAAATATTCCTGTATGTGCTGGAATGTGTTCTTAAAGTTTCAGCGCTGCTTTGTAGCATTAAAGCTCGCTAGTTGAACTGGTAGTCTCAAGAACCTCTGTACTATTTGATCCCGTGTTTGATTCCTTGTGAGGACTCCTTTTGCAGTGCTACAGGCTTGCCCTACAGAAGACCAGCGCTACCTTCATGGGCTGGATCACTCGGGGATTAGCCTGTGCGTGTGGGCGACAATCTGCCCCACATTGCTCCCCTCTCCTTCCCTCCTCGCCGACGCTAGGGGCTCTCCAGGCCTCTCGACTGGGGGGCAAGGTTGTTTTAGGGACCATACCGCCCGCGGAAACAAAACCCTCGGGCAAGGGAAGATGGAGAAAGCTACCTCTGGATCAGGCAGCGGCATGACGGATCTGGAAGCAATGATGGACGAGCTGGGTCTGAAGGAGGATGAACTCCAGGATGTGGTGATCGAGGATGATGAGCTGCCAGTCGAGGCGACCCGTTAGATGGCCATCGCTAGGGTTCATACTGAGAAGACCTACAGCCAATATTGGTTTTACAGAAACATGCGAGTGGCCTGGGACTTCGCAAAAGAGGTGAAGATTAGGCCGCTTGAAGACAACCTGTACACTATGCAATTTGAGTGTTTAGGTGACTAGGAGCGCGTAATGGAGGATGGTCCATGGAGTTTCAAGGGTAAAGCAGTGGTTCTGGAGGCGTACGACGAGTTCACAAAACCATCGACTATTGAGCTAAACAAGATTGACATGTGGATTCAGATTCACGATTTCCCGGATGGTTTCTTCTCAAAAATCAAGGCCCTGGCGTCAAAAGTGGGAGAGTTCATCTATGTTGAGCCACGGTCCCAAGATTTCGAGGGCAACTTTGCACGGGTGCGTGTGAAGGTTGATGTTACAAAGCCTCTCAAGAATGCTATTTCATTGGTGGTGAAGAAGAAAGATGCTATGCATAGGGAGATATACAGGGTGAAGTATGAACGTCTCCCTGACTGGTGCGCCGTCTGCGGATACATGGGTCACCTGTTCAAGGAGTGTGGGGATGGAGTTCACGATCCAAAGGCATTGGTTTTTAAAGATCTGAAAGAATCATGGTTCAAAGGCCCGGGGAGTGGCCTGGAGAAGGAAGAGGCAATGGTGACAGCAATGAAAATAGGACTGGCCGAGGAGGTGGACGGGTTTCTGGCCGTGCGGGGAGAGGAAGGGGTCGTGCAACCGACCATAATATGTCAGCCACCAGAGAGAAGGATGGTATGCAGGAGAGGGACACAGATATGGAGGAGGGAGATAGAAACAGAAAGAGGGGGGCTGTAGTGGCGGATCCATCTGTTCTGCTGCTACCAGCACCCTTGGACAACTCAAACAACCTTGCTGCATCTCCATCCACCGAAACCCCACCGAGTCCGTCATCCAAGCAAGAGGCAAAGAGGAACAAGATCAACACCATATCCAGTGAGAAGAATAGCGGAAAGAACACAGCCATGAGCAAGAACAATGATGCGCGTTTGGCGGGCCTCCCAGTGGGGTCGCGCCTAGCGCAATGAGTCTACTGTGTTGGAACTGCTGTGGGGCTGGCAAACCCGCGGCAGTTCAAGAGCTTCGTGAACTAACGAAGCAATATGCCCCCTCTGTATTATGCATTCTTGAGACTCGGATAGAGGGATCCAGAGTTGAGAACATGGCTGGTTCTTTAGGTTTCAATAAAAGTTATGCTGTTAGTAGTTCGGGAAGGAGTGGTGGTCTAGGAATTTTCTGGAATGATGAAATAAAGCTTGAAGTTGTTGGCTATTATATTCTCAGTGTCACATTGATGCAATTATTGATGAACTTGTAGATGTTAAAACGAGGGTGACTTTTGTTTATGGTGAAGCACAGGTCAGTGAAAGATACAAAACCTGGGATATGCTTAGGGGAATTGTTGGCACAAGCGATATACCCTGGCTAATCCTAGGCGACTTCAATGAGGTGTTGCACGCTCATGAACATGATGGAGTAGGGAGTAGAAGCCAAGCACAGATGGATGCTTCCAGGGATGCCCTGGATACATGTGGCCTCGCTGACATTGGATATATTGGCACGGACTGGACGTTTGAGAAAAAGGTAACAGGCGGAACGTACACACGGGTCCGTTTGGACAAAGGGGTTGCCAACCCAGCTTGGATGATAGCTTTCCCATCAGCAACATTGGAGCATGGAACAGCGGCCTCGAGCGACCACGACGTGCTCATTGTGAGCTACGTGCATGGAGCATGCAACCGGGTCCCGCGCTCGTTTAAATATGAGGTGGCGTGGGAACGGGACCCGACACTGTCCCCTATGATCCAACACGCATGGCAGAGCAGCGCGGGAGATTCGGTGCTGGAGATAAGCGACAAGATGCATGCATTAGCACAGGATCTAAGCCAGTGGGACCGTAGCCACTTCAGGAATGTGCGACGTGAGATTCAGCGCCTAAAGGCAGAGCTACAGGAGTTACGCGTGATCCCAAACAGATTTGGGCCAAATCATTTGGAGATTAAAATAATTAACAGATTGACCGAGCTTTATCACAGAGAAGAGATACTTTGGAGGCAATGTGCCCGGTTGGAGTGGTTGATGCACGGCGATAAAAATACATATTTCTTTCATCTCAGGGACAGTAGAAGAAGGAGAAAAAACCAAATAAAGTCCCTCCAGCGTCCGGATGGTCAGAGTACGGAAAATGTTACAGAGATGGAGAACTTGACCACAACCTTCTATAAAAATCTCTATACATCAGAGGGGGTGCACGATATGTAGCAGGTATTGAGTACGGTCCCAACAAAAGTAACTCAAGCTATGAACGAACATGTTAAATGCACCATACACAAGCAAGGAGGTGAAAACGGCTCTGTTTCAGATGTACCCAATGAAAGCACCTGGTCCTGACGGATACCCAGCGCATTTTTTCCAACACTATTGGGACATTTGTGGGGATGAGGTTAGAAAGGCGGTCCTGAGGATAGTGGAGGGTACGGAGTCGGCTGAGTGTATAAATGACACAATTTTGGTACTCATACAAAAGGTAAAAAATCCAACCCTACTATCTCAGTTTCGCCCAATCAGCTTATGTAATGTCTTGTACAAGATTGCTTCCAAGGTTATATCTAATAGGCTCAAGGTAGTTCTACCTTAAATAATATCAGAGGAGCAATCAGCTTTTGTTCCCGGCAGCTGATTACAGACAGCATCATCACAGCATATGAATGTTTACACTTTAGGAAGAGGAACAAGGCCAAGAAACATCAGTCGTGTGCACTCAAACTTGATATGATGAAAGCTTATGATAGGGTGGAGTGGCCTTATCTGAGGGCCATAATGTTAAAGCTGGGTTTTACAAACAGGTGTGATGATATTGTGATGAGCTTGGTCACCACAGTCAAGTTCTCTGTTTTGTTCAATGGGAAGAAGTTACAACAATTTATTCCATCAAGAGGTATCAGACAAGGGGACCCGATCTCTCCATATTTGTTCTTGCTGGCAGCAGAGGGCCTTTCGTGCCTGTTAAAATCTAAAAGTGAGTTATCCAACCTGGGTGGACTACAGGTAGCTCCTACAGCGCCACCGGTAAGCCATCTTCTTTTCACCGATGACAGCCTACTATTCTTCAAAGCTAACAATGTGGGGGCAACTGAGGTGCACCATGTTCTGGACACTTATTGCCAAGCGACTGGGCAACGCATCAACTACTCCAAATCATCAATCTATTTCAGTAAGGGGGTCCCTGATTCGGTCAGACAAGAGATCAAAGATACACTCCACGTTCCCAATGAAACACTAAATGAGAAGTACTTGGGAATGCCGTCAGACATAGGAAGCTCAAAGAATGGTGCCTTCAAATATCTCAAGGACCGGCTCTGGAGCAAGGTTCAAGGTTGGATTGAGCGAACTATGTCCTCGGCTGGCAAGGAAGTTCTTGTCAAATCTTTTGCGCGGGCTGTTCCAGTGTTTTCCATGTCATGTTTCATGCTACCTAGAGGCCTATGTGAACATTTGAACATGCTCATTCGAAAATTTGGTGGGGTGCAAAGGATGGAAAACGTAAGCCACATTGGGTCTCCTAGAAAACGATGACACAACCCAAGGGAATGGGAGGTCTCGGTTTCAAAGATTTCGAACTTTTCAACCTGTCCATGCTCACCAGGCAGGCGTGGCGCTTGCTGCAAGATCCAGAGTCGCTGAGTGCTCGAGTGCTGAAAAGCGTATACTACCCGTCTTCTGATATACTCCAGGCTGAATTGGGAAGCCATCCGAGCCAGGTATGGCGGGCCATCATAGAGGGAAGGGATGTCCTTAAGCAAGGATTGATAAAAGAGAATTGGCAATGGAGCAGACACAAACACATGGACCGATAATTGGTTACCCAGAAAGGAGATGATGCGTCCCTACGGGAGTATCTCACCAAATCCACCAACACATGTGTCAGAGCTCATAACTACTGTGACCGCATCGTGGAATAGACAGCTTGTCCAACAAACTTTCATGCCCATGGATGCTACAGTTACTCTCGGTATGCCAATATGCACTCGAAACATCGTAGATTTTTGGGCTTGGTTTCATGAGAAAAATGCTACTTTCACTGTCAAATCAGCATATAAGATGCTAGTAACTACCAGAAACAGGAGAGAAGCGTGGTTGGAAGAGGTCCCGGGTCCTTCCATCTCTAGGGCCGAAGAAGGTGTGTGGAAAACACTGTGGAAAACGGAAGTGCCGGGCAAGGTACGGATGTTTCTTTGGAGATTATCCAAGCACTCACTTCCGACCAATGACGTCCGTGCTCATCGCCATATGACTGACTCGCCGCAGTGCGGGTTATGTGGAGTTCGGGACTCCTAGCGTCATTCGCTGCTCTAGTGCACCTCCTCGAGGAGCGTGTGGGCTCTTATTGATGAGGAAATCACGCATAAAATAACAGCTACATTGGAGCCAAAAGCAAAGCAATGGTTGTTTACGTTGATGGAGTTGTTATCACGTGATGAATTTGCGCTCGTATAGGTGGCATTATGGTCCATATGGCACGCGAGGCGCAAGGCAATACACGAAGCCATTTTCCAGTCCCCCCAGGCGACCCATGATTTCATCACAAGGTACATGGCTGAGCTCGGCATAGTCAAGGAAAAGACGCGGTAAACTGTTGTAAGGAGTGCTACCACAACACAGGGACACACTCGACCTCGTAAGCCACTGCCGGGGCACTTCAAAATTCATGTGGACGGCGGAGTTCTAGGAACCAGGGGAGGTTCGGCGGCAGCGATATGTAGAGATGAACATGGGGACTATATGGGTAGCTCATCACTTGTCGTTCAAGGACTTACAGATCCACCAACTCTAGAAGCAATGGCGTGTCGAGAGGCTTTGGCTCTAGCAGAAGACCTGGGAATCCAAAGCTTTGTGGTGGCCTCCGACTGTCAACAAGTGGTCTCAGACATCAACTTCGGAGCAAGGGGAACTTATGGAGCAATTATTAGAGAGATAAACCTTAGATCATCGCCTTTTCTTTGTAATTTTGTCTTTGAGAGTGGTGCTGTCAATGTAGAAGCACACCGTCTAGCCAATTTTTCTTTTTCGAGAGGACCGGGGCGCCACGTATGGCTTGGTGCATCCCATGACCTCAGATGTATCCCACATCATGTGGAATTTCAAGAATAAACTTGGCTTTCACCCCTAAAAAAAAGCTCCCAGCGAGTGCAGGGGTGACTGAGATGGTCCAGTCCTCACATGCGGCAGGCACCGGCTCTTTTTCATGTTTTCGTTTTCTGCTTTATTTTGTACTTTCGTTTATATTTTAAAATATTCTACATATATATATTACAAAAAAACTTTACAAAAAAATGAATAAATATTGAACAAGTATTTGAAAAATGTTGGGCAAGTATTGGAAATATGTTGAACAAGTATTTGGGAGAAATGTGTATAGAAAAATGTTGACCATATATTACAAAAAGTTTTAATTTGTATTGGAAACATGTTAGACATGTATTAGAAAAATGTTGTTGACATATACAAAAAATGTAGAATAATAACCAAAAGAACAAACAAAACTGAAAAAAGAAACAAAGTAAAAATGAAAAAAAGAAACAAATATGCAAGAAATGGAAATTGGAAAAGAAAAACCTGAAGAAAGCAGGCTCGCCTCAAGTAGGACGTGCTCCTAATACTTAAGGTGAACAAGTCTTTTTTTTTTGAGATGTAAGCTGAACAAGACTTGGTATAGTGGCTAGCTGCGCCAGGGATCTCCGTGGAGACGATGATTGGTCCCTAGTTCTCCTATTTTCGTTGCTCCTTTTACTTACAATTCTCACGCGAATGGGCCGCCCAATATGATGCGGGGTAGAAAAACCTTCAGCGAGACAACTGCTACCGTCTCGCTTAATGCGAGACACAGCGCTCGCAGTTCAACAAGGGGGCAAGCCGGGGGCAAACCTCTCTGACTGGTCCAAACACCCAGTTAACTGTGTTTTTTATTCGCCATGCTAAACTGTAAAATACAACATCGGAATCATTATCTGGCGAATGTCAGTCAGTGATGTTTTGCCATCGAACCCCCCTAAACAGCTGAACCGCACTATCTACATCCGCTTGCTAGTATTTTGTGCACACACACAAAAAAAAAAACACTCAAAAGAAGGAACTGCCATGACAGTTTTTAAAGAGTCAATTACACCGGTGATGCTAGAACTTGGCGTAAACGGTCATTTTAGTGCTAAAACTTACGGCATACATTAAAGTAGTGCAAAAACTTGGATTGAACGTGTAAATACGGTGCTAATCGCGTTTGTATATACCGATGATGCTGATGGGGCATGACAACATATGATGTCAGTGACTGCATGGTGAAGAACTGAAGATGGGCCTGTGGCGTTTTCTTCTTTCAAGAAACGCCTGTATTTTTTTTCTTCTCTTTTTTTTCAAGAAACAACTGTATTTTTATATTATTATTTTTTCTCATAAAAGGCCCATGTCAGGTATAGACCTCGGTCAACCACGCACGCATGGCTAGCACCCAGCCCAGAGTTAAGTTGATTACACACAAGCATATGTGAGGTTTATATCTTCACACTAAATAACATAAATTAAGAATTTCAATCCAGTTACGGGTTTCTAACCAGCGACCCGTGTAAAAGAAGGAAGGCGTGCCACTCCAAGTTATGGAATCTAGAGCCTATGTAGAATTGTTGTAGTTTTTTTTGTCTATAGCAGAACCTGCCCGTGGGCTACAATTTCTGTTAGTTTCTTTCATTTTTGATTTTCTTAAATATAAATTACAATATAAATAATATACAATAAAATATACTAAAATTGTTCACGTATTAATTTAGAAAATCCATCAAATTAAATTATGAATTATTTGTATAATTTTAATAAGTTTGTGCATTTAAATTAATAGAATATATATTTAGAAAAATCGATCATATAAGTTCAAAAATAAAATGGTTTTAATCAATATTAATGTTTTATATAAAAGTGTTCATGCTTTAACTTTTTATGGTGTTTTAAAACTGTTCATGCATTTTAATAAAGTTTATGTATTTTATAAAAAAATTATTTAAAACAAATATAACTATACGTATGGAAAAAATATGAGCCTAGTGTGCCAGCAGACTATGGACTCTCAAATAAATACATATTCACAACTATAATTGTAATTATAATTTACATATTCTTTACAAATTTGGAAAAAAGAAAAGAAAAAATAATACGTTTAAAATCCGTCGCTCGAACTGTAGTCTGGTTTTGTCCAGCGGGCGATCTGTCGTAGACATAGATGCTAAAAATCCGTTCTAGCTAAGCCGAGCCAGCGGCTGTATTGGTAGTTCTTCCTGCTGGTATGGTATCTATCAGGTCGCTGGGTTGAAACCCCTCTGCCCTGTCTTTTTTTCTTCGAATAAAATTCTGGAGTTCATATCATTTAGCTAAGAGATATAAATGGTCACTATCCTAATAGGACATGAATTGTTATGTCGGTTTGTTGGCTAGCTACGCACGTGGGTTATCCTGGTGTCTCCAGTTAGAATGCTGGGCGACCTGTTTTTAAAATTCTGATAATTTTTGTGATGTTGGCTCACAGATGAAACCCACCCGATGCCCCACATACAATTAGTTTACACCTACAGGGGCCTTTCCGTAAAAAATGAAAAATTAAAATTAAAGGGTTTTTTTGCAAAAGGAGCGTGCCACACGCCACAACTCCACCATGGGGTCACTGACAGTGGGCCTGATGCCATGCTAGCATGACCCGGCAGCGTCACCGGTGTATAGAAACATGATTAGCACCGTATTTGCACGTCGAGCCAAGTTTTTGCACCAGTTCAATGTATGTCGCAAGTTCTAGTACTAAAGTGACCGTTTATGCCAACTTCTAGCACTAACCGTGTAATTGACTCTTTTGTAAAAGGCCACCCCCCCCCCAGCTCACCCAATACATAAAAAAAATGAGATCCTTGTTCGTAACTATCTTCACCAGCTAGTGGGGCAAAAAGGGTCCATTGATCTTTTTTTTGACGTGCCAAACTTTGAAACTATCATCCTCTAGATAAAAAATGCCATGAACAAAAAATGCCCACAAAAATTTGATTTATAAATATCATGCTCTGAGACAAAGGAAACATGTCGTGCTACTTTATAAAACTGCCATCCTCTAGATAAAAATGTTTTATCAGGATAAGCCTAAAAAAACTGCCATGCCATTGAAAATAAAAAATGCCATCCTCAGATTATTAAAAATGCCATCCTCTTTATAGTAAAAATGGCACTCCCAATAATGAAAATGCCAATTATTAATAAAATGCCATCCTATTGTTAATAAAAATCATGTGCTTACTAATAAAACTGGCATGCCATTAAAAGTAAAAAAAGTCCATCCTCTCAATTATAAAAATGGCATTCTATGAATACCAAAAAATTGGCATCCTAATAAAAATAAAATTTTCATGCTATAAATAATAAAATTAGCATGCGAGAGTGAAAAAAATCAGGATTTTGGATAACTTAAAATGATTAACTTAAAAAAGCAGTTTCAAAAAATATCACAAACCCCACCTCAGTCTTAAATAATAAAAATGTCATATTTTTCCCAACATAGTGTCGGCTCCATAATATGATGTAGTGTGCTATTTTTCTCGTTTAGCACTGAAATAGCGCACTGTAGCGTGATTAAGGCCATAGCAAGCAAATTAGTTAAAACGTAATGTGGCCCTTTCAGATATTATATAGGGACCCTATAACTCGGAAATAGCGCGCTATTTTTTCCGATGCAGAAAATAGGCTTGGTGATAAAGGAGTAAACAATAACCTCATCTCTCTGAAACTGATTCGGAGTAATCTACGTGCGTACGTAATCGGATCCGTCAGAACGACGAGACCGACCCGCCAGGCCACAACGCGCCTATATAAAGTTACAAACAGTCAATCAAAACACAGGACCGGGATAAGCGATAGCATACCACCAAGGACCGACCGCATCGGCAGGGGACGCGCGCGTGACAGCTAAAAAATTTCGTGGGATCCCCAGCCGCGCGCGCGCGCGCAGGCGCACCTCAATGGCGACCGCGTCGTCGCTGCCGTGCCTCGTCCTCCACCACGGCGACGGCAAACATACCACCACGTTATACAGCGTCGCAGACGGCGCGCGCCGCCCCGGCGAGGAGATGGAGGAGGCGCTGCGTGGCAAGCGGAGCTGGGTGACCGCGCGCGGCTGGCTGCTCGTCTGGGACCCGGCGACGCTCGCCACCTTCCTTTGGGACCCGCGGCCGCCAACAAGATCGCTCTGCCGCAGTGGGCCTCGCCGCCGGCCGCGGGCACGGAGTGTGCGCTGTCCGGCGACCCCACGGGCCCCGGCGACTGCTTCACGGTGGTCGTCCTCGAGCCGTTCGTGTCCGGGCTCACGGCGTGCGGCGGCAAGTTCTACTGGCCGTCTTCGGCGGACAAGTACGGCGTGCTCGAGTTCTCACCGGAGCCGTCCCTAACCACCATGACCATGGCAAAACCGGTAGAGGTCACCGTCCCTCCAGGGGCTGCCTACGCCCAGGCGTTCAAGTACTCGCTGGACCTCGACTGGGAGGTGCACGTGGCTTGGATCTTCTTCACCGGCCACGAGGCGGAGGCCGTCGTCAACATCGCCATCTACAGGGTGGATCTCGCCGGCAAGAGGTTCGTCAGGGTGGACAGCATCGGCGACCGGGCCATCCTCACCGGCGGCTCGAGCTGGCCTTTCGCGGGCTGGTGCCCGGCCACCGAGTTTGGGTTGCTGCCCAACAGCGTGTACTGGATGCACCCCTACCAAAGCCGCATGTACGTGTACGACGTTGGCTCCAACACGGAGGAAGTGCCCGAGCTGGGTGAGGGTGTCCCGGAGCCGTCTCGCCCGCCGTTCTGGATAGTACCCGCGCACTACTGATTTGGAGAAGATGATGATGAAGTACTGTTGGTTATCATTTAATTCTCATTTCTCCGCGAGTACAACTAAGACAACTCGAGATAATTTCAAATAGTTTTTTTGTCTCTTATTGCTGCATTATATATTTATGGAAGCTTAGATGTGATTTTCTTAAAAAAAACATCTAGATGCGAATTAGACAAACTGTTTCAAATATGGAGTTCAAGTTTCAAAAGCAATTTTTTTACGGGATTGATAAAACTCAGTCGACTAAAACTTAACAAAGTCTCACTCGATGCTATATTCGTAGGATCTTACATTGAGATTCGTGCAATTTTCTTTTTTAGTTTTTCTGTTTTCTTTTTATATGTTATCTCACTTAACTTAGACTTGGTGAAGTCTCAGTCGACATTTTTGTATGTATGTAGTCGATCATAAATTATATTTTCATTGGTATGAAACAAAGATTACACTTTCCTGACTTTGAATATAAATTGTATCGTCTATGGTCTACGGGTTCCCACAACAATTCTATCAGTATCCCCAACTAAATAACAGAAACCTCATTTGCACTACTGGAAATATCGTTGTACACCGTCAACCCACAGACTGTCAGCAACAAGACATACGTCGAGAGTCATACTCTGCAAAGTTAAACACACGGCAACGTCATATTGTTGCGAGTCAACTCAACAAATAGGACCGCGAAGAAATCATACTCGGCAAAAACAACGTACGCCGAGAGCCATACACGGCAAACAGATGCCACGTGGCATGTCCGTTTGCGCTTGACGGCTCCTTGACTTGGAGATGTCTTTGTCGAGAGCTCGGGCGCATGGCATATATTCTCAAAAAAATAACCTCCTTCGTGTAATTTACAGTGATTGACGCACGGCCCCATTTGTGAGTGACACATTCGTTCATGTCTAGTCAGCAGCCACAACATCCCACTCTGGCCCACTTGTCATGCAAGGTTTCTACAATTTACAGCGACCAACTAGTGGGCCCCACAAGTCAGCTCGGGTCTCTAATAACAGGGGGCGTCCCCCCCCCCCCCCCGCTCTCTCTTTCTGGAGCACACTTGCCAGCCCAGCTAGCTCAGTAGCTCATCCTTTGCACGCTCACACCAGTGAATCAGGTTCGAATCCCACCTAAGGTGGAGTGGAGAAAGACTCCTTATTACGAAATATTTGGACCTCACATTTGCACATTATTTGGTAAATATTTCTTTAAATAACTCAAATCCAGAAACATTTTTTTGAGTGTTTCTCCTCTCAAAAAAGAATAACAGTACAAGTCAGGTGCTACCTCTCGGAAAAGAATAGCAGTAAAAGTATTATCCCATAACCAACTCTAATAGCAATGATGCAAAGTAAAATAAAAGTGTCAATGCAGCATGAATGCACCTAGGCTCAAAGCTAAGAAAGACACTTATGGACTTACGCATTACCTCCCAGACAATGCTTTCTTTATATCTTCGGTGCTCCATTAGGTCATTCACCCGAAACCCAAGGGGTATCGACCCCGAGTGTGAGACTAGCATTCGACCGGGGTTTGGAGCACCTCGTAGAAAAGTCCCGTAAAAGTCGTACTCGCCTGCGGTGCATCGACATATATGAAAATTCACACTCGCACCTTGGTGAGCAGCGATGCACTCAATTCTACGGAGATGCCTGCAAGGTTAGTACCTGCAATTTGACAAGATCTTTATAACCGAGAGGATACAGAGCAGCAAGGAAGTCATAACCTTCTTCTACATCTTCAATGTACCTATCAGTATCCAAATTTGCAAACTCTATATCAAGACTATTTCGTAAGACTTTGCAATCTACTCTCCAAAGGAGGTCTATGGAGAGCCTGCACAAAATCAGCCCTAATTCGGCAAGACCAATTTCAGAATATGCAATTTGGGGTTTGTCCAATATCGAGGAATCCACATCTATAGAGGGATAATCAGGCACCATGGTGGTTGCATCACATTTTGATATCTCTCTTAATGCAAGAAACTCACCCTCCTTTTTGCTATCTCTTCCCTAAGACGAATGCCAATCGGTGTTTCATCAAAGGGAGTCATCAGAGGCACATTGAGAAAAATGCCAATATCCAGTTCATCCCTAACAAATATTTTCGAGACATCAAGTCTCACAATATCCTTCGGTGGAGAACATTCAAGTATTGTCTTAACAGGTTCCATGAAAGCTCTAATAGAATGTAGATATGATAAATGATCATCGAACTGGGCAATAATTGTGTCTAGGAATTTACCATGATCCGGAGGAATGTCAAATAGTGGCCATTCCGTCCTTCATCTCCATGTTCCTTCTTTGTCTTATCTCCTAGGCATACTTCTTGGAATGTGGCTCCTCGAATATTTTTCTTCCATCACTTGATTACTTCCTCAGATTCCTTTATGAGGTTATATTCCTACAACATAGAGGTTTGGGAAGCGGCAGCCCGCTTCTCATAGTCTTTAATAACAGGGGCATTGTGAAGATTGTTGGAAATGCACCAATTATGAATATTCTCTAACATGCCCATATGTTTCAAGAACTCTTTATGTTGTGAGAGAGCTCCTACACCCTGTTCATAAGTTCAGAGGTTCTAAAATAGAGCATTAGTTCCTTAATAGTTTTAACATAATCAAATATGTAGCAATCACGGTTGTATGATGCTACAACAAAGTTAGGGTGAAATTTGCAGCTGAAGCTCATATGGCAATTGCATTTGCAATGATTAAAAAATGATCGATATGCAAATATACCTTCAACGCAATAATCCGTTGCCTCCAATTTATCACCCACTTCAATACGTTTAGATGAATATCTATATTCAACATAGATTTTTCCTCTCTCTTCAATTTGTTTTCTTGCGGCCATGGTGTTTCCTGTAGAAGACATCTCGAAAAAAATATTGTTTGGGTAGGTTAAGTGGCAACAAATATAAATAAACTAAAATGCAAGGATGTATGCAATGACCAGGCACTATGCTTCCCGACAATGGCACCAGAAAATGCTTGATGTCCTGCAAGTGCACATGGTTGTTGTAGCACTTTTGTGATAAGTGTCGTATCCCAAAAGGAGTGAACATGATGGTACCACGAACCCCGCAACTACATCATCACTTTACGTAGTTCCGTAAGAACCTGATACTTCTCCAACGTATCTTGTTTCCAAACATTTTTGCTCTTGTTTTGTACTCTAATTTGCATGATTTCGAGGGAACTAACCCCGACTAACACTGTTTTCAACAGAACTACATTAGTGTTGTTTTTTTTTGTGCAGAAATAAAAGTTGTAGGAATTGGAGAATCTTGGTGAAGATTTTTTATTTAATTGGTCAGGGTCGGGGTTGGGAGGGTAGGACAATTCGGGAAGGGGTTTCGTCTTGTTCTCCTCTTCACCTGGTCGTCATATTCTCTCTCGTAAAGCCGCGGTGCTGGCTATTGCTCTCCGTGGTAAAGGAGATGGTGGACGGGATGACTTACTCTCCTACTCGCTAATCTCTTCTTCTCCTTCTAGGGTTTTTCTCTCCAATCATCGTGGCGAAGGATTCTTCTCGGCGAGAGGTATGGTATTTATCTATTCATTCTCCACTTTTCTACTTCATTTCTTCTTGATTAAAGTTGTGTATGCGTGGTTTAATCGGTCTGTTCTTCTGTATTTTTGGTCTAGGGTTTAGGAGTTTGCGAGATCTAGTGCTAGGGGTGTGGATCCATAGCATTGGTGATGCAATCTGTTAGTATGTACAAATGAACCCCCATCTATGTATGTTGTTTTGCTAAGGTTTCATCATCCCCGCCATGTGTTGGTCATGATTCTTCTTTATGTGTTTTCATTGACAGGTTTTGAGTGAGTAGGCAGGAAGTTTCAAAGGTCTAAACGACTGTCGTGGAGGTAATAGTCTATCAAAATGGTGGCTTTCTGGTTTGTTATCTTTCTGATTGTATATTTGTTCTTATTGTACATGTGAATGATTATGGTTGGGTGGATTTGTTGGGTGGTGGAGTATTTTTGTTGCATTTTACATGTGAGAATGCTTGTTGTATTTACATGTGTCATTTTAGCTATGCTTATTTTGTTTGTAAGTTTGTTGAAAAGCATGCTCTGGTGGATAGGTTTGTTCCTATTTCTGTGTTTTAGTGGTTTAGTGTAGCTACTTGCTCTTTGATTTTTAGAGGTGAATTTGGTGCTGGCTGATACGTCTCCAACGTATCTATAATTTTTTATTGTTCCATGCTATTATAGTATCAATCTTGGATATATTCAATTACAAGCGATTATATATCATTTTTTGGGACTAGCCTATTAACTTAGTATCAGTCTTGCTGTTTTTTTGCATGTTTTTGGTTTTTAGAATATCAGTACCAAACGAAGTTTAAAGGCCACGAAACTTTTTTGATATTCTTTTTGGACAAAGAGACCACGGAAGCTTCGAGAGAGGGCCAGAAGATGAAGGAGTAGCCCACAACGCACCAGGGCACGCCTTGGTGGCTTGTGGGGCCAACATTCACCCTTTTGACCTAATTCCACCTGTATAAATTATCTAAAATTGGGAAACCAACAGAGAACCACCCGAAATATTTTTTCTACCGCCGCAAGTTCCTACTCTCGACAGATCCCATCTGGGGCCTTTTCTGGCACTCTACCGAAGGGGGAATCAACCACGGAGGGGTACTATATCAAGCTTGCTACCCCTCCGATGATGTGTGAGTAGTTTACCATAGACCTACGGGTCCATATCTAGTAGCTAGAGGGCTTCTTCTCTCTCTTTGATCTTCAATACAATATTCTCCTTGATGTTCTTGGATATCCGTTTGATGTAATACTTTTTGCGGTGTGTTTGTTGGGATCCGATGAATTGTGAGGTTATGATTAGATTATTGATGAATATTGTTTGAGTCTTCTCTGAAACTCTTTATGCATGATTATTATAGCTTTGTATTTGTCTCTGATCTATTGATTTGGTTTGGCCAACTAGATTATTTTTCTGCAATGGGAGAGGTGCTTTGTGATGGGTGCGATCTTGCAGTGCTCAATCCCAGTGACAGAAAGGGACATGGCACGTATTTGTACCATTGCCACTAAGGATAAAAAGATGCGCTTTATTCATATTAATTGAGTTTAATTTGTCTACATCATGTCATCTTGGTTAAGACGTTACTCCGTTCTTTATGAACTTAATATTCTAGATGCATGCTGTGTAGCAATCGATGGGTGGATTAATAGTAGTAGATGCAGGCAAGAGTGGGTCTACTTGTCTCGGACGTGATACCTATATACATGATCATTGCCTTAGATATCGTCATGATATTCGCTTTTCTATCAATTGCCCAACAGTAATTTGTTTACCCATCATATGCTATCTTCAAGAGAGAAGTCTCTAGTGAAAACTATGCCCCCCAGGTATTTATAAATCATATATTAAAATCCAAAAATATATTGCTGCACTTTTATTTTATTTATTTTATTTTTTGTTTTTATCTATCTATCTATCTATCACTACGAGATTTGATTCTTGCAATTAACCGCCGACGGTTTGACAACCCTTGTTTGCGCCGGGTGCAAGTGTTTATTGTTTTGTGTGTAGGTGATGCTAACAAGTTGTTGCGTAGTTCTCCTACAGGATTGATAACCTTGTTTCTAACCGAGGGAAATACCTATCTCTACTATCACTAGTAGAAAAACACCTAATAGTCCCGGTTCGTAAGGGCCTTTAGTCCCGGTTCATGAACCGGGACTAATGGGTCGTTACTAATACCTCCACCCATTAGTCCCGGTTCAAACACGAACCGTGACTAATGTGCCTCCACGTGGCCCTGTGCGCCGAGCCCAGTCAGGGGGCCTTTGGTCCCGGTTGGTGCCCCGGTTGGTGGCACCAACTGGGACCAAAAGTCCATGTTTTTTTTGGAAAGTGGCCGCTTTAGGGATTTTGGGGGTTATTTTTAGGTTGTTATATTAGCTAGCTAATAGAGAGAAGTGTCCTCTCTTATATCTTCGTCCTTGCTTTACCAACGCTGCTATTATATATGTTCATTTTACCCGCTGATATAATAACTCATGCATGCTCGCATACATCAGCATATATAATAACAAGTACTCGTCCTACTAATCATGCATCATCATACAACTTCTACTCGTTATTAATAATAAGTCATACGATCATCATCCTCATAGTCATCGAACCCAACCCTACATAATTGTACTTAGCACATGATCATCAGTATCAGGCAGGACCTAATTAAACACCCTTAAGGTAAAATAGCATAAAACAATATAGACCCTGACTCTCCATTATGAAGAATGGTGATCATCCTGTCTCCAATTTTTGCCCTTCGCTGAATGTTGCTTCCAAGAAGCTCCTTATGACTATCCATACATTTTTTCCATTCTTTGATTGTCATGTCTCCACTTCTTTTAGAAACCCGGTATGGACAGTTTAGAATCGTAGGAAGACCTGGTTGTATGTTCAAAACATGAAGGCTACCGTGTGTATACATCAGATGAGGCACACAATCATTCGGGATTATCTGTTGAAAAACATAGTAATAACTTCGTAGTTAGCAATGATATATGATGTACTAGTTTTAGAAGTGTGCAAAAAGATGCACGGATATCGTAATAGTAAAAAATCTTACCAGGGTATCTCCATGGTAGTTACCATAGTTCAACATGTGCACTAGTGGCACATATTGACCATAATGTTGAGGAGTTCGATTGTAGACATTGTAATTCTCAAGATCAATACAAAATGCGACTAGATGATTTTTCTCCCGATAAGTTAGTTCGGAGCCTTCGGTGTAGTAGGTTCTGTCTACCATCTATGTGATTTTTCTGCTATACTTATTGTTGCTATTTTTAATTATTTTCCAGTTTTTTTGTTTTGTTTTCTGCATTATATATTTTCTTTTGTTTTTTGCTTTATTTTTTAAAGAGGGACATTGGTCCCGGTTGTTGCCTCCAACCGGTACCAATGGACCCATCTAATTACTTATTTATTTTCTGCAGCTGTTTTTTAGTTGATTCTTTCTGCAACTATTTTTTTAGTCCCACCTCGCCAAGCGAGAGGCACTCGCAGCTGTTTATAAGCCCTGAGTGCAGAGACGATGAAGAAGAGGCTCAATGCTCACCTGCACGTTGGTTCGCTTCAAGCCTTGAGGAATATGGTAGACTGCACGGAGCTATGTGCAGTGCAGTTTACACTATTCCGAAAGGTTTGAAGCGAATTAACTAGCATTGCGCCTCTTTTTTATTTTTAATGACTTATTACAACTCAGAAATAAATAAAAAAATAAATATAGCAGAAAAGAAAAAAACTATATAAAAAACTACTCAGAAAGAAATAGAAGAAAAAATACTTGTGATTAACTTTACTAAAATCTTTTTTATTTTTAATGACTTATTACAACTCAGAAATAAATAGAAAACAATAAATATAGCAGAAAAAAACTATATAAAAACTACTCAGAAATGAGCATAGATGCGCTTATAGAGAAAATTTAACCTAAATTCATAATAAATTTCTACTAACTTCAGAGAAATTCAATATGAATTTAGGTCAAATTTCCTGTATAAGGGCATCTATTTTCATTTTGAGAGGAGCTCAACAAGGAAGAGAGGGAGGGGCTTATAAACCGGTGTGAGCCCCCTTGGTTGGCGAAGTGGGACTAAACTCTGGCCGCAACGAGGACCAACACTTTAGTCCCGGTTGGTGGTATGAACCGGGACTAATGGGCGTCCTTTGGTCCCGGTTCATGCCCCCAACCGGGACCAATGATGGTGGGCCAGGAGCCAGGCCCATTGGTCCCGGTTCGTCCCACCAACCGGGACCAAAAGGTCCAGACGAACCGGGACCAATGACCCACGTGGCCCGGCCGGCCCCGGGGGCTCACGAACCGGGTCAAATGCTCCCATTGGTCCCGGTTCTGGATTGAACCGGGTCTAATGGGCTGACCTGGCCTGGACCATTGCCCCCCTTTTCTACTAGTGTATACTGCATCATTCCTTTCTCTTTGGGGACAAAACGAACACAGCTTACAAGTGGAATCACTGGCTTAGTTGTTTTTTTAGGGAACTATTTTTGTTCCATGTACGGTTGAGTGAACATTGTTGAGTATAGTGCAAGCATTACGAGTCAAGTTACTATTCCAGATTAGTTGATAGACTAGTCTATGAGTCACATTCTGGATGTTGACTAGAAAATTTGTGTAGAGTAGTTCATTGATTCGAGGAGTCGAGGGACTATTTTGAAACTAGTCTGGACTAGTTGTGCAATTTGAGTTGTTCGACTCAAATTTTTAATATTTTTTAGGTATTGGTATGGGATAAGTGAGCCAGCTGCCCAGCTTGCAGCGGGAGGGTATTTTTGTTTTTATCCACTTCTCATGCATTCAATTTGTGATTTTATACTATTTGTGCTACTACTATAAAAAAAATTGCGGGGATGTGGTACTACTATATGTTATATACTATATACTGCGAGGTTTTAGTACTTGATTACTGCAAGGTGTGTGCCACAGTACCATGTCGACCAGTCCAGTAGTAGTATAGGCTAATGATGATTTTGTCTATGAGTGTCAACCTTGGAATGACTCATCAACTTGTACACCTTGGTATATAGTTATGTCTTTTCAGTGTACTGTTGATTGAACATTGTATTGCATGTAGTTTTTTCTGTATATGACAGTACATATGAATGACCCCACCTTGATTTAGAGTTAAAACTGTTGTATTCTCTTTTTAGTTGCTTGTTCTTTGCACAATTATGATGCTGTATTTTTTGTCCTACGTGTTAGTTTGATTCTTGTCTTATTAGTAGCTAGTTGTACTTGATTGTTCTTTTTATTGTTGTAATTCTGAGTAAGTTCATCAACTGATCATGATTTTTTTTCATGTTGTAGTGCTATATTGGCGCCATATATGGTTGGAAGACTGAAAGGTCATGAAGTCTTGGTGCCCCTTAAGACCAGGTTCTCTACTCTTAGGCTTAGGAAGGACATACAAAATTTGACTCCCATTCAGATAGGTCATGTTCACAAATATGATCTTCAGAACCTTTTTTCTCATCTCTAAGTACCTCCTTTTTCCGGCTAACCTGTTGCAGTGGGTCCTTGATCATATGGGTACGGGTGTTGGCATTTTCCGGTGGAAGAAGAAAGTTATTCACCTTAGGAAGAAAGTTATTCACCTTAGGAAGAAGAAAGTTATACATCTGTTTAAAAAACGGAACTAAACATGTAGTAGATCTCAATAGTTCCACCAGAAAACAGAAGTTGTGCCCCTGAGCGCGCCCTTCCTCCACTTCCCTGTGCCAGTGGCTACCACACCCTCCCTCCATCGCTCACCACTCAAGTGGCGGCGTTCACATCCTCCGCGCTCCGCATGGCCTCCCGCGTCTCCCTCTTGGCGTCCTCCTCTGAGCCGCCTTCTCCTCCGCAGCGCGCGCTGCGCTCTCTCGTCCTCGTCCCGGACGTGGTTGGTATGACGCATGGCCCAATCGTCCATGGGAGAGCACCAGGGCCCAGCCACCCGCCGCCGTGAAGTGGGGAACCATGGCAGATGTACCAGGGTCGCCGTGCTCAGGATCCAGTGAGTCATCCATCTCCACCGCGTGGTCAGGGCCGGCACTTCATGCCTCTTGACCGGCAGCACCTCCCCGCCAGCCGCCAACCTCTGGATTCGTGGATTCTATAGGCGCTCTACGGCTACTGCTACAACCGTGGCGCTACCGACCAAATCTCTATCAAGTGCAAGAACGACACCCTCTGCTTGTGTTGCGGCGGTGCTGGGCACATCGCTCGCAGCTGCACTCGCCCCCGGAGCCCCTCTTCGCTGGATCAACAACCAAGGTCGGTGTCAGTGCTCCGCCAGTGCCCAGTTATCCCCTCCTCGCTGGCCGCACGGCCTGTGCAGCAGGTGCACGTGTCCTCGCCCCCTATGGTGCTTTCCTCGCCTCCGCCAGGCCTACCCCCACCCAGGGCCATGAGGGTGACCAGACCATGGAGCCAGGTCGTGTGTCAACTCTGTGGAGAGCGTGGCTAGCCTGGGGTTCTAGGTTCCTTGCGCGCCGGCGGCATCGGAATCTTTGGAGCGCAACACAGACGTGGATGTGCATGTGGTGGAGGCCTGCTACCTGGAGGAATCTGATGACATGTGGAGGATGGATTCCAAGCTCTCACGGGCGCTGGTGGTCACCATCACCGGCAAAGGACAGCCGGTGGACATGTCAACCGCGGCGGCGGCTCTCCACCGTGAGTTCGTTATAGGACCGGGGGACATGTCCATTCGGCTATTCTAACCAGAGGTTTTACTGGTCTGTGTCAGAGACATAGAACCCACGATAGGATGGTGCGATAAGGGGGGCTCTCTTCTTCCTCCCCAGGCTTATCCCTGTCCTTGCGGCCGGCAGGCGCAGGTGACTGGCATCTCCCTTCCCCTACCTCATCCCCCTTGCGGTGGTGGGAGTGCCGGCTCATGCATGGGCGCGCCAGACGGTGGACTGTGCCCCGCATGGCCTCTGCCTTGTGGTCAGCATGGCGGAGAGCATGGCCCATTGGCATGCCATGTCTAGCTTTAAAGTTTGGCTGCTGACAGACAGACCGGACGGCATCCCGGAGCGTCGGCGGTTATACATCGAAGAACCTCGTCGGTGGCGTGGCGGGGTGTGGGCAAGAGCCGCTCCCACATCCTCCCTATGGTACAACATCCACATCTACAAGCTCGCAGGCTTGATCATAGATGAGGAGGAGGACCCAGAGCTACCCGCGCCTGCCCTCCTGTTGACACACTCAGATGATGAGGAAGAGGATGGCCCTGATGGCCGGGCATGAGGTGGGTCCTGCCTCACTGGCCCGGAGCGCGCACTCCTAGGCGGTGATGTCCTCGCCGACTAGGTAAGGCCAGGCAGCACCACTAGCGGCGCCAAATTTTCAAAATTTAGGGTGGGACATCGGCGCGCCTTCTAGGAATGTGGTTGGTGTCATCATCGGGCGCCTCACCTTGACCAGCGCCGGTCTGTGTGGGCCGGGTGCGCTTGTGCGCGAGAGACACGTGGAAAGCATCATGCCAGATTAGTTGGGCTCTGTGGACAGCCCTGCCAGCAGCTACGGGAACAAACCACTGGGTCCACTATCGTCTTGCGGCTCGGGGCCCAGTGCAGACTGGTCGATGGCAGTTGCAAAAGTGGGGTCTGCAGCCTCAGTGGCGATCTAGAGGTGGTGTGTGGGGAACGTAGCGGAAAGGTGGGCCAATGGAATTTCCTCTCCTGGCCAAGGGAATCAAGCCTTCTATATGGAGTCATTTCGGATCCCGTCGACTGGGGATCTACAAGATGTCGGGTCCACCACGCGGTCCAAGGAGGATCTCCCGCCCATGCAGGATGGGACAGGAGCCACACAACCTGCCAGCGACTCGCAAGTGGATCCAATGCATGCCCTGGCAGCTACAGACAACTTGCACACATCATCCACTCGGATTCCTGTTGATCTTCCACACACGCCACCCTAGGTTGGCTGATAACTGATGGCAAACCAGCGGCCTCAGTGGCAGGACCAGGACACGTTCCTGGTAAGTCTATCAAATGGTGTCTCCGTAGCAGTGGCTGAGCGGCTAGGTGGGCCCACTGGGTAGGTGGGAACGATGACCCCACGAACCCAATCGGAGGCTACCGCACGCCTGGATGCACTCGACACCCACGTGAAGCGCGCACTATCACCTCTCTTGCTGGTTCCCCTCACCCTTGAGAAGCTTAAAGCTAAGCGGTCCAGACAGTGCCGGTAGCTCACTATCACCACACCATGTTGGAGTGTACGAATAGCTAGGGGGCTGGCCGTGGCTCGTTGGCGACCGAACAACAGCAGATCATCATTTAGAAGCTCTTTCTAGCGCATGAAGGGGATGTAATCTACGATGCAACTCTGAATGCATACATTCGCCTGTTTGACAACCCTCTCACGGACTCGCAGATCACGGCGGTACTGGCCCTGTTTGGGTGGGAATCCCCGGCAACTCCAATGCACTACACACAGGTGAAGATGGCTAGGAGGATCTAATCCCTCTCCGCATATGGTACAGCTTGTGGGCCGTACCTATGGCTGCAACCTCTAAGAATGCTCGCGTGGAATGTCAGTGGTTTGAATAAACCCGTGGTTCACAAAGCAATATTCCAAACTATGGTCAAGGTGGATCCCTAGCATTGTGTATTTCCAGGGAAAAAGAGTAGATGTCATAACAAGTGACATTGTCAAGCAATGCTTGGGTAATATATGTTCAAACTTTTACTATTTTCCGGCCTCGGGGACCCATAGAGGAATCCTGGTAGCTTGGGACCCATAGTTGGTTAGTCTGTCGAATCCTCACCACACTGATAACACTTTATCAGTGCTTGTCTAGCTAATGGGGGTCGAGCCATGGTGGCTCACGAGGGTCTATGGCCCGAACATGGAGCCGAAGAAGATTGAGTTTCTCCAGGAGTTGGTCGATATAGCGAGCTGCATGCGGGACCTTGGATGATCGTAGACGACTTCAACCTCCTTGTGAACCTGGAGGATAAAAGCAACAACCTAGTCAATTGGCGACTCCAATGCATTACACACAGGTGGAGATGGCTAGGAGGAAATAATCCCTGCATGCATATGGTATAGCTTGTGGCTCGTTCCTATGGCTGCACAACCTCTAAGAATGCTCGTGTGGAATCTGAGTGGTCTGAATAATCCCGCGGGTCGCAAAGCAATATTCCAAACTATGGTTAAGGAGGACCCTAGCATTGTGTATTTCCAGGAAACTAAAATAGATGTTATAACTAGTGACATTCTCCAACAATGCTTGGGTAATAAATGTTCAAACTTTTACTATCTGCCGGCCTTTGGGACCCGCGGAGGAATCATGATAGCTTGAGACCCGCGGTTGGTTAGTTTGTCGAATCCTCACTGCACCGATAACACTTCATCAGTGCTTCTCCAGACAATGGGGGTCAAGCCATGGTGGCTCACGGGGGTCTATGGCCTGACCATGGAGCCAGAGAAGAATGAGTTTCTCCAAGAGCTGGTGGATATATGCGAGCTGCATGCGGGACCATGGATGATCGTCGGCGACTTCAACCTCCTTTTGAACCCGGAGGATAAAAACAACAACCTAGTAAGTCAACAAATGATATCTAGATTCAGAACCAAGCTAAATAACTTGGAACTCAAGGAGGTCTACCTTAATAAGTGATGCTACACATGGTCTAATGGAAGGGCATGGGATACTTTGGAGAAGATCGACCACGCCTTCACAACAAACTAGTGGGACAATGTATATCCGTCCTGTCTCCTCACTGTCCTAAGCTCATCTATCTCTGATCATTGCCCTTTGTTCATGGACCTCCACGCGGACTTCTGTTTCAGGAAGAAGTTAAAATTTGAGGTGTTTTAGCCCAAGGTGTCTAGCTTCCTGGAGATGGTTCAGCAGGCATGGAACTCTTGTCAGTCCTCGATGAATCCATACAAGATATTGAATGACAAGCTATGGGCAACCTCTAAGGGGCTGCAACGGTGGAGTGCCAAGTGGATCAGTAACATGCGCCTGCAGATTGACATCACCCTTGAAGTTAATTCATGTATGGACGGAGCTATGGATACCTGTTATCTAAGCATGGCAGAAATTCAATTGCGTAGAATGCTAAAGAGGAAGCTGCTCAGCCTCTCATCCCTCAAGAGAACCATCGCAAGGTAGAAATTGAGGCTTCCGCACCTCATCGATGGGGATGACAATACCCAGTTATTCCATCGGCACGCCCCGCATAGGCAGCACAAGAACATGATCATGACCCTGAGGCAAATCGGTGCAATCATCTAGGGGACAGGAGAGCGTGAACTCGGTTGTAGACCAATTCTATAGCTCACTACTCGGCTCTGTGGTACCACAAGAGCAAGGCCTAAACCTTGAGGCACTTGACTTGTGAAGGTTGGATCTTCACAACCTGCAGGAGCCGTTTTTGAAAGAGGAGGTCCTTAGAACTATCAAAATTATGCCACTCGACAAGGCCCCGGGCCCGGATGGAATCACGGGCCGTTTCTTTATGATTTGTTGGGGGATTATCAAAGAGGATCTCATGAAGGCATTCCACCTGTTTTACCATGGAGACATGAGGGTCTACCCTCAATCAACAAAGATTTGGTCATACTTCTGCCTAAGAAGGGGGTGTGGAGGAGAGTTGTGATTACCGGCTGGTGAGCTTGGTGCATGGAGCCATCAAGTTATTCGATAAAGTCCAAGGTTGCCGGCTGGCGGATGAGCTGCCTCGCCTCATTGGGGCACATCAGAGTGCCTTCGTAAAGGGTCGACCGTCGCATGATTATTTCATGCTCGTGCAGAGCACGACGAGGTGTCTCCATGCTCTGAGGAATCCTGCAATCATGCTTAAGTTGGACATATCCAAAGCATTTGACATATATAGTGCAATGGCCATTCCTATTGGAAGTGCTATATGAAATGGGTTTTGGTAGGACATGGCCATCTTGGATCATGGGGCTGCTAGGCACATCATCGCCGAGGATCTTGGTGAATGGGATACCGGGTGCCCCCATCTTCAACTGTAAAGGGCTTCGCCAAGGAGGCCCACTATCGCCGATGCTTTTCATCATCATCATGGGGCCCCTACAACGCTTTATTTCCATTGCAGTGGAGTTGGGCTGCCTTGTGCCCCTGTCGCGGGTAGGGCTGAAACACTAGGTCTCTATTTTCACAGACGATGTGATCGTCTTCCTGAAGCCGACTGAGCTTGAGATGTTGGCTTGCGCTGTAACTCTGGACATGTTTCGGGCTGCATCCGGGCTGCGAGGGAACATCCAAAAAATGTCTCCCATGCCAATCCGTTGTTCAGACGAAGAGAAGGACATGATTGCAGCTACGTTGGGCTGCGAGCTGGGAAGCTTCCCTTGCAGATATCTTGGGCTACCGCTTTGCCTAAAGAAACCATCGGCAACCCAATTACAGTTTTTGATGGAACTCTTGGCCCAGTGTCTACCAACCTAGAAAGTTGCATCGTTACCGCAGAGTGACCGTCTCATCCTGGTGGTTTTGGTCCTATGTCAGTTCCAATCCACGTGATGCTAGTGCTCGACATTCCTATGAAAAATCATCAAGGCCATGAACACGGTCATCTGAGGCTTCCTGTGGTGTGGGAAAGCGCAAGCGGACAGGGACATTTTTCCGTTGCATGGGATATGGTATGCATGCTCAAATGGGCCGGCGGATTGGGAATACCGAACCTGGCTTGGCTAAATATCGCCATGCAAGCCCGCTGGCCTTGGCTACAACGGGTGGGTAGTGAAAGGCCGTGGAAGGAATTGAACATAAGAGTGCAGAAAGAATCAATGGCTTTGTTTCGGGCAGCCACGAGGGCCATGGCAAGAGATGGAGCACTAATATCTTTCTGGGAGGACCGATGGTTGGATGGCATGAGAATAGCGGATATTGCGCCCCTAATCTATGCAAGCGTTCCTTGACGCTTAAGGGAGGCCCGAACGCTTAAGGATGCTTTGTCCACCGGATCGTGGGCCATGTATGTGAGGCCGAGCCTAAACTTCCTAGCTCTACAGCAAAACTTGTCCCCATGGCAGCGGGTGAATGGCTTCTAGCTCCATGATGGAACTCATGATGTGTTATCCTGGTCCTGGGAATGGGATGTCAGATTCTCCGTCCGTTCGGCGTACGCCGCCAAGTTTACTGGGAGAGGGGTAGCTCCAACAGCGGAATTCACATGGAAATCTAAAGCCCCGTTGCAATGCCGGTTCTTTCTGTGTTTTGCGATGAAAAACCGATGATGGACCGCGGATCGCCTGGCATGGCAAGGCCTGCCACATAACAACTACTGCCCGTTTTGTGACTAGGAAGTGGAGACACTGGATCACATCTTGATCACGTGCGTTTTTGCAAGGACGATCTGGCGAACAATATGCACGACGATTGGTAGGCCAACATGGACACTGACTATGCAGGACAGTGTGGCTGGCTAGTGCACGGACAAGCCAAAGAAAATGAGAGTACTTGTCTCGCTTGCTCTGTTGGAATTGTGGAAACACAGGAACTCCATAGTCTTCGACGGAGCCTCGCCCTCGCTCGAGGTGGTCAGCAGGAGAACTGTAGAGCAAGGAAATGGAATCGGGCAGGGCGCCTCAAGAGCAATTGGGAGAGGATCTCGGTGAGTAGTCCATTTTGGATGTAGAGTGGCTGTATTAGCCTAGGCCGTGGTGTTGGTTCTTGTACATCATTTTCTTGTATCACCAACTGTGGAATTGGGCTCTCTTTTTTTTTTTGCGGGGAAATTGGGCTCTCAACCCACCCCTATCTATATAATATGATACACAGACTCGTGAGTATTCGAGAAAAAAAGGAAACATAAGTTGTCGTACCATGGTCCATGGTACCATAACCATGAAATTTTTCATAATATGATGAGAAAAAAATCAAACGTTACCATCCTTCCAAAACACACAGCATGCATGTACGTACATTCCGTGCAATTTCTAATTTGCATCTCTCTGTACACTAGTAGTAACCTCTACTAACTGTTTGTCCCCTTCCCGTTCTTCAGACAGCACGTAGTACCAACTTCATTGGTGCTTCATCCACCTAGTATTTGCAAACCACCAAGAAACAGAGTATGGCGTCGACACCAGCCTTGAAATTATAATGTCTCGTATACAGAGGGCAGTTATCTTCTTTGGAAATTAAGCATCTTGATCGAAAGCGCGTAAACTGAAAAGAACAAGACGCAGAAGGCAATGAGCACTGCAATAGTGACACCCATCATCCCCTGTTCACATCCCAGGTTTTGCTGGATGAACTCTTGGACTGTCCCGTCAAAACCAGGACCAACGATCCTCGTGTCGACATCTCCCAATTGTGATGTAATGATGCCTTTCAGGGTCCAGGCCACTGGGCAGATGTAGTAGAACCAGATCCACCAACCTGGGATTCTCTGGAGGGGGAGAAAATAATCATCAGAAGAGAAATATCACATAGCTCAAAAGCTAATGTATCTTCTGCATCAGTCTTTTGCTAACCCAAACAATTTGTCTAACATGAAGATTTTCTCGCCATTTCATCATTTTGTGGAAAATGAGGAGCATTTTTCAACTAGCTAGAGATGGTTACAAACTGTCTCAAAGAACAACTGAAGAAAAATGTTGATGCTTTTAGGAACTTACAGATTGGGGAATTAAGAACCCTGAGAAAAGATTCCACGAGGAGTAAAATGCTGAGGCTACCACTGCTGCCACTGATTGTGTTGGCGTCAAACCTACCGCCACCATCCCATAGAATGTGAAGTAGGTAAAAGTAAGGAACATGTAAAGGAGGTAAAGGAGCAATTTCCCTGCAGTTACAAGACAGGTTTCTTTTATCAGGATACAAATGGGGAAAGCTACACTAGAACATAAATAACCCAACAAGCATGCATGTTGCCCTGCACTTCAATGGAGAATGGTTTTCCCAGAGTGACGAAGAACTTGCCTAGGTTCCTCTCGTAGTTGATCATGAAGTAAGTGATGAGACCAAATATTAGTGTCTGAGTCGCAATATAAGGTATCTCTATAAGGCCCTGAAGATTTCATGCAATTGTTAGACACAGGATTTTCCAGCAACAAAAATGGATGCTAGCAAAAGGTTAGCAAACCTGAGCTGCTGCATATGGGAATGATGAGTACATCTTAGCAGCCCGTTCTCTGTAGTAGACTGCTCTCTCAACGGAAATTATTGGCTGTACTGACGAGGCATTATTTATTCCAAGAAATAGGCATGCCGAATATAAAGCTCCCATGACAAGATACAAATCCCCTGTTGTTTCTCTGCAAAATTATTTTATGTTAGTGATACTAACTAAATACACACTTTCAAACTTGTATCAGATATTCGAAATGCATGACCAGATTAGGTTTTGGACACATAGTGTTCCAACAAGAACTTCTGATGTTACTCTTTTCATAAAATATAAAATAAATTATATTACAAAAAATGTTTGTCATGGAAAATCTAATGATAACATGTTCACCTGAACAATATATATAGGGGGTGATTGAAAGAGCTCCACCCCACCTTAACTCCACTTCTCTACATCGCATGTTACTAATTTTATAATATACTATTGTTTCAAAGGGAAAATGTTTACCTATTTTTCTATCACATGAAGAATTAAATTTTTTCAAATTATTGCTATTACTAATTTTATTATATGCAGTTTAAAAGGGAAAACGCAGAATTGTTGGAGACGCAAACTAATGACATGTAATATATAAGTATTCATGTGGATCACATTTATCTTAAGGAAACACGGATAATAAAACATAGTAGAAAACTATTTGCTGAATATTTACCTCTTCATACCAACGTTCCAAAATATTGAACCAAATATAAGAGAAGCAATTGTTGTGTAAAACAATCTCACGACATTGTACTCAGGGCTTCTCCAGTAAATAAGGCCTTGCTTAAGTAGGCATACTCCAAATTGAGTAAGACAGCCGTGTGAAAACTCAGTCGTGAACTTTAAAGGTTTTGTGCCTGAATCCGGAACACTTAGTTCTTCTATTAAATCTTCCACATTCCTACAGCATAACAGATAGATCTATGAATCCATTATGTGGAACACAAGAATTGCAGTTGGTGGAACTTATTAAATATGGCAGGAGTCACCTGAACTGATCTGAGTTCTTGTACAGTGTTGCAAAATCCAAACCAAGCCTTTCTTCACACGCTTGTGTGCTCACTTCAAGCATCCATGTTGCTGGGTTATAGCCTTCGCGTATGGGAGGGACTCCAGGAATTCCCTGTGTTGCCCAGATAAATATATGAAATATTACAAGTGGAAGACAGAAATTACCTACAAACTAAGACATCAAGCTTGCATACCAAACATAGATAGAAAATAGATTTTTTTAGTAAGACAAGATACCAGTTCTTAAGAAGAAAAGAAGTTTCTCCTATGTACATGGACACTAATCAGGCACGTGGTCAATTTTTTTCATAAACAAATATTGCATGCTTCTAGCCTTCTACTTAAATTATTACTGATCAAGAAAACAATTGTTGAAAAAAGCGGTGAACAAGATAGTCATGTGCAAATTATCTGGGGATGAAATTCACTCCAAGAGGCTAATCCATATCCCAAAGTTTCCACTATATCCCAAATTTCACTCCAATAGTGGTTGCAATGGTGGGATATTAAGGTCATTTGTGGAGAAGAGCTTGGTGGTCTAGGCCTTTGTGGCCAAGCTAGCCAAAGCCTTGTCTGTGTGGCTTTCGGACTTTGTATCTAAATCTTCACCAACAGTAGGATTGCGGCCAACAATCGGAACCTTAAAAAAACATACTCGTGTTTGCTATTCCTTTCTCTCACTGTCTACTTTCTTGCAAGTTTTTGCTTCTGCACTCTGAATTTCACTTGCTTGTTTAGGTTGTTCTAGGTGACTAGAAATAGAAAGGTTAAAACTTTCCAATTAAATTATGTAATTTAAAAGTATGTACCCCCCCCCCCCCTACCAAGACTTAATCTTTGATCCCGCGGTTAATAAAGAAACAATACCATTGTCGTGGTTACCTGAAAATAATGTATCATATCAACTGAGTTAACACCAAGTGAACCTCCATATATTACTCGACCTCCTCGTTTCAAAAGAAGTAGCTGCAAGAAAAGGTTGAGAACCATCAGCACACAGAAACAATAAGCAATGGTTGGTAAAAAATGAAAAGTGTGCCAACCTCATCAAATGATTCAAAAATATCGATGCTTGGCTGGTGTATCGTGCAGACAACAGTTCGTCCGGTATCAACAGCATTTCGAACAGTGCGCATCACAATGGCAGCTGCTCGTGCATCCAAACCAGATGTAGGTTCATCCATAAAAATAATGGAAGGATTTGCAACTAGTTCAACAGCTATCGTAAGACGCTTCCTTTGCTCCGTTGAAAGTCCACTAGAACCTGGTTTCCCTACTAATGCATGTCGCAATTCATCAAGCTCTACCAATGACGTGACTTCTTCAACAAATGCCTGCAGGGTAATTATAAGTATGTATCAACAAAAAGAACTAACATTCTAGAGCATATTAAGATTGTCTCAAAACAAAAAACATACCTTTTTTGTTTCTCTACTTATGTCAGTTGGAAGCCGTAAGGCTGATGAAAACCACAAGGACTCTTCAACTGTTACTTGTGGTGAATGTATGTCATTTTGTTCAACATATCCCGCTATCCTAGCAAAGGTTTGTTGTTCTTTTGGATGGCCAGAAATCTTGATATCACCTTCTATACATCCACTAGTTTTCCTGCCTGCTAAAACATCCATAAGTGTTGTCTTTCCAGCACCACTTGAGCCAACAAGTGCAGTCAGGACACGTGGCCTAAATACCCCGCTTACTTCAAACAACAACTGCAGTCTTTTTTCATTTATTCCTCTTGCTTGCATTTCCTATGTATGAAATGCTAGTTTAGCTGAGGCACAACAGTAAATGTATTCACAATATAGAGATTTTGCATGTAACCTTCGGCATGTCAACAAAATAGTTAACATTGTGGAACGTCATGGTTAGGGGTTGAAATGGTAATGTCCCCTTCCTTCTGGTGCCTTCAGTGGTCACTTCAAGCACATTGGTCCTGTCAGATTTTTCTGCAAATTCGTTCCATAGATAGATTTTAGTTGTTACTATATAAGTTTTGAAGTTGAAACAACAATAATAACAATAATAGTAATAATAATAATAATAATAATAATAATAATGTACTAGTGTAAATCTTCTCAAGTCGCACAAGCCTAGAATATTGATAGTTAACCAAATCTGATATGATATCATTTGTGAGTGACTATATTGTCCAGTGAGATAAAATGAAAATAGAACATATACTCTGAAGAAAGAACATAAAGAAAAAAGAATCTAAATTGACTCCAGAACTATCACTAGGAATAACAGTCGTACCTTGAACAAGAAAAATCAAGTCACGCTAATAAATCATGAAATTACCTGTAGTTGTGTTTCTATCTGAGGCCGCACCATCATTTTTCGAATCTTTGGATTCCTCCGAATTAGCCAGGATTAGTGCCTGTGCCTTTTGAAGGGCTATAAGTTTTATTCTTAAGTTAGAAAAATAAAATAGCTGCCGCAAAATGTGATTTTATGAATTACTTCATTTCAGTACTTACGGTTAAGGTATGCCAATGCAAGAGTAAACAAAACATTGAACAAGAGGGCGTAAGCCAATAAAACACCAACCCCAATCCAGTACCAGTAATTCTGTGTCCCCAGATCATGTGCAAGAAGTACATTGGTTCCAACTGTATTGTTCATATAACCTGAAACCTGGTACAAAAATATGAGTAAGGGAAAGTTAATATATCAACCAATAAGGAAAGCTAAAACCGGGGTGGAGGGGGAGGATTTACGACAAAAGATGCATGCTAGTAAACAGACCTTTGACCATCTAGAATCTGAGAATTCATTAACTGAAATTGCACGTTGCCCATACATTAATGGAGAAACCCAGTACGCCCACTCCCACCACGGTTTTATGGCCTCTAAAGGAGGTCAATTTTACAACATATAATCAGTTCAATTAATAAGGGAGAACATAGGATGCACTAATAACCTATCAAAGATAGAAAGAAGTGCCATCATGGCAAGAATATGGGGACACTAACCTTTAGGAATAATAAATCCCCCCAAAAGAAAAATAGCCATCATGGCAGCTGATCCAAAAGTGTTAGCGATGGTCATGTCTCGTGCAATAGCTCCCATCATCCGAAAAAGGCCCAAAGCCATTTGGTGTATAGAGAACAATAGCAACATAAAGCGAAAAAATCTGCAGATGATTTGATAATTATGATGCTCAAATAGAAATGCAGTAATAGATAACATTATAGATTAGAAGGGTAGAAGTTTAGGTACCTATCAACAGTTGGTGCAAAGCCTACTGTGTAATAGACAACACAAGACCACACTGTGGCTTCAATAATAGAATACGGAATTCTTAGTATCCAATTGGGAAGTGAGAAAGCCCATGCAGGATGAAAACAATTATCTCTTTGCTTATAGAACACCGGAAGTCGAAAAATAGTTATAGACAGTTCTGAAAAACCATTGAACATTATATGTACAAGCCCAAAAAAAAGACATGAGAGATAGAGCTCTCCATTTTGCTCATCAATTGGATGTAATCTTGTCCGTAAAAATAGTGTGCTTGTAATGAGCCCAACAAAAGCAACCTGCATGAAATTGTGCCATCGTTACACATATAGTCATATATTTGATAAATAAACTATGGATGAAACAAACTGAAAAGCCTTGCATTTTACATATACTAGTTATAATGCACAGAAATATAGCGTAGAAGAAAATATATGGATCAACAGAAAGTTGCAGGCATTTAAGCCCATATCAGAGACTTTTTGCACAAACATTATCAAGGATGACGTAGTGCAACCTTTGAAGTGTTGTAAAGTAAAATTGTTCATGTTTGCGTACTTCTGGACCTCAGTGACCATTTATAGCACCAATTCTAATTAAAACACATTCATTTTCCTAAAAATTGGAACAAACAAGCAAGAGAATCTCAAGTGACACCGCATGTTCAGATGTTAAAATCATTGCGCATCTACACGATAATTCTATGCATGTACCCTCTGTTCAAGAAAAATAGTTACATGACCAAAGGTAGCCATTGTTTTTAGGAAAACTCTTTTTACAGCTGTCAATCTTCACAACAGTTGAGAAAAAAAATTCATCTATAGTGTCTTATACTCCATCTTGATCCATCTTAAACATTGCATAAATTTTATCCATCTTGTAGGTGATGCACTCATTGCTACAAAGCTCATGTAATGTAGTGATGATTTGGAAGTTACAGAAATCCACTACCAGTTAATTTATGGGAAATAATGCAAGGAATATGTAACGTAACTACATGAACGTACTTGGCATGTCCTAAAAGTGTAGAGGAAACGGTGACGGCTTATTAGAATAAGCTCCCTGGCAAAACAAGCTCTAATGAGGCTATATTTTGATATGGCAAACTTGGACCGGGCAAGAGCCTCAGGAGAATTTGTATGACCGTCTGAATTATGTGAATGGGACTCAAGATTTCTACCATACTGGGAATCTGTAAATGCAGCAGCCATTGCTGACACAGGAATAAACGAATATGGTTTTGACAGGTCAGACCAGTACTGAGCTTGATCTTTCTTTGAAGTTACCTGAAACCGAAATTACATCCAAGTTAATCTGATCATCCTTTAAAAATCATACGGAATTATCAGCTTTAAATCAATACTTACCTCCTGGAGAAAATCAGCAATACCCTTGCGTGGTGGCAATGAAAATCCTAATGATTTAAAGTAGTCCACAACATGGTCAATCTGGCCTTGGTAGACGATCTTCCCTTCTGACAATAGAATTAGATCATCAAATAGTTCAAACGTCTCTGGTGCAGGCTGAAGAAGTGACATGAGCACGGTTGCCTCCATCTCATGGACGAAGTTCCTCACGCACTTCACTATCTGAAAAGTCGTTGAGCTGTCTAGACCTGTTGATATTTCATCCATGAGAAGTGTTTTTCTTGGTCCAACAATCATTTCACCTGCAAGAACAGACCAGTGTCACAACAACTGTCTTGTACCACACAAGACCCACATCCAGGAAATGCATGGTGTGCCAACCAGTTTATTCAGTAAGACAATAATAAGTACCAAGAGCACAAGCTCATGGAAAAACGAAAATGATGGAAGGCATCAGAGAAATTTAAGCTGTAACAATCCTATGAAACCTGTTGTCACTCTCTTCCTCTGACCACCAGAGACACCTCTTTCCATGTCGCTGCCCACAAGGGTATCCGCACATATATCCAGCCCAAGCACTCTCAGTACATAGTCGGTAACAAGATTGTGCTTATCCCCTCCGACTGATGCTGCCTGACCACACAAAACAGATCACTTTGCGGAACAAGATGTGCCATATCAGAAGTATAGCCAAGTAGTTAAGTAAGAACCTTCATGAAAGCGTCTATCTCGGGACTAGGACGCATGCCTCTTTTTTGTTCAAGATTGACCAATTCTTTCAAGCATTCTACACAAGTAATAAATTGTAATAAACACGGGTACTAAAGAAGGAAAGGAAATACAGTATAATGCAACTAATACAGTGTAAGTCACCAACCTGGAAACAAACAAACGGATTACACCTTTCATATCTAAACATAGTATATTGAAGTTCAAGTAATATAAAATGATTACTGGTGAGGCTTTAACCTTCCATTATATTTTGGCATAATTTACTTAGTAGCAAGTATTAGACTATAAAAGGGGTTGTAAATTTGAACCATGTACTGCATTATATATTCTGTCTACAAAAATAAGCTATGGTATATGGAATGTAAAAAAGCGAAGCCGAACCTCCCCAGTTTTCGCTTGCGCCTTGGCATTTTGCAGAAAAATCTAAAGTTTCCCTTACTGTCAGCTCCCCAAGATGGTTATCTGTTTGACTAATATATGCAGAAGTTCTTTGTACACAAAATTCATCCAAAGCAATTCCATTGTAGGTAATCCCTCCACTTTTCTGTTCAAGGAACAGGAGAAAAATGAGCAAAAATAAAGGAATACAAACCTGTTTTCTCAACCAGAAAAAACAAATTATGGTGGTTGCATGAAGAAAAAAATTCAAGCGCATGAGCACACGGGAAAGATGCTAGTTGACCTCACCTTTAGCTTAGGATCCAGTTTGCCAGCTAGGGCCAGCAAGAGCGTTGACTTCCCGGATGCAGGTGGTCCCAACAATAATGTCATCCTTACATGAAACAAAATGGAGCAGTGTCAAAAAAATACACAGCCATCATAAATTCATAATACAAGCAGGATGTTTCACGAGTGATGATGTATACATTACAAGGGGAGAACTGTGAACATACTAACATGCAATTATGGAAAGACACTTGTTTTTTTTTTTGGGTGTAAACTGATGTATGTGCATTAAACTTCATTTTAGAGTTTTGATATACCATGTTTCCACCTAATATAAAGAATTATGCAGTAAGAAGACTTGCCCCTCACCTCCCAGGTCGCACAATGCCACTGACATCATCCAGAATAGTGAGCTTATGCTTATTAGGTTGTAGGAGACGACAAGCAATAAGAATTCTCTGATTACAAATACATGACACAAAAGAAAACATATCAGATTAAATCTTTTAACAGGAAGAATAACAAATGAATGAATCTTCAACCAAAAAAATAAGGTAATTAAGCATCCAGGTAATTGGGGACGTCATAGCCACTCTATTCGAAAGAAATATAGATGGCAACGTTTCCTCCCAAATAGTGCAGAATACTACAAAGTAAGGTAAGGAATAATAATGGGATCATAATTTGCCAGCTCATGATTATATCTTCTCCTTTGGCTACCTGATTTTCATAGAGTTAAGTGCATTTTAGTCCCTCAACCTATGGAGAAGTATGCATTTTGTCCCTGAACTATTTGTTTGATGCAACTTTAATAGATTCAGTCCTGAGAGCAGTATTCCACGGTCAAACCCGGTTTTGACTTGACGTGGCATGGTTTTGGCTACTCATTACTCTAGTTGGCATAGGCTACCATGTCATCGAGAGAATCTCCCCCTCCTACCCCTTCTCTATCTCTCTCTACCTCATGCCAGCAAGCCAGAAATGCTCTTCCAGCCACTGGAGCAGCTCCTCCCACTTTAGATGTGCATCAGGGCATAGAGATCGAGGCAGCGATGCTACTCTAGGTGAGCCTGTAATGGTAGAATCTCCTCTTGCTATATATGCACAAATGGGCACATGGATTGAGGTGGGAGTGCTGATCTTCGTGAGGGAATCCTAAGGTTTACTGGACTACATCAAACGCCACCCCTTCCCGATGAGAGCAAGCCATGTTAGGCGGAGTCCGAGGTAGAGGGGGATGGGTCGGCCGTACGTATCCAAGGAATGCAAATCCAAGATAGAGGCGCCAGCTCAACCCATGGATTAGCTGATGAGTGAGCATGCATGCGGTCGTTGACGGGCTCGTCGACATTGGCAAGCACTGCAGAGAGTGCCTTAGGTTGGTGGGTGTACTCCATGATCGACATGTTTCCTTGCACGATGCTCTGAAACTCGGCGGAAAGGTGAATGGCATGCCCTGTCTAGTTGTCAATGAAGAACAGATTAAGAATGCTCACCATGCTCGCTAGAGACATGTCGATGTCATGTAACTCATTCGAGATCTTGGAGTAAATCCACAACACGATGGTAATGTCATCGTTAGACACACAATATTCTCTTGGACAGTCCCGATCGTCGTCGACATGATACTGGACATTGTACTTGTAGAGAATGTAATAGAAGAGATGTCGCCACTTGGAGAAGTTATCGCCTCCGAGCTCCAGGTTGAACTTAATGAAGTGGTTGAACTCGATATGTCTCCTTGATCACTGAGGGCCGAGCTCCAGCTGGAGCTGGAGCCACACCAACTGATGGTCTCCCTCCCTCCATCAACCATTTCATCAAGTTCAAGCTAGATCTCGACGCCGACAACTACTCCAAATGTCGTCATATTTTCTGTTTCATTCTCCGCAAGTAAAAAGTTGAGGATCATGTCAACGAGGATTGGAAGCCTCTCACTGAGAATGTCATGTGGTGTAACGATGACATTAACATCACGTTGTGGATTTTCTCCACGATCTCCAGTTAGTTATATGGCATCGTCATGTGTCTAGAGAGAACGACACACCTACTCTTCTTCATCTGTTTTTCATGGACAACCAGCGCATGCATGCCATTCACCCTTCCGTTGAGTTCTACGGCAGACATGTCAATCGCAGAGTACAAACGTCATCTAAAGGGGCTGGCCGATGCAAACGTCGACGAGCCTATGAACGACCGCACGCTTAGACTTCTGATCATCCACGGGCTCAATTGGTGCTTCCACATGATGACGATGGTCCTGCCCATGTAGGTCCCATTCCTCATACACTCAACGATATCCTACATATTCTGATGCGTGTAATACTCCTCCCTAACAAACCCTCCTCTCCAATCAAAAATGACACCCCTCACTTTAGGCTTCATGGGCAACACCCCATGTATGATCACCTCAAGGTTTTTTGATGCCTTTGTTTTCCCAATTTGCACACCACCACACCACAAAAACTTGCCCCATGTTCCACCCGTTGTTTGTTCTCTGTTATCCGCTCAACCACAAAGGCAATTGTTCTTTATATCTAACAACATGCAAAATAAATGTCTGATGACACGTTCTTTTTCGGCGAGTCTGTTTTCCGATATGTTAGTGCAGATTCCCATTGCACTTCAGATCTAGTGGCAGCAAAGGATCCCGCGCCCCTGATCCTCCCCGGGCGCGACAGATCACCTATCTCATACTGGCCCTTTGGAAATCATCCTTAGATCCTGCGCCCTTTGGATCGTGCACGGCTGATGCAACTACCTCAAAATGAAACTATGGCGTACATGGCCTATTCTCATTTGCATGTTGGTGAGGATTCTCATCGACATGCTCGCCATTGCACGAAGTAGCGCACAAGAGACGAGCTCGCTGTTGTCGACAAGAAGGCCATAGAGAAATATGTCATCACCATCACGACTCCCAGGCAGCAGGCGCTGACGATAGTTTAGTGTCACCTCATTAGAGTTGGCCGTGTTGCCGACGCAGGCTGGAGCAGATTTTCTCTCCAAACGAATCGTTGTTTTGTGTAAAGTCTCCTTTGGCTACTGGATAATCAAATACTCCCTCTGTCCCATAATGTAAAACGTTTTTTGACACTACAATAGAGTCAAAAAACGTCTTACATTATGGGACGGAGGGAGTAATTATGAATTCTGAAATAGAACCCAATAAAGCAAATTAAACAATTAAATTCATTCGTTGTTATCCCAGATTCTCATCTAAGAAGGCCGGCAGTCCAAGGTCGTAACTAGCAAAACTTTTTTGAAAATACAAGGACACTGATGGAGGGTAAATATGCTCGTGCGTATGTCTCGTCGGGCGAAAACAAAGGCAGACACTTTTAGACTTGCACTTGCAAACTTGCAACTCATAGTGCTAGCCACACGTGAGACGATTTAAGTAGCCCAAAGCATGTAAGGTGAGACAATTTAAGTAGCCACTTTTAGACTTGCAGTTGCAAACTTGCAACGGCTCACAGCGCTGCTAACCACGCGTGAGACAATTTAAGTAGCCCACAGCATGTAAGGTGCGCAGGAAAGCTCGCATGATAAGGATATTTCTGTTCACGGGAACTGCTGTCTATCGCATGGATCTCCTTTTCGCCCGGCCTACGTTCACGCAAGTTATGAGGGTTTCGACTTTCGTCGTCCGAGGATCGATCAGATCAAAAGTATCATGAATCGCGGGCACTCAAATATATTGTCCCCTGTAATTTACTTTGTTTTTTCTACTAGACAGTAGACACGCAAGTGCCAAGTCTCTTAGGATGTTACCATCTCGCAACCATTCGTTAAACTGAACAAACCGATCTGCAAATATGTATAAGCTTACCTCGGTGACGTCGCGGACGTAGTTGGGGAGAGTCGGCAGCGCCCTCCTGCCGACGTTGACCTCCGTCGAGACCCTCAGGTCGCGGAACCTCACCTCCACCCGCGGCACCTCCAGCCCCACCCTGCAGACAACGGTAATCAACAACCCAGCACAAGGATTTCCATGGAGGAGTTGGAACGACCATGAAGTCGGATGCATTACGCGTCGAAGCGGGCCTTGATTCCGCGGAGCAGGTTGGCGTTGTCGAGCTCGGCGGTGGCCAGCGCACGGCGGAGCACGCGCTCGAGCCCGGGGCGGTCGAGCCTCCGCACGTCCACCACCTCGCCCCCGCCCCCTTCTCCGTCGCCGTCGGGGTCGGGGAGGACGATGGCGTGGTTGCGCCGCTTGGCGGAGGGGAGCCGCTCGATGGCGGCCCACAGCAGGTCCTCCTCGTCCCGCGCCGCCGTGCCCGCCCTCTCTTCCGCGTCGTCCACGTCCAGAGCCAGGTGGCCGACGCCGCTCGCCATCGCCGCCGCGCCGCAGGGATGCGCTTGGGGCGGGCAGGTGGTTTTGGGGTTTTGGAGCGGAGGAGTCCTAGGAAGCGACGCCTCGCGAGGGAGTTTATACGGGGCGGGTCACGCGGGCGTGATGAGCCCCCGATATCGCGAGGGAGTTGGATCTCATAGTTGAAGGCAGCTGCATGTGGGGAGATGAATCTCGCGGCCTTCCCCCGACAGAAGAGGGCGGGCGAGAGTTCGGGTTTTCTTTCTCATCATCATGCATCCATGCATGCATGCTTGCGGCGTGAGGCCTCTTAAAACCCACGCACGCAACACCAACACTAGCTAGGTCCACGGCTCAACCGGCCTTCCATAGTCCGGGTCCATACCTACCTTGCCCCTGCCAGGTGGGCCCGCACCCCCGCGGTCCACTCTCGCACTCTTGCGCGGCTGCGCCCGCCCCACATGATAGAGGATGCGAGACTTGGAGACGAGGCAATTGGAGGCACCAAAGTTCCTTGTACATAGAGCTGAATGAAAAGGACGAGTTGTACCAGAATTCTGCCATGGCAACCACGAACGCCAATGCTTGGCTGTGTCGTGGATGGCGCACTGGAGATACATTTCTACATACTGTTGTGCGTGCCAACATTGGCCACTGGATGCCCTCACTATATCAACATGTCGCCCATGTCGGTGGCACATGTATTAGTCTCGATTGTGAACGATGGGATCAAATTCCGAAGTGTGACCACCAACATCTCTATCCTAATATGTACTTCAGTTGCTCATTGGCACAGGAAGTTGCGGGTACACTACTACCGGTTCTGCACATCGGCATTAAAGGGTGGGGACTAAAGCCCCCCTCCCCCCACCCCCACCCCACCCCAGTGCCGGTTCGTCACGAGCCGGGACCAGAGGGTCACCACGTAGCACGAGCCCGCGACGTGGGGCTGGGGCCTCACCAACGGGGACTAAAAGATTTATGGGTTTATGATTTATTTTTCCTTTTAATTTTGTGTTTTCTATTTAATTCTTTTTTATTTTAAACATATTTTACGCTACTACATAATGTACACGTTATGCATATATATAAATAGAATTTCTCGTAGAACCGATATATATATATATATATATATATATATATATGTGTGTGTGTGTGTGTGTGTGTGTGTGTGTGTGTGTGTGTGTGTGTGTGTGTGTGTGTGTGTGTGTGTGTGTGTGTGTGTGGAAAATCCATTCTACCATTAGGTGGTAGTTACCCCTGCCTTGATTGCCGTCGGGTTGCATCAGATCTGTAGATTTCTTAACGGGTCGTGGGCACGAAAGAATTGGATATTTTTCTACCCAGTCATGAGCGCTATCGCTAACCTTCCGGTTTTCCTGGCGCTAGACTGGACCCATATAAAATAGGATCGTACCGATCTCATCTAAAAGATCTTCTCTTTCTCTCTCCTTTTTTCTGATCTCAATTCACGGCTCTGCGCTGAAATCAAAAGCTATCCCAAGAAACTAGACCGGCTGTAGCGATTACAAATTGCAAAAGGAGGTATGCATCATGAACTAATTCCCGTGATTTCCATCCGTCTACAATGGATTTGATATTTTAATCCAGATTTCTAGGCACATGTACATCAATATAATCATTGATTCTTTTGCACAGCCATAGCCGTCCGCCGAGTCTCCTTTCCTGCACCCAGTTATTCCTCCCAATCATGCGATTGTTCATCGGCGTTTCAAGACCTAGACGAAGGCTAGCCTGTCGGGCACTGGCGGAGCTACGTTGTAGTAAAAAAGGCCATGGCCCGTCCAAATTTTGCTGCAACTGGCTGGGCTAAAGGTAGATGTGGGTCATAATTATCAAAAATATTAGGCTTCTCTTCAGACTGGCCCGCCCAAGCTTTTGAGTGTAGCTCCGCCACTGCTGTCCGGTGCGGCGGCAACGATCGACAACCACGTAACTGCTCCAGTGCTGCAGCGAAGACAACGATGAACTGTGGCTGATGCACGCGACCGATACGTGCTCTGGCGCAACGTGGCCAAATACAACATATGTATCGAAGTACATCACCGACAGATGACTGCCCCGGCGCGTCGGCGGCAACAACAACGTACATATGAGAACATCACTACTAGGAAAATGGCTATAGATGGGATTGACACTAATGGCGCACCAGAATGTGGTGCGCCATTAGTATATACTAATGGCGCACCACAATCTGATGCGCCATTAGAGTTTAAACAACTAATGGCGCACCATGCTACGGGTGCGCCATTAGTATCAATTTTTTTTTAACTAGTGCGCCTGTCCAAACATACTAATGGCGCATCCCGGCAAAGTGCACCATTAGTAGTTGTAACTACTAATGGCGCACTAGGCAGCAGGTGCGCCATTAGTATAGAAACTTTTTTTTTGAACTAGTGCGCCTATCCAAACATACTAATGGCGCATCCTGCCCAAGTGCGCCATTAGTAGTTGTAACTACTAATGGCGCACCTGGCAGTGGGTGCGCCATTAGTATAGGATTTTTTTTTGAACTAGTGCGCCTATCCAAACATACTAATGGCGTATCCTGCCCAAGTGCGCCATTAGTAGTTGTAAGTACTAATGGCGCACCATGCAAGAGGTGCGACATTAGTAAGTGGGCAGCAACAAGATATTTGGGACAGCCTCTCCTACCCACACACTCACTTTCTCCCCACTTCATTCTCTCCACCTCCTCCTTGTCTCGGGTGCCTCCTCTTTTTCATCTCATTTCCACCATAGATTCATTCAAATTAAGTGGTTAAATTACCTTGTTTTAATAGGTAAGTAAGGGGGGAAGCTATATTTAGGTTGTTCTCCTTATAACAATGTGCACATGCACTTTTTACGGCCTAGCTAGATCTATGTATGTTCGTGGTGTTGCATATGTTTGTGGTGTTGCATATGTGTTTGTGTTTGGAGGTGTACCGGTATTTGATATGCGATAGTTGCCAATATTTTGCCGGAATGTTGATTCATTTCCGTTTCGGCGAGAATTTTGGCATTAAGCATTCTTTTTGGTCCTATTTTTAGGGAAGGTCATGCCAAATTTTTGTTTGGTTCTAAAATATCGTTTTGCTCTACCCCGCAGGCGACCATGGTCCGCACGATGACCGAAGGCATCATGAATAGGTTTTTGAGGTCCGCGAAGGCCGATATGCTTCAAAAGAACGAGACGGAGATAAGATGTCCGTGTCGAAGATGCAAGCTGAAGAGCCTTATTGCGGACCCGGATTCCGGGCAGGTGCGGGACCACCTGCTGTTGCGTGGTTTCATGGATGGCTATCGGTGGCAAGGTGATGAAGATGACTACGAAGTCGTCCATGCGGGCCGGGCAAAAAATGAGGAAGGGCAGCAAGACAACCACCGCGGCTCGGGCGGGCGAGAAGACGAAGAATCCCCAGGAGATGATCACGACTGTGATGCTGTACACAGTCATCATGTAGAAGATGCAGGACATGATGATGAGGAAGATGCCGGAGCAGGCGACGGGCATGATCATGAAGATGATGATGCCGGCGGAGCAGACGACACTGGACCATCGATGGGCTGGGTGCAGGGCCCTCATATTCAAGAGCCGCTTCTCAAGCAGACGGATAACGCAAGAGCTGCCGCCCGAGAGAAAGCCAAGATGGATCAACTTGAGTTAGACGCGGTTACTCCATTGTATGAAGGATGCAGGCCCGAGGATACCCGCCTGAAAGTAATGCTCATGGCCCTGGAGATGAAGGTAAAACACAAAATGACCGACGCATGCTTCGACGAGAACATGTCATTCTGGCACGAACGTCTTCCCAAGGGGAACAAGTGCCCGACCAGTTTGGAGGAGGCGAAGAAAATCGTGTGTCCTCTGGATTTATCGCACGTGAAATACCATGTGTGCATGAACAATTGCATCATTTATCGGGACGAGCACGCGGAGTCTACAATATGTCCGGTGTGCGGTGTCACTCGATACAAGAAGAGGAAGAAAGCTCCTCGAAAAGTGGTGTGGTACTTTCCGATCACTCCTCGTCTGCAGCGGTATTTCGCGGATCCTAAGGTAGCAAAGCTCCTACGTTGGCACGCGGATAGGGAGGAGAAGAAGCGAGAAGATGACGCAAATGATCCAAAGATAGATAAAAAAGACAAGATGCTGAGTCACCCTAAGGATGCGAGCCAGTAGCAAGCATTGAACTTCGAATACCCAGAATTTGGGAACGATCCAAGGAACATCGTGCTGGGCGCGAGCACCGATGGAGTCAATCCGTTTGGCAGCCAGAGAAGCACACATAGCACCTAGCCTGTGTTTGTGTGGATGTACAACCTTCCCCCCTGGTTGTGCATGAAGAGGAAGTACATTCACATGAGTATGCTAATTGAAGGGCCGAAACAACCAGGGAACGACATCAATCTGTATCTGGGGCTGCTGAAAGAGGAGCTTGACACGCTGTGGAAAACGCCAGCCAATACGTGGTACGCCGCAGAGAAAGAGTATTTCCCTATGAGAGCCGCACTGCTCACGACGGTGCACGACTATCTCGGTTACGGATATCTTGCGGGGCAGGTAGTCCACGGATTTTCTGGATGCGTAAGGTGCATGGATGACACAACGTATCGCCAGCTAGATAGAGATCCCGGGTCTTCGAAAACCGTGTTCATGGGACATCGAAGGTGGCTTCGCGACGATGACCCGTGGAGGAAACGCAAGGATCTGTTCGATGGTGAAACAGAACCCCGAAAACGCCCGTGTACGAGGAGCGGCGAGGAAATAGACAAGCTGTTGAAAAATTGGAAAGACTGCCCACTGCCGGGAAAGAAGCAAAAGGCGCCAGAGCCAGGAAAGAAGCGAAAGGCGCCAGAGCCGCTGCTGAAGGTATGGAAAACGAGGTCTGTTTTCTGGGACTTGCCGTACTGGAAGATCCACCGTGTGCCTCACAGCCTTGATGTCATGCATATCACGAAGAACGTGTGCGAGAGTCTGCTTGGTACCCTGCTCAACATGCCAGAGAGGACCAAAGATGGGCCGAAAGCAAGGGCAGACTTGAAATCAATGGGCATCAGGCAGGAGCTTCACGCTATATATGATGATGATGATGATGATGATGATGATGATGATGATGAGGCGAAGCAGGACACAGAAAGTCGTCGCAAAGGCAAAAAGGCCAAGATGACCTATGAGGCATACGATATCAACGGCTACACATTCTACACCGAGGCCAAGGACATGAAGAGCGATGGTTATCAGAACTCCGGGGTAACGATGGAATCCTACACCGGTAACGACAAGGACAGATACTACGGAAGGATCGAGGAGATCTGGGAGCTGAGCTACGCTGGAGAGAAGGTCCCGATGTTCCGTGTCAAATGGGCCAAGAACGTCATAAAAGAAGACCGGTATTTCACCATCATGGTTATACCCGAAGCCAAATCCAAGACCGCGGGCGCAAACGTCACCGCGAAAAATGAGCCATGGGTACTGGCTTCCCAAGTGGACCAATGCTTCTTCATTACCGACCCGCCAAAGCCCAGTCGTGTTGTCGTGAGGAGAGGCAAAAGGAAGATCATCGGAATGGATGGAGTAGCCAATGAGCAAGACTTCGACAAGTACGGCGACCCGAGGATCGAACATGACGACGATGATGAAGTAGCAGCATACACCACAAGAAGAAGCAGGACCACCCTACCTAAAGGACGTCCGTTCCACAGAAGAACTCCATTTGCGAAAAAGAAGGGCAAGAAGATTGTGAACAGATAGCTAGCTAAGATCGATTGTATTTAAATCGTAGCCTTCATTTCTCGATTGTATTTCATGGGTACTTTTTGAACTATCATGAATATTTTTAAATTTCATGGACACTCGATCTCGATCCCCCTCCATCTCGATCGCTATCCCACCTTGCCAGATCCGGGCCCCCTCGCCGCCGAGCACCCCCCAGTCCACCGGCCGCCGCCGCCGACCCCCCGCACCCTCGATTCCCCTACCCAACCGCCGCCGCCGACCCCCCGCACCCCGCGCACCGTCTTATAAAAAAATTTAGTATCAAACAGCTTTTTAAATGCTACTGTCTTATAAAAAAATATTACTGTTATTATTTAAACAAGTTTGAACATATTTAAACACAAATAAGTATCAAACAGCTTTTTAAATGCTAAAAAAAATTTGTGGAGCCCACCTCGATCCCCCTCCATCTCGACCGCTATCCCACCTCGCCAGATCCGGTCCCCCTCGGCGCCGAGCACCCCCCAAGTCCACCGGCCGCCGCCGCCGACCCACCGCACCCTCGATTCCCCTACCCAACCGCCGCCGCCGACCCCCCGCACCCCGCGCACCGTCTTATAAAAAAAATAAGTATCAAACAGCTTTTTAAATGCTACTGTCTTATAAAAAATATTACTGTTATTATTTAAACAAGTTTGAACATATTTAAACATAAATAAGTATCAAACAGCTTTTTAAATGATAAAAAAAAATTTGTGGAGCCTGGGATTCGAACCCAGGACCTCCTGGTGTGAGAACTAGCTACTGACCAGTCAAGCTAGTAGAGGGGACTTGGTGTGGATCAGGTCAGGTGGGAGATAACCTGTTGGCTCGAGCAGAAATAAAAAAAAGTACTAATGGCGCACCAGGGTGAGGTGCGCCATTAGTGTGGATATACTTATGGCGCACCGGGGGGTGGTGCGCCATTAGTATTGTGCCCCCATCCATATTTTTCCTCCCCGGCCCTCGATCCCCTTCTCGCCCTCGCCCTCGATCCCCTTCCCCTCTCCTCTCCTCTCCCGACGCCGCTGCCCCGCCGCCTCGACGCCGCCCCGACGCCGCGACGCCGCCCCGACGCCGTGAGACGCCGCGACGCTGCCCTCTCCTCTCCCGACGCCGCCGCCCCGCCGCTTTCCCCACGGAGAAGGAGGAGGAAGAGGGGGCGCTTGCCGTTGACCTCGCCCGGCCGACTCGCCATCGCCCCGCCGCCCTCGTCGCCGGTGGCCCGGACGCCGCCCCGTCCACACCATCGTCGCCGGAGCACCCACACCACCACCCAGACCTCGTCGCCCCCGTGAGCTCCCCCTCCTCCTCTCCCCCTATCCCCCTCGCATCCCCCGTGAGCCCCCATCTCTATTTCTTCTTGTCACCAGCACCACCACCACCAGTTGCCATTTTGCCCCACCTCGGATCTATGTTGTTGGTTTTTCATGTTTGTTGGCAGTCAGACAATTGGTCAAATATAGCAACCTAGTTGAAATTCCCAAACCATCTCTATAGACAGCTGAAATTATCATGAACATATATTGCTCTGAACCTTGGCTTGTCACCACAGGTTGGTGCATTTTGTGTTGTTCTATTTTCGAAAAGATGGAACCTAGAGGGGCAAGAGTTCGTCCAATGTAACTGCTAATGATCATGTTCTGTGATAAGTTTCATTGTCATGAGTATGTAGGGATCTCTTTTCTTCAAACAAAAAAGGGAAGAATAGTGTACAAGAATGAGAAATAATGAGAACAAGAGGAAGAGCCCCCATTAGATAGATGGAAACTTAATGAATATAGCTGCTGTATTTGGAGATAAACGCAACTCTAATTCAGTATCTAATTATCTACAAAGTAAAACTCATAATTACCATATATGCACAATTGGTTCCAGCGATGTATGCCAGTTGCCATTTTGGATTCTGCATCAATCATTTTTATTCATATGATTCATTTGTATTAGGTTTGGCAGATATTGTTAACTTGACTTCATGGCTGCGCTCTATCCTGTGTTGCGCCTGTGCTCGTTGCTACTGATGCACTTCATGGCTGCTACTGTGTACAGTAGGAAGTGGAGTTAAGAACAATATTGGTCAGCTGTCCTAGTAAGTAAGATAAATTTTGCAGACTGGATCTGCCAAACACTCCATCCTTAATTCAGATCGGCAACAACCCCAGCCAAAGAAAACCTTATTGTGTTTTCTTAGGATTTCAGACGAATCTTGATGCATAATAGCTACCTAACGGATCAAATAGTAAAACACACCGAACCTGGTTAGGAAGCTCTCTGCAGGCAAACTATTAGTGCATGAACTTAGAACTACACATATGCTAGTGGAATTAAGAACACTGTCGATTAGCTGTCTAGTACAATCTTTTGCTTATTTGCCTCAGATGAAAAAGAACGCATTTACTGATGCAGATCGGCAAACCAACATTTGTGAGAGAATAAGCAATTTTCTCTTTTATTTTTACCTTGATAAGAGTTGTAGCTTCAGTGCATGTGCAAGCATGTGCTGGTTTCGTCTGTGGCTCTTGGTTGGCTCAGTCATTAGTTGCTCTTTTGTTTATGGCTGTTGGTATGTACACTAGGTAATGGAATTAAGAACATTGTTGATCCAGTAAGTAGGACAAAGTTTGCAGACTGGATCTGCCAAACACTGCATCTTTAATTCAGGTCGACAACAACCCCAGTCAAAGAAAAACCGTCCCTGACAACCTTGTGTTTTCTTAGGACTAAAAACGAATCTTGATGCACAATAGCTACGCTAACTACGGATCGCCTATAAGAATAACTGCAAACTGGATAGACATGTTATAATAATTCAGCTGAGCATATAGGAGCATGTAAGTTAACTTTGTTTCAGCTTCACACAAGTTACAATTCGCTAAAAAAAGCCAGCTAGAATAGCCAAATAACAATTTGGTCCCAAACACAGCAAGGTCCTATTTTACTTTCAACATGACCTGACAACATGACCTGACAATAGTTCAGTTTACAGCTGAGGACATTGATTTATTATGAAGTTGCTTGGGTTTATTATGAAGTACTTTGATCATGTCTCTTTATTTGTACTGCTGCTAATATACTTTATATGATGATGAAGTGCTACTGAGTTGTGTGCAAATTTCGTTAAATCAGTGATGTGTATGTGTGCTGTCAGTTATGTGTATGTGCTTATTTTAATCCAGTGAAATATGGCACTGAACTGTAGCTAGCTAAACGGTAGTTTTGCTTAAATTGGTGAAATTTGGCACTGAAATGTAGCTAGCAATGCAAATATCTCAATGAATTCAGCTCTGTTTTCTGTGTGAAACTGTTGTTGTTAAATGAAGCCACATTCCAGTCCACATGCCAATGTATTTTCCATGTTGTGATGGAGGCCTTTTTTGCCTTGTCCACCCGAGAGGCCCTTGAGTTTGCTGGAATGTCGATTAACTTCCGTTCCAGCAAATTCGGGTACTCCATATGTCCTATTTTCAGCAAAGGTCATGCTGAAATTTTCCGTGAATTTTAGCATGACTTTGCTAAAAATAGGACATATGGGGTACTTGTGACTAATGCATGGGCCGGGGTATCTTAGTAGTTAATTAAGTAGGATCAAGTGCCCGGGCGTACTTGTGACTAATGCATGGCTTTTAGGGTGCCTCGGTGTCGATAAAAACCGAAATGATGAAAAGTTAGGCTTTTAGGGTGCCTTGGCGTCGAAAAACCCTCAATGATAAAAGCTTAGATTTTAGGATGCCTCGGTGTCGACAAACCCTAAATGATGAGACCATGATCTTGTTCCTTGACAATAACCAACTTTTTGACCAAACTTTGTTTCTATTTAGAGAGAAACATGGCCCACAACGATGAGGCCGGGGGTTCGGGCGGCAAGGCATTCTGGGAGCTGTCCCAGGAGATGGAGGAACAACCTCACTTGTATGAGGCCGCCGCCTTCCCCACCGATCCTGAGACCACGGATGGTGCCGCCGAGGATGACCACACTGATGCCACCACTGATGGTGCCGCCGAGGATGCCACCACTGATGATGGCGGCGCACACACAGATAGCAGCCAGCCGAAGAGGCAACGGAAGGACCGGCGCCCGATCGTGCTCCGCACCCTCAAGGAGGAAGTTACTGAAGTGGACTCCAACGGGAATCCAACGGCGCCCGAACGAATAGTCAAGGGGTACTCGCTTCAGCTCGGGTGCATTGTCCGGAGCACCGTCTCGATCAACACCGAGAACCTGAGGCATCCTGACCGGGGGAATTTGCGCCACCTCCTCTTCACGAAGCTGCACGAACGATACAAGTTCCCCGCTGAATTCGAAAACACAAGCCTCAAAGGGAATAAAGTGAACAATGCTGCCCTCACGAAGATGAGCAAGGCCCTGTCTACTTGGAAAAGCAATGTGAAGAGAATGATCGAGAAAGGTGAGAGTTATGAGAAGATCAAGGAGAAAAATCCTTCGATCACCGAAGATGACTACAACGACTTCAAGATCAATTGCTCGAGCACCGCAAGCTCCCAATCAAGTGAGTGGGGGAAACAAATGCGGGAGCTGAACATAGGGGAACACACACTCGGTCCCGGCGGTTACAGAGTGGCGGAGCCTATATGGGACAAGGAGGAGGCGGACCGTGCCGAGCAAGGCCTACCGCCCCTCTTCGATAAATACGGTGACAAGCAGACCAGGAACTTTGTCAGGGCCCGGTACAAGAAGGACCCGAAAACAAAGGAGCTTACCACGGATCCGAAGACCAGGCAGCTTGAGCTTGTTCTGGTAAGGAATACACTGAAGGAAATATGCCCTAGAGGCAATAATAAAGTTATTATTTATTTCCTTATATCATGATAAATGTTTATTATTCATGCTAGAATTGTATTAACCGGAAACATAATACATGTGTGAATACATAGACAAACAGAGTGTCACTAGTATGCCTCTACTTGACTAGCTCGTTAATCAAAGATGGTTATGTTTCCTGACCATGAACAATGAATTGTTATTTGATTAACGAGGTCACATCATTAGTAGAATGATCTGATTGACATGACCCATTCCATTAGCTTAGCACCCGATCGTTTAGTATGTTGCTATTGCTTTCTTCATGACTTATACATGTTCCTATGACTATGAGATTATGCAACTCCCGTTTACCGGAGGAACACTTTGGGTACTACCAAACGTCACAACGTAACTGGGTGATTATAAAGGAGTACTACAGGTGTCTCCAATGGTCGATGTTGGGTTGGCGTATTTCGAGATTAGGATTTGTCACTCCGATTGTCGGAGAGGTATCTCTGGGCCCTCTCGGTAATACACATCACATAAGCCTTGCAAGCATTACAACTAATATGTTAGTTGTGAGATGATGTATTACGGAACGAGTAAAGAGACTTGCCGGTAACGAGATTGAACTAGGTATTGGATACCGACGATCGAATCTCGGGCAAGTAACATACCGATGACAAAGGGAACAACGTATGTTGTTATGCGGTCTGACCGATAAAGATCTTCGTAGAATATGTAGGAGCCAATATGGGCATCCAGGTCCCGCTATTGGTTATTGACCAGAGACGTGTCTCGGTCATGTCTACATTGTTCTCGAACCCGTAGGGTCCGCACGCTTAAGGTTACGATGACAGTTATATTATGAGTTTATGCATTTTGATGTACCGAAGGTTGTTCGGAGTCCCGGATGTGATCACGGACATGACGAGGAGTCTCGAAATGGTCGAGACATAAAGATTGATATATTGGAAGTCTATGTTTGGACATCGGAAGTGTTCCGGGTGAAATCGGGATTTTACCGGGTTACCGGGAGGTTACCGGAACCCCCCGGGAACCATATGGGCCTTCATGGGCCTTAGTGGAAAGGTGAAAGGGCTGCCCACCAGGGCTGCGCGCCTCCCCCCTTCCCCTAGTCCTATTAGGACTAGGAGAGGTGGCCGGCCACCCCTCTCCCTCTTTCCCCCTTGGGAATCCTAGTTGGAATAGGATTGGGGGGGAGTCCTACTCCCGGTAGGAGTAGGACTCCTCCTGCGCCTCTCCTCTCTTGGCCGGCGCACCCTCCCCCCTTGGCTCCTTTATATACTGAGGTAGAGGCACCCCAAAGACACACAAGTTGACACAAGTTGATCCACGTGATCGATTCCTTAGCCGTGTGCGGTGCCCCCTGCCACCATATTCCTCGATAATACTGTAGCGGAGTTTAGGCGAAGCCCTGCTGCTGTAGTTCATCAAGATCGTCACCACGCCGTCGTGCTGACGGAACTCTTCCCCGACACTTTGCTGGATCGGAGTCCGGGGATCGTCATCGAGCTGAACGTGTGCTTGAACTCGGAGGTGCCGTAGTTTCGGTGCTTGATCGGTTGGATCGTGAAGACGTACGACTACTTCCTCTACGTCGTGTCATCGCTTCCGCAGTCGGTCTGCGTAGGGTACGTAGACAATACTCTTCCCCTCGTTGCTATGCATAACATGATCTTGCGTGTGCGTAGGAAATTTTTTGAAATTACTACGAAACCCAACAGTGGCATCCGAGCCAGGTTATTGATGTTGATGTTATATGCATGAGTAGAACACAAGTAAGTTGTGGACGATACAAGTCATACTGCCTACCAGCATGTCATACTTTGGTTCGGCGGTATTGTTGGACGAGACGACCCGGACCAACCTTACGCGTACGCATACGCGAGACCGGTTCCCTCGACGTGCTTTGCACAGAGATGGCTTGCGGGCGACTGTCTCTCCAACTTTAGTTGAACCAAGTATGGCTACGCCCGGTCCTTGTGAAGGTTAAAACGGAGTCTATTTGACAAACTATCGTTGTGGTTTTGATGCGTAGGTGAGATTGGTTCTTACTTAAGCCCGTAGCAGCCACGTAAAACATGCAACAACAAGGTAGAGGACGTCTAACTTGTTTTTGCAGGGCATGTTGTGATGTGATATGGTCAAGGCATGATGCTGAATTTTATTGTATGAGATGATCATGTTTTGTAAACAAGTTATCGGCAACTGGCAGGAGCCATATGGTTGTCGCTTTATTGTATGCAATGCAATCGCGATGTAATGCTTTACTTTATTACTAAACGGTAGTGATAGTCGTGGAAGCATAAGATTGGCGAGACGACAACGATGCTACGATGGAGATCAAGGTGTCGCGCCGGTGACGATGGTGATCATGACGGTGCTTCGGAGATGGAGATCACAAGCACAAGATGATGATGGCCATATCATATCACTTATATTGATTGCATGTGATGTTTATCTTTTTATGCATCTTATCTTGCTTTGATTGACGGTAGCATTATAAGATGATCTCTCACTAAATTATCAAGAAGTGTTCTCCCTGAGTATGCACCGTTGCCAAAGTTCGTCGTGCCCAGACACCACGTGATGATCGGGTGTGATAAGCTCTACGTCCATCTACAACGGGTGCAAGCCAGTTTTTGCACACGCAGAATACTCAGGTTAAACTTGACGAGCCTAGCATATGCAGATATGGCCTCGGAACACGGAGACCGAAAGGTCGAGCGTGAATCATATAGTAGATATGATCAACATAACGATGTTCACCATTGAAAACTACTCCATCTCACGTGATGATCGGTCATGGTTTAGTTGATTTGGATCACGTAATCACTTAGAAGATTAGAGGGATGTCTATCTAAGTGGGAGTTCTTAAGTAATATGATTAAATTGAACTTAAATTTATCATGAACTTAGTCCTGGTAGTATTTTGCAAATCATGTTGTAGATCAATAGCTCGCGTTGTTGCTTCCCTGTGTTTATTTTGATATGTTCCTAAAGAAAATTGTGTTGAAAAATGTTAGTAGCAATGTTGCGGATTTGATCCGTGATCTGAGGTTAAATCCTCATTGCTGCACAGAAGAATTATGTCCTTGATGCACCGCTAGGTGACAGACCTATTGCAGGAGCAGATGCAAACGTTATGAACGTTTGGCTAGCTCAATATGATGACTACTTGATAGTTTAAGTGCACCATGCTTAACGGCTTAGAATCGGGACTTCAAAGACGTTTTGAACGTCATGGACCATATGAGATGTTCCAGGAGTTGAAGTTAATATTTCAAGCAAATACCCGAGTTGAGATATATGAAGTCTCCAACAAGTTCTATAGCTAAAAGATGGTGGAGAATCGCTCAACTAGTGAGCATGTACTCAGATTGTCTGGGTACTTCAATCGCTTGAATCAAGTGGGAGTTAATCTTCCAGATAAGATAGTGATTGACAGAATTCTCTAGTCACCATCACTAAAGTTACTAGAACTTCGTGATGAACTATAGTATGCAAGGGATGACGAAAATGATTCCTGAGCTCTTCGTGATGTTGAAATCGATGAAGGTAGAAATCAAGAAAGAACATCAAGTGTTGATGGTTAACAAGACCACTAGTTTCAAGAAAAAGGGCAAAGGGAAGAAGGGGAACTTCAAGAAGAAACAGCAAGCAAGTTGCTGCTCAAGTGAAGAAGCCCAAGTCTGATCCTAAGCCTGAGACTAAGTGTTTCTACTGCAAAGGGACTGGTCACTGGAAGCGGATCTACCCCAAGTGATTGGCGGATAAGAAGGATGGCAAAGTGAACATAAGTATATTTGATATACATGTTATTGATGTGTACTTTACTAGTGTTTATAGCAACCCCTCAGTATTTGATACTAGTTCAGTTGCTAAGATTAGTAACTTGAAACGGGAGTTGCAGAATAAACAGAGACTAGTTAAGGGTGAAGTGACGATGTGTGTTGGAAGTAGTTCCAAGATTGATATGATCATCATCGCACACTCCCCTATACTTTCGGGATTAGTGTTGAACCTGAATAAGTGTTATTTGGTGTTTGCGTTGAGCATGAATATGATTTGATCATGTTTATTGTAATACGGTTATTCATTTAAGTAAGAGAATAAATTGTTGTTCTATTTACATGAATAAAACCTTATATGGTTACACACCCAATGAAAATAGTTCATTGGATCTCGATCGTAGTGATACACATAATCATAATATTGAAACCAAAAGATGCAAAGTTAATAATGATAGTGCAGCTTATTTGTAGCACTGCCGTTTAGGTCATATTGGTGTAAAGCGCATGAAGAAACTCCATGCTGATGGGATTTTGGAATCACTTGATTATGAATCACTTGATGCTTGCGAACCATGCCTCATGGGCAAGATGAATAAGACTCCGTTCTCCGGAGCGAGCAACTGACTTATTGGAAATAATACATACTGATGTATGCGGTCCGATGAGTGTTAAGGCTCACGGCAAGTATCGTTATTTTCTGAACTTCATAGATGATTTGAGCAGATATGGGTATATCTACTTGATGAAACATAAGTCTGAAACATTTGAAAAGTTCAAAGAATTTCAGAGTGAAGTGGAAAATCATCGTGACAAGAAAATAAAGTTTCTACGATCTGATCGCGGAGACAAATATTTGAGTTACGAGTTTGGTCTTCAATTAAAACAATGTGGAATAGTTTCACAAACTCACGCCACCTGGAACACCACAATGTAATGGTGTGTCCGAACGTCATAACCGTACTTTATTAGATATGGTGCGATCTATGATGTCTCTTACCGATCTACCACTATCATTTTGGGGTTATGCATTAGAGACAGCTGCATTCACGTTAAAAGGGCACCATCTAAATCCGTTGAGACGACACCGTATGAACTATGGTTTGGCAAGAAACCTAAGCTGTCGTTTCTTAAAGTTTGAGGTTGCAATGCTTATGTGAAAAAGTTTCAACCTGATAAGCTCAAACTCAAATCGGAGAAGTGCGTCTTCATAGGATACCCAAAGGAAACTGTTGGGTACACCTTCTATCACAAATCCGAAGGCAAGACTTTTGTTGCTAAATTCGGAGTTTTTCTGGAGAAGGAGTTTCTCTTGAAAGAAGTGAGTGGGAGGAAAGTAGAAAACTTGATAAGGTAATTGTACCTTCTCCCTTATTGGAAAGTAGTTCATCACAAAAATCTGTTCTTGTGACTACTACACCAATTAGTAAGGAAGCTAATGATGATGATCATGTAACTTCAGATCAAGTTACTACCGAATCTCGTAGGTAAACCAGAGTGAGATCCGCACCAGAGTGGTACGGTAATCCTGTTTTGGAGGTCATGTTACTTGACTATGACGAACCTACGAACTATGAGGAAGCGATGATGAGCCCAGATTCCGCGAAATGGTTTGAGGCCATGAAGTCTGAGATATGATCCATGTATGAGAACAAAGTTTGGACTTTGGTTGACTTGCCCGATGATCGGCAAGCAATTGAGAATAAATGGATCTTCAAGAGGAAGACGGACGCTGATAGTAGTGTTACTATCTACAAAGCTAGAATTGTCGCGAAAGGTTTTCGACAAGTTCAAGGTGTTGACTACGATGAGAGCTTCTCACTCGTATCTATGCTTGAGTCTGTCTGAATCATGTTAGTAATTGCCGCTTTTTATGAAATCTGGCAAATGGATAAACAAAACTGCATTCCTTAATGGATTTATTAAAGAAGAGTTGTATATGATGCAGCAGAAGGTTTTGTCAATCCGAAAGGTGCTAACAAAATGTGCAAGCTCCAGCGATCCATCTGTGGACTGGTGCAAGCATCTCGGAGTTGGAATATACGCTTTGATGAGTTGATCAAAGCATATAGTTTTATACAGACTTGCGGTGAAGCCTGTATTTACAAGAAAGTGAGTGGGAGCACTACAGCATTTCTGATGAAGTATATGTGAATGACATATTGTTGATCGGAAATAATGTAGAATTATTCTGTAAAGCATAAAGGAATGTTTGAAAGGAGTTTTTCAAAGAAAGACTTCGGTAAAGCTGCTTACATATTGAGTATCAAGATTTATAGAGATAGATCAAGACGCTTGATAAGTTTTTCCAATGAGTACATACCTTGGCAAGATTTTGAAGTAGTTCAAAATGGAACAGTCAAAGAAAGAGTTCTTGCCTGTGTTACAAGGTGTGAAGTTGAGTAAGACTCAAAGCCCGACCACGGCAGAAAATAGAAAGAGAATGAAAGTCATTCCCTATGCCTCAGTCACAGGTTCTATAAAGTATGCCATGCTGTATACCAGATCTATTGTATGCCATACCACTGAGTTTGGCAAGGGAGTACAATAGTGATCTAGGAGTAGATCACTGGAGAGCGGTCAAAATTGTCCTTAGTGGAATAAGGATATGTTTCTCGATTATGGAAAAAGGTTCGTCGTAAAGGGTTACGCCGATGCAAGTTTGACACTAATCTAGATGACTCTAAGTCTCGATCTAGATACATATTGAAAGTGGGAGCAATTAGCTAGAGTAGCTCCATGCAGAGCATTGTTGACATAGAAATTTGCAAAATACATGAGGATCTGAATGTGGCAGACCCGTTGACTAAGATTCTCTCACAAGCAAAACATGATCACACCTTAGTACTCCTTGGGTGTTAATCACATAGCGATGTGAACTAGATTACTGAATCTAGTAAACCCTTTGGGTGTTGGTCACATAGCGATGTGAACTATGGGTGTTAATCACATGGTGATGTGAACTATTGCTGTTAAATCACATGGCGATGTGAACTAGATTATTGACTCTAGTGCAAGTGGGAGACTGAAGGAAATATGCCCTAGAGGCAATAATAAAGTTATTATTTATTTCCTTATATCATGATAAATGTTTATTATTCATGCTAGAATTGTATTAACCGGAAACATAATACATGTGTGAATACATAGACAAACAGAGTGTCACTAGTATGCCTCTACTTGACTAGCTCGTTAATCAAAGATGGTTATGTTTCCTGACCATGAACAATGAGTTGTTATTTGATTAACGAGGTCACATCATTAGTAGAATGATCTGATTGACATGACCCATTCCATTAGCTTAGCACCCGATCGTTTAGTATGTTGCTATTGCTTTCTTCATGACTTATACATGTTCCTATGACTATGAGATTATGCAACTCCCGTTTACCGGAGGAACACTTTGGGTACTACCAAACGTCACAACGTAACTGGGTGATTATAAAGGAGTACTACAGGTGTCTCCAATGGTCGATGTTGGGTTGGCGTATTTCGAGATTAGGATTTGTCACTCCGATTGTCGGAGAGGTATCTCTGGGCCCTCTCGGTAATACACATCACATAAGCCTTGCAAGCATTACAACTAATATGTTAGTTGTGAGATGATGTATTACGGAACGAGTAAAGAGACTTGCCGGTAACGAGATTGAACTAGGTATTGGATACCGACGATCGAATCTCGGGCAAGTAACATACCGATGACAAAGGGAACAACGTATGTTGTTATGCGGTCTGACCGATAAAGATCTTCGTAGAATATGTAGGAGCCAATATGGGCATCCAGGTCCCGCTATTGGTTATTGACCAGAGACGTGTCTCGGTCATGTCTACATTGTTCTCGAACCCGTAGGGTCCGCACGCTTAAGGTTACGATGACAGTTATATTATGAGTTTATGCATTTTGATGTACCGAAGGTTGTTCGGAGTCCCGGATGTGATCACGGACATGACGAGGAGTCTCGAAATGGTCGAGACATAAAGATTGATATATTGGAAGTCTATGTTTGGACATCGGAAGTGTTCCGGGTGAAATCGGGATTTTACCGGGTTACCGGGAGGTTACCGGAACCCCCCGGGAACCATATGGGCCTTCATGGGCCTTAGTGGAAAGGTGAAAGGGCTGCCCACCAGGGCTGCGCGCCTCCCCCCTTCCCCTAGTCCTATTAGGACTAGGAGAGGTGGCCGGCCACCCCTCTCCCTCTTTCCCCCTTGGGAATCCTAGTTGGAATAGGATTGGGGGGGAGTCCTACTCCCGGTAGGAGTAGGACTCCTCCTGCGCCTCTCTCTCTCTTGGCCGGCGCACCCTCCCCCCTTGGCTCCTTTATATACTGAGGTAGAGGCACCCCAAAGACACACAAGTTAACACAAGTTGATCCACGTGATCGATTCCTTAGCCGTGTGCGGTGCCCCCTGCCACCATATTCCTCGATAATACTGTAGCGGAGTTTAGGCGAAGCCCTGCTGCTGTAGTTCATCAAGATCGTCACCATGCCGTCGTGCTGACGGAACTCTTCCCCGACACTTTGCTGGATCGGAGTCCGGGGATCGTCATCGAGCTGAACGTGTGCTTGAACTCGGAGGTGCCGTAGTTTCGGTGCTTGATCGGTTGGATCGTGAAGACGTACGACTACTTCCTCTACGTCGTGTCATCGCTTCCGCAGTCGGTCTGCGTAGGGTACGTAGACAATACTCTTCCCCTCGTTGCTATGCATCACATGATCTTGCGTGTGCGTAGGAAATTTTTTGAAATTACTACGAAACCCAACATACACCCCCGCGTAATTAGCTCCATATGGCTGCATTCTAATTAATGAAGTCGAATTTCTAAATGGTTCACATTCCTTCCGCAGGCGACTGAAAGCAGTAGCGCGGGGTCGACTCAGAGCAACCCTTGGGACACCACTCTAAATAGGGGGTTGAATATAATGAAGAACAAGGATAAGCTCAGTAAGCCGACGTCAGCTGGTCGTGTGGCCGGCAAAGGCTTGTCGACAAAATGGGGGTCATACTATACCGCTGGTGTGCGGAAGGAGAAAAAGACCAGCTCGGAAAGCCAGGCGCGAGAGGTTCAAGAACTCAAGGCACAGGTGGCGCGGATTCTGGAGATTGTCCAAGAGCAAGTGGAACAACGACTCGGAGCGACGATCACCGCCCTTGTGCCTACCTTGATCTCGGGGTTGAGTGCGTGGATTGCGGGCGGCCAACAGGGGCCGCCCCCGATTCCTAGCTTCACGGCCAGCAACTCGCATAATGCGATGGCGGGGCCATTGGTGCCTCCGGCGGAGGCGGCATTGGTGTCTCCGACGCCGGCACGGGAGCTTAATGCACCCGGGTGTACGCCGGCCGGCACCTCTTCAGCAAGCGGCCGCTCCGTCAACTGCACGCCCGCCGTTGGCGGTGCCTCGACATTAGCCGAGCTCGACGCCATCATCACGGTAACTAATTAAGCCTCTCTCGGCCGAGGACTTCATCTCCTTGCCTTTGACTGGGCATCCCTGACGCCCTACATGTTTTCGCAGGGCGCCGCCGACGTTCCGTGCACTCTCCTCCACTTCGTGAACAACGAGTTGGTCGATGTCGCCAAGGGCAAAATCGTTCAACCGGGCAACCCCTTGTTCCACGGTACCCAGATGCCACCCAACTTGTTTAGGGTTCAACTAGTTCGGGTGCTGCCAGGCTGCGACGACTTGTTACCTCCGATTCGACCCGTCGGGGCCGACGATGATGACGTGATGACCCTCAGCGCCTGCCTGAGCTGGCCCCTGCTTTGGCCGAAGAGCCAGATTCGTTTGGGGGCGGGGGACACCACCCCTAAGACAACACCGCCAGTCGTGCCGGCGCCAAGTCGGCCCCATGGCAAGACCGCCGTAACGGTGCCGGACATCCCTATGCCACTGGATCCAAACATGCATATGGCACAGGATCAAAACGACGACGACGACGACGATGATACATTTGGCAACGTCGATCAGTACTTTGCCGAGCATGGGTACGATGGCGACTTCATGGGGCCTCCTTCTCAAGAACCAAACCCAACAAAAGACGTGTGCGATCTAGCTCGTACCGCGGAGAAGCCAAGTTGCAACAGGCGTCGTCTGGCGTTCAGCTCTCAGGAGACGTCTCCAGCTGCCGACTTCACCGAGCCTCAGATAGGCGAGGTGCGAAATATTATCAGCCCCAACACACTCAAGAAGGCGGTCTGTGAGCAGAACTCGGTCCCATTACAGGAGAAGAAGAAGGCACGCAAAAGAAAGACTAAGAAGGGTGCGAGCCAGCCGGCACCGAGTACGATCCGTGCTCAGGACGGGCCACCTTCACCGCAGGATATCTCGAGGAGGGTGCATGTGGCGGGTAGGGCGATGCTACCACCAAATATGCTCAATGCTGCAACCGGTGCTATGCGGAGTCTGCACGACAGTGTTCTTTCTTTGGAGAAGCGGCGTCTCAGAGAGAAGGATGTGGCATACCCGGTTTTCGTGGCCAAGGTGCCAGAGGGCAAGGGCTTTGTGGATGGCGACATCGGGGGTACGATCGTCCTGTGGTTTGATGACATCTTTGCTATGTTTAACCTTCATCCGCTGCACTACACCTTCGTTCGGCTATTTTCGCTGAGTATGGAGATGCGGATCATTCGCGACAAGACCCCGGACATCGTGATAGTCGACCCCTTCTACATGCGTGCCAAGATCTTGGGCAGCGCTGGGGACCGGCAAGTCGCGAGTTCTTACCTCGAAGGCGTCATTCTGGCAAACCAAGATAAGGATAACTTCCTCGTGCCTTACTTTCCCGAGTAAGTCCTCCCCTCAACCGGCCCGTAACATATGAATTCTTACTTTTCGATCGTTTTTCTTTTAACATTCCGTGTTTTCTGCAGTGACACACGTTGCACGCTCATCCTCCTAAGCCCCAAATATTCCATGGCCACGTATTTCGACCCGGACCGTCAGTCGAACGTAGACTACACAAATGTCAAGAAGGTTCTTGATGATGTTCTCCCCGGCTACGCCCAATCTGGAGGCACCTTCACCAGGCCTATTCGTAAGTACGGCAAGCACGTGTTCTCCCACAATACGACGTTCTGCTGCGTCAAGCAGCCGCCTGGCGGTCAGAAGGGTGCCTACTACGCCATCCATCACATGCGGGCGATCGTACGGGACCATCATCAACTTCTGCTACCGAGTAAACTCCAAGATTGGGCCGCGAGCGTGTCGGCAATCCAGGACGCAGACCTCCGACAAGAATTCTTTCGCATCCAGTCGGAGTTTGCGGAAATCATCCATCAAGATGTCCTTCGTACCTCGGGGCAGTTCTACCTCAGAAATCAACCGTCCAATAGTGACATCGACACAATGCTACAAATGCAGGATGACAACGCCCGTTCTTTCATGACTCCCACGATAGACGGCGGCTTCATCCACGCTCCGGTCCCTTGAGTCGAGTTGTCTAGTTCTGAAACATCGATTGGCTCATGTTGTAATTAAACTTTAATGAACTTGTAGTATGTCTCTTTGGTTTTGAGAGTCGTTCAACTTAGATGTAATCGATGCTATTAATGTCTTGCTTTTCTCTTCCGATCGTTCTGTTGCATAATTATATATTGCTTATGTATTGTCTGTGAATTGGTACTAACGTTTCGTTTGGCTAGTGCATAGTGATGCCGACGTATGTCGTGTACAAGGGTAAGGTTCCCGGAGTCTACGATGACTGGGAGGAGTGTCGGAGACAGGTTCACCGATTCAGCGGTAACAGTTACAAAGGGTACACCACTAGGGCCGAGGCCGAATCTAGATACGCCCGCTATCTAGCGGGAGAGGGGAGGGAGCGTTGGAGGAACCGGATGAAGACGAGTTTCATCGTGATGATGCTCATCGTGATGACCGCAACTCTCTTCTATGTGATGGTAGTTTAGATGATCGATATCGACTTGTAATGCGAAGACAAACTCGCTACTCGCGGTCTCGAGACTTGTAATATAATGTTCTATCTTTGTTCGGTCTTTTTAATTCGGAGACTAATATGATGAATTGTATTCGGAGACTAATATGATAAATTGTATTCAAAGACTAATCTTCTATTGTATTTGATGAATCTATTGTTGATGTGTGCTGTCTATATGTTGTCAAATTATACATTTTGTAACCTATGCAAAAAACAGAAAATAAAAAAAAAATAAAAAAACCTAATATTCATACTAATGGCGCATCACACGACAGTGCGCCATTAGTATGACAGTGCATACTAATGGCGCATCACCGGGTAGTGCGCCATTAGTATGCTGCGGTTACTAATGGCGCATCCAGAGGTGGTGCGCCATTAGTATGCCAAAGCACCTGGATGTACATGCCAACTGGGAGGCATACTAATGGCGCACCCTCGCATATACTAATGGCGCACCAGGTGGTGCGCCATTAGTATACCAGATACTAATGGCGCACCAGCTGGTGCGCCATTAGTAAAAATTACTAATGGCGTGCTGTCAGTGGCGCATCAGTGATGCGCCATTAATGGCCATATTAGGTGCGCCATTAGTAGTGGTATTTCTAGTAGTGCATGGTTCACGCATGGATGTGGCACAATCGTGTTAGGTCCTTGTGATGGATGCATGACATCACGCATGCAGCAAATATATGTAAATCATATACTATGGCTCATTGGCTGTATAAAAGTACTTATTTTTCTTTTTGTATAAACATACTCTGTTGTATGCATGGCATTCTCCATTCTCCTTTCAAGCAGAAGTATATAAACTACATACTCCTTTCAAGTTGAAGTATGTAAACTCCATACTCCCTTGCTGAAAATACGTTACTTTATACGTGCCTCAAATTAAGTAGTGACACGCACTCCTGTTTAAAAAATTATATGACATATACTTCATCTCGAATTATACTCCATACTACAACTACTACGCGTATACCACCTTTTGGAATTTGGAGTATACATACTACTTTTTGTGCATGGTACTGAACACGCATGCTATGGACATTTTTTTCAAATGCAGATGCTACGGACATATTTATGTCATAATCTTTACAAAATTTCATACTTTAATGTTTATTGGCAATGAGATTATGTAAATGCTAAAATCTGTCTATATACTACATCCTTCAAAGTAAACATACTCTTTCATCGGGTGCAGAAAATTACCGTCATATTGCCCGAACAAAAAATTAGAGCCAGCATGCTCTTATCATATTTATATATACTACATACTCTTTTTTTGCGGGTGATATATACTACATACTCCTTTTCTTTGCGGGAATATACTACATACTCCAAGCTATATATACTCCATACTTAAAGGTATATACTCCATAATTTACCCAGAAGTATTTCACCATACTCTTTTTTTTGCAGGGAATTTCACCATACTCCATGCGCATACTAATTAATTATTCCCAAGGAAGATTCTAAAAAAAACTCAAGGAACACGCTCACAGCGAGCACTTATCCATTCAACGGACCGGTCAATTAGCTAGCAGGTTGTTGAACGGAGAGACACGTTGCCTAACTAACACATCTACCTGTTGCATGTTATTGGATCTTTTTAGTATCAACTAACCCATTTGGTTCGGTGGTACGATGGGAAAGGAATTAGCTAGGTGGTAACTACCACTACTTCAGTTCTACGAGAAGGGAAAATCCATTCTACCATTAGGTGGTAGTTACCCCTGCCTTGATTGCCGTCGGATAATCGAATTTCTCGCACGACCATTCACACACACACACACGCACACACACACACACACACACACACACACACACACACACACACACACACACACACACAAACACACATATATATACAATTTGTTATATACAATTTCTCCTACAATTTGCAGATCATTACATGAAGGCATTATAGCTTGTAATGGTATTCTCTTTTAGGATCTATGACCCGGTGAAGCAAAAATTTCGCTATTTCCTCTTGAATTGCTCGTACGCGATCCGTTGGTAGGAGCTTATCCCGCATCTCTTGCACCTTTATTAAATAAGGAGATCAATATGAATATATTAGTTGTGTGTATATATATTAGATCATGAAAAAAAGATTTGTGAATTGTGTTCTAGAAAACGTACCCAAAGTGCTCTGTCAGATGTGCTCCTTTCGGACGCCATCATGCGAATGTTCTCGCAAACGTAGTACGCACATAAATTATTCCCTGACGCTTGCCTCATGGCCTTTACGAGAATAGAATTCAATCAAATAATAATTAATCAAGCATGATAATGGTATTGATGAAGCTAGTAGTACTTAATTACCTTGGGTCGCACCCATTTCAGCCGTTGTTTCCATTCGCCTTCAATCTCTTTGATGAACTTTTGGCAAGCCCTGGTCGCCGGGAAAGAAAATGAATAAAGAAGTTATTAATTAGTTAATATCAGGAAATGAACTAAAAAGGATGATATAATGTGATAATGATTGAAATTACCTGTCGACCATCCCCCTCACGATATATAGTGAGTCTAGTACTTGAACTTTTCCCTCGTCAACTTCAATGATTAATAAGATCCAGTGAAAACTGCATGCGCACACATTTGTATAATTATGCGAGCATGTGCATAACTCATAAACTACACTTATTCACATCTAATAAGCAAAAACAGAATTTATAGTACACGATATAGTGTCACTCACCCGAAGTTGTAAGGAAGTAGTATTTCTGGTTGGGTATTTAGTCACTTCAAGAACCGTAGCAAGCTTCTCTTTGTGTCTTTTCGATCATATTCACGTGACCATCTCTCTTGATTAATGGTATTTGGGTCAATGAACCCAATGCCATAGCGTCCAACTCTTTTCATTTCATACATCTTCATTCTCATAATACCACCACCTTCCGCAACTTCAACGAAAAGGAGATGGTTCACCTCTAGAGCCATAGGTGCAACTTTAATACCACTCATGCCATCAACATTCTCCATTATAACGTGGAACATATCAAATTGACCTTAAAACACCTATGTGGAGTCGATGTAGGCTCGGCCCAATAGCACATGAGCGGTCACAGGCTTGACTTGCCCGGGTGTTGGTTTGCTCGCAGGTCATGCCTGTTGAAACCAGTGTTTTAATAGGTCTCCCCATTCAAACCAAATCCTTCTTTGGGGAAAGTGAATCTCATCGGGGCTACATGATTACTATAGCGACGCTCGAAATCTCGTCGGGGGCATATGCAACCAGCAAGTATTAAGTTGTTGTGTACGTCCCATTTAAGCAAGAGTATAACTAGCAAAATTTACATTACACATTATTTAACTATATGAATCCTATTTTCCTGAGATAACTACGACCTGGTCAATATAAAGTTGACCACGTGAGCTGAATGATCTCTTCGAGATGCAGAAATTAATTCCCCAGTTCAGTCTAGTTGAGGGCCAAGATAATACCTTCGTGGATCGTATATAAAAAAATATGTTTTATTTTAGATTTAAAAATTTCTTTAATCCAAATAATGTTTATGATTGAAAACCTGTTTAGGATTTACACCTTTTTGTGAATTAGATAAACATTTAGGAATTAAAAAAATGTCCATGAACTTTTTCTGAAATTTGGAATAATGTAATTTTAGAACTATCCATGTATTTAAAACATCTTTGTGAATTAGAATTTTTTTTTAAAAATGTAATGATTGCAAAAGGGGTAAAAAGAAGGGACCGAGAAAGAAAGAAATAGAAAACTAGAATAAGAAAAAAAAATCAAAAAAGAAGAGAAAACCATCCAACAACCTTTTTCATTAATTTGAGAAAACAAATTGCGGAGAAAAACGATGAAATCGTTCGAGAAAGAACAAAAATACATCCAGAAAAACTAAAATAATTAGCCATGGTCATCCCACAGAAAATCCAGCGAAAGAAAACTGTCCCCACTAGGGGCGGCCCATGACAATCGTCTAATGGATCCCTTCTTTTTTGTGCCGATTGGCCAGCCATTCCTATTTAGCGCTGAACATTTTTAAAACAATGAACATTTTTTCAATTTGTGAACAAAATTTGAAAAACAGGAGCATTTGTTGAAAATTCGGAACAAAATTTTTGAAACTGGGAACATTTTTTAAAATTGTGATGTTTTTTAAAAAATAAAAACATTTTTTGAATTTGTGAACAAAATCTGCAAAACAGGAACTTTTTTGAAATTCAAAACAAAAAATGAAAATAAACTTGAAAAGAAAAAAAGGAAAAGAAAAAAGAAAGAAACGGAAAAAAGAAAAAGAAAAACGAAAAAGAAGAGAAATAGAAAAAAACGAAAACGAAAAAAAACTGAAAAAATAAAAAACCGATTTAGGAACCTTCTAGAAGGTTCCCAAAACCGGAAAAAAAACCGACTGGAAACATCATAGAAGGTTCCCAAAAGCCGGTGTCTACTGAAATGCTAAAACGGGCCGGCCCACTCGGTCGCTCTCGCACCTCGTCCTGTGCGAAGGGACGACAGCTTGCCACAATGAGTGCCAAGTAGGATTTTCCGCCGGTTACTGCTGTTTCTGCAAACCGGCGCCTGCAGCAGCCTTAGCTGGGCTCGGCCCATTCTATTTTTTGCCACCGTAAACAAAAATATATACAAATGTTCTTTTTGAGGTAATGAGGGCTCTTTTATTCCATCATAAGAGTTGCGACACTATCAGCCATAAGGCTGGTCACCAGCAACCAGGGGGAGTTCAGCCAACACTCGGATACCTCTAGTGTGCATGCATGTCTAGCACATAGATGGGCCGGGACATTGGCGTTTCTCTTTACATGACGAACAGAGAAAACAGAAAAATTTGTAGCTAAACCCTCAATATCAAGTAACACCGGCGCTATTAGCGAGCGCGTAGTACGGCGCGAGTTCCAAAGTTGGACAACCTCCAAGCTGTCGGTTTCCATCTCGACTCGCACATAGCCTCGAAGCTGGGCAAAGATCACTCCCTCCCGGAGAGCTAGCGCCTCCGCCACCAGTGGGTCAGTAATACCCTGGAGTGGCTTACACCAGGCACCGAGGAATGAAACAGAAGTTCTGGCAACGCCTCCCAGCCCGCATGCACTGGCCTCCACTGACAAGCCTGCATCTGTATTAATCTTGATACAATCATTCTCAGGTGGCCGCCATCCGTGTCCTGGTAGGATCTTTGCATGTTGGTCCGGTAGTTCCAACAATGCCAAGTCCTCCCTGATCTTCTTCAAAGAAACCATCAGATTCAAACTCGCCCTGTCATGAGTTATATTATTTCTTGAGGTCCAGATCACCCACATGACAGTGATAATTTTCGCCTGATCCCTCTCATCAAATCTGGGATCACATAAAATGTCCCTAGGCCACGTTTCTGTGTGGAGTTCCGGGAGCTTGATATGCAGCCACTCCCTCGCCTCCCGCCAGAAAACTGTAGCACGTGTGCACTTCACTAGTGCATGGTACAAATCCTCGTCTGCACCAAGACATACTTTGCATGAGCCAGCGTTGCTATGTGTTTGTGCTTGAGGGAGCTTTCTGTAGGCAAAAATCCTCTCAGCACTCGCCACCAAAACACTCGCACCCTTGTCACCACTTTTAGCTTCCAAAGTCTAGTCCACAACTGCTTCTGTTTCTCTAGAGATTCTGTAGCCGTCCCTTCCTGAAGAGCAACATGCTCATTCTGTGTCATTAGAGAGCGGTACGCGGATTTAACAGAGTAGTTACCAGACTTTTCATCGGTCCATGCAACCGAGTCAGGTCCACCACCAATCCTCAGAGGGATATTAAGAATGGCCTCTGCTTCGGGAGCAATGAAATTGAAAGATCATGGATGTCGCCTAGAGGGGGGGGGGGTGAATAGGCATTTTAAAATAATTACGGTTTAGGCTTGAACAAATGCGGAATAAACCTAGCGGTTAATTTGTCAAGCACAAAACCTGAAACAAATAGGCTCACCTATGTGCACCAACAACTTATGCTAACCAAGATAAGCAACTATGTGATGGCAAGATATATGACAAAGAACAATATGGCTATCACAAAGTAAAGTGCATAAGTAAAGGGGCTCGGGTAAGAGATAACTGAGGCACGCGGAGACGATGATGTATCCCGAAGTTCACACCCTTGCGGATGCTAATCTCCGTTTGGAGCGGTGTGGAGGCACAATGCTCCCCAAGAAGCCACTAGGGCCACCGTAATCTCCTCACGCCCTCGCACAATGCAAGATGTCGTGATTCCACTAAGGGACCCTTGAGGGCGGTCACCGAACCCGTACAAATGGCGACCCTTGGGGGCGGTCACCGAACCCGTACACTTTGGCAACCCTTGGGGGCGGTCACCGGTACCCGTCAAATTGCTCGGGGCGATCTCCGCAACCTAATTGGAGACCCTGACGCTTGCCCAGAGATTTACACCACAATGATTGAGCTCCGAACACCACCAAGCATCTAGGGCACCAAGGCACCCAAGAGGAACAAGCTCTAGGGTGCCCAAACACCCAAGAGTAATAAGCTTCTCAAACTTCACTTCCACGTATCACCATGGAGAACTCAAACCGATGCACCAAATGCAATGGCAAGGGCACACGGAGTGCCCAAGTCCTTCTCTCCCAAATCCCACCAAAGCAACTAATGCTAGGGAGGAAAATGAGAGGAAGAACAAAAGAAGAACACGAAGAACTCCAAGATCTAGATCCAAGGGGTTCCCCTCACTTAGAGGAGAAAAGTGATTGGTGGAAACGTGGATCTATATCTCCTCTCTCTTTTCCCTCAAGAACTAGCAAGAATCCATGGAGGGATTGAGAGTTAGCAAGCTCGAAGAAGGTCAACAATGGGGGAAGAACACGAGCTCAAAAGATTAGTCTCAATGGGAAGAAGACCCCCTTTTATAGGTGGGGAGAAAAACCAACCGTTATCCCCTCACTCAGCCCGCACGACGCGGTACTACCACAGGGAGCTGCGGTACTACCGCGGTTGGCTGCGGTACTACCGCCTGTGCAGCTCTGGCCAGATGAAGGCCTGTTGCACAAGGCAACGAGCGGTAGAACAGCCGGAGCGGTACTACCGCACGCCCCTACGGTACTACCGTAAGGCAGACAACACTAGGCGTAGAGAAAGCACGGACGTAAAAAATTACTTCCGTCACTACAAGAAATATGTCAACTAGTGACCTTTTGTCAGTGACCCTGGAAGAATTGGTCATAGATCTATGACCATTTCAGACCAATTGGTCAAAAGCTGTTCGAGGGGCTCCAAACCCTAAACCATTGCGACCATTTTGGTCAGAAAGGTCGTAATTTCCTTACACGAAAAGGTCACAAAGCAAACAGTGCTAGTCTGCTGCCTTATTTCTAGTTGTTAATGACCAATATAGATGGTCATAGCCTTGTAGATTGTGGTGGGTTGTGATGACTAGGCGCCATCTCATCAGTTTTGCCTATGTGTCATGTCCATGTGGCGGTTTTTGCCCTAGGTTGTGAAGCAACCTATATTTCTGTTATTCCCAAAATTCCCAAAAAAATCTCATAAATTCTTTGGGTCATATCTTCGTCATATATGTAAAAACCTTCCTTGCCTAGTTCAAAAATAATTCAAAAATATTCATTTTCCTATTCTGATCATAGCAGCACTTTGTGAAGGAAGTACCACTTTGGCATGTCCAAATGGTATCCATTTTCTACAGTGCTTTCCTATGCCCAAATAACCATCCTCCACCAAATGCTAGCTCAATCCATTCATTATTTTGAGCCCAGCTTCAACATTCATATTTATGTCCAGTGTGGTACTTTGTAAAGCAAGTACCACCTAGGCTCCTCCTTTTGAGGTGAAAATTTGTGAAGACGGTCTTCTTATTAACTGTTCATCCTCAGCCAAAACTCACGCCCATTAGCCATGTGCATTTCCCGTACCGCAAATCAAACACTTGGCTACTTATTCATGTTTGAGCATCGATCGGTCTCCTCGTGAGAATCTTATGTTGTGATTTTCTTCCTAGCACCTACCTGGGGAGTGTCCAACCCACTAGACATGCCTAGGCCGCGCAGAACACATGGCAATGCCACGGTCATGCGGTGACCACGCGGCGGGCATGCGAGCTTACGCGCTCTAGAGTTGGGGCCCTCGACCACCATCCAGACCTCGATGTCTCGCCATCAAACCATGTATTTATGATTAAATAGATACTTATTTACCTATAAATGATTTTTGGAAAAAATAAAGAGCAAACTATGAGGCAGCTGCAGTTCAAATTTGACCCGTTTCCAACTGAATCGACGACAATTTGTCTTTTTCACCAGAGGTGGATCAAAACTTTTTTCACCCAACCATTTTTTCAATTTTGCATTAAATATGTCCTAGTATTTTATAAAATTGATTTGGTCCAATTTCGCAACAACTATTTGGTAGTTCCTTCACAAAAAAACCTCCTTTTGGGCACTCGGAAAATGAAAAATGAATTTTCCGTGCAAAGAAAATGAAAACTTTCTTAGGCAACATTGTTTGGAATTCCAAGATGTATCCTTGTGCACAATATGAGATCATTTGAACAAACTATGCCATGAATGTGGCCATAAGATTGATCATTTGGCTTGAAAGCCATTGATCTCCACACGTGATAGCTCGTTTCTGAGAACACTTTTTTAAAATAATTATTGTATTACAAGTTTGTTATTTTTCCTGGAAACTTGGCCACATATATTGACACAATGCGAAGGTTTCCAATTTTTTGAATTTTTTTGAATTTTTTATGCCCGTTTCAAAATGCGGTCAAAACGGCGGGAATGACCGTTCCTAGCTAGCGGTTGAATCTTGGAATTTTTTTGGTGTTTCTCTGATTAAATAGGTACTTATGTACCTAGAAATGATTTTTGGAAAAAATAAATAGCAAACTATGAGGCACTTGCAGTTCAAATTTGACCCGCTTCCATCTGAATCGGCGGGAATTTGTCTTTTTCACCAGAGGTGGATCAAATTTTTTTACACCCAACCATTTGGTCAATTATGCATTAAATATGACCTAGTATTTTAGAAAAATTATTTGGTCCAATTTCGCAACAATTATTTGGTAGTTCCTTCACAAAAAAACCTCCTTTTGGGCACTCGGAAAATGAAAAATGAATTTTCCGTGCAAAGAAAATGAAAACTTCCTTAGGAAACATTGTTTGGAATTCCTAGATGTACCCTTGTGCACAATATGAGATCATTTGAACAAACTATGCCATGCATGTGGCCATAAGATTGATCATTTGGCTTGAAAGCCATTGATCTCCACACGTGATAGCTCGTTTCTGAGAACACTTTTTTAAAATAATTGTCGTATTACAAGTTTTTTATTTTTCCTGGAAACTTGGCCACATATAATGACACAATGCGAAGGTTTCCCAATTTTTCGATTTTTTTTGAATTTTTTATGCCCGTTTCAAAATGCGGTCAAAACGGCGGGAATGACCGTTCCTAGCTAGCGGTTGAATCTTGGAATTTTTTTGGTGTTTCTCTGATTAAATAGGTACTTATGTACCTAGAAATGATTTTTGGAAAAAATAAATAGCAAACTATGAGGCACTTGCAGTTCAAATTTGACCCGCTTCCATCTAAATCGGCGGGAATTTGTCTTTTTCACCAGAGGTGGATCAAAACTTTTTACACCCAACCATTTGCTCAATTATGCATTAAATATGACCTAGTATTTTAGAAAAATTATTTGGTCCAATTTTGCAACAATTATTTGGTAGTTCCTTCACAAAAAAACCTCCTTTTGGGCACTCGGAAAATGAAAAATGAATTTTCCGTGCAAAGAAAATGAAAACTAGGCAACATTGTTTGGAATTCCAAGATATACCCTTGTGCACAATATGAGATCATTTGAACAAACTATGCCATGAATGTGGCCATAAGATTGATCATTTGGCTTGAAAGCCATTGATCTCCACACGTGATAGCTCGTTTCTGAGAACACTTTTTTAAAATAATTGTCGTATTACAAGTTTGTTATTTTTCCTGGAAACTTGGCCACATATAATGACACAATGCGAAGGTTTCCCAATTTTTTGAATTTTTTTGTATTTTTTATGCCCGTTTCAAAATGCGGTCAAAACGGCGGGAATGACCGTTCCTAGCTAGTGGTTGAATCTTGGATTTTTTTTGGTGTTTCTCTGATTAAATAGGTACTTATGTACCTAGAAATGATTTTTGGAAAAAATAAATAGCAAACTATGAGGCACTTGCAGTTCAAATTTGACCCGCTTCCAGCTGAATCGGCGGGAATTTGTCTTTTTCACCAGAGGTGGATCAAAACTTTTTACACCCAACCATTTGGTCAATTATGCATTAAATATGTCCTAGTATTTTAGAAAATTGATTTGGTACAATTTTACAATAATTATTTGTTAGGTCCTTCATAAAAAACTCATTTTTGGCACTCGGAAAATGATTAAAAATTGGTAGAAAGATCAGAAATGCTTACAAATTGGTCCTCATCCATAAAATTCAGTATAGCTACTTCACAAAATCACTCTATTTTTAGTACTTCAAAACTATTTTAAATCACTGATTTTCTAAACCAATGAGAACTCTTCCCACGGATCGATGACATGGCGTCCATCCATCCATCTATCCATCTCTACATCCCACATCCATCCATCCACCCGCAGCCCAAACCCTAGCTCAGATCGCCCTCTTCCCCCCATCTCATCGCTGCCGCCGCCCCCCTCTCGATCCACTCCTCTCCCTGCCCACCGCACCCTTCCGCCCCGACCGCCCCGACCCGACCCAAACCCTAGCTCACCCACCGCCCCGACCTCCGCTCCGCTCCGCTCCGCTCCAGGCCATCGTCATCCAACCTCATCGCCGGCAGCCCCTCCCCTCTCCTCCTAGATCCACTCGGGCTACTCATGTCGTGGCCAGATCCGGCAGGAATTCCCTCCCTCCCATCAGCTCCACCGGCGAGCCCTTCCTCACCGCATCCATGGCTTCCCTGTGCCCTTCCTCACTGCATCGCCACCCAGACCCCTCCCTCCCCTCACCGCATTGCCACCCAAACCCCTTCCTTCCCCACCACAAGCAGCATCGCGACCCCAAGCCACCTCCCCTCTCCTCCTCCCCTCCCCGCCCCCCTCCCGGCCCCAACCTTCCCGCCCCGCCGCCTTACCTGCACCCGTCGCCTCCTCCTCTCCCCTCCCCCGCACGTTGGCCGCCCCGCGCCTCCGCGATCCGCCGCCGGCGCCGGTGGAGGAGGCCGCCGCCGCGGCCGTGGAGGAGTACGAGGCACCTCCTCCCAGGCTCCTCGAACCGCCGCAAGAGGACGAGCCCTACCCGGATGAGATGATTTCCCAGCACTACATTGTGCCGTTCCCTCCCTCCCTCGTTATACGTTGCTGACGCTGCTTAGGCAATGGTGTTTGTGTGCAGATGGAGGCGGCGGACCCCGACTTCTACTGGATCGGGTACGCCCGGATGATGCGCGCCTACGGGGTCGAGTTCCTCGAGGGCCCCGACAGCATGGGCGTCTACGCCTCCCGGGACGTCGACCCGCTCCGTCGAGCCAGGGTGAGCCGCTGACCGCTGTTTCCATTCCCTGCCAATGTCCATGTTTCAAGTTGGACATACCACTTGCATTCAGTGTGTACTGTATAGTAAGGAACTATGTAATTTACTGATCACTGGCTGGTGAAGTAAATTAGTTATGTCAGTCTTGTGTCAAACATATTGTCTTACAACTGCACCTTGGATTGATGGCTCATGTTTCAGTTCTTAAAATTAGCACCCGGTGTCTCAGTGTCATCTGGGACTTCGATATTCTAACGGCCAGTGGTACTTCTCCAAAATGACAACTCTAATTGTATGGTTCACACGCAAGCTGGATTAGATGGAACAACAGGCATGTGTCAATAGATTAGTATTACTTAGTTTGCTTGCTGGCTGCTGCTGCTGGTGCTGCTGGTGGTTTGGTTGCTAGCTGCTGCTTTAGCTGCTTGCTTTGGTTCCTGGCTTACTAATTTTGCTAGGTGCTGTCGTTTGCTTGCTATTGCTGCTTGCTGCTAGCTGCTACTGCTAGCTAATGCTGCTTGTGCTTGCTGCTAGTTGCTACCTAGTAGCTACTACCTTATAAATTGTAACTGTAAAATCATGTAATTTCTAACTTTTTCCATATTGTTCATTGATGTTTGTGCCCTGTTATTTCTGTACTGATGGTAGGATTTCTGTGTTAAACCTAGGCACGTTGTTCTTTGTTTATCTCCATTGTTTCCCAGGTAGCTAGTTATCTGTCTGACTCCATTTCCTGTCAAAATTTGTTGTTCCACCAATAGTTTTTGCACAACACTTCTTGTATCAAGTTTTGATATAAATCTGTCATGCAGGTGTATGGAAGCACAAGAAGAGTGATGTCCATGAAGACTATGGTCTCCTTGTTAGCGAGCCAGCCATGACTCGTCCGACATTTAGTGACACCGATGGTTCCCTAGCTAATAACTTGATTGTGGATTTAATTTTCCACTCCAACTGCATTTTGTGCTGTATGCCCTATCACATATATCCCAAGAATGTTGCATCGACTCTATTTGACATTTGTAACCTCATATTCAGTTATTCACCTCTCACTTTCTGGATAAGTTTTCTAAACCTTCTGTTCGCTGCAAACAATTGCTTAGGATGAAGATTTTTCTTCTATCTAGTTCATATGCATGATCATTTGTTTTGTGAAGGCATGCTTTTAACCTTTCGAGTCAGGCATGCATAAATTACCTGCCCTATCGCATATAAAGTTCTGTTAAAACAAGGTGGAAGCATTTTTCTCATCTACGCTGCGTGTCTATATATAGCAGCACCGTTTTAGTTGTTCTGTAGATTATTAGTAGAATTCAACTAGCCAATTAACAAGTGAACTCACTATGCATTTGCTGAATCCATATTTGGAAAGTTCACTGACCCTGCTACTATAACAAACTGCTGGTGGTGGCTCTTTCCCAGGTAGTACATGCATCATCAGTCCTATATAGCTGCTGCTCATATACTCATCAGTCCTATATAGCTGCTGCTCATATACTCATCAGTCTTATATAGCTACATGAGTGATATATACTACTTGCCTGCTGCTGTATCATATTGCTTACTTTTTTACATCAGATCAACTATGAAGAGAATTGGTGGTGGTTAGGGTGTTCTGGTGCTTATGTAATCTTCTTTCAGGCCTTTCGAGATAGAGTTCTTTAGCTGACAAGTTTAGCAAATGCTGTAGTGCTTATGGTTTAGTTTTACACTTGCGTAAAAATGAATGGCTGCTACTGCTTCTAGTTTTAGGTTGGGATGAGATGCATGTTTGCATGCTTGTGCTTCTGTCACTACAATCTATACTACTGCTATTGTCATATCCTGGTTGTTTTGTTGCTATCAATATCTGTCCCATGTTTTGTTTCCTTGCATGCTTACTACTACAATCTATACTACTATTGTGCCAGATGTTCACATGTTAATTTTTGTTGACTAAAATCTCTTATGCCGTTGACTTAGCTTGACCCAGAACAGCAGCATCCTTGATGCGACTAACCTTCACCTTGTTCTTTCCCTCGCAGACTCGAAGGAGGCCGTATGCAAGGCACCAAGGTGCATGGTGCTCGCAAGCGATGAACGGAGGCTGTTCGACATCGGCTACACAAACCACCATTGTGAGCTCCTACCTTTGCTATGCTACAACCATGCTCTGTTTCATGGGTTAGTTAGGATTTTGATGCTTTTTGCGCCGTGGTTGAGTCCTTGCTGACTGTTGTGTCGATGATCAAGTGTTGTTGCCTCATTCGGCTATTTTATTCGCTGCTGGTAATTAGTAGTATTAGAGTGTCGTTGGTTTATTAGGATGTGGCTGAAACCATTGGATGGCCTTCCTGTACATGTTATCCAGCATTAGTACTTGTCCCATTTTTTGTTTCCTTGCTGGACATGCATGTTATGGTCCCATTTTTTGTTTCGGTGCTGGACATACATGTTATGGTTCAAGTGTCGATGATGTCTAGTAGATAGTTTGCTAGCTATATACCTGCTGCTGATTGATGCTCTTGTGGTCTCCTGGAATCATATTATACTATATCTAGTGTTCTTGTGGTTCTGTGAAGATGCATCACAAACATCTAGGTCTTTAAAGTTGGCTGAATCTGTTGCTTTGTCATATATTTGGCCCGTAAACCTACATTTCTATGAGATCTCTTTCAATATATATTTTTTTGATAGTCCAGGAATAATCTAATAATCTAATGCTGGTAGTCTATGTGTTCACTCTTTTACAGGAGCTCCAGGTCTATGAAATTTGAAGTTTGAAGCCGTATAGCCCTACTTAGCAAAGAGTTGTCTCTATGTTTGACTGTAATAGACTATAAATATTGTAATATTGTAACAGTAGGCATATTGGGATTGTAATAGACTATCTACAAATTGTAGTAGACTTAGTGTTACTTGATGAACAATCTGATGAGTGAGAACAATTTAAGATGCACCTTTGTAATATTGTAACAGATTGTAAAAGACTAGTGTATGTTTGAAATAGTGATTATGTTTGTTGAAAAGATGTGAAATGGAAACTTGACCAGTGGGAACCACTTGTGAATAAAATCTGAGCATTTTTGAATTTTCTGACATGTGGGACTGATGTATGGCATTATGACTAGTGGGACGAGCGCTAAAATATAATGATTGAAAATAGAAAATAAATGATTGTAATAAGGCCAAGGCCCAAAAATAAAGACGTTGAAATATTGGGCTTGGCCCATGTAGCCCACAAGAATTGACTTGGAAAAAATCAAGAATTGTTGGGCTAGGCCCATGTAGAAAATCGAATTGGACCGGGCTGAATCTTGTGCCACATCAGCTTGCCACGCTGGATGCCTACGTGGACTGGGGAGGCTGCTAGTGACCAAAACACCACAATAGGAATATTTTGGTCATAAACGTCCACGACCTTCTCACAGAGAAGGTCGCTATAGTCAGTTTATGACCCTCAGCTTTTGACCTTCTATTTTTGGTCACAAAAAAGTCGCAAATGCAAAACTATGACCTTTCAGTGACCAATAGTGGAGGTCACAAGATAGCATATTTCTTGTAGTGCGTACCTACTTTCGCTGAGGGAGGACCTGCGCAAAACTCCGGCACGGTACTGCCGCACACGAGGAGCGGTACTACCGCGTAGGGCACAGATGTAAAAAATTACATCCGCCCCTACTTCCGCTCATGCTGCTAAACCTGGCCAGAGCCCATGGTACTACCGCGCTCGTGGCGCGGTACTACCGCGTAGGGCGCGGATGTAAAAAACTACATCCGCCCCTACTACCGCTTGAGCAGCTGCGCCTGGCCGGAGGCCACGGTACTACCGCTCCCACATAGCGGTACTACCGCAAGGGCCTGCGGTACTACCGTTCCAGAGAGCAGTACTACCGCATGCCCCAGATCAGCAACACTAGGAGTCCTTCATTTTGCAGAGAAGACAACAGAGGGTAACAATAAAACTAGAACTGCCATAACTTCTGCAAATGAGCTCCGAATTGAGCAAACTCAAGCTTGTTGGATACAAGACAACGAGTAGCATCAAAACAGAAGAGGCAGGGGAGGTATGCCTAACAAGAGAGGAGAGAAACCTCCAACAGAGAAGAACCGGCAGAACCTCCAACATCGAAAACATCATAGAAGATGCATGTGAACTCCGTTTTCGATGAACTCGAGCTTGTCATGAAAATGACCAAAAGCTCCAAATCTCACAAGGAGAAGAACCAAACAAGAGCCAATAAAGATGATGCAAGGATGCAATGGTTTGAGCTCTCTACGAACGATACGATCAAGCAACTCATCGAGAGCCCCCCTTGATAGTACGGCAGTCGATCCTATAACCCGGTCTCCCACAACTACCATGAGACCGGTAAAATAGAAAACCTATCAAGGGCAAACCTTTGCCTTGCACAAAGTCCACTTGAGCTAGATGATGATGATCTACTCCTCCTCAAGATGGACCACATTTCTTGATTGCGTTGGCTCGATGAAGACTAGTTGATTGCTCCCCCATACTCCACTATGGGTGAGCCACTCTTCCGCTCATCTTCACAAGTCCGTTGTCACCACAATGTACGACAAGCTTCAAGCACTTGATCTCTTCGTGATACATCACTTGAACTTGCACACCGTAACCTAACCCCATAAAGAACTCTCACGAAGACTATGGGTTAGCACACAAAGCGTAATGGACAATGCTTACCATACCATGGGATCACTTGATCCCTCGGTACATCTTGTGCGCTTTGTGTGTTGAATATTTCCAACTCTCTTCATTTGGATGATGTCTTGAAGGTGGACATGCATAATCACACAATCTTATTCTTCAAGACATGCTTGCAATAAGCTCAACACTGACATAACCAATCTTTGGATAATTCCTTAATAGCACCTTGGTCAACTCATAAACTCCTTGAAACCAACACATCGACTTCAAGAAATGCCTATGGACAAAACCTTCAAATATAACTCAAGGCAACCATTAGTCCATAGAGATTGTCATCAATTACCAAAACCAAACATGGGGGCACCGCATGTTCTTTCAAAAATGTTGCTTCACCATATCAATTTTCCACATGCCTATGTCCACATTAATAAGTTCAGAAACTGTTGAAATAGCAATGTTACCCATGTGAATAGAAGGCTTCAGGGAAATCAGTCCGGGCACCCAGCTGTCGTTCCAAACGGACACCGTGGTGCCGTCTCCAACTCGTTTGATCAGCCCCGCACCCAGAGCTTTTCTACCGGCAATGATCGCCCTCCACGTAGTCGAGGCACACTTTGGGATGGTGGCCTCCATGAAATCATTGTTCGAGAAATACTTGCCCTTAAGAACTCGAGCACAAAGGGATTCCGGGTTCGTGATTAAGTTCCAACTATGCTTTCCAAGTAGAGCTAAATTGAAAAGCTCCAACTGACGAAACCCCATCCCTCCAGCAACCTTTGGTTTAGCTAGTGAACGCCAGTCAATCCAGTGTAGAGATTTTCGATCAACCGAGCTGCTCAACCAGTACCTCGCCATGACCGAGGATAAACCCTTGCAAACCTTCTTTCACAATTTAAAACAGCTCATTGAGTGTGTCGGTATTGCTTGGGCCACGGCCTTAATTTTGACCTCTCTTCCGGCGCATGAAATGAGCCGTTCAGTTCCCCCTTGGAGCTTGCTTCTCAACCTCTCTCAAAGGTACTCAAAAGTTCCACTAGTTATGTGACCAATGGTAGTTGGGAGACCCAGGTAACGCTCATTGAAAGCTTCAACTTGGATACTCAAGGCAACTTTCATGTTGTGGCGTACCGGCTCGGGTGTGTTATTGCTGAAGAACACTGAACTTTTCTCCCTGTTTACACACTGACCCGAACAGTCCCCGTAGATCTGAAGCACCTCATTAAGTCTGAGTGCACTAGACAACTTAGCATTCATGAAGATGAGACTATCATCTACAAAGAGTAGATGATTGACCCAAGGTGAACGGTAGCTGACCCGAATTCCTCTATCTACCATGGCTCCTCCATAGCATTTCAACAAGGAGGTAAAACCCTCAGCACACAGAAGGAACAAAAACGGTGACACAGGATCACCTTGACGAAAGCCTCTGGACGACGTAAAAAATGACAGGAGTTCTCCATTAACCCGGACAATGAATCTAACCGAGGTGACACACTTCATAATCAGCCTAACAAAACGGGAGCTGAACCCCAATCTTAACATGATGGCTTCCAGATAGTGCCATTCAACCCTGTCATACGCCTTCATCATGTCTAGTTTCACCGCACAAACCGTATTTTTTCCCTTTCTTCCTTCTTCTCATTGCATGTACACTTTCATAAGCAACAAGAACATTACGGTCTTTGGCATGATGCGCTAGCGTTAGCTGCACAGCAAAAGCTCCTTCCTCCTTTTCTTCTTACACCCTTTTTCTACTTCTTTTCTATTTTCTTTTTTTGTCTTTCGTTTTTATTCGGTTGTTTTGTTTTTTTTCTTTTTTCTTTTTTATTCGAAATGGTTTCGTTTGGTTTTTTTATTAATTTTCTTTTTCCCTTTTGCTAATTTGAATGAACATTTTTGATGAACTATTTTTAAAATCCATGAACTCTTTTTGAAATCAATGATTTTTTTCGAAATTGATGAACTTTTTTTTCAAAATTGATGAACTTTTTCAAAATCGATGAACCTTTTTTTCAAAATCGATGAACTCTTTTTCTAAACGATGAACTCTTTTTTAAATCGATGAACTTTTCTTAAAATCGATGATCTTCTTTTCAAAATTGATGAACTCTTTTCAAAATCTACGAACTCTTTTTCAAATGGATGATTTTTTTTTCAAAATCGATTAATTTTTTCAAAATGAATGAACTCTTTTTCAAATCGATGAACTTTTTTTCAAAATCGATGAACTCTTTTCAAAATTGATGAACTCTTTTTCAAAATCAACTATTTAAAAAACAATGAACTTTTCTAAAAATCTTTGATCTTTTTTACAAATGTACTTTTCTTTCAAAGAGATTTATACGTTCCGGTTTTCCCTACAGGAAACATTAAGTAAGCCGGGTTTCTACATGTGTACAAAAGTGCTTGCATGGTCTGGTGGTTATTGCGCTAATTTGTGAGCGCTGAGGTGCTGGGTTTGAATTTTTCTTTTCGTGTTTTCCTTACAGGGCCGGTTGGTGAGCCGGCCTGCTAGGGGTCGCTAGCGAGCACCGGGTAGCACCAACCAACGTCTTCGGGCGTTTCCTATTTGCCGCTCAGGTGTCTATTAATGTGCATTCTGCAAACGGGCACCTGCAGCGCCCCGCGCAGGGCCGGCCCATCTAGTATTTTACTATTGCAAAAAATATGCCGCAACGGGGACTCGAACGCACAACCTATCATAGGCGAACTCTTCATACAAACAACCAGGCTACAATACAGTTGTTGAACTGCTGTACTCTTTTTCACTTATTCTTTAGTTCCATTCATTTTTTCTTTTTTCTTTTACTATTTTTCGTATCCTTTTCTGTTATTTCTTTTTGTTTTCTTTAATGTGCGCTTTTTTGAAATTTGTGACCTTTTTTCCTAAATTCACAAACTTTTTTTCAAATTCCATGAACTTTTTCAAATCCGACAATATTTTTTAAAAATCGATAAAATTATTTTCAAATTTGATGAACTAATTTTTAAATCCAATTAACTTTTTGAAAAGTTGATGAAATTTTTCGAAAGTTGATGAACTATTTTTCAAATCCGCTGAACTTTTTTGAAAAGTTGATGAACTTTTTCAAGTTTAGTGAAGTTTTTTTCAAATTCGATGAACTTTTTCAAATCCGTGAACTTTTTTCAAACTCATGGTCGTTTTTCATTGTTGTGAACTGTTTTTTCAAAATTAGTGCACTTTTTTCCCATTTGATGAACTTTTATTTTTGAATTCGTGAACTTTTTTGAATATTTGAACCTTTTTTACATTGGCCAACTTTTTATGCATGTTCATCAACTTTCCAAATTTGTTCACATTTTTCCATACATTCACGTTTTTTTATTAATGTTTTCAAATTAGTTAAATCTAAGCGAGGGGCTGTACAATAAGTAGCGCTGCTACGTTGGTTCTTAAATCAACACACGCTAAAATGAATCACTATCAGCTATTAGGTGTACCAGTTGGCCAACCTCGAAGACGAGCGTCTGGGCTTGAGTTGGATTCTCAGGGAGCCACATTTTGGATGTCTTTTTCGTGTAACAATACAATTTTTTTGTGCGTGCGCGTTTGTGGGCCGGCCCAGCAGGCGCTGCCGCAGGCGGCAGCTGCCTTCGGCGGCGCTGAAGGCGCCGAATAGGCGCTCCCCGATTGGCCTATATTCCATTCAACGGGAAATCCAGTGGAGACCTCACAGTTATCGCCCCTTGCATCCCTCGCAAAAAAAATATTAACGCCCCTTGCGCCACGTACGGTCACCCGAGCGGTGCGTACTGTCGCCCTAGAACATGGTGCTCCACTCGAGCAGGCGAGATGGTTTGATTGGTCAACGGTGACCGCTTAGCACTAACAAGTGGAACAGTTGACCGTTGACCAGTGGCCTAGTTTACTATTGAATTTTAAAAACAGTTTGCAAAACTAGAAAATGTTTATGAATTTGAAAAAATACAAACACGAAAAGTTAATGTATTTGAAATAGTTCAAAAAATAAGAACAACCAACAATTGGGAAATACTTCACGAATTTGAAAAAGTTTTGTGAAATATTTTTTTTCACAATATTTGAAAAAGGTCCATCAATTCAAGAACAGATCGTTCAATTAAAAAGTTGACAAGTTTGAACTTTTTTGGTAATTTGAAAAAGAATACAAATTTGAGAAAAAAGCCAACAAGTAGGAAAAATTTCGCTAGTTTGACCAAAGAGAAAAAATAAAAAGGAAAAACTGGAAAAGAAAGGAAAAAATTGGTCAAAACTGACCAAAATCTGGTTCATCAAAAACCAAAAATTAAAAAAAAAACTGACCGAAAGCTGGGAACTTTCTGAAGCTTCGTAAAAACGGGACGAGCTTCTCAGTGGCAACTTCATTAGATGGGCCGGCCAATATCTTCTTTTTTTTCGGGGAAAAACTTCCAATCAATTCATCTTCAATCATGATAGTACAACGAATACTAGAAATAATAAAAATTACATCCAAATTCGTTGACCACCAAGCGACGACTACAAGCACTGAAGCGAGCCGAAGGCGCGTCGCTGTCATCGCCCCTCCGTCGCCGGAGTCGGGCAAACCTTGGTGTAGTAGACAATCGGGAAGTCATCGTGCTAAGGCCCCGTAAAACCAACACACCAGAACAGCAACCGCCACAGATGAAGAGTGTAGATCAAAAGGATCCAACTTGAAAACACACGAACGAAGACGAATGACGAACAGATCCGAGCAAATCCACGAAAGACAGATCCGCCGAAGACACGACTCCACACGCCCACCAACGATGCAAGACGCATCACCAGAACAAGGGCTAGGCGGAGAGACCTTTATTCCATCTTCAAGGAGCCGCCACGTCTCGCCTTCCTGAGCAGGACACAAACCCTAACAAAGCTAAAAAAAATCTAAAAACGGAGCCCTCCCACCGGCAAGGGCTGAGATCCAGTCTGCCTCCATGGCCATAGGACCACCGGAGACGGGATGGACCGGTGCCGGCGCCGGTGGGAGGCGGAAATAGTTAGGGTTCTTGGGAGGCGGCGGCTAGCTCCAGGGAAGAGTTTGCCTCGTAGATTTGTGTAGTCCACATAGGCCAGCCCATTTCTATCGGCTTCAAGTGCCATGCACGGGTTAATGCTACTGAGTGGGTTTGCCACTTTAGAGAGTGGCTTGTTCGGCTCTCAGTCTTCATGGAGCTCAAAACTTTAAGCAATTCAAAAATCACGTTGTGAAGTCTCCAAAAAAATTCCGAAAAACATTCATGAAAAAAAAGAAATTAAAATTTGTAAAAAAGACATACACGCATACAAGTGTGTTAATTTTCATGATAAAATCTTCTTATGTGAGCTACACAGAAAAAAACAAAATCATATATTTTCATAGTACACAATACCTGTGCTAAAAATTCAGTTTTTTTTTTGTGTGGCTCACATCATAATGTACTTGATCATGAAACTCCTCGCACTTGTGGAGTATTCCTAATGTCCATGCCGGGTAACAACCAATCTAGGATTCCCCTGCCACCCGCTGGCGCCGACATCGGTCTGCCTTGTCTCCGGTGACCTTAGGGCCATGGCGGCGTGGTGGATCTCGGTCCTTGCCTTTGGAAAGGCTCTGTTTTCAGTTGTTCCTTCGCATTTTGTTAGGGTTTGTGATCTGCTCAGGAAGATAAAACGGTGGCGGCTCCCTGAAGATGGAGTAAGGTTCTCCCCGCATAGCATCCATCCCAATAGTGTCTCTAGCATCGTCAGTTGGCGTGTGGAGATGTGTCTCTGGCGGATCTGTCCTTGGTGGATTTGTTCGGATCTAGTCGTAGTTCCTCTATCACTAGTAGAAAAGAGGGCTTTGGTCCACCCCGGGTTAGTCCATTAGTCCTGGTTTAGTCTAGAACTGGGACTAATGGGGGCATTAGTCCCGGTTCGTGCGCCCAGGGGCCACGTGGGCCATTTGTCCTGGTTCGTCTGGACCTTTTAGTCCCGGTTGGTGCCACGAACTGGGACTAAAGGGTGCGATGCCCATTAGTACCAGTTCGTGGCACCAACCGGGACTAAAAGTTAGACCTTTAGTCCCGGTTCGAGCCACCAACCGGTACTAATGGGGTTTGAGGCATTAGTACCGGTTCATGGCACGAACCGGTACTAAAGGTCACATTTTCAAACTCCACCCCCCTGGATCGCCTTTTTAGTTTTTTAAAAAAATAAAAGAAAATGATGAAAATGTCAAAAAAATAATAAAAATAAGTTTCCCATGTGATATGTGGTCTAGTTGTTGGGAAAATTTGCAAATGTGAATTTCGACTTTATTTGCAAAATCTCTCTAGAATTTAGTAAAATGGGCATAACTTTTGCACACTGACTCGGATGCAAATGTTTTTTATATGAAAAATCATCTACTCGAAAAGTTGCATCCAAATTTAACTGCGGAATCCCCGTTAAACATTTTTAGAATCCTCAAAAACCTAACAGAGAAAAAAGTTACGGGCCTTTTAAGATCTAGAGTGGAAAAAATCGAAAAAAATTCAAAGCGTGGTCAAACAATGGTCAAACTAATTATTCTAGAATATTAGTTTACTAAATAATTATTTTAGTTATTTTGAATTTTGGTCAAACTGTGGTCAAACAATGGTTAAACAATGGTCAAACTAATTATTCAAGAAATATTAGTGTTACTAAATAATTATTGTTTTTTAAAACAATAGTTTCAAACTCAAACAGTGAAATGCTCACGCGAAATTCCTGAGGGTTAATAGGATTGACATCTTACTATTGTCAGCAAAACAACAAGTGCAGACTTGGAAACGAGGGAGAATAGAACCCGGAAGTTAAGCGTGCTCAGGCTGGGGGAGTGGGAGGATGAGTGACTGTTGGGGAAGTTAGATGATTAGGAACGATGAGGGGTGATTAGAGATTAGAGGATAAATTGAGCAGTGATAAGGGGCGGTGATTAGAGATTAGAGGTTAAAATAATTCAAAAATTTGAAAATATATTTTTTTTTTGAAAAAATCATAAAATCTCCTTTAGTCCCGGTTGGTGTTACCAACCGGGACTAAAGGTGGAGCTCCACGTGGCCGCGACCTTTAGTCCCGGTTCGAGAACCGGGACTAAAGGCCCTTACGAACCGGGATTGATGCCCCCTTTTCTACTAGTGTATGTTCGTGTGCTTTCAGGTTGGACCCTTCTGATCTACGCTACTCTTCGTTGGCGGTGGTGCTGTTCAGTTGCGCTGGTCCTACGGGGCCTTACCACGATGACTTCTCGACTATCTACTATTTTTTTTTGCCCTGCTCTGGCGAGGGAGGGGCAATGATGACGGCGTACCTTTGACTCGCTTCACTGCTTGTAGTCATTGCTAGGTGGTCTACGAATCTCGGTGTAATTTTTATTATTTCCGGTGTTCGTTGTACTACCATGATTGAAGATGAATTGATTGGAAGTTTTCTCGCAAAAAAGAATTGCATTTGTTTTAGACTTTTCTGAAACTGTAAGTTTGAATTTTGAAATTACACGCTCCATTAGCAATTTCCGCCCCCACCCCCTGCTCCTCTTTCCAACCTAGAGATGATAGAGCTACTGACGGGATTAATGTTTAGTTCTTTTGACAGCTTGAAAAAATAAGCCGCCTCCTCCCCAGCTTTTCTCATAAGCCGCCTTTCTTATACATTGGGGCTTCTTCCTATGTCTCCCATGGATTGATAAACCTTAGGTCATCTACTTGAGGGAAAATTGCTACTGTCCTACAAAACTCTGCGCTTGGAGGCCCAACACGAGTCTACAAGAATAAAGTTGCGTAGTAGACATCACTCCTCAGTCAGTATACTCTAACATAGGTAACTTTGTTGCCGACCCCTTCTAGGTGAAATTTTATATTGTTTCTTTATTTGTGTTTTTGCATATGTTTCTTGCTATCTTGTTTCCCCTGTGAAAAAAAACTTCATTTAGATCTCTTTTCGTCTGTTTGTTTTTCTCTTTCCTTTGTATATTTTCTTTGTATTTTCAGCATCTAATTCATTGCAAATCCTTGTGAGATTTAATTGGTTAAGAGAGTTGAGTTGACAAAAATTTTCCTCTCCATTGAACTCAGCCTCATCGATTCATGCCTATCGGCTAGACCGAACTTCAAAAATATCTTGAAGACAGTTCATCAGTACAACCGGCGAGGACTAACACGGTCTAACCGATATGCATCATCCTTGACACTGCCCACTCGGTGTCACCAATGAAAACGGATCGGCATTACCGATTTCACTACTGAGAAAACTTTTTGCGATTGCATATTTTCATTGCTTCTCCAGCTCCATTCAATGATTCTTATCCTCTACCCACATCTTAAACTACATGCTGCTTTGTAGTGTGTCTCAAGGACCAAACCTATTTGACTCATGCTCCAGAAGTTCCCTTCTTGGAAATTGATGTCAAAGGGGGAGAGATAGAGAGCACATCAAAGTTTATCACATGGGACAGAGAGAGAGAGGGGGAGAGAGAGAGAGAGAGAGAGAGAGAGAGAGAGCACATATTAGGTTCTCCAGATGCTTGTTAACAAAAGAGGAGAGAAGTCACATGCCTTTAAGAGGGGAAAGACATATTGACATATGGTTGTTTGTTTCATGATTTTCTCTTACCCTACCTTCTCCCATTATCCAACATCAGATTCAGCAGGAGAAAGAGTTCATATCTAGGGAAGAAAATCTCTTGAATTTATTGCATATCTTTAATCTTTGGGGATATGACTATATCCAAATGAAGTACTAAGTACTCACCCATTACATGTCATCCCAGTCTTGGTACTCTTGTGGTTTCTTGAAATTGCTTTAATTAGAATGTTCTTGTGTTATTTCACCCTTTTTTTTCTCAAGATCATCTCTTCCAAAGCCAGCTCAAGACCACAAGGTAAGTATATGCATCACACTCATGTGCATAATGATCTCTTGTTGATGTACATATTATTTTGCGAGAAGGATTCATGAACATGAAGGTACACTTCTTTTTATCTACATCATTTGCTCTAATGCATATAGCCAAGATACATGTAACTCATTGATTGCTCTGACATGCTTATGCATTCACATATTCTTATATTATATCTTTACATGATTGCATACATGTAGGGGGGCCTATGCATCTTACATGTCTTTCCAAAGCTTTACTTGTTACTCTTCATATCATTTTATCTAAAGCTTTGATGTATGTTGTCATCAATTACCAAAAAGGGGGAGATCAAAAGCACAAGTGCTCCCTGGGTGATTTTGGTAATTAATGTCAACATATCTCTTGTTGGACTAATACTTTTATCTAGTATATTTCAGTTGAGTTCAACAATGGCGTGGCAAGGACAAGATGATGTGGAACCCCTTCAAAATGCTAAGGACAAAGATTAGCAAAAGCTCAAGACTCTTCATTTTCATTTTAGTGATCCAAGATAATATTGAGTCCATAGGAAAGACAATACTATTAAAAGGGGATGATGTGTTGCTTAATGGTCTACTTGCTCAAAGTGCACAGTGATATTGCTCCAAAACCCTCAGCCACTTTCTCATTTCCACATATGTCCAAAACCCAAAGTCAAACTCGGCCCCACCGATGTGATCTATCCGGCGCCACCGAGTTCATTTGACCTAGCCACAGCCAGAAACCCTAGACAATTCGGTCTCACCGATATGGATCTCCGTCTCACCGAGATGGTCTTGCAAACTCGCTGTTGCCTGTTGTAATTATTTCGGTCTCACCGAAATGTACAATCGATCCCATCGAGTTTGGTTGACCAACTCTCTATTTGATCAGCATCCCCAAGCTTAATTCCTGCTCGTCCTCGAGTAGGTAAATGATAAAAACAAATATTTTGATGTGGAATGTTGCCTAACATGTTCATCACAGTTCTTTTCTTTATAGCATGAACATATGGACTTTTATATGATTCAAAGCAATAGTCTAGTTTTGACATGAAGACTTTCAAAATATTAACACTAAAGCAAGTTATCCCCAGCCCATCATGCTCAATCATTGATCCATTCATGAAACACACTCGAATATTAGCTAGACCCAATGCTCAAATACGATCATAGTGCCCCTTAGTTGGTTCTTTATAAGAGAAGATGGAGACTTAAATTCAAAATAAAAATTGCATAAGAAAAGAAAGGCCCTTCACAGAGGGAAGTAGGGATTTGTAGAGGTGCCAGAGCTCAAAGCTTAAATTGAGAGATAAAATATTTTTGAGAGGCATACTTTTCCTACCAGCGAAAACAACTTAGAGATATCCAAGACTTTCCATGCTAGATATATCATAGGCGGTACCCAAACGGAAAATAAAATTTATTCCTTTTTCCACCATTACTTTCACTTTCCATGGCTAACCGTATCCACGGGTGCCCTCCATACCAACACTTTCTAAGGAATTTATTATTTGACAACATAAAGTAAATTTATTTATTCATTTCGGGACTGGGCATCCCTAATACCTTTGCCGTACTCTCATGCAATGACAAGTGAAGAAACACTCATTGTGAGAATAACACATCTAGCATGGAAAATATTGGTCACGAAATTTATTTTGAAAATTAGAGATGGCACATGCAAATTTCCTTAGAATGGCATGGAAATACCACATATAGGTAGGTATAGTGGACTCATAAGGCATAATTGTTTAAAGGATTTTGGATGCACAAGTAGTGATCATACTTAGATTTGTGATTAGAAACCTGGTTGATGTTGAAGATCCTCCCCGGCAACGGCAACAGAAGTTCCTTTTGATGTCTGCTAGAACTACGTCGGTATTTCCCCAAAAGAGGAAGGGATGATGCAGTATAGCGACGGTAGGTATTTCCCTCAGTGATGAGACACTAGTAGAAAAAGGGTCAAATGTGAGACACATTAGTCCAGGTTTGTAACAGAACCGGCACTAATGTGTCCATTAGTGCCGGTTCCAACGCTAGCCAGGAGGAGCTCTTTAGTACCGGTTCGTGGCAAACCTTTAGCACTGGTTCGTGCCACAAACCGGTACTAATGAGAGTGGTGGCAGGATGTTGTCAGAGTGGGGCCCTTCCAGCACCTTTAGTACCAGTTCGTGGCACAAACCGGTACTAAAGGTCGTCCTATATAAATCCTTCGTCCACCCGCACTCTGTTCTTCCCCCTTTCCCCTCTCCCTCTCCTCTGTTCTTCCCTTCTTCCTCTCGAGTTCATCACAAAATTTGCCCCAAATTTGTCAAGATTTGCAGGCCCTCATCCATTCAAATGATCACCAAGGTTAGCAACTTTGTCCTTTCATCTCTCATTGCTAGATTAGCTCTTGCATTGGTTTATATAGTGATTAATTGTGGGTTTTAGTAATTTGGGAGGAATTATATGTGGTAGTATTTGATTTATATGCAATTTGAGGTCAAAATAACACTTAGTTTGCATATGTAGGTGTGGTTTACTTAGTGCCTTCTAAATCTCCGTCGTAACCACCGTCGATCACCCACACCGTCCCGTCGTCGGCACCACCTTGTGGTGAGCCTCTTGTTCATGAAATTTTATATAAAAAATTGATGTTTGTGTGATTTGGATATATAGTTACTCGTATAATAATTATCTTACCCGTACGTTGTTTGTTATACATAGTGCCATGGTTTTGATATCCATCCCCGTCGGCCCTCGTCCTTGTTATGATTCAGATGTGGTATATTCTCTTTTAGAACTATTTGTTGCATTTCGTGTTTATGACAAATTATGCCCATCAAGTTGACATAGATATTTTTATCTAGGAGGTATGTGAACCGGAAATTCCAACCGACCCTATTGTCAAGAGGTTAAATTTAGTTGAAAGAGAAAACGAGTACTTGAAAGAAAAATTGAAAAGAATTGAGGGGGAGAAGATGGAATTGGAGTTGCATGTTGCCGATGTCGTCGACGATCACAAGATCCAGATGGAGAAAATGCGCTTGAAGATTAGAAAGATTAGAAAATATGCCATCGATAGTGAGGCTTGGTCTCATTATGCTGTTGGATCAATTGTTACCTTAGTTGCGATCTTGATCGCATTTGTTGTTGCATTTAAATGCTTTAGCTAGAGAGTTATTTGTTTGTTGCATTTAAGTGTTGTATGAACTTTATGTATGAACTTGTATTAATTTGGTCTATTCGGTGTTGTGTAATGAAGATGAGCCGGCAATGGATGTACGATGACTGATGCTCTCCCCAGTTCGTTGAGGGCGTGCATACTTTTCTGCTTGCGGCTGAGGCAAACAAGCGGGCGGATGGTTTTATGCCTTGTCCATGTGCTGGCTGTAAGAATGGTCGCAATTACTCTACGTCAAGAACCATTCACGTCCACCTGTTTGAGTCCGGTTTCATGCCCCACTATAATGTTTGGACCAAGCACGGAGAAAGAGGGGTTATGATGGAAGACAATGAAGAAGAAGAGGACGACGACAGCTATCCTGGCCATGGGTTCCCTGAATACGATGATACAACAATGGGGGAAGAAGCTGAGCCGGTAATGCGGGAAGAAGCTGAGCCAGCAATGCGGGAAGAAGCTGAAGAAGAGGCATCGGATGAGCCCGTTGATGATCTAGGTCGGGCCATTGCCGATGCAAAGAGAAACTGCGCAAGTGATTTGGAGAAGAAGAAGTTGCAGCGCATGTTAGAGGATCACAAAAATTGTTGTACCTGAATTGCGTAGGTGACAAGAAAAAGCTGGGCACCACACTGGAATTGCTGCAATGGAAGGCAGAGAATGGTGTATCTGACAAGGGATTTGGAAAGTTGCTGGTAATGATAAAGGATATGATTCTAGAGGACAACGAATTGCCCGAGAGTACGTACGAAGCAAAGAAGGCTGTCTGCCCTCTAGGGTTAGAGGTGTAGAAGATACATGCATGCCCTAATGATTGCATCCTCTACCGCGGTGAGTACGAGGATTTGAACGCTTGCCCGGTATGTGGTGCATTGCGCTATAAGATCAGCCGCGATGAGCATGGTGATGTCGAGGGCGAGCGCCCCAGGAAGAAGATTCCTGCCAAGGTGATGTGGTATTCTCCTATAATACCACGGTTGAAACGTTTGTTCCAAAACAAAGAGCATGCCAAGGCGATGCGATGGCACAGAGAAGACCGTAAGAAAGACGGAAAGTTGAGAGTACCAGCTGACGGGTCGCAGTGGAGAAAAATCGAAAGAAAGTACGGGAAGGAGTTTGCAGATGACGCAAGGAGCGTATGGTTTGGTCTAAGCGCAGATGGCATTAATCCTTTTGGGGAGCAGAGCAGCAACCATAGCACCTGGCCTGTGACTCTATGTTTGTATAACCTTCCTCCTTGGTTGTGCATGAAGCGGAAGTTCATTATGATGCCAGTGCTCATCCAAGGCCCTAAGCAACCCGGCAACGACATTGATGTGTACCTAAGGCCATTAGTTGAAGAACTCTTACAACTGTGGAATGGAACAGGTGTACGTGCGTGGGATGAGCACATGGGGGAAGAATTTGACCTAAAGGCGTTGCTGTTCGTGACCATCAATGATTGGCCTGCTCTCAGTAACCTTTCAGGACAGACAAACAAGGGATACCGCGGATGCACGCACTGTTTGGATGATACCGACAGTATATATTTGAATAGTTGTAAGAAGAATGTGTACCTGGGACATCGTCGATTTTTTCCGAGCAGGCATCCCGTAAGAAAGAAAGGCAAGCATTTCAAAGGTGAGGCGGATCACCGGACGAAGCCTCGCCACCGTACTGGTGCTGATGTACATGATATGGTCAAGGATTTGAAGGTGATATTTGGAAAGGGTCCTGGCGGACAACCTGTTCCAAAGGACGCTGACGGACGCGCACCCATGTGGAAGAAGAAATCTATATTTTGGGACCTGCCATATTGGAAAGACCTAGAGGTCCGCTCCGCAATCGACGTGATGCACGTGACGAAGAATCTTTGCGTGACCCTGCTTGGCTTCTTGGGCGTGTATGGGAAGACAAAAGATACACCTGAGGCACGGGAGGACCAGCAACGTATGCACGGAGAAGACGGCATACATCAGGGTCATGCAAGCTACGCTCTTACCAAAGAAGAGAAGGAAATCTTCTTTGAATGCCTGCTCAGTATTAAGGTACCGTCTGGCTTCTCGTCGAATATAAAGGGAATAATAAACATGGCAGAGAAAAAGTTCCAGAACCTAAAGTCTCATGACTGCCACGTGATTATGACGCAACTGCTTCCGGTTGCATTGAGGGGGCTTCTACCGGAAAACGTTCGATTAGCCATTGTGAAGCTATGTGCATTTCTCAATGCAATCTCTCAGAAGGTAATCGATCCAGAAATCATACCAAGGTTACAGAATGATTTGGTGCAATGTCTTGTCAGTTTCGAGTTGGTGTTCCCACCATCCTTCTTCAACATCATGACGCACGTCCTAGTTCACCTATGCGAAGAGATTAACGTTTTGGGTCCTGTATTTCTACACAATATGTTCCCCTTTGAGAGGTTCATGGGAGTCTTAAAGAAATATGTTCATAACCGTGCTAGGCCAGAAGGAAGCATCTCCAAGGGCCATCAAAATGAGGAGGTCATTGAGTTTTGTATTGACTTTATTCCTGACCTTAAGCCGATTGGTGTTCCTGAATCGCGGCATAAGGGCAGACTGGATGGAAAAGGCACGCTAGGAGGGGAACAAATAATATGTATGGACGGACATTCTCTCACTGAAGCACACTACACAGTTCTACAGAATTCCGCCTTGGTGGCTCCGTATATGGATGAACACAAGAATTTGCTACGCTCCAAACACCCGGAGCGGTCTGATGACTGGATTACACGTGAACAAACCAGGAGTTTCGCCAGCTGGTTGCAGACACGTACCATGCATGACACCTCTATTGAAGATGACCTGTACTTGCTGTCCCAGTTACCATCTTCGAATATAATGACTTTCAAAGGGTACGAGATAAATGGTAATACATTTTACACGATCGCCCAAGATAAGAAGAGCACCAACCAAAACAGTGGTGTCCGCTTTGATGCAGAAACCAAGACGGGAAAGGAAACATATTATGGTTATATACAGGACATATGGGAACTTGACTATCGACGTGGTTTAAAGGTCCCTTTGTTTCGGTGCAAATGGGTCAATATGACACGAGGCGGGGTAACGGAAGACCCGCAGTACGGAATGACAACAGTGGATCTCAACAATCTTGCGTATGCAGACGAACCATTCGTCCTAGCCAATGATGTGGCACAGGTTTTCTATGTGAAGGACATGTCTACCAAGCCAAGAAAAAGAAAAGATAAGGAAGCGAATGCATCGTACGATGAGCCAAAGCGGCACATAGTTCTTTCTGGGAAGAGAAACATCGTGGGAGTGGATGACAAGACAGACAAGTCAGAAGATTATGAAAAGTTTGATGAAATTGCTCCATTCACAGTGAATATTGACCCGAGCATCCCGTTAAATGATGAAGATTTTCCATGGTTACGGCGCAAAGGGACACACGCGAAGAAAAAGTTTCACACCCAAAGATCTGGGATGTGATCGGCTTCACTAGCTATCATCACTTTCTTCTGTGTTTCGCACCGAGAGGGGAATCTCTGTAATAGTTAGGGTAGTTATGTGTTTTGGCATTTGAAACGCGAAGAAATTTTATGTGCAAACAAATTCACACTAATTTCAAATAATTCAAAATTTAAACTATTCAAATTTGAAAACTACGGGCACTAACAGAAAGTTTGTAATTTTTTGTACCTAAAGAGGCTGTGTCAGCCTCCGGTCAGGCTATGGCCCCACCATCACCATTTAGTGCCGGTTCGTACCACGAACCGGTACTAATGAGGTTGTGTCAGGTAAGGCTGGGGCCCCACGAGCACCTTTAGTACCGGTTCATGGATGAACCAGACGTAAGCTGTTTTTTAGTCCCACCTCGCGAAGTGAGAGGGACTAGGAGCGGTTTATAAGCCCTGAGTGCAGAGACGATGAAGAAGAGGATCAATGCTCACGTTGCTTAGCTTCAAGCCTTCAGGAATACGGTAGACTGCACGGAGCTATGCGCAGTGCAGTTTACACTATTCCGAAAGGCTTGAAGCAAATTAACGAGCATTGCACCTCTTTTTTATTTTTAATAACTTATTACAACTCCGGACTTCTTCTGTTATGGCAAAAACTAATTGCACATCGACATTTCTTTTTTTTAAGTTATAACTCCAGACTTTGACCATCAAGTTTTGCAGAAAAGAAAAAATAGCAGAAAAGAAAGAAAAACTATAGCTGAAAAGAAAAAACTATATAAAAAACTACTCAAAAATAAATAGAAGAAAATAAATATAGCAGAAAAGAAAAAACTACTCAGAAATAAATAGAAGAAAAAATAAAGCAGAAAAGAAAAAAATTATATTTGCTATTTTTCAATCGTTTACAAAATGACCGTGAAATTGAAAATCACTACAAAATGAACTCTGAAAATGTTGAATTTTGGCAAACTAGATGAAAAACTACTCACAAATAAATAGAAGAAAATAAATATAACAGAAAAGAAAAAACTATACAAAAAACTACGCAAAAATAAATAGAAGAAAATAAAGCAGAAAAGAAAAAACTATAAAAAAATTGGGGCGCTGCCCTGTGGGCCTGATAGGCCACAGGTGTGTAATTACAGGCCTTAAAGGCCCAGCAGACTCACAGGGCAGCGCGCAGAGTTTAGGCCCACAAGCCTGCTATACAGAGGAGTTCGAAGTGGTAGCCGCGGTTGGGTTTATAAACCTGTGCGGCTGCCCTTCGCCCGGCGAGGTGGGACTAAACTTTGGGGTGGCAGCGCGAGGCCTTTAGTACCGGTTGGAGCCACCAACCGGTACTAAAGGGGGGGCCTTTAGTACCGGTTTGTGCCATCACCCGGTACGAAAGGGGGTCGCTTCTCGCCGCTTGGGCTGGCCAAAACTGGCCTTTAGTACCGGTTGGTGGCTCCAACCGGTACTAAAGGTGCCTTCTATATATACAACACTTCGAAAATTTCATTCCCCCTCTGTTTCTTCCTCTGTCTCCGTCGTCTCCGTCACCGTCGCCGCCCCCGTCTCCGTCGCCGCCCCCGTCCCCGTCGCCGCCCCCGTCCCCGTCGCCGCCCCGGGCCCGTCCCCGTCGCGCCGTCCCCGCGTCGCCGCCCCGGTCCGTCACCGCCCCCGGCCGTCTCCTCGCCGTCGCCTCGCCATCGCCGTCGCCCCGCTGTGAGCTCTCTCCCTCTAACCCCTCTCCCTCGCCCCCGGCAGCCACCATGGGCGCCGCCCCTCCCCGAGCCCATGCACACACACACAAGCATGATGAACACACACACACATATGTATGAATTAATGCTTAATTAGTTTAATTAGTTTTTGCATGTTTAATTAGTTTAATTAGTTTAATTAATACTTATTAATGCTTAATAAGTATATACGTATTTTGTATGTTTAATTAGTTTAGATTATTTAGATTATTATTTTTCACTATTATATATGTATGAATGCATGTTAGATGGATATAATTAGTGTTTAATTAGTATGGAAATTTTTTATATAATGTTGTTTTTCAGTTTTTTAATGGATGTATAGAAGTTGTGTTTTCTGCTTTTAGTGTTAGATGCTTAATTTTATGAAATAGTATATAGATTTTTGAAATAGTAGAAATGTTAGAAATTTTAGTTATCAAAATCCAATCATTAAAAAAATATTACTTTTTGCGGGCATATAGCTAGTATTTGTTCTCGACGATGCCCGGCCCGCATCCTCGCCGTCGACCCGTCCGCGACGACGTCCAGCCGACCCATGTCCGGGACTGGGCTCCGCCGGGCTGGCACTGGGAGGTGCTGCCTGGAGGGGCGCGCCGCTTGATGAGGAACCCGGCCCCGGGTCCCGTCGTCGACCCTGATCTCGTTTGGTGGCGTTCGCGTGGGCCAGTTTCGGTGCGGAGGGACCCGGCCCCGCCGGAGGTGGTACGTCGCCGTGTCAGGGAGGAGGACGAGCACGTCCATCGCTACATGGTTGCGTTAGAGGGCGGCAGGTTCTCCAATACCTGGCAGTATCTTCGGGGATCTCACTTCAGCTATGATCCTGTGAGGGTTCCTTCTTTGGGTGTCCACCGCCCGCGCCGCAGGAACCGCGAGTGTCCTAGATTCTTCTGTAGTATTCGATCTTTAATTAGCTAGCCAGTGATGTACTATTCAATATTATATATTATTCGAGACGATGTATTCGAGATTATATCTATTATTCTAGACGAAGTATTCGAGATTATATCTATTATTCGAGACGATGTAATTTGAATACTAAATTGTTTTATATTTCTTTTGAATTAGTTAAATAAAAGCTATGGCAGACAATACCGACAGAGAGGGAGAACAGACCATGTTCGATATGATACGCGGGCCAGATGATGATCAGAATGAAGAAGATTATGACGGCTCCGAATTTCTAAACAACACCGGAGAGGGTGATATGATATTCGATCGCGACGACCGAATTGATGAAGTCATGAACTACGATTATGACGATGACGAAGAACATGTTGATCCTGAAACAACAAAGACCGGCGAGGTATATATATTTATATAAGCAGGTATCTGGTGATCATCACATGTTTTAAATGACTTGAAGATATATTAACGAATCGATCTTTGTTCTTTCAGCCATCCGGATCGAGCAAATCTTCAGGCAAAAGGACGAAACGAGGCCCGAACAAAAAGTTGAAGGAGGGCGTAAAGTACAATATCGAGGCAGTCAGACCTAATGGCGAACCATTAGCGCCTAAGAAGATTGCGGACAAGTTCGTTCGTCAGTGCGGAGTTCTTGTGAAGGACCAACTCCCGATCTCCCTTCAAGAATGGAGAGAGCCAGCAAAAGACAAAAGACAAAAAGGCAAAGAGGACGCTGCTCCACGTCCAGATGTTACTTTTGTCGACAAGAATCAAAAAGATCTGCTTTGGGATACTCTCATGGAACATTTCACCCTACCAGATCATTTCACAGAAGCAGATGTGCAGAAAGTCAAGGACGCTGCTCTTAGGAAGATGGCGGTTGCATTCAAGAACCACAAGAATCGTGAATGGGACAAGTACGTCAAGGGAGGAAGGAAGACTCCAGTATTCGAGGGAACACTAGAGAACCAACGTGCTCATTGGGACGATTTCGTGAAATTCAAGGATTCGGAATTAGCTAAGGAACGGTCGAGAATAAACAAGAAGAATGCCGAAAAAAGGATAAGTTCCATAAGCTGGGGCCAGGTGGCTATGCGGTGGCAATGCCTAAGTGGGATAAGTCTGAGAAAGAGATGGAGGATGCAGGTGCCACTCCGGTTACTAAGAGCTGGCCCCCCAGGGTCAGGACTTGGTTCTATGCGCATGGGGGGGAGTTGGACCCGAAGACAGGCAATGTTTCGACGAGGGCAAGTCTGAAGGGAGCCGACGATGCGATACTTGTTGCAATAGAAGAGGCACGATCGGGGGTGTTCCAGCCCAACAGAGAGAACGACGAGCTTACGCGTGCCCTGGGAAATCCTGAACACCCGGGAAGAACACGAGGCAAGGGCGCTATTCCGTGGTATGAGGGGTTTTCAGACTGGAACACCGACTACAGAACCCGTGCGAGAAAGAAGATTGCGGAGGAGAAGAAGAGGAAGATGGAGGAGGAGCAGAGGAAGCGGGACTATGAACGCCTTCAAGGCCTAGAAGCAAGTCAAGCGGAATTGGTAGTCAAATTCCAGCGGCAGCAGGAGCAGATCGACTCACTTACCCAGCAAAGGGGGTCTCAGCAGCTGCAGCAGCTAGCGAATGATCCAGCATTGGATAGCACCGCCCCATCCATGCCGAGAAGCAGCGTGGGTTCCGCCCCGGACGACGCAATGCTGGGTAGATACCCCGTGGATGACATCACGGAGAACACTAGCTGCGAGCTACACGTCAAAATGAAGAACATATCCATGAAGGTGGCGGACGCCGTTGCTTTTACAAATCCCCCCGAGGCAACCTTCCATTGCAACCCGATTCCAGCGAGCTATGCTCGTGTCTTGGTTGATGAGGTGGTGGACCCATATTCGGAGCTAGAGCTTGACATTCCTGGAGGTGACGACGAGCGCTTTCTCGGAGACGCCAACCATCGTATCATCCTATGGAAAAAGGATTGCATCATCTTTCGAAGGCCACCGACACCGTGTCAGCCGACTCCTCGTCGAAGTCCGCCACCGAGTCAGCAGTCTCCCGCTCCTGCAAGTCCACCAAGTCCGGCAAAGTGTCAGGCCACTCCTCCTCCAAGTCCGGCAAAGTGTCAGGACACTCCTCCTCCTCCAAGTCCGCCACAGCGTCAGACATCCACTCCTCCTCCAAGTCCGGCACAGCTTCAGGCGGCCACTCCTCCTCGTCCAACTCAGCCCCGTCAGCCGTCTCCGCCGCCTCAGCAATCGCAGAAGAGACACCCCGCAGCTATGGTGCGTAGTGGTACGAGTCGAGGTAGTACAGGAAGTACAGGCGGAGGCAAGCGATATAAATATGGTCCAAGCCTCACGCCTCTTCCGCAGAGGGCTTATGACAGGTCCGAGGAGGAAATCGCAGCCATATCGAAGTCCGAGGTGGAAGCCCATTTTGCACCGAAACCGCCACCGCCGCCAAGGGAGAAAGTGCCTGAGGAAACGATTGACCACTTCATTCGTATGGCTCAACCACCAGCTCCCAAGCCTGTTGACACAGACTATGAGCGCCACATCAGGAAGTTAAATCGAGCACGTCTACGTAAGGAGGCGAGCTCGGGATCGAGCAAACAAGAAGCAGCTGTCAAAAAATGCGGGAAAACCATTCCCCAGCTGGGAGAACAGGCGGCGCAATCGATCCCCTCGCTTGTTGTGCCAACAACACGTGACAGTACGCGCGCCCAATATTATTGTGGGCAAACAGTTTACGTTCCTGAGGTGGGCAATGTGGTAATAACGGAGGACCATATAATGCAGGCTGAAGTTCTCAAAATCACTGTTGGACAACTCCTCGAGATCGAGCCCATGCCTGTGCTTAGAGAGGATGAAATAAAACGGAAATATGTCCGGGGCCAACCTTTGGTCGAGCCAGACAAGGTCAAGAACCTCCCAACGAGAATGTATGAATTGCATCAATGGTACATGAACATTACCAAGATTTCCGATCGATTGTCCCTCATGGTGAATGTCAAGGAGGAGCATTACTTCCATGAGAAAGCTGTGTCCGTTGAGTATTCTGAACTGTTTCAGTTATACAATCAAGACGCACTCGACAAATCTATCGTCAGTTGCTATTGTCTGTAAGTGATTTCTTTCTGTAATTTAAGTCTCAAGCTAGCTGTAGTGATCCTTTTGATCAATCATTACCTGTAATTATCCTCACTATATTCTTTTCTGTGGTATTATATGCAGGATGAAGATGTATGAAATGAGAAAAGGTGGACGCTTTGGCATTGGGTTCATTGACCCAAACACCGTTAATGAATACACATGGAAAATAAATCCACGTCATCAAAAGGCCGTAGAGGACAGCATGCTAGAGTTCTTGAAGCGCCTCAAATACAATGAAGATATACTACTTCCTTACAACTTCCAGTGAGTCACACTGTCTTGTACTACAAATTCTCTGTTTTTGCCTACTAGCTAGCTACATGTTTTTGCTTACATATGCCCGCTTAATTAAGACATGCAAACGTGTGTGCATGCAGATTTCACTGGGTCTTGTGTATCATTAAAGTTGACGCCGGAACAGTTGAAATACTGGACTCACTACTCAAAGAAAAAACTGACTATAACATCTTGTTTGGGATAGTCAACAGGTAATTTCAATCATTATTAACTATATATCTCGGCCTATTTAGTTCGTCATTTCATGATATGAACTATTTAATAACCCCTTTATTCATTTTCTTTGTCGGCGGGCAGGGCTTGGGCAAGGTTCATCAGCGTCACGGAAGGCGAATGGAAAGAAAAGCTTAAATGGGGAAGACCCAAGGTAAGTAATTAAGTAGTACTAGCTAGCTAGCTAGCTGCCATCTCTTTAATTATCATGCTTGATTAATTATTATCTGATCAAATTCCATTCTCGTAAAGGCCCTGAAGCAGGCGCAGGGGACTGATCTGTGTGCATTCTGCGTTTGCGAGAACATTCGCATGATGGCGTCCGAAAGGAGCAGATCTCAAAGACAGGAATGGGTACGCTTGTCAAAACACTATTCACAATTTTTACACCATTATCGATATCTAGTCACACAACTAATACACATGCATATTGATCTCCTTCTTAACAGTTCAGAGAGGTGCGGGAGAAGCTCCTAGAAACGGAGCGCGTAGAAGCACTTCAAGAGGAAATAGCGGGATTTTTGCTCGACCAGGTCATAAATCCGAAGGGAGAATACTATTACCCGCTACCGCCCCCATGAAAACCACTTCCAATTGTCATCGTGCTCCGAAGGCACCAATTAGGCTAATGCCACTGGCTCCAAAGGCAACATGCATACGTAGGAGAAATTGTATATAGCTATACATGTGTGTATGTGTGAATTAGTTAATATGATGGTTTGTGAGACATTGATGATATATATATGCATGATTGGTTCTACTAGAAATTATATATGCATAACGTGTACAATGTGTAGTATCGTAAAATACCAGCAAACGAAAAAGAATTAAAATGGAAACAAAAAATTAAATGAAAAAGAAATCATAAAACTAAAAACACCCCGAACCTTATAGTACCGGTTGGTCTTACCAACCGGTACTAAAGGGCTCCAGGCCCCTGGAGCTGGCTCGTGCCACGTGGTTTCCCTTTAGCACCGGTTCGTGCTGAACCGGTACTAAAGGGGGGGGGGGCTTTAGTGCCCACACTTTAGTGCCGGTTATGGAACCGGCACTAAAGGGCCTTACGAACCGGTGCTATTGCCCGGTTCTGCAGTAGTGAGACCAAGGTTATTGAACCAGTAGGAGAACCTCCTCACACCACGTAAATAGCACCTGCATACAAATAACAAATACTCACAGCCTGACGTGTTGAAGGGGTTGTCAATCCCTTTCGGGTACGGCGCCTCAAAGATAGGAAAATAACGTGAGATAAAAGTTGTAGATTGGATAAATAGATCACAGAACAAATCAATTGCAGCAAGGTATTTTTGTGTTTTTGGTTTAATAGATCTGAAAATAAATGCAAGGGAAAATAGATCGCAAAGGCAAATATGATGAAAAGAGACCCGGGGGCCGTAGGTTTCACTAGTGGCTTCTCTCGATAAAAATAGCAAACGGTGGGAAAACAATTACGGTTCGGCAATTGATAGAACTTCAAATAATCATGACGATATCCAGGAAATGATCATTATATAGGCATCACGTCCAAGATAAGTAGACCGACTCCTGCCTGCATCTCCTACTATTACTCCACACATCGACCGCTATCCCGCATGCATATAGTGTATTAAGTTCATGAAAAAACAGAGTATTGCAATTAGAACGATGACATGATGTAGACGAGATCCGTTTATCTATTGCGGAGATACAGATCCCATCTTGTTATCCTTAGTAGCAATGATACACACATGTTGGTTCCCCTTCTGTCACTGGGATCAAGCACCGTAAGATCAAACCCACTACAAATCACCTCTTCCCATTGCAAGATAAATAGATCAAGTTGGCCAAACAATACCCAAATATTGGAGAAGAAATATGAGGCTATAAGCAATCATGCATATAAGAGATCAAAGACTCAAATACTTTTCATGGATAAAAACATAGATCTGATCATAAACTCAAAGTTCATTAGATCCCGACAAACACACCGCAAAAGACTTACATCATGTGGATCTCCAAGAGACCATTGTATTGATAATCAAAAGAGAGAGAGAAGAAGCCATCTAGCTACTATCTACGGACCCGTAGGTCTACAAAGAACTACTCACGCATTATCGGAGAGGCACCAATGGAAGTGGTGAACCCCTCCGTGATGGTGTCTAGATTGGATCTGGTGTTTCTGGACTCTGCGGCGGCTGGAATTGATTTTTCATCGACTCCCCTAGGGTTTCTAGAATATAGGGGTATTTACAGAGCAATGAGGCAGTTCGGGAGGCACCCGAGGTGGGCACAACCCACCAGAGCACGCCTGGGCCTCCTGGCGTGCCCTGGTGGGTGCTGCTAACCTCGAGCCACCCCCAGGTGCTTCCTTGGCCCACTGGATGTCTTCTGGCTCAAAAAAAATTCTCGCAAAGTTTCGCTGCATTTGGACTTCGTTTGATATTGACGTCCTGCGATGTAAAAACCATGCAGAAAACAACAACTCGTACTGGGCACTATGTCAATAGGTTAGTACTAAAAATGATATATAGTGACTTTAAAATGATTGTAAAACATCCAAGAATGATAATATAACAGCATGGAACAATCAAAAATTATAGATACGTTGGAGACGTATCACTCACCAAGATGAGGTTTTGCCCTAGTCCTAGCACATCGGTCCCATCGAGTTGATCATGTCGGTCCCAGCGAGATTCCTATCGTTCACATTTTGAACTAAATCGGTCTCACCGAGTTCTTCTATTAGGTCTGACCGAGTTGGGTCAAATGTGTGTAACGGTTGGATTTTGTGTGAAGTCTATATATACCCCTCCACCCCCATCTCCATTCAAGAGAGAGCCATCAGAATGTGCCTACACTTCCAGTACTCATTTTCTGAGACAGAACCACCTATTCATGTGTTGAGACCAAGACATTCCAATCCAACCACAAGAATCTTGATCTCTAGACTTCTCGAAGTTGCTTTCCACTCAAATAATCTTTCCACCAGAGCCAAATCTGAGAGAAAGAGTTGAGTGTTGGGGAGACTATCATTTGAAGCACAAGAGCAAGGAGTTCATCATCAACACACCATCTATTACCTTTTGGAGAGTGGTGTCTCCTAGATTGTTTAGGTGTCACTTGGGAGCCTCCGACAAGATTGTGGAGTTGAACCAAGGAGTTTGTAAGGGCAAGGAGATCTCCTAGTTCGTGAATATCTACTCAAGTGAGGCAAGTCCTTTGTGGGAAGTGGCCATGGTGGGATAGAAAAGGTTGCTTCTTCGTGGACCGTTCGTGGGTGGAGCCCTCCATGGACTCACGCAACTGTTACCCTTCGTGGGTTGAGGTCTCCATCAATGTTGATGTACGATAGCACCACCTATCGGAACCATGTCAAAAATCTTTGTGTCTTCATTGCGTTTGCACACTCCAATCCCATCCCTTTACGTTCTTGCAATTAGCATGCTTTACTCTTTCCACTGCTTATACTCTTGCCATGCTTGCTTGAGATGTATTGTGAATGCTTAAATTTGTGCTAAAACTCCACCTCAACTTGAAGAACTTAAAAATTGCCACTTTTGCTTGTTGAGTGTCTAATCACCCCCCTTTAGACACCTCTTCTCGATCCTACAGTATGACTGGGCCAGAGACGGAAGCTTTTGAGAAAATGAAGTAGTTTTGCTCAAACCTGGTGAAGAAGCTTGCTCCATTGCTACTGAAAGAAATCCAAGCCTCCTCATTGCGTCCGGTTGTTGAGCCTTTCACACCTCAGACACCACGCGCAGGTCTTGGAAGGCTCCTGAGAGAAAGAAAGATAGGACCACACATGCAGATAATGTGCTCATGAAATCACTTGGCTTGGGTCCAGCAGACTTGAAAGTGGACGATGCTACAATTATGGAGCTCCAGGAGCTGTTTGACTCCCCACTAAGGGATCGACATGTGAGAGTCATTGCTGCACTTTTTGGCAGGGTGGTGCCACCACTGGGAGATCTTGGAGTGAGCGAGTGCATGGTGATCAGTGTCGCATAAGGACTGGACACGGTGATGGGTGGTAATTCATTTCATATGGATCTAAACCCACAAGTGTTGTGCTGGAATGTGAGGAGCCTCAACAATCCAGCCAAGAGGAATGTGATTAGGGAATTTGTCATAGCGGCGAGAGTTAACCTAGTGTGTTTACAAGAAACTAAGCTAGATGTAATAGACAAATTTATGGTTATGAAATGCATTGGACCGGCTTTGGATGGCAATGCCTATTTGCCGGTGAGTGACACTCGAGGTGATATCCTTTTGTCTTGGGACAACACAGTGATGGAGGTGGATAATATCACCTATGACACTAACTTTCTCACAGAAGGTTCATAACAAGGATGGTTCATTGTGGTGGATCTCGGTCGTGTATGGGCCTCAAGGGGATGAGCTTAAGAGGTAATTTCTCGTGTACTTGTAGTTGAGGCGTGCGGCCTGCCCAGGGCAATGGATGGTGCTTGGGGACTTCTACATGATCCTACGAGTTGTGTAGAAGAACAATAACAACCTGAATAGGCATATCATGGGCAAGTTCAGGGATTTTATCGATGATCGCAAACTCACAGAGTTATACATGCATGGAAGAAAGTTTACGTGGGCTAATGAGCATGAAGACCCAGTTATGACCAAGATAAATTGTGTTCTAGTATCGGTGGATTGGGAGCTTGCTTTCCCGGATAGCCATCTTCAGGCGTTATCCACTAACATGTCCGTGTTGGGGAACATAGTAATTTCAAAAAAAATCCTACGCACACGCAAGATCATGGTGATGCATAGCAACGAGAGGGGAGAGTGTTGTCTACTTACCCTCGTAGACCGAAAGCGGAAGCGTTATAACAACGCGGTTGATGTAGTCGTACATCTTCACGGCCCGGCCGATCAAGCACCGAAACTACGGCACCTCCGAGTTCTAGCACATGTTCAGCTCGATGACGATCCTCGGACTCCGATCCAGCAGGGTGTTGGGGAAGAGTTCTGTCAGCACGACGGCGTGGTGACGATCTTGATGTTCTACCGTCGCAGGGCTTCGCCTAAGCACCGCTACAATATTATCGAGAACTATGGTGGAGGGGGCACCGCACACGGCTAAGAGATCATGGAGATCAATTGTTTTGTCTTAGAGGTGCCCCCTGCCCCCGTATATAAAGGAGCCAAGGGGGAGGGGCGGCCGGCCAAGGAGGGCGCGCCAAGGGGGAGTCCTACTCCCATCGAGAGTAGGACTCCCTTCTTTCCTAGTTGGAGAAGGAGAATGGGGGGAAGGAGGAGGAAGAGGGGAAGGAAAGGGGGGCGCCACCCCCCTCTCCTTGTCCTATTCGGACTAGTGGGGAGGGGGCGCGGCCAGCCCCTTGCCTCCTCTCTTCCTCTCCACTAGGGCCCATGTAGGCTCATTAAGCCCCCGGGGGGGTTCCGGTAACCTCCCGGTACTCCGGTAAAATCCCGATTTCACCCGGAACACTTCCGATATCCAAATATAGGCTTCCAATATATCAATCTTCATGTCTCAACCATTTCGAGACTCCTCGTCATGTCCGTAATCTCATTCGGGACTTCGAACAAACTTCGGTATATCAAAACTCATAAACTCATAATATAACTGTCATCGAAACCTTAAGCGTGCGGACCCTACGGGTTCGAGAACTATGTAGACATGACCTAGAACTGTTTCCGGTCAATAACCAATAGCGGAACCTGGATGCTCATATTGGCTCCTACATATTCTACGAAGATCTTTATTGGTCAAACCGCATAACAACATACGTTGTTCCCTTTGTCATCGGTATGTTACTTGCCCGAGATTCGATCGTCGGTATCCAATACCTAGTTCAATCTCGTTACTGGCAAGTCTCTTTACTCGTTACGTAATGCATCATTCCATAACTAACTCATTAGCTACATTGCTTGCAAGGCTTATTGTGATGTGCATTATCGAGAGGGCCTAGAGATACCTCTCCGACAATTCGAGTGACAAAACCTAATCTCGAAATACGCCAACTCAACATGTACCTTTGGAGACACCTGTAGAGCTCCTTTATAATCACCCAGTTACGTTGTGACGTTTGGTATCACACAAAGTGTTCCTCCGATAAACGGGAGTTGCATAATCTCATAGTTGTAGGAACTTTGTATAAGTCATGAAGAAAGCAATAGCAACATACTAAACGATCAAGTGCTAAGCTAACGGAATGGGTCAAGTCAATCACATCATTCTTCTAATGATGTGATCCTGTTAATCAAATGACAACACATGTCTATGGTTAGGAAACTCAACCATCTTTGATTAATGAGCTAGTAAAGTAGAGGCATACTAGTGACGTTAAGTTTGTCTATGTATTCACACATGTATTATGTTTCCGATTAATACAATTCTAGCATGAATAATAAACATTTATCATGATATGAGGAAATAAATAAGAACTTTATTATTACCTCTAGGGCATATTTCCTTCAGAGTCCCACTTGCACTAGAGTTAATAATCTAGATTACACAGTAATGATTCTAACACCCATGGAGTCTTGGTGCTGATCATCTTTTTCTCGTGGAAGAGGCTTAGTCAACGGGTCTGCAACATTCAGATCCATATATATCTTGCAAATCTCTATGTCTCCCACCTGGACTTGGTCCCGGATGGAATTGAAGCGTCTCTTGATGTGCTTGGTCCTCTTGTGAAATCTGGATTCCTTTGCCAAGGCAATTGCACCAGTATTGTCACAGAAGATCTCCATTGGTCCCGATGCACTAGGTATGACACCTAGATTAGAAATGAACTCCTTCATCCAGACTCCTTCATTTGCTGCTTCCGAAGCAGCTATGTACTCCGCTTCGCATGTAGATCCCGCGACGACACTTTGTATAGAACTGCAGCAACTTACAGCTCCACTGTTTAATAAAAACACGTATCTGGTTTGCGATTTAGAATCGTACGGATCAGTGTCAAAGCTTGCATCGACGTAACCATTTACGACTAGCTCTTTGTCACCTCCATAAACGAGAAACATATCCTTAGTCCTTTTCAGGTATTTCAGGATATTCTTGACCGCTGTCCAGTGATCCACTCCTGGATTACTTTGGTACCTACCTGCCAAGCTTATTGCTAAGCATACGTCAGGTCTGGTACACAACATTGCATACATGATAGAGCCTATGGTTGAAGCATAGGGAACATCTTTCATTTTCTCTCTATCTTCTGCTGTGGTCGGGCATTGAGTCTGACTCAACTTCACACCTTGTAATACAGGCAAGAACCCTTTCTTTGCCTGATCCATTTTGAACTTTTTCAAAACTTTATCAAGGTATGTGCTTTGTGAAAGTCCAATTAAGCATCTTGATCTATCTCTATAGATCTTGATGCCCAATATGTAAGCAGCTTCACCAAGGTCTTTCATTAAAAAACTTTTATTCAAGTATCCCTTTATGCTATCCAGAAATTCTATATCATTTCCAATTAACAATATGTCATCTACCTAAAATACAGGCTTCTCCAAAAGTCTGTACAAAACTATATGCTTTGATCACACTATCAAAGCGTTTATTCCAACTCCAAGATGCTTGCACCAGTCCATAAATGGAACGCTGGAGCTTGCACACTTTGTTAGCACCTTTTGGATCGACAAAACCTTCCGGTTGCATCATATACAATTCTTCTTCCAGAAATCCATTCTGGAATGCAGTTTTGACATCCATTTGCCAAATTTCATAATCATAAAATGCGGCAATTGCTAACATGATCCGGACAGACTTAAGCATCGCTACGGGTGAGAAAGTCTCATCGTAGTCAACTCCTTGAACTTGTCGAAAACCTTTTGCAACAAGTCAAGCTTTGTAGACAGTTACATTACCATCAGCGTCAGTCTTCTTCTTGAAGATCCATTTATTTTCGATGGCTTGCCGATCATCGGGCAAGTCAACCAAAGTCCATACTTTGTTCTCATACATGGATCCCATCTCAGATTTCATGGCCTCAAGCCATTTGCGGAATCTGGGCTCATCATCGCTTCCTCATAGTTCATAGGTTCGCCATGGTCAAGTAACATGACTTCCAGAATAGGATTACCGTACCACTCTGGTGCGGATCTTACTCTGCTAGACCTACGAGGTTCGGTAGTAACTTGATCTGAAGTTTCATGATCAATATCATTAGCTTCCTCACTGATTGGTGTAGTTATCACAGGAACCGGTTCTTGTGATGAACTACTTTCCAATAAGGGAGCAGGTACTGTTACCTCATCAAGTTCTACTTTCCTCCCACTCACTTCTTTCAAGAGAAACTCCTTCTCTAGAAAGGATCTGAATTTAGCAACAAAAATCTTGCCCTCAGATCTGTGATAGAAGGTGTACCCAATAATCTCTTTTGGGTATCCTATGAAGACACATTTCTCCGATTTGGATTCGAGCTTATCAGGTTGAAGTTTCTTCACATAAGCATCGCAGCCCCAAACTTTAAGAAACGACAACTTTGGTTTCTTGCCAAACCATAGTTCATAAGGCGTCGTCTCAACGGATTTTGATGGTGCCCTATTTAACGTGAATGCGGCCGTCTCTAAAGCATAACCCCAAAATGATAGCGGTAAATCAGTAAGAGACATCATAGATCGCACCATATCTAGTAAAGTACGATTACGACGTTCGGACACAAAATTTTGTTGTGGTGTTCGGGGTGGCGTGAGTTGCGAAACTATTCCACATTGTTTCAAATGTAAACCAAACTCGTAACTCAAATATTCTCCTCCATGATCAGATCATAGAAATTTTATTTTCTTGTTATGATGATTTTCCACTACACTCTAGAATTCTTGAACTTTTCAAATGTTTCAGACTTGTGTTTCATCAAGTATATACACCCATATCTGCTCAAATCATCTGTGAAGGTGAGAAAATAACGATACCCGCCGCGAGCCTCAATATTCATTGGACCACATACATTAGTATGTATGATTTCCAACAAATCAGTTGCTCGCTCCATAGTTCCGGAGAACGGCGTTTTAGTCAGCTTGCCCATGAGGCACGGTTTGCAAGTACCAAGTGATTCATAATCTAGTGATTCCAGAAGTCCATCAGTATGGAGTTTCTTCATGCGCTTTACACCAATATGACCCAAACGGCAGTGCCACAAATAAGTTGCACTATCATTATCAGCTCTGCATCTTTTGGCTTCAACATTATGAATATGTGTATCACTACTATCGAGATTCAATAAAAATAGACCACCCTTCAAGGGTGCATGACCATAAAAGATATTACTCATATAAATAGAACAACCATTATTCTCCGATTTAAATGAATAACCGTCTCGCATCAAACAAGATCCAGATATAATGTGCATGCTCAACGCTGGCATCAAATAACAATTATTTAGGTCTAAAACTAACCCCGTTGGTAGATGTAGAGGTAGCATGCCGACCGCGATCACATCGACTTTGGAACCATTTCCCACGTGCACCGTCACCTCGTCCTTAGACAATCTTCGCTTAATCTGTAGTCCCTGTTTCGAGTTGCAAATATTGGCAACAGAACCAGTATCAAATACCCAGGTGCTACTACAAGCATAAGTAAGGTACACATCAATAACATGTATATCACATATACCTTTGTTCACTTTGCCATCCTTCTTATCCACCAAATACTTGGGGCAGTTCCGCTTCCAGTGTCCAGTCTGCTTGCAGTAGAAGCACTCAGTCTCAGGCTTAGGTCCAGACTTGGGTTTCTTCTCTTGAGCAGCAACTTGTTTGCTGTTCTTTTTGAAGTTCCCCTTCTTCTTCCCATTGCCCTTTTTCTTGAAACTGGTGGTCTTATTGACCATCAACACTTGATGCTCCTTTCTGGATTTCTACCTCCGCGGCCTTTAGCATTGCGAAGAGCTCGGGAATAGTCTTGTCCATCCCTTGCATATTATAGTTCGTCTCGAAGCTCTTGTAGCTTGGTGGAAGTGATTGAAGAATTCTGTCAATGACACTATCATCAGGAAGATTAACTCCCAGTTGAATCAAGTGATTATTATACCCAGACATTTTGAGTATGTGTTCACTGACAGAACTATTCTCCTCCATCTTACAGCTATAGAACTTATTGGAGACTTCATATCTCTCAATCCGGGCATTTGCTTGAAATATTAACTTCAACTCCTAGAACATCTCATATGCTCCATGACGTTCAAAACATCATTGAAGACCTGGTTCCAAGCCGTAAAGCATGGCACACTGAACTATCGAGTAGTCATCAGCTTTGCTCTGCCAGACGTTCTTAACGTCGCCAGTTGCATCTGCAGCAGGCCTGGCACCCAGCGGTGCTTGCAGGACGTAATTCTTCTGTGCAACAATGAGGATAATCCTCAAGTTATGGACCCAGTCCGTGTAGTTGCTACCATCATCTTTCAACTTAACTTTCTCAAGGAACGCATTAAAATTCAACGGAACAACAGCACGAGCCATCTATCTATAACAAACATAGACAAGCAAAATACTATCAGGTACTAAGTTCATGATAAATTTAAGTTCAATTAATCATATTACTTAAGAACTCCCACTTAGACAGACATCTCTCTAGTCACCTAAGTGATCACGTGATCCAAATCAACTAAACCATGTCCGATCATCACGTGAGATGGAGTAGTTTCAATGGTGAACATCACTATGTTGATCATATCTACTATATGATTCACGTTCGACCTTTCGGTCTCCGTGTTCTGAGGCCATATCTGTATATGCTAGGCTCGTCAAGTTTAACCTGAGTATTCCGCGTGTGCAACTGTTTTGCACCTGTTGTATTTGAACGTAGAGCCTATCACACCCGATCGTCACGTGGTGTCTCAGCATGAAGAACTTTCGCAACGGTGCATACTCAGGGAGAACACTTCTTGATAATTAGTGAGAGATCATCTTAAAATGCTACCGTCAATCAAAGCACGATAAGATGCATAAAGGATAAACATCACATGCAATCAATATAAGTGATATGATATGGCCATCACCACCTTGTGCTTGTGATCTTCATCTCCGAAGCACCGTCGTGATCACCATCGTCACCGGCGCGACACCTTGATCTCCATCGTAGCATCGTTGTCGTTTACGCCATCTATTGCTTCTACGACTATCGCTACCACTTAGTGATAAAGTAAAGCAATTACAGGGCGTTTGCATTTCATACAATAAAGCGACAACCATATGGCTCCTGCCAGTTGCCGATAACTTAGGTTAGAAAACATGATCATCTCATACAATAAAATATAGCATCACGTCTTGGCAATATCACATCACAACATGCCCTTCAAAAACAAGTTAGACGTCCTCTACTTTGTTGTTGCAAATTTCACCTGGCTGCTACGGGCTGAGCAAGAACCGTTCTTACCTACGCATCAAAACCACAACGATAGTTCGTCAAGTTAGTGCTGTTTTAACCTTCGCAACGACCGGGCGTAGCCACACTCGGTTCAACTAAAGTGAGAGAGACAGACACCCGCCAGTCACCTTTAAGCATGAGTGCTCGTAACGGTGAAACCAGTCTCGCGTAAGCGTACACGTAATGTCGGTCCGTGCTACTTCATCTCACAATATCGCTGAACCAAAGTATGACATGTTGGTAAGCAGTATGACTTGTATCGCCCACAACTCACTTGTGTTCTACTCGTGCATATGACATCTACTCATAAAACCATGCTCGGATGCCACTGTTGGGGAACGTAGTAATGCCAAAAAAATTCCTACGCACACGCAAGATCATGGTGATGCATAGCAACGAGAGGGGAGGGTCTTGTCTACGTACCCTCGTAGATCGAAAGCGGAAGCGTTAGAACAACGCGGTTGATGTAGTCATACGTCTTCACTGCCCGACCGATCAAGCACCGAAACTATGGCACCTCCGAGTCCTAGCACACGTTCTGCTCGATGACAATCCCCCGACTCTGATCCAGCAGGGTGTCGGGGAAGAGTTCTGTCAGCACGACGGCGTGGTGACGATCTTGATGTTCTACCGTCGCAGGGCTTCGCCTAAGCACCGTTACAACATTACCGAGGACTATGGTGGACGGGGGCACCACACACGTCTAAGAGATCTTGGAAATCAATTGTTGTGTCTTAGAGGTGCCCCCTGCCCCCGTATATAAAGGAGCCAAGGGGGAGGGGGCGGCCGGCCAAGGAGGGCGCGCCAAGGGGGAGTCCTACTTCCACCGGGAGTAGGACTCCCTTCTTTCCTAGTTGGAGAAGGAGAAGGGGGGAAGGAGGAGGAAGAGGGGAAGGAAAGGGGGGGCGCCGCCCCCCTCTCCTTGTCCTATTCGGACTAGGGGGGAGGGGGCTGGGGGAGTGGGAGGATGGGTGACTGTTCGGGAAGTTAGATGATTAGGAACGATGAGGGGTGATTAGAGATTAGAGGATAAATTGAGCAGTGATGAGGGGTGGTGATTAGAGATTAGAGGTTAAAATAATTCAGAAATTTGAAAATAAAAAAAATTCAAAAAAAATTCAAAAAAATCATAAAATTTCCTTTAGTCCTGGTTGGTGTTACCAACTGGGACTAAAGGTGGAGCTCCACGTGGCCGCGACCTTTAGTCCCGGTTCGAGAACCGGGACTAAAGGCCCTTACGAAACGGGATTGATGCCCCCTTTTCTACTAGTGTATGTTCGTGTGCTTTCAGGTTGGACCCTTCTGATCTATGCTACTCTTCATTGGCGTTGGTGTCGTTCAGTTGCGTTGGTCCTACGGGGCCTTACCACGATGACTTCTCGACTATCTACTATTTTTTTTGCCCTGCTCTGGCGAGGGAGGGGCAATGATGACGGCGTACCTTTGACTCGCTTCACTGCTTGTAGTCGTTGCTAGGTGGTCTACGAATCTCGGTGTAATTTTTATTATTTTCGGTGTTCGTTGTACTACCATGATTGAAGATGAATTGATTGGAAGTTTTCTCGCCAAAAAGAATTGCATTTTTTTAGACTTTTCTGAAGCTGTAAGTTTGAATTTTGAAATTACACGCTCCATTAGCAATTTCCGCCCCCACCCCCTGCTCCTCTTTCCAACCTAGAGATGATAGACCTACTGACGGGATTAATGTTTAGTTCTTTTGACAGCTTGAAAAAATAAGCCGCCTCCTCCCCAGCTTTTCTCATAAGCCGCCTTTCTTATACATTGGGGCTTCTTCCTATGTCTCCCACGGATTGATAAACCTTAGGTCATCTACTTGAGGGAAAATTGCTACTGTCCTACAAAACTCTGCGCTTGGAGGCCCAACACGAGTCTACAAGAATAAAGTTGCGTAGTAGACATCACTCCTCAGTCAGTATACTCTAACATAGGTAACTTTGTTGCCGACCCCTTCTAGGTGAAATTTTATATTGTTTCTTTATTTGTGTTTTTGCATATGTTTCTTGCTATCTTGTTTCCCCTGTCAAAAAAAACTTCATTTAGATCTCTTTTCATCTGTTTGTTTTTCTCTTGTCCTTTGTATATTTTCTTTGTATTTTCAGCATCTAATTCATTGCAAATCCTTGTGAGATTTAATTGGTTAAGAGAGTTGAGTTGACAAAATTTTTCCTCTCCATTGAACTCAGCCTCACCGATTCATGCCTATCGGGTAGACCGAACTTCAAAAATATCTTGAAGACAGTTCATCAGTACAACCGGCGAGGACTAACACGATCTGACCGATATGCATCATCCCTGACACTGCCCACTCGGTGTCACCAATGAAAACGGATCGGCATTACCGATTTCACTACTGAGAAAACTTTTTGCGATTGCATATTTTCATTGCTTCCCCAGCTCCATTCAATGATTCTTATCCTCTACCCGCATCTTAAACTACATGCTGCTTTGTAGTGTGTCTCAAGGACCAAACCTATTTGACTCATGCTCCAGAAGTTCCCTTCTTGGAAATTGATGTCAAAGGGGGAGAGATAGAGAGCACATCAAAGTTTATCACATGGGACAGAGAGAGAGAGAGAGAGAGAGAGAGAGAGCACATATTAGGTTCTCCAGATGCTTGTTAACAAAAGAGGAGAGAAGTCACATGCCTTTAAGAGGGGACAGACATATTGACATATGGTTGTTTGTTTCATGATCTGATTTTCTCTTACCCTACCTTCTCCCATTATCCAACATCAGATTCAGCGGGAGAAAGAGTTCATATCTAGGGAAGAAAATCTCTTGAATTTATTGCATATCTTTAATCTTTGGGGACATGACTATATCCAAATGAAGTACTAAGTACTCACCCATTACATGTCATCCCAGTCTTGGTTCTCTTGTGGTTTCCTGAAATTGCTTTAATTAGAATGTTCTTGTGTTATCTCACCTTTTTTTTCTCAAGATCATTTCTTCCAAAGCCAGCTCAAGACCACAAGGTAAGTATATGCATCACACTCATGTGCATAATGATCTCTTGTTGATGTACATATTATTTTGCGAGAAGGATTCATGAACATGAAGGTACACTTCTTTTTATCTACATCATTTGCTCTAATGCATATAGCCAAGATACATGTAACTCATTGATTGCTCTGACATGCTTATGCATTCACATATTCTTATATTATATCTTTACATGATTGCATACATGTAGGGGGGGGCCTATGCATGTTACATGTCTTTCCAAAGCTTTACTTGTTACTCTTCATATCATTTTATCTAAAGCTTTGATGTATGTTGTCATCAATTATCAAAAAGGGGGAGATCAAAAGCACAAGTGCTCCCTGGGTGATTTTGGTAATTAATGTCAACATATCTCTTGTTGGACTAATACTTTTATCTAGTATATTTCAGTTGAGTTCAACAATGGCGTGGCAAGGACAAGATGATGTGGAACCCCTTCAAAATGCTAAGGAGAAAGATTAGCAAAAGCTCAAGACTCTTCATTTTCATTTTAGTGATCCAAGATAATATTGAGTCCATAGGAAAGCCAATACTATTAAAAGGGGATGATGTGTTGCTTAATGGTCTACTTGCTCAAAGTGCACAGTGATATTACCCCAAAACCCTCAGCCACTTTCTCATTTCCACATATGTCCAAAACCCAAAGTCAAACTTGGCCCCACCGATGTGATCTATCCGGCGCCACCGAGTTCATTTGACCTAGCCACAGCCAGAAACCCTAGACAATTCGGTCTCACCGATAAGGATCTCCGTCTCACCGAGATGGCCTTGCAAACGCGCTGTTGCCTGTTGTAATTATTTCGGTCTCACCAAAATGTACAATCGATCCCATCGAGTTTGGTTGACCAACTCTCTGTTTGATCTTTTCCGAAATTGGTCTCATCGAGTTCATGCAGTCGGTCTCAGTGATGTCTGCTAGAACTACGTCATTATTTCCCCAAAGAGGAAGGAATGATGCAGTATAGCGATGGCAGGTATTTCCCTCAGTGATGAGATCAAGGTTATCGAACCAGTAGGAGAACCTCCTCACACCACGTAAACAACACCTCCACATAAATTACAAATACTCGCAACCCGACGTGTTAAAGGGGTTGTCAATCCATTTCGGGTACGGCTTCTCATGATAGGCAAATAACGTGAGATAAAAGTTGTAGATTGGATAAATAGATCACGGTACAAATAAATTGCAGCAAGGTATTTTTGTGTTTTTGGTCTAATAGATTTGAAAATAAATGCAAGGGAAAATAGATCGCAAAGGAAAATATGATGAAAAGAGACCCGGGGCCCGTAGGTTTCACTAGTGGCTTCTCTCGAGAAAAATAGCAAATGGTGGGAAAACAATTACTGTTGGGCAATTGATAGAATTTCAAATAATCGTGAAGGTATCCAGTCAATGATCATTATATAGGCATCACATCCAAGATTAGTAGACCGACTCCTGCCTGCATCTACCACTATTACTCCACACATCGACCGCTATCCAGCATGCATCTAGTGTATTAAGTTCAGGGAAAAATGGAGTAATGCAATAAGAACAATGACATTATGTAGACGGGATCCGTTTATCTATTGCGGAGATATAGATCCCATCTTTTTATCCTTAGTAGCAACGATACATACGTGTTGGTTCCCCTTCTGTCACTAGGATCAAGCACCGTAAGATCGAACCCACTACAAAGCACCTCATCCCATTGCAAGAGATCAAGTTGGCCAAACAAAACCCAAAAATCAAAGAAGAAATACGAGGCTATAATCAATCATGCATATAAGAGATCAAAGAAGACTCAAATACTTTTCATGGATAAAAACATAGATCTGATCAAAAACTCAAAGTTCATCGGATCCCAACAAACACACCGCAAAAAGACTTACATCATATAGATCTCCAAGAGACCATTGTATTGATAATCAAAAGAGAGAGAGGAAGCCATCTAGCTACAAACTACGGACCCGTAGGTCTACAAAGAACTACTCATGCATCATCGGAGAGGCACCAATGGAAGTGGTGAACCCCTCCGTGATGGTGTCTAGATTGGATCTGGTGTTTCTGGAATCTGCGGCGGCTGGAATTGATTTTTTGTCAACTCCCTAGGGTTTCTGGAATATTGGGTTATTTATAGAGTAAAGAGGCGGTTCGGGGGGCACTCGAGGTGGCCACAACCCACCAGGGTGCGCCTGGGCCTCCTAGCACGCCCTGGTCGGTGCTGCTCACCTCGAGCCACCCCTAGGTGCTTCCTTGGCCCACTAGATGTCTTCTGGCCTAAAAAAAATCCTCGCGAAGTTTCGCTGCATTTGGACTTCGTTTGATATTGACTTCTTGCGATGTAAAAAACATGCAGAAAACAACAACTGGCACTGGGCACTGTGTCAATAGGTTAGTAGTAAAAATGATATAAAATGACTTTAAAACGATTGTAAAACATCCAATAATGATAATATAACAACATGGAACAATAAAAAATTATAGATACGTTGGAGAGGTATCAGCATCCCCAAGGTTAATTCCTGCTCGTCCTCGAGTAGGTAAATGATAAAAACAATTTTTTTGATGTGGAGTGTTGCCTAACATGTTCATCACAGTTCTTTTCTTTATAGCATGGACATATGGACTTTCATATGATTCAAAGCAATAGTCTAGTTTTGACATGAAGACTTTAATACTCAAGCATACCAACAAGCAACCATGTCTTTCAAAATATGAACACTAAAGCAAGTTAACCCCAGCCCATCATGCTCAATCATTGATCCATTCATGAAACACACTCGAATATTAGCTACACCCATTGCTCAAATACGATCATAGTGCCCCTTAGTTGGTTCTTTATAAGAGAAGATGGAGACTTAAATTCAAAATAAAAATTGCATAAGTAAAAGAAAGGCCCTTCACAGAGGGAAGTAGGGATTTGTAGAGGTGCCAGAGCTCAAAGCTTAAATTGAGAGATAAAATATTTTTAAGAGGCATACTTTTCCCGCCAGCGAAAATGACTTAGAGATCTCCAAGACTTTCCATGCTAGATATATCATAGGCGGTACCCAAACAGAAAATAAAATTTATTCCTTTTTCCACCATTACTTTCACTTTCCATGGCTAACCGTATCCACAGGTGCCCTCCATACCAACACTTTCCAAGGAATTTATTATTTGACAACATAAAGTAAATTCATTTACTCATTTCGGGACTGGGCATTCCTAATACCTTTGTCGTACTCTCATGCAATGACAAGTGAAGAAACACTCATTGTGAGAATAACACATCTAGCATGGAAAATATTGGTCACCCTTCACCGCCTCGTGAACGGTAGAGCACACAAAAGAGAAATTTATTTTGAAAATTAGAGATGGCACATGCAAATTTCCTTAGAACGGCATGGAAATACCGCATATAGGTAGGTATAGTGGACTCATAAGGCATAATTGTTTAAAGGGTTTTGGATGCACAAGTAGTGATCATACTTAGATTTGTGATTAGGAACCTGGTTGATGTTGAAGATCCTCCCCGGCAACGGCAACAGAAATTCCTTTTGATGTCTGCTAGAACTACGTCGGTATTTCCCCAAAAGAGGAAGGGATGATGCAGTACAACGACGGTAGGTATTTCCCTCAGTGATGAGACCAAGGTTATTGAACCAGTAGGAGAACCTCCTCACACCACATAAATAGCACCTGCATACAAATAACAAATACTCGCATCCTGACGTGTTCAAGGGGTTGTCAATCCCTTTTGGGTACGGCGCCTCAAAGATAGGAAAATAACGTGAGATAAAAGTTGTAGATTGGATAAATAGATCACAGAACAAATCAATTGCAGCAAGGTATTTTTGTGTTTTTGGTTTAATAGATCTAAAAATAAATGCAAGGGAAAATAGATCGCAAAGGAAAATATGATGAAAAGAGACCCGGGGGCTATAGGTTTCACTAGTGGCTTCTCTCGATAAAAATAGCAAACGGTGGGAAAACAATTACGGTTCGGCAATTGATAGAACTTCAAATAATCATCACGATATCCAGGAAATGATCGTTATATAGGCATCACGTCCAAGATAAGTAGACCGACTCCTGCCTGTATCTACTACTATTACTCCACACATCGACCGCTATCCCGCATGCATCTAGTGTATTAAGTTCATGAAAAAACAGAGTATTGCAATAAGAACGGTGACATGATGTAGACGAGATCCGTTTATCCATTGTGGAGATACAGATCCCATCTTGTTATCCTTAGTAGCAATGATACACATGTGTCGGTTCCCCTTCTGTCACTGGGATCAAGCACCGTAAGATCGAACCCACTACAAAGCACCTCTTCCCATTGCAAGATAAATAGATCAAGTTGGCCAAACAATACCCAAATATTGGAGAAGAAATATGAGGCTATAAGCAATCATGCATATAAGAGATCAAAGACTCAAATACTTTTCATGGATAAAAACATAGATCTGATCATAAACTCAAAGTTCATTGGATCCCGACAAACACACCGCGAAAAGACTTACATCATGTGGATCTCCAAGAGACCATTGTATTGATAATCAAAAGAGAGAGAGAAGAAGCCATCTAGCTACTAACTACGGACCCGTAGGTCTACAAAGAACTACTCACGCATTATCGGAGAGGCACCAATGGAAGTGGTGAACCCCTCCGTGATGGTGTCTAGAATGGATCTGGTGTTTCTGGAGTCTGCGGCGGCTGGAATTGATTTTTCATCAACTCCCCTAGGGTTTCTAGAATATTGGGGTATTTATAGAGCAATGAGGCAGTTCGGGAGGCACCCGAGGTGGGCACAACCCACCAGAGCACGCCTGGGCCTCCTGGCGCGCCCTGGTGGGTGCTGCTAACCTCGAGCCACCCCTAGGTGCTTCCTTGGCCCACTGGATGTCTTCTGGCTCAAAAAAATCCTCGCAAAGATTCGCTGCGTTTTGACTCCATTCGATATTGATTTCCTGCGATGTAAAAAACATGCAGAAAACAACAACTAGCACTGGGCATTATGTCAATAGGTTAGTACTAAAAATGATATATAGTGACTTTAAAATGATTGTAAAACATCCAAGAATGATAATATAATAGCATGGAACAATCAAAAATTATAGATACGTTGAAGACGTATCACTCACCAAGATGAGGTTTTGCCCTAGTCCTAGCACATCAGTCCCACCGAGTTGATCATGTCGGTCCCACCGAGATTCCTATCGTTCACATTTTGAACTAAATCGGTCTCACCGAGTTCTTCTATTAGGTCTGACCGAGTTGGGTCAAATGTGTGTAATGGTTGGATTTTGTGTGAAGGCTATATATACCCCTCCACCCCAATCTCCATTCAAGAGAGAGCCATCAGAATGTGCCTACACTTCCAGTACTCATTTTCTGAGAGAAAACCACCTATTCATGTGTTGAGACCAAGACATTCCAATCCAACCACAAGAATCTTGATCTCTAGACTTCTCGAAGTTGCTTTCCACTCAAATAATCTTTCCACCAGAGCCAAATCTGAGAGAAAGAGTTGAGTGTTGGGGAGACTATCATTTGAAGCACAAGAGCAAGGAGTTCATCATCAACACACCATCTATTACCTTTTGGAGAGTGGTGTCTCCTAGATTGTTTAGGTGTCACTTGGGAGCCTCCGACAAGATTGTGGAGTTGAACCAAGGAGTTTGTAAGGGCAAGGAGATATCTAGTTCATGAATATCTACTCGAGTGAGGCAAGTCCTTTGTGGGAAGTGGCCATGGTGGGATAGAAAAGGTTGCTTCTTCGTGGACCGTTCGTGGGTGGAGCCCTCCATGGACTCACGCAACTGTTACCCTTCGTGGGTTGAGGTCTCCATCAATGTTGATGTACGATAGCACCACCTATCGGAACCACGTCAAAAATCTTTGCCCGAGATTCGATCGTCGCTATCCAATACCTAGTTCAATCTCGTTACTGGCAAGTCTCTTTACTCGTTATGTAATGCATCATTCTGTAACTAACTCATTAGCTACATTGCTTGCAAGGCTTATTGTGATGTGCATTACCGAGAGGGCCTAGAGATACCTCTCCGACAATTGGAGTGACAAAACCTAATCTCGAAATACGCCAACTCAACATGTACCTTTGGAGACACCTGTAGAGCTCCTTTATAATCACCCAGTTACGGTGTGACGTTTGGTAGCACACAAAGTGTTCCTCCGGTAAACGGGAGTTGCATAATCTCATAGTTGTAGGAACTTTGTATAAGTCATGAAGAAAGCAATAGCAACATACTAAACAATCAAGTGCTAAGCTAACGGAATAGGTCAAGTCAATCACATCATTCTTCTAATGATGTGATCCTGTTAATCAAATGACAACACATGTCTATGGTTAGGAAACTCAACCATCTTTGATTAATGAGCTAGTAAAGTAGAGGCATACGAGTGACGTTAAGTTTGTCTATGTATTCACACATGTATTATGCTTCCGGTTAATACAATTCTAGCATGAATAATAAACATTTATCATGATATGAGGAAATAAATAATAACTTTATTATTGCCTCTAGGGCATATTTCCTTCAGAGTCCCACTTGCACTAGAGTTAATAATCTAGATTACATAGTAATGATTCTAACACCCATGGAGTCTTGGTGCTGATCATGTTTTTCTCGTGGAAGAGGCTTAGTCAATGGGTCTGCAACATTCAGATCCATATGTATCTTGCAAATCTCTATGTCTCCCACCTGGACTTGGTCCCGGATGGAATTGAAGCGTCTCTTGATGTGCTTATTCCTCTTGTGAAATCTGGATTCCTTTGCCAAGGCAATTGCACCAGTATTGTCACAGAAGATCTTCATTGGTCCCGATGCACTAGGTATGACACCTAGATCAGAAATGAACTCCTTCATCCAGACTCCTTGATTTGCTGCTTCCGAAGCAGCTATGTACTCCGCTTCGCATGTAGATCCTGCCACGACACTTTGTATAGAACTGCAGCAACTTACAGCTCCACCGTTTAATAAAAACACGTATCCGGTTTGCGATTTAGAATCGTCTGGATCAGTGTCAAAGCTTGCATCGACGTAACCATTTACGACTAGCTCTTTGTCACCTCCATTAACGAGAAACATATCCTTAGTCCTTTTCAGGTATTTCAGGATATTCTTGACCGCTGTCCAGTGATCCACTCCTGTATTACTTTGGTACCTACCTGCCAAGCTTATTGCTAAGCATACGTCAGGTCTGGTACACAACATTGCATACATGATAGAGCCTATGGTTGAAGCATAGGGAACATATTTCATTTTCTCTCTATCTTCTGCTGTGGTCGGGCATTGAGTCTGACTCAACTTCACACCTTGTAATACAGGCAAGAACCCTTCCTTTGCCTGATCCATTTTGAACTTTTCTCTATAGATCTTGATGCCCAATATGTAAGCAGCTTCACCAAAGTCTTTCATTAAAAAACTTTTATTCAAGTATCCCTTTATGCTATCCAGAAATTCTATATCATTTCCAATTAACAATATGTCATCTACATAAAATACAGGCTTCTCCAAAAGTCTGTACAAAACCATATGCTTTGATCACACTATAAAAGCGTTTATTCCACCTCCGAGATGCTTGCACCAGTCCATAAATGGAACGCTGGAGCTTGCACACTTTGTTAGCACCTTTTGGATCGACAAAACCTTCCGGTTGCATCATATACAATTCTTCTTCCAGAAATCCATTCTGGAATGCAGTTTTGACATCCATTTGCCAAATTTCATAATCATAAAATGCGGCAATTGCTAACATGATCCGGACAGACTTAAGCATCGCTACGGGTGAGAAAGTCTCATCGTAGTCAACTCCTTGAACTTGTCGAAAACCTTTTGCAACAAGTCGAGCTTTGTAGACAGTTACATTACCATCAGCGTCAGTCTTCTTCTTGAAGATCCAATTATTTTTGATGGCTTGCCGATCATCGGGCAAGTCAATCAAAGTCCATACTTTGTTCTCATACATGGATCCCATCTCAGATTTCATGGCCTCAAGCCATTTTGCGGAATCTGGGCTCATCATCGCTTCCTCATAGTTCGTAGGTTCGCCATGGTCGAGTAACATGACTTCCAGAATAGGATTACCGTACCACTCTGGTGCGGATCTTACTCTGGTAGACCTACGAGGTTCGGTAGTAACTTGATCTGAAGTTTCATGATCAATATCATTAGCTTCCTCACTGATTGGTGTAGTTATCACAGGAACCGGTTCTTGTGATGAACTACTTTCCAATAAGGGAGCAGGTACAGTTACCTCATCAAGTTCTACTTTCCTCCCACTCACTTCTTTCAAGAGAAACTCCTTCTCTAGAAAGGATCTGAATTTAGCAACAAAAATCTTGCCCTCAGATCTGTGATAGAAGGTGTACCCAATAATCTCTTTTGGGTATCCTATGAAGACACATTTCTCTGATTTGGGTTCGAGCTTATCAGGTTGAAGTTTCTTCACATAAGCATCGCAGCCCCAAACTTTAAGAAACGACAACTTTGGTTTCTTGCCAAACCATAGTTCATAAGGCGCCGTCTCAACGGATTTTGATGGTGCCCTATTTAACGTGAATGCGGCCTTCTCTAAAGCATAACCCCAAGATGATAGTGGTAAATCAGTAAGAGACATCATAGATCGCACCATATCTATTAAAGTACGATTACGGTGTTCGGACACAAAATTTCGTTGTGGTGTTCGGGGTGGCGTGAGTTGCGAAACTATTCCACATTGTTTCAAATGTAAACCAAACTCGTAACTCAAATATTCTCCTCCATGATCAGATCGTAGAAATTTTATTTTCTTGTTACGATGATTTTCCACTTCACTCTGAAATTCTTGAACTTTTCAAATGTTTCAGACTTGTGTTTCATCAAGTATATACACCCATATCTGCTCAAATCATCTGTGAAGGTGAGAAAATAATGATACCCGCCGCGAGCCTCAATATTCATTGGACCACATACATCAGTATGTATGATTTCCAACATATCAGTTGCTCGCTCCATAGTTCCAGAGAACGGCGTTTTAGTCATCTTGCCCATGAGGCACGGTTTGCAAGTACCAAGTGATTCATAATCAAGTGATTCCAGAAGTCCATCAGTATGGAGTTTCTTCATGCGCTTTACACCAATATGACCCAAACGGCAGTGCCACAAATAAGTTGCACTATCATTATCAGCTCTGCATCTTTTGGCTTCAACATTATGAATATGTGTATCACTACTATCGAGATTCAATAAAAATAGACCACCCTTCAAGGGTGCATGACCATAAAAGATATTACTCATATAAATAGAACAACCATTATTCTCTGATTTAAATGAATAACCGTCTCGCATCAAACAAGATCCAGATATAATGTTCATGCTCAACGCTGGCATCAAATAACAATTATTTAGGTCTAAAACTAACCCCGATGGTAGATGTAGAGGTAGCATGCCGACTGCGATCATATCGACTTTGGAACCATTTCCCACGCGCATCGTCACCTCGTCCTTAGACAATCTTCGCTTAATCCGTAGTCCCTGTTTCGAGTTGCAAATATTGGCAACAGAACCAGTATCAAATACCCAGGTGCTACTGCAAGCATAAGTAAGGTACACATCAATAACATGTATATCACATATACCTTTGTTCACTTTGCCATCCTTCTTATCCGCCAAATACTTGGGGCAGTTCCGCTTCCAGTGTCCAGTCTGCTTGCAGTAGAAGCACTCAGTCTCAGGCTTAGGTCCAGACTTGGGTTTCCTCTCTTGAGCAGCAACTTATTTGTTGTTCTTTTCAAAGTTCCCCTTCTTCTTCCCTTTGCCCTTTTTCTTGAAACTGGTGGTCTTATTGACCATCAACACTTGATGCTCCTTTCTGGATTTCTACCTCCGCGGGCTTTAGCATTGCGAAGAGCTCGGGAATAGTCTTGTCCATCCCTTGCATATTATAGTTCATCACGAAGCTCTTGTAGCTTGGTGGAAGTGATTGAAGAATTCTGTCAATGACACTATCATCAGGAAGATTAACTCCCAGTTGAATCAAGTGATTATTATACCCAGACATTTTGAGTATGTTTTCACTGACAGAACTATTCTCCTCCATCTTACAGCTATAGAACTTATTGGAGACTTCATATCTCTCAATCCGGGCATTTGCTTGAAATATTAACTTCAACTCCTAGAACATCTCATATGCTCCATGACGTTCAAAACATCGTTGAAGACCTGGTTCCAAGCCGTAAAGCATGGCACACTGAACTATCGAGTAGTCATCAGCTTTGCTCTGCCAGACGTTCTTAACGTCGCCAGTTGCATCTGCAGCAGGCCTGGCACCCAGCGGTGCTTCCAGGACGTAATTCTTTTGTGCAACAATGAGGATAATCCTCAAGTTATGGACCCAGTCCGTGTATTTGCTACCATCATCTTTCAACTTAACTTTCTCAAGGAACGCATTAAAATTCAACGGAACAACAGCACGAGCCATCTATCTATAACAAACATAGACAAGCAAAATACTATCAGGTACTAAGTTCATGATAAATTTAAGTTCAATTAATAATATTACTTAAGAACTCCCACTTAGACAGACATCTCTCTAGTCACCTAAGTGATCACGTGATCCAAATCAACTAAACCATGTCCGATCATCACGTGAGATGGAGTAGTTTCAATGGTGAACATCACTATGTTGATCATATCTACTATATGATTCACGTTCGACCTTTCGGTCTCCGTGTTCTGAGGACATATCTATATATGCTAGGCTCGTCAAGTTTAACCTGAGTATTCCGCGTGTGCAACTGTTTTGCACCCGTTGTATTTGAACGTAGAGCCTATCACACCCGATCATCACGTGGTGTCTCAGCACGAAGAACTTTCGCAACGGTGCATACTCAGGGAGAACACTTCTTGATAATTAGTGAGAGATCATCTTAAAATGCTACCGTCAATCAAAGCAAGATAAGATGCATAAAGGATAAACATCACATGCAATCAATATAAGTGATATGATATGGCCATCATCATCTTGTGCTTGTGATCTTCATCTCCGAAGCACCGTCGTGATCACCATCGTCACCGGCGCGACACCTTGATCTCCATTGTAGCATCGTTGTCGTTTACGCCATCTATTGCTTCTACGACTATCGCTACCGCTTAGTGATAAAGTAAAGCAATTACAGGGCGTTTGCATTTCATACAATAAAGCGACAACCATATGGCTCCTGCCAGTTGCCGATAACTTCGGTTGGAAAACATGATCATCTCATACAATAAAATATAGCATCACGTCTTGACCATATCACATCACAACATGCCCTGCAAAAACAAGTTAGACGTCCTCTACTTTGTTGTTGCAAAATTTACCTGGCTGCTACGGGCTGAGCAAGAACCGGTCTTACCTACGCATCAAAACCACAATGATAGTTCGTCAAGTTAGTGTTGTTTTAACCTTCGCAAGGACCGGGCGTAGCCACACTTAAAGTGAGAGAGACAGACACCCGCCAGTCACCTTTAAGCACGAGTGCTCGTAACGGTGAAACCAGTCTCACGTAAGCGTACGCGTAATGTCGGTCCGTGCTACTTCATCTCACAATATCGCTGAACCAAAGTATGACATGCCGGTAAGCAGTATGACTTGTATCGCCCACAACTCACTTGTGTTCTACTCGTGCATATGACATCTACGCATAAAACCAGGCTCGGATGCCACTGTTGGGGAACGTAGTAATTTCAAAAAAATTCCTACGCACACGCAAGATCATGGTGATGCATAGCAACGAGAGGGGAGAGTCTTGTCTACGTACCCTCGTAGACCGAAAGCGGAAGCGTTAGAACAACACGGTTGATCTAGTCGTACGTCTTCACGGCCCGACCGATCAAGCACCGAAACTACGGCACCTCCGAGTTCTAGCACACGTTCTGCTCGATGACAATCCCCCAACTCCGATCCAGCAGGGTGTCGGGGAAGAGTTCCGTCAGCATGACGGTGTGGTGACGATCTTGATGTTCTACCGTCGCAGGGCTTCGCCTAAGCACCGCTACAATATTACCGAGGACTATGGTGGAGGGGGGCACCGCACACGTCTAAGAGATCTTAGAGATCAATTGTTGTGTCTTAGAGGTGCCCCCCTGCCCCCATATATAAAGGAGCCAAGGGGGAGGGGGCGGCCGGCCAAGGAGGGCACGCCAAAGGGGAGTCCTACTTCCACCTGGAGTAGGACTCCCTTCTTTCCTAGTTGGAGAAGGAGAAGCGCGGAAGGAGGAGGAAGAGGGGAAGGAAAGGGGTGGGGGCGCCGCCCCCCTCTCCTTGTCCTATTCGGACTAGGGGGGAGGGGGCGCGGCCAGCCCCTTGCGTCCTCTCTTCCTCTCCACTAGGGCCCATGTAGGCCCATTAAGCCCCCGGGGGGTTCCGGTAACCTCTCGGTACTCCGGTAAAATCCCGATTTCACCCGGAACACTTCGGATATCCAAATATAGGCTTCCAATATATCAATCTTCATGTCTCGACCGTTTCGAGACTCCTCGTCATGTTCGTAATCTCATTCGGGACTCCGAACAAACTTTGGTACATCAAAACTCATAAACTCATAATATAACTGTCATCGAAACCTTAAGCGTGCGGACCCTATGGGTTCGAGAACTATGTAGACATGACCTAGAACTGTTTCCGGTCAATAACCAATAGCGGAACCTGGATGCTCATATTGGCTCCTACATATTCTACGAAGATCTTTATCGGTCAAACCGCATAACAACATACGTTGTTCCCTTTGTCATCGGTATGTTACTTGCCCGAGATTCAATCATCGGTATCCAATACCTACTTCAATCTCGTTACCGGCAAGTCCCTTTACTCGCTATGTAATGCATCATTCCGTAACTAACTCAGTAGCTACATTGCTTGCAAGGCTTATTGTGATGTGCATTACCAAGAGGGCCTAGAGATACCTCACCGACAATCGGAGTGACAAAACCTAATCTCGAAATAAGCCAACTCAACATGTACCTTTGGAGACACCTATAGAGCTCCTTTATAATCACCCAGTTACGTTGTGACGTTTGGTAGCACACAAAGTGTTCCTCCGGTAAACGGGAGTTGCATAATCTCATAGTTGTAGGAACTTTCTATAAGTCAAGAAGAAAGCAATAGCAACATACTAAACGATCAAGTGCTAAGCTAACGGAATGGGTCAAGTCAATCACATCATTCTTCTAATGATGTGATCCTGTTAATCAAATGACAACACATGTCTATGGTTAGGAAACTCAACCATCTTTGATTAATGAGCTAGTCAAGTAGAGGCATACCAGTGACGTTAAGTTTGTGTATGTATTCACACATGTATTATGTTTCCGGTTAATACAATTCTAGCATGAATAATAAACATTTATCATGATATGAGGAAATAAATAATAACTTTATTATTGCCTCTAGGGCATATTTCCTTCAGTCCGATCACGAGCCGTTACTCCTCTCAACGTCATCCCTTTTTGTCCCAAGCGAAGATTTTGTTTTGAGCTATATTGGACGAAGCTCGAGGGTTTTGAGCAAGCGGTGAGAGTTACTTGGGTCTGCGATCCGGCTATTGTTGATCCATTCAAAAGGCAAGACGCTTTGCTTCGAAACACGACCATGGCACTACAGGCTTGGGGCAGCGAAAGACGGGCAATATTAAGATTTAGATGGCGGTGGCTAATTATGTGATCCAAAAACTGGACATAGCACATGAGTTGCAGTCCATCACCCCGGAGAAATTGTGGCTGAGGTGATCGCTCAAGTTGGTTGTGTTGGGCCTTGCATCTCTGGGAACCATCGAGAGACAACACTTGAGACTGAGGTGGATCCGTGAAGGTGATGCTAATACCAAATTGTTCCAAGCTGTGGGGAATGGTCGGCGATCCAAAATTCCATACTGTATATTAGACATGAGGGCAAAATAGTCACAGAACAATCCAGGAAAGAGGAGATCTTTGCAGGTGTTGATGAAATGTTGTTGGGTACAACGGCTTCAAGGGAAGCTGATCTGGACATGAACTTTATTGGCATGGAAGCATGTGACCTATCTGACCTAGAGACGATCTTCACAGAGGAGGATGTGCGAAGAATTGCAGGCCGAACGCGCTCCTGGCACAGATGGGTTCATTGGAGCAATCTATCAAGACGCATGGCCAATTATAAAGAATGACATAATGGCATTCATTCTTAAGCTATATGTAGAGGATGGAAGAGGTTTTGGTAAGCTAAATAGAGCGCATATTGTGCTAATACTAAAAATATCGAATGCGGAAGAGATTGGAGAATACCGCCCTATTAGTCTCACACATAGTGTTGCCAAGATCTTTGCAAAGGCGCTGGCTATCCGAGCTAGGAGAAGGATGAAAGATATCGTGGAGGCTAAGTGGCTAACCAGTCTGCATTCATCCTTGGGGGAAACTTACAAGACTTCCTGCTCATTCGACATACTGCAAGAAAGATTCATGCACGAGAAGAGAAGGGAGTGTTCCTAAAGCTGGACATATCGAGGGCGTTTAATTCACTAGCATGGCCTTTTCTATTTGAGGTCATGCATACCAAAGCTTTCAGGAGGAATGGATGGCCCGGATATCCATATTGCTTACTACGGCCACCACTAAGGTGGCGGTTAACGGAGTGCCGGGAAGAAGCTTCGCTCATGCCAAAGGATTGGGACAAGGCGATCCGATTTTGCCACTACTTGTTGTGATTGCGATGGATCACTAAGACTCTTGCCAAGGCCGTTGAGGAGGGAGTTCTGAGTACTATCATGGGCCTCTCAGCTATGCAACGCCTCTCAGTTTATGATGATGATGTAGCATTGTTTGTCAAGCCGATGGCGAGCGACCTTGATTGTGTGCGACATGTGTTGATAGTTTTTGGGAATGCCCTTGGCTTGAGATTGGACTACAATAAATCTTCAGCCATCATTATCCGTGGTGGAGAGAATGAGCAGCACCAGGTTGCTACTATGCTCAACTATAACATCGGAGACTCCCATTAGTAGAAAAAGGGTCATATGTGAAGCACATTAGTGCCGGTTTGATTTTGAGCCGGCACTAATGTGTCCATTAGTGTCGGTTCCAACAACTAGCCGGCCGCTCTCATTAGTACCGGTTCGTGGAGAACCTTTAGCACTGGTTCGTGCCACGAACCGGTACTAAAGAGAATGGTGGCACGATGTTGTCAGTCTGGGGCCCCTCCAGCACCTTTAGTACCGGTTCATGGCACGAACCGGTACTAAAAGTCGACGTACATAAACCGTTCGTCCACCCGAGATCGCTTTGTTCTTCCTCTTTCCCCTCTCCTCCTCTGTTCTTCCCCTCTCTTCCTCGAGCTCATCACCCATTTTGCCCAAATTTTTTCAAGATTTGAAGGCCCCCATCCATTCAAATGACCACAAAGGTTAGCAACTTTGTCCTTTCATCTCTCATTGCTAGATTAGCTCTTGCAATGCTTTGTATAGTGATTAATTTGTGAGTTTAGTAATTTGGGAGGAATTATATGTGCTAGTATTTGATTATATGCAATTTGAGGTCAAAAATAACACTTAGTTTGCATAAGTAGGTGTGGTTTACTTAGTGCCTTCTAAATCTCCGTCGTAACCACCGTTGATCGCCCGCACCGTCCCGTCGCTGGCACCACCTTGTGGTGAGGCTCTTGTTCATGAATGTTTTACATTACCAAATTGATGTTTGCGTGATTTGGATATATAGTTACTCGTATAATTATCTTACCCGTACGTTGTTTGTTATACATAGTGCCATGGTTTTGATATCCGTCCCCGTCGGCCCTCGTCCTTGTTATGATTCGGATGTGGTATATTCTCTTTTAAAACTAGTTGTTGCATTTCATGTTTATGACAAATTATGCCCATCAAGTTGACATAGATATTTTTATCTAGGAGGTATGTGAACCGGAAATTCCAACCGACCCTATTATCGAGAGGTTAAATTTAGTTGAAAGAGAAAACGAGTATTTGAAAGAAAAATTGAAAATAATTGAGGGGGAGAAGATGGAATTGGAGTTGCATGTTGCCGATGTCATCGATGATCACAAGATCAAGATGGAGAAAATGCGGTTGAAGATTAGAAAGATTAGAAAATATGACATTGATAGTGTAGCTTGGTATCATTATGTTGTTGGATCAATTGTTACCTTAGTTATGATCTTGATCGCATTTGTTGTTGCATTTAAATTCTTTAGCTAGAGAGTTATTTGTATGTTGCATTTAATAAACTGTTGTATATGAACTTTATGTATGAACTTGTATTAATTTGGTCTATTCGGTGTTGTGTAATGAAGATGAGCTGCCAATGGATGTATGATGACCGATGCTCTCCTGAGTTCATTAATGGCGTGCATACTTTTCTGCTTGCCCCTGAGGCAAACAAGCGGGCGGATGGTTTTATGCCTTGTCCATGTGCTGGCTGTAAGAATGGTCACAGTTACTCTACGTCAAGAACCATTCACGTCCACCTATTTGAGTCCGGTTTCATGCCCCATTATAATATTTGGACCAAGCACGGAGAAAGAGGGGTTATGATGGAAGACAATGAAGAAGAAGAGGAAGACGATGGCTATCTTGGCCATGGGTTCCCTGAATACGATGATACAACAATGGGGGAAGAAGCTAAGCCGGCAATGCGGGAAGAATCTGAAGAAGAGGCATCAGATGAGCCCGCTGATGATCTAGGTCGGGCCATTGTCGATGCAAAGAGAAATTGCGCAAGTGATTTGGAGAATAAGAAGTTGCAGCGCATGTTAGAGGATCACAAGAAATTGTTGTACCCGAATTGCGAAGCTGACAAAAAAAAGTTGGGCACCACACTGGAATTACTGCAATGGAAGGCAGAGAATGGTGTATCTGACAAGGGATTTGGAAAGTTGCTGGTAATGATAAAGAATATGCTTCTAAAGGACAACAAATTGCCCGAGAGTACGTATGAAGCAAAGAAGGCTAACTGCCCTCTAGGGTTAGAGGTGCAGAAGATACATGCATGCCCTAATGATTGCATCCTCTATCGTGGTGAGTACGAGGATTTGAACGCTTGCCCGGTATGCGGTGCATTGCGTTATAAGATCAGTCGCGATGACCCTGGTGATGTCGAGGGCGAGCGCCCCAGGAAGAAGATTCCTGCCAAGGTGATGTGGTATGCTCCTATAATACCACGGTTGAAACATTTGTTCCAAAACAAAGAGCATGCGAAGGCGATGTGGTGGCACGAAGAATACCGTAAGAAAGACGGAAAGTTGAGAGTACTCGCTGACGGTTCGCAATGGAGAAAAATCGAGAGAAAGTACAGGGAGGAGTTTGTAGGTGACCCAAGGAACGTATGGTTTGGTCTAAGCGCAGATGGCATTAATCCTTTTGGGGAGCAGAGAAGCAACCATAGCACCTGGCCTGTGACTCTATGTTTGTATAACCTTCCTCCTTGGTTGTGCATGAAGCAAAAGTTCATTATGATTCTAGTGCTCATCCAAGGCCCTAAGCAACCCGGCAACGACATTGATGTGTACCTAAGGACATTAGTTGAAGAACTATTACAGCTATGGAATGGAACATGTTTACGTGCGTGGGATGAGCACGGACAGGAAGAATTTGACCTAAAGGCGTTGATGTTCGTGACCATCAATGATTGACCTACTCTCAGTAACCTTTTAGGACAGACAAACAAGGGATACCGCGGATGCACGCACTGTTTGGATGATACCGACAGTATATATTTGGATAGTTGTAGAAAGATTGTCTACCTGGGACATCGTCGATTTCTTCCGAGCAGGCATCCCGGAAGAAAGAAAGGCAAGCATTTCAAAGGTGAGGTGGATCACCGGACGAAGCCTCGCCACCGTACTGGTGCTGATGTACATGATATGGTCAAGGATTTGAAGGTAATCTTTGGAAAGGGTTCTGGCGGACAACCTGTTCTGAGGGACGCTGACGGACGCGCACCCATGTGGAAGAAGAAATCTATATTTTGGGACCTGCCATATTGGAAAGACATAGAGGTCTGCTCCGCAATCGACGTGATGCACGTGACGTAGAATCTTTGCGTGACCCTGCTTGGCTTTTTGGGCATGTATGGGAAGACAAAAGATACACCAGAGGCACGGGAGGACCAGCAACGTATGCACGGAAAAGACGGCATACATCAGGGTCAGGCCAGCTATGCTCTTACCAAAGAAGAGAAGGAAATCTTCTTTGAATTCCTGCTCAGCATGAAGGTACCGTCTAGCTTCTCGTCGAATATAAAGGGAATAATAAATATGGCAGAGAAAACGTTCCAAAACCTAAAGTCCCATGACTGCCACGTGATTATGACGCAACTACTTCCGGTTTCATTGAGGGGGCTTCTACCTGAAAACGTTCAATTAGCCATTGTGAAGCTATGTGCATTCCTCAATGTAATCTCTCATAAGGTAATCAATCCAGAAATCATACCAAGGTTACAGAATGATTTGGTGCAATGTCTTGTCAGTTTCGAGTTGGTGTTCCCACCATCCTTCTTCAACATCATGACGCACGTCCTAGTTCACCTTTGCAAAGAGATTAACGTTTTGGGTCATGTATTTCTACAAAATATGTTCCCCTTTGAGAGGTTCATGGGAGTCTTGAAGAAATATGTTCATAACCGTGCTAGGCCAGAAGGAACCATCTCAAAGGGCCATGAAATGAGGAGGTCATTGAGTTTTGTATTGAATTTATTCCTGACCTTAAGTCGATTGGTATTCCTGAATCGCGACATAAGGGCGGACTGGATGGAAAAGGCATGCTAGGAGGAGATCAAATAATATGTATGGACAGGCATTCTCTCACTGAAGCACACTACACAGTTCTACATAATTCCACCTTGGTGGCTCCGTATATGGAGGAACACAAGAATTTTCTACACTCAAAACACCCGGAGAAGTCTGACGACTGGATTACACGTGAACAAACGAGGACTTTCACCGGTTGGTTGCAGAAACGTGCCATGCATGATGGCGATATTCAAAATGACCTGTACTCGTTGTCCCAGTTACCATCTTCGAATATAATGACTTTCAAAGGGTACCAGATAAAAGGGAATACATTTTACACGATCGCCCAAGATAAGAAGAGCACCAACCAAAACAGTGGTGTCCTCTTTGATGCAACAACCAACACGGGAAAGGAAACATATTATGGTTACATAGAGGACATATGGGAACTTAACTATGGAGGTGGTTCGAAGGTCCCTTTGTTTCGGTGCAAATGGGTCAATATGACACGAGGCGGGGTAACGGAAGACCCGCAGTACGGAATGACAACAGTGTATCTCAACAATCTTGCGTTTGCAGGCGAACCATTCGCCCTAGCCAATGATGTGACGCAGGTTGTTTATGTGAAAGTCATGTCTACCAGGCCGAGAAAAAGAAAAGATAAGGAAGCAAATGGATCATACGACGAGCCAAAGCGCCACATAGTTCTTTCAGGGAAAAGAAACATCGTGGGAGTGGATGACAAGACAGACATGTCAGAAGATTATGAAAAGTTTGATGAAATTGCTCCATTCATAGTGAATATTGACACGAGCATCCAGTTAAATGATGAAGATTTTTCATGGCTACAGCGCAAAGGGACACACGCGAAGAGAAAGTTTCACACCCAAAGATCTGGGATGTGATCGGCTTCACTATCATCACTTTCTTCTGTGTTTCACACCGAGGAGGTAATCTCTGTAATAGTTAGGGTAGTTATGTGTTGTGGCATTTGAAACGCGAAGAAATTTTATGTGCAAACAAATTGTTTCATGCATTTACTGATTTTTTTTAGCTAAATGACCCTGAAATTGAAAAGCATTTCAAATGAATTCAGAAAAGGTTGAAAGTTGGCATGGTATCATAATTTCACCCACATAGCATGTGCGAAAAAGTAGAGAGGGTTACGGCAAAAACTGGATGCACTTCGTGTACAAGATGGACAATCACTTTTGAAGTACCAGGGTTTCGGACGAAAACTCATCTGTTACAACGGCATTTCATTTTTCAAATAACCTAAGCATTACCAAATTGAATATAATGATAAAACACACTAATATTAAACATAAGAAAAAAGAATCACTAAAAAATCTTTTTTCAAAGTTAAGTTATTCACAAACTAGTGATTCACACAAATTTCAAATAATTCAAAATTTAAACTATTCAAATTTGAAAACTACCGGCACTAACAGAAAGTTTGTACTTTTTGTACCTAAAGCAAAAATATTCACAAATAAACTCTAAATACAGCAAAAACAACTCAAAAATAAATAAAGAAAAAAATTAAGAAAATAAAAAAGCCCGCCTACTGGGCCAAAGCGGCCTGCATACGACTAGAAACACAACATTTTGTTTGGCCAGGATGCAGGCCCGCAAAGGCCCGGTAGGCCCACAGGGCAGCACCTAACAGGTAGGCCCAGTAGGCCTGCTTAGGAGAGGAGCTCGAGAGAGCTACCGCACTGGGGCTTATAAACTAGTGCGGTCGCCCCTCGACTAGCGAGGTGGGACTAAACTTGGCGCACCGCACTGCGCCAGCGCACCCCCTTTAGTACCGGGTGGTGGCTGCAACCGGTACTAAAGAGGGGGTCTGTAGTACCGGTTGGAGCCACCACCCGGTACTAAAGATGGGGCGCTTCCCGCTGCTTGGCCTGGCCAAAACAGACCTTTAGTACCGGTTGGTGGTTCCAACCGGTACTAAAGGTCCATCCTATATATACAACACTTGAAAAAAAAATCAGTTTTTCTCTATTTCTTCTCTCCATCGACGACACGCGCCGCCTGCCCCGATCGACGCCGTCGCCCCCCTGGCCGTCCCCGCCCCTCGTCGCCACCCCCGTCGACGTCGCCGCCCCGGCCGTCCCCGTCCCCGTTGCCGCGCCGCGCCCCGTCGCTGTGCCATGCCCCGTCGTTGCCGCCCCGTCCCATCGCCTTGTCATCGCCGCCCCGTCGTCGCCTCGCTGATGAGCTCACCCCGGCCGCCATGTCCACACACACACACACACACACATTAGTTTGTTTGTTACAAATATTATTTATAGAAATTTTTGTGTTTTTTAGTTATAGAAATATTAGAAATGTTAGTTATATAGAAATGTCATAAAAAAATTGGTTTTTTAGTTATAGAAATATTTATAGAAATGTTAGCAATTTTTCTATTTTTAGTTATATAAATATTAGAAATGTTATAAAAATGTTAGTTATATAATCAGAAATGTTAGAAATTTTAGAATTATTTTTAGTTAGATGAATTAGATTAATGTCAAATTTTTAGAATTTGCATATATATAGAATTTTAGTTATCACAATCCATTCATTTAAAAAATGTTACTTTTTGCGGGCATATAGTATTTGTTCTCGACGATATGCCCGGCCCGCATCCTCGCCGTTGACTCGTTCGCGACGACGTCCTGCTTCAGAGGACCCATGTCCGGGACTGGGCTCCGCCGGGCTGGCACTGGGAGGTGCTACCTGGAGGGGCGCGCCGCTTGGTGAGGAACCAGACCTCGGCTCCCGTCGTCGACCCTGATCTCCTTTGATGGCGTTCGCGTGGGCCACATTCGGTGCAGAGGGAGCCGGCACCTCCGGAGGTGGTGCGTCGCCGTGTCAGGGAGGAGGACGAGCACGTCCATCGCTACATGGCTGCTATGGAGGCCAAGTTCTCCAATACTTGGCAGGTTCTTTGGGCAGATGACCGGAGATATGATCCTGTGATGGTTCCTTCTCTTTTGGTGTCTGCTACCTCTTGAGCACTGCGTTGGATTTCCCCGAGGAGACGATGTTGCAGCAAAGTAGCGTAAGTGTTTCCCTCAGTTTTTGAGAACCAAGGTATCAATCCAGTAGGAGACCATGCACAAGACCCTCGTATCTACACAAAACGATAGCAACTCGCAACCAACGACTAGGGGTTGTCAATCCCTTCACGGTCACTTATGAGAGTGAGATCTGATAGAGATAATATTTTTGGTATTTTTGATAGATAGATGCAAAGTAAAAAGTAAAAGGCAAAGTAAAAACGAAGCAAGTAAATAAAGTGATAGAGATTGATATGATGAGAATAGACCCGGGGGCCATAGGTTTCACTAGTGGCTTCTCTCAAGAGCATAAGTATTCTACGGTGGGTGAACAAATTACTGTTGAGCAATTGACAGAATTGAGCATAGTTATGAGTATATCTAGGCAATGATCATGTATATAGGCATCACGTCCAAGACATGTAGATCGAAACGATTCTGCATCTACTACTATTACTCCACTCATCGACCGCTATCCAGCATGCATCTAGAGTATTAAGTAAAAACAGAGTAACGCCTTAAGCAAGATGACATGATGTAGAGGGATAAATTCATGAAATATGATAAAAAAAACCATCTTGTTATCCTCGATGGCAACAATACAATACGTGCCTTGCAACCCTTTTTGTCACTGGGTAAGGACACCGCAAGATTGAACCCAAAGCTAAGCACTTTTCCCATTGCAAGATAACTCAATCATACATAAAAGAATTCAGAGAAGAATCAAATATTTTCCATAGATAATACTGGATCATAAACCCACAATTCATCGGTCTCAACAAACACACCGCAAAAAGAAGATTACATCGAATAGATCTCCACGAGAGAGGGGGAGAACATTGTATTGAGATCCAAAAAGAGAGAAGAAGCCATCTAGCTACTAGCTATGGACCCGAAGGTCTGAAGTAAAGTACTCACACTTCATCGAAGGGGCTATGATGTTGATGTAGAAGTCCTCCGTGGTGGATGCCCCCTCCAGCGGAGCTCCAGAACAGGCCCCAAGATGGGATCTCATGGATACAGAAGGTTATGGCGGTGGAATTAGGTTTTTGGCTCCTGTTCTGGTCGTTCGGGGATACGTAGGTATATATAGGAGGAAGGAGTACGTCGGTGGAGCGTCGAGGGGCCCACGAGGTAGGGGGCGCGCAAAGGGGGGCACCCTCCACCCTCATGACCTCCTCTGGCACTGATTGGAGTAGGGTCCAAGTCTCCTGGATCACGTTCGGTTGGAAAATCACGATCCTGAAGGTTTCATTCCGTTTGGACTCTGTTTGATATTCTGTTTCTTCGAAATACTGAAGAAGGCAAAAAAACAGCAATTCTGGGCTAGGCCTCCGATTAATAGGTTAGTCCCAAAAGTAATATAAAAGTGGAAAATAAAGCCCAATATAGTCCAAAATAGTAGATAAAGTAGCATGGAGCAATAATAAACTATAGATACGTTGGAGACGTATCGAGCATCCCCAAGCTTAATTCCTGCTCGTCCTCGAGTAGGTAAATGATAAAAAATAATTTTTGATGCGGAGTGATACTTTGGCATAATTTCAATGTAAAACTTCTTAATTGTGATATGAATATTCAGATCCAAAAGATTCAAGACAAAAGTTCATATTGACACAAAAATAATAATACTTCAAGCATACTAATGAAAGCAATCATGTCTTCTCAAAATAACATGGCAAAAGAAGGTTCATCCCTACAAAATCATATAGTTATGCTATGCTTCATTTTCGTCACACAAAGATGTTCCCAACTTCTATACCCCCGATGACAAGCCAAGCAATTGTTTCATACTTAAATAATCTCAAACTTTTTCAACCTTCACGCAATACATGAGCGTGAGCCATGGATATAGCACTATGGGTGGAATAGAATATGATGATGGGAATTGTGTGGAGAAGACAAAAAAAGGAGAAATTCTCACACTGACGATGCTAATCAACGGGCTATGGAGATGCCCATCAATTGATGTCAACATGAGGAGTAGGGATTGCCATGCAACGGATGCACTAGAGCTATGAATGCTCAACAAAAGAAAACTAGTGGGTGTGCATCCAACTTGCTTGTTCATGAAGACCTAGGGCATTTGAGGAAGCCCATCGTAGGAATATACAAGCCAAGTTCTATAATGAAAAATCTCCACTAGTATAAAAAGACAACTTATGAGACTCACTACATGAAGAACAAGGTGCTACTTTGAAGCACAATATATGAGACTCACTACATGAAGAACAAGGTGCTACTTTGAAGCACAAGTGTGGAAAAAGATATAGTAGCATTGCCCTTTTTTTGGCCTTTCTCTTTTTTTTATTTGGGCAATGCTCTAATAATGATGATCATCACACTTCTATTGATTACAACATAAGGATTACAACTCGAAACTTAGAACAAGATATGACTCTATATGAATGCCTCCGGCGGTCTACCGGGATGGTGCAATGAATCAAGAGTGACATGTATGGAAAATAATGCATGGTGGCTTTGCCACAAATACGATGTCAACTACATGATCATGCAATGACAATATGACAAAAGTAATGTATGTCATGATGATGATGATGATGGAAGTTGCACGGGATGGCTATGGAAATGCCATAATAGGTAGGTATGGTGGCTGTTTTGAGGAAGATATAAGGAGGTTTATGGGTGATAGAGCGTATCGTATCACGGGGTTTGGATGCACCAGCGAAGTTTGCACCAACTCTCAAGGTGAGAAGGGCAATGCACAGTACCGAAGAGGCTAGCAAAGGTGGAAAGGTGAGAGTGCGTATAATCCATGGACTCAACATTAGTCAAAAGAACTCATATACTTATTGCAAAAATTTAGAAGTCATCAAAAATCAAGTACTACGCGCATGCTCCTAGGGGGATAGATTGGTAGGAAAAGACCATCGCTCGTCCCCGACCGCCACTCATAAGGATGCACAAGCCAGGTACACTTCATGTTTCAAATTTGTTACATAACTTTAACCATACGTGCATGCTACGGGACTTGCAAACTTCAACACAAGTATTTATCAAATTCATAATCACCCAACTAGCATGACTTTGATATTATCACCTCCATATCTCAAAACAATTATCAAGTATCAAACTTATCTTAGTATTCAACGCACTCAAAAGAAAGGTTCACATATCTTGAATACCAAGTATATTACCATTAAGAAAATTACAATGCTATTAATGACTCTCAAAATAATCTAAGTGAAGCATGAGAGATCAATAGTTTCTTTAAAACAAATCCACCACCGTGCTCTAAAGATATAAGTGAAGCACTAGAGCAAAAAGTATCACGCTCAAAAGATATAAGTGAAGTACTATGAGCAAAACTATCAAGCTCAAAAGATATAAGTGAAGCACATAGAGTATTCTAACAAATTCTAATTCATGTATGGCTCTCTCAAAAAGGTGTGTACAGCAAGGATGGCTGTGGTAAACTAACAAGCAAAGACGCAAATAATACAAGATGCTCCAAACAAAACACATATCATGTGGTGAATAAAAATATAGCTCCAAGTAAATTACCGATGGAAGTGGACGAAAAAGGGGATGCCTTCCGGGGCATCCCCAAGCTTTGACTTTTTGGTGTCCTTGGATTATCTTGGGGGTGCCATGGGCATCCCCAAGATTAGGCTCTTGCCACTCCTTGTTCCATAATCCATCAAAAGAATTCACCCAAAACTTGAAAACTTCACAACACAAAACTCAACAGAAATCTCGTGAGCTCCGTTAGAGAAAGAAAACAAAAGACTACTTCAAGGTACTGTAATGAACTCATTCTTTATTTATTTTGGTGTTAAACCTACTGTATTCCAACTTCTATATGGTTTATAAACTATTTTACTAGCCATAGATTCATCAAAATAAGCAAACAACACACGAAAAACAGAATCTGTCAAAAACAGAACAGTCTGTAGAAATCTGTAACTAACGCAAACTTCTGTAACTCTAAAAAATTCTACCAAAATAGGAAGTCCTGGAAAATTTGTTGATTGAATAGCAGCAAAAAGAATCAACGCAAAATAACGTTCCTGTGATTTAAGATAACTATATTCGTGCGCGCAAAGTTTCTGTTTTTCAGCAGAATCAAATCAACTATCATCGTAGGTTATCCTATAGGTTCTACTTGGCACAAACACTAATTAAAAGATAAAACCACATCCAAACAGAAAGATGGATTATTTATTCCTAAACAGAAGCAAAAACAAAAAACACAAAATAAAATTGGGTTGCCTCCCAACAAGCGCTACCGTTTAACGCCCCTAGCTAGGCATAATAGCAAGGATAGATCTAGGTATTGCCATCTTTGGTAGGCAATCCATAAGTGGCTCTCATGATAGATTCATATGGTAATTTTATTTTCTATCTAGGGAAGTGTTCCATACCCTTCTTTAAGGGAAATTGGAATCTAATATTCCCTTCCTTCATATCAATAATTGCACCAATCGTTCTAAGGAAAGGTCTACCAAGAATAATAGGACATGAAGGATTGCAATCTATATCAAGAATGATAAAATCTACGGGCACATAATTCCTATTTGCAACAATAAGAGCATCATTAATTCTTCCCATAGGTTTTTTAATAGTGGAATCCGCAAGATGCAAGTTTAGAGAGCAATCATCAAAATCACGGAAATCTAGCAACTCACACAAAGCTTTGGGAATAGTAGAGACACTAGCACCCAAATCACACAAAGCATGAAACTCATAATCTTTAATTTTAATTTTCATAGTAGGTTCCCACTCATCATAGAGTTTTATAGGGATAGAAACTTTCAACTCAAGTTTTTCTTCATAAGATTGCATCAAAGCATCAACGATGTGTTCGATAAAGGCTTTATTTTGACTATAAGCATGAGGAGAATCTAGCACGGATTGCAACAAGAAAATATAACCAATCAAAGAGCAATTTTCATAATTAAATTCCTTGAGATCCAAAATAGTGGGTTTAGCAACATCTAGGTTTTTATTTCTTTCAATCCCACTTTTATCAATTTCATCATCAAGATCTAGAAACTTCGGATTCTTAGCACGCCTTCTAGGTAAAGGAAGAGCATATTCAGTTTCATCAAGATTCATATTTCAAAACAAGGATTTAATGGGGGACACATCAATAACTTTTAGATCTTCATCTTGATTTTCATAGGAATTGGAAGAACACGCTTTAATAAAGGCATCTTTGGAAGCACGCATCCTAGTGGTTCTTTCCTTGCACTCATCAATGGAAATTCTCATGGCTTTGAGAGACTCATTGATATCATGCTTAGGAGGAATAGATCTAAGCTTTAAAGAATCAATTTCAAGAGAAATTCTATCAACGTTCCTAGCCAAATCATCAACTTTAAGCAATTTCTCTTCAAACAAAGCATTAAAATTCTTTTGTGAATTCATAAACTCTTTAACACTACTCTCAAATTCAGAGGGCATCTTATTAAAATTTCCATAAGAGTTGTTGTAGGAATTTCCATAATTATTAGAAGGATTACTAGGATAAGGCCTAGGATTAAAATTCCCTCTATAAGCGTTGTCTCCAAAACTATTCCTACCAACAAAATTCACATCCATAGATTCATTACTATCCTCAAGCAAAGTAGACAAAGGCATATCATTGGGATCAAGAGGAGTATTTTTAGGAGCAAACATCTCCATAAGTTCATCCATCTTTTCACTCAAAACATTGATTTCTTCTATAGCATGCACTTTTTTACTAGAAGATCTTTCGGTGTGCCATTGAGAATAATTAGCCATAATATTATCAAGCAATTTGGTAGCATCCCCTAACGTAATTTCCATAAACATGCCTCCCGCGGCCGAATCTAAAAGATTTCTAGAAGCAAAATTCAATCCAGCATAAATTTTTTGTATGATCATCCATAAATTCAAACCATGAGTAGGGCAATTGCGAAGCATTAATTTCATTCTTTCCCAAGATTGGGCAACATGCTCATGATCAAGTTGTTTAAAATTCATGATAACGTTCCTAAGAGTGATAATCTTAGCGGGAGGAAAATACTTAGAGATAAAAGCATCTTTGCACTTGTTCCAAGAATCAATACTATTTTTAGGCAAACATGAAAACCAAACTTTAGCATGATCTCTAAGCAAAAACAGAAATAACTTCAATTTGACAATATTATTATCCGTATCTTTCTTCTTTTGCATATCACACAAATCAACAAAATTGTTTAGATGAGTAGCGGCATCTTCACTAGGAAGGCCGGCAAATTGATCTTTCATAACAAGATTCAACAAAGTGGTATTGATTTCACAAGACTCGTCATTATTAAGAGGAGCAATTGGAGTACTAAGGAGATCATTATTATCGGTATTCGAGAAATCACACAATTTGGTATTATCTTGCGCCATGGAAACAAGTAATCCAACACACAAGCAAACAGAAATGCAACGGGAAAAAGGAAAATGGGAAAGAGAGGTCGAGATTGGGAAAGAGAGGGCGAATAAAACGGCAAGGGTGAAGTGGGGGAGAGGAAAATGAGAGGCAAATGGCAAATAATGTAATGCGAGAGATAGGGATTGCGATGGGTACTTGGTATTGTTGACTTGCTTGCGTGAGCCTCCCCGACAACGACGCCAGAAATTCTTCTTGCTACCCCTTGAGCATTGCGTTGGATTTCCCCGAAGAGGAGAGGATGATGCAGCAAAGTAGCGTAAGTATTTCCCTCAGTTTTTGAGAACCAAGGTATCAATCCAGTAGGAGACCACGCACAAGTCCCTCGTACCTACACAAAACGATAGCAACTCGCAACCAATGCTTAGGGGTTGTCAATCCCTTCACGGTCACTTACGAGAGTGAGATCTGATAGAGATAATATTTTTGGTATTTTTGATAGATAGATGCAAAGTAAAAAGTAAAAGGCAAAGTAAAAACAAAGCAAGTAAATAAAGTGATAGAGATTGATATGATGAGAATAGACCCGGGGGCCATAGGTTTCACTAGTGGCTTCTCTCAAGAGCATAAGTATTCTACGGTGGGTGAACAAACTACTGTTGAGCAATTGACAGAATTGAGCATAGTTATGAGTATATCTAGGCAATGATCATGTATATAGGCATCACGTCCAAGACAAGTAGATCGAAACGATTCTGCATCTACTACTATTACTCCACTCATCGACCGCTATCCAGCATGCATCTAGAGTATTAAGTAAAAACAGAGTAACGCCTTAAGCAAGATGACATGATGTAGAGGGATAAATTCATTCAATATGATAAAAACCCCATGTTGTTATCCTCGATGGCAACAATACAATACGTGCCTTGCAACCCTTTCTGTCACTGGGTAAGGACACTACAAGATTGAACCCAAAGCTAAGCACTTCTCCCATTGCAAGAACTACCAATCTAGTTGGCCAAACCAAAAAGGATAATTCGAAGAGACTTGCAAAGATAACTCAATCATACATAAAAGAATTCAGAGAAGAATCAAATATTTTCCATAGATAATACTGGATCATAAACCCATAATTCATCGGTCTCAACAAACACACCGCAAAAAGAAGATTACATCGAATAGATCTCCACGAGAGAGAGGGAGAACATTGTATTGAGATCCAAAAAGAGAGAAGAAGCCATCTAGATACTAGCTATGGACCCGAAGGTCTGAAGTAAACTACTCACACTTCATCGGAGGGGCTATGGTGTTGATGTAGAAGCCCTCTGTGGTGGATGCCCCCTCCGGCGGAGCTCCGGAATAGGCCCCAAGATGGGATCTCATGGATACAGAAGGTTGCGGCGGTGGAATTAGGTTTTTGGCTCCTCTTCTGGTCCTTCGGGGATACGTAGGTATATATAGGAGGAAGGAGTATGTCGGTGGAGCGTCGAGGGGCCCACGAGGTAGGGGGCGCGCCCAGGGGGGCGCCCTCCACCCTCGTGACCGCCTCTGGCATTGCTTGGAGTAGGGTCCAAGTCTCCTGGATCACGTTCGGTTGGAAAATCACGATCCCGAAGGTTTCATTCCGTTTGGACTCCGTTTGATATTCTGTTTCTTCGAAATACTGAAAAAGGCAAAAAACAGCAATTCTGGGCTGGGCCTCCGGTTAATAGGTTAGTCCCAAAAGTAATATAAAAGTGGAAAATAAAGCCCAATATAGTCCAAAACAGTAGATAAAGTAGCATGGAGCAATCAAAAATTATAGATACGTTGGAGACGTATCAGTGTCCACCGCCCGCGCCCCAGGAACCGCGAGTGGCCTAGTTTCTTCTGTAGTACTCGATCTTTATTAGGTACCTAGCCAGTGATGTATTCGATATATAATATTCGAGATGATGTATTCGAGATTATATATATAATTCGAGACGATGATGTATTCGAGATTATATATTAATCGAGACGATGCATATAATATGTACTATATATATGATTCAGTTTTTCCTTATTGATTGCATCCATGCATTGTAATTTGAATACTAAATTGTTTTATATTTCTTCTCTATTAGTTAAGTAAAAGCTATGGCGGACAATACCGGCAGAGAGAGAGAAGAGGAATTGTTCGACATCATACACAGCCCTCATAGGCTAGATGGTCTGAATGAAGCAGATGACGGCTCCCAATATCTGAACAATACCGGAGAGGGTGATGAAAAGATATTCGATCTCGACGACCGAGCTGATGAAGTCATGAACTATGATTATGATTATGATGACGCAGACAATGTTTATGATGACACAGACAATGATGATCTTCAAGTAACAAAGACTACCGGCGAGGTATATTTATATAAGCAGGCATCATGGTGATCATCACATGTTTTTTTTATTTGAAGATATATTAACGAATCGATCTTTCTTCTTTCAGCCCTCTGGATCGAGCAAATCTGCTTCTACAGACAGCAGGACAAAGCGAGGTCCGGGAAGAAAGTTGAAGGAGGGTCTAAAGTACAACATCGAATCCACCAAACCTAGTGGCGAACCCCTCACGCCTAAGAACATTGCGAACAAGTGGACTTGTCAGTGCGGAGTTCTTGTGAAGGACCAACTCCCGATCTCCATTCAAGAATGGAAAGAGCCAAAAACTAAACGTCCAGGTGTTACTTGGGTCGACAACAGAGCAAAAAAAGCCCTTTGGGAATCTCTGATGGAACATTTCACCCTACCAGATTATTTCACTGAAGTAGATGTGGAGAAAGTCAAGGGTGTTGCTCTTAAGAAGATGGCAATTGCATTCAACACCCACAAGAAAACTGTATGGGCCAACTACCTCGCTGCAGAAAGGAAGACTCCAGAGTTCACGGGAACACTGGAGAAGCAAAGAGAACACTGGGCGATTTCGTGAAATTCAAGGAATCAGAATTATCTAAGGAACAGTCGATAAAAAACAAGGCCAATGCCGCAAAAAAGACGCAGTTCCATAGGCTGGATCCAGGTGGCTACGCGGTGGGAATGCCTAAGTGGGATACGTCTGAGCAAGAGATGGAGGATGCAGGGGTCACTCCGGTTACTAGGAGCTGCCCCCCCAGGTGCAGAACTTGGTTCTATGCGCATGGGGGGGCGTTGGACCCGAATACAGGCCTAGTTTCGCAGAAGGCAAGTCCAAAAGTAGCCGAACAAAAGATACTTGACGCAATAGAAGAAGCTCGAACGGGGGTGTTCACGCCCAACAGAGAGAACGACGAACTTACACGCGCCCTGGGAAATCCTAAACACCCGGGAAGAACACGAGGCAAGGGCGTTATTCCCTGGTATGAGGGATTTTCAGAATGGAACGAGGACTACAGGTCCCATGCAAGAAAGAAGATGGAGGAGAAGAAGAGGAAGTAGGACGCAGAACGCCTTCAAGGCCTAGAAGCAAGGCACGCGGACTTGGCACTCAAATTCCAGTAGCAGCAGCAGCAGATCGACTCACTTAGCCAGGAAAGGGGGTCTCAGCAGCGGCAACAGCAAGCGGATGATCGTCCAGCATTGGATAGCAATCCATGCTGAGAAGCAGCGTTGGTTCTGCCCCGGGTGACACACTGCTGGATACATACCTTGTGGATGACATCATAGAGAACACTAATTGTGAGCTACACTCCAAAATGAAGAACATATCCATGAAGGTGGCGAACGACATTGCTTTTACAATTACCCCCGAAGCAACCTTCCATTGCACCCTGATTCCAGAGGGCTATGCTCATGTCTTGGTTGATGAAGTGGTGGACCCATATTCGGGGCTGCAGCTTGACATTCCTGGAGGTGAAGACAAGCGCACTCTGGGAGAGGCCATACATCGTATCATCCTATGGAGAAAGGATTGCATCATCTTTCGAAGTCCACCGACACCGCGTCGTCTGCCGACTCCTCCTCGAAGTCCGCCATCGAGTCAGCAGACTCCCGCTCCTCCAAGTGCACGAACGCGTGAGCCGACTCCTCCTCGAAGTCCGCCACCTCCTCCAAGTCCCCGAACGCGTGAGCAGACTCCTGCTTCATGTCCGGCACAGCGTCAGGCCACTCCTCTGGTTTCAAGTCCGACACCGTGTCAGGCCACACCTCCTGCTTCATGTCCGGCACAGCGTCAGGCCACTCCTCCTGCTCCAACTCAGCCACGTCAGTCGTCTCCGCCGTCTCAGCAATCGCAGAAGAGACACGCCGCAACTATGGTGCGTAGCGGTACGAGTCGAGGTAGTTCAGGAAGTATAGACGGAGACAAGCGATATAAATATGGTTCAAGCCTCGCTCCTCTTCCTCAGAGGCCTTATGACATGACCGACGAGCAAAACACAGCCATAGTGCAGGCCCAAGTGGACGCCCATTTTGCACAGAAACCGGCACCGCCGCCAAGGGAGAAAGTGCCTGAGGAAAAGATTGACCACTTCATTCCTATGGCTAGAGCACCAGCTCCCAAGCCTGTTGACTCAGACTATGAGCGCCAAATCAGGAAGTCACATCGAGCACGACTACAGAAGGAAGCAAGCTCGAGCTCGAGCCAACAAGCAGCGGGCAAAAAATGTGGGAAAACCGTTCCCCAGCTGGGAGAACAGGCGGCGCAATCAATCCCCCCGCTTGTTGTGCCAACAACACATGAGAGGAGGACGCGCGCCCAATATTATTGTGGGAAAACCGTTAACATTCCCCAGTTGGGCGATGTGGTAATAATGGAGGAGCATATAATGCAGGCTGAAATGCTCAAGATCTCTGTTGGACAACTCCTCGAAATCGAGCCCATGTCTCCGCTTAGAGAGGAGGAAATAAAACAAAAATATGTCCGGGGCCAACCTTTGGTCGAGCCAGACAAGGTCAAGAACCTCCCAACGAGAATGTATGAATTGCATCAATGGTACATGAACATTACCAAGATTTCCAATCGAGAGTCCCTCATGGTGAATGTCAAGAAGGAGCATTACTTCCATGAGAAACCTCTGTCCGTTGAGTATTCAGAACTATTTCAGTTATACAATCAAGACGCACTCGACAAATCTATCGTCAGTTGCTACTGTCTGTAAGTGATTTCTTTCTGTAATTTAAGTCTCAAGCTAGCAGTGATCATTTTGATCAATCATTACATGTAATTATCCTCACTATATACTCTTTTCTGTGGTATTATATGCAGGATGAAGATGTATGAAATGAAAAAATCTGGACGCTATGGCATTGGGTTCATTGACCCAAATACCATTAATGAGTACACATGAACTCTTTCAACTTGTCGAGATAGTTTAGAGGAAAGCATGCTGGAGTTCTTCAAGCGCCTCAATTCCAGTGAAGATATACTACTTCCTTACAACTTCCTGTGAGTCACACTGTCTTGTACTACAAATTCTGTTTTTGCTTACTAGATGTTAATAATTAAGTATATAGGTTTATGATAGTTGATTAGTGTTATGCACATGCCCCTTAATTAAGACATGCAAACATGTGCGCATGTCGTTTCCACTGGATCTTGTTAGACATTAAAGTTGACAAAGGAACAGTTGAAGTACTGGACTCACTGCTGAAAGAAGAAAAAGACCACCATCGTGAAGGCGATAGTCAACAGGTAATTTCAATCATTATTAACTATATCTCGGCCTATTTAGTTTGTCATTTCCTGATATGAACTATTTAATAACCCCTTTATTAATTTTCTTTGCCAGCGGGCAGGGCTTGGGCAAAGTTCATCAAGGTGACTCCAGGCAAATGGGCAAAAAAGCTGTTTTGGTATCGACCAAAGGTAATTAATTAAGTAGTAATCTTTTTAATTCTTGTTTCAATACCATTAATTAATTATCATACTTGATTAATCATTATCTGATTCAATTCCATTCTCGTAAAGGCCCTGAAGCAGGCGCCGGGGAATGATCTGTGTGCATTCTATGTTTGCGAGAACATTCGCATGATGACGTCCGAAAGGAGCAGATCTCAAAGACAGGACTGGGTACGTTTTTCAGAAACTAGTCACACCATTATCGATATCTAATCACACAACTAATACACATGCATATTGATCTCCTTCTTAACAGTTCAGAGAGGTGCGGGAGCAGCTCCTACCAGCGGAGCACATACTAGCACTTCAAGAGGAAATAGCGGGATTTTTGCTCCACCAGGTCATAGATTCCAAAGGAGAATACTATTACCCGCTACCGCCCCCATGAACCACTTGTCATCGTGCTCCGAAGGCACCAAGGCAACATGTAGGAGAAATTGTATATGTATATACATGTGTATGTGTGAATAATTAATGGTGTTGGTTGTGAGACATTCGATGATATATATTTATATATATATATGCGGTTCTACGTACTAGAAAATCTATTTATATATATGTATAACATGTACAATTTATAGTATCGTAAAATACCAGCAAACAAAAAAGAATTAAATGAAAAACACAAAATTAATGGAAAAAAACCAACCCCCAGTACCGGTTGGTGTTACCAACCGGTACTAATGGTCTACCAGCACCCGGGCCTGGCCCGTGCCACATGGTGGCACTTTAGCGTCGGTTCGTGCCGAACCGGTAGTAAGGGGGGGAAGGGGGCTTTAGTCTCCACTCTTTAGTGCCGGTTGTAGAACCGGCACTAAAGGCCCTTATGAACCGGTGCTAAAGCCTGATTCTGCACTAGTGTTCCCATATAGGTACTTGGGATTACAGCTAGCAATCCGGAAACTAACCAGAGCAGAGTGGCAGCCTCTGCTAGATAGTGCGAAGAGATTCATCCCCGCGTGGCAGAGATGTCTCATCCAAAGACCAGGGCGCCTCATCTTGGTCAAATCAGTAATTGCAACAAAACCAATCCACCATTTCATAGTCATGGATGCACCTTCTTGGGTGTTTGAGGGGTTGGACAAGTGGATGTGTGCACTTTTTTGGGCCGGAAAGGACAAAGTAAACGGAGGGCGGTGTGTCGTTGCGTGGAACACCATCTGCATGCCTACCTGTTTTGGTGGTCTGTGCGTCAAAAATCTGAAGTTGCGGGCTTTGGCTCTCCGGGTACGATGGGAATGGCTGCGGAGAACGGATCCTATTAGACCATGGCAAGCAATTCCTATGATCAAAGATAAAGAAGCCAGACAAGTATTTGATAGCCTCGTGTGTATTCGGGCCGGAGAGGGAAGCAAGGTATTATTCTCGAGAGACCAGTGGATCCACGGCTTCGCTATCAAGGACATAGCCCCGATGATATATGGGTATGTGGACAAGCGCACGAGAAACCGTAGAACGGTGAGGCAGGCCATGATGAATGGGAGTTGGATACAGGATGTGACGGGCGATCTGTCATTCACGGCTCACATACAGCTTATGCAGCTCAATCATGCCATCCACTCCGCCATCCGGGATGAGAGCACGGCTGATGTATTTAATTGGCCAAGTGATGCCTCAGGAGTCTACACGGCCAAATCGGCTTACCGGAGGCTGTGTATGGGGATGGAACGAGCACCGTTCGACGCTTGCATATGGAGGAGCTGGGCACCGCTCAAGTGTAAGATCTTCGCGTGGTTGGCCACACAACACCGGCTATGGACATCAGATTGACGCGCAAGGCATGGATTGCAAGATCATACATTTGTTTGCTACACATGCCTGCAAGATGAAGACACTGTTGAGCACATCCTCATATAATGTGTGTATGCTGGAGAGGTCTAGGAAGGATGCCTTGACTTACTTCAAATCAATGTGAGGAGGCCAACACACATGACGATTCACTTCAAATCAATACGGCACAAGAGCTCAAGGCCAACATTACCAATGAGCTCTCTGTATGGAAGAGAGCGGGTGTTGGAGTAGGAGGATTAGAATGTTTTGTGAGAGAGTAGGCTTGGTGTGTTAGGCGTTGGTGTGTGGTGGGTTCTAAACTTGCAACGTTGTTTGCATCCTTCATCAGTTGTTGTATATGTCTTTTCTGTCTTCTATAAAAGTATGATACGCCACTGACGTACTCTCGAAAAAAATGTCGTTGTCTTCACACGCCGGCTTCGTCCCTGATTCCAAAGGTCGCCATCCAAAACTTGATCGAAGACTTTCTCACGTGAACTTGACAAATCCTGCGCTGCCTCGGGCTCGGATAGATGATCATCTGCTTTGTTTTTTGCCTGCCGGGGAGGTGTGTGACGCCTGAGCCCTTATATGGCTATTTAGCAAGTTAACACGGCAGGGAAACACGGCCAATGCAGGGTGATTGGATGCCGGAGATTGAGTCCCTAAACTTTAACTTTAGTTGGCTTATTAAATTTAATATAAAGTCGGGCGCTGTCTAAAAAAACATTTGACAGTGTGGAGGGCTCAGGTATAAATACCCTCCTCCCTCTGCAGCGTCACTCCACAACAACTTCACAGACAACAACTCAGATAGTAGATCGACCGATCCACCATGGATGAATCCAAGTGGTTGCGCCTCGGCGGTCGGCTACTTCCTTAGTGGCATGCTGACGGTCGGCACTGCAACTCTCGCCTTGTGAGTCTCGATTCAGACAACCATAGCGGTCCAAGCAGCAAGAAATTTCCAATTAGATCAAACGTATAGGCATACTACGTGATTGTTAATTTTTTTTGCGGGAAAGAGGATTTCATTCATCAAGTAATATGATTACACTCAGCGGCAATGATGCTCGCGATCTCGTCGGGAGGGTTACGCAGCCAAACAGCAGTCCGCTGTTGAGTACGTCCCAAATGGGCGAGAGTGTGGCTAGCGAGATTTACACTACGCTTAATCTTTTGTAACTGGATCCTTCTTTCTTGAGCTAGCAGGGATCTAATCTCCATGACTCTATGAGTGTGAGCTGACCGATCTTTCCCCACAGCAGAGATCAAATGTAGCGCATCCGCACAATCGCTCTCTACCACAAGGTCCAATTCTGTCCAACTGAGCGCCAATGTTATGCCTTCGTGAATTGCAGCTAGTTCAGCCTCCAGTGCATCCACACAATTCACAAGGTCTCTGGTTGCAGCGAGCATCACAGCCCCATTGTGATCACGAAGTATCATACCGGCACCTGCTGTACCATCTAAGGCCACGAACGATCCGTCGACATTCAGCTTGGCATAGCCAATCGCTGGAGGCATCCAGTGCTCCACACGCATCATTGGCTTTGGCTCCCAAACATGTTCCCCAAAGTAATCAACAATTTGTTTACCTTTGATCTGATCAGCCTGAGGGTGTTGCTGCAGCGACAAGATCGATGTGACGTAACTAGCGAGGAAGCGGCGAGAGACCTCAATGGGGATCGCCGGCTTCTGGTGGGTTATTTCATTATGCACATACCAAGCCCGCCACATAATCATCAGGGCCATGACTCTCTGAGGTTCAGTCAGCTTGTCTAGGAGGCGGAATATCCAATCCGGCTCTGAATCCTGAAGGTCGACATCATTAGGAAGATCCCAAACTTCTCGCATTGCATTCCATAGACCAGCCGCATGGGGACATCGAATAAGGGCATGGTGAGCATCTTCAAGAGCACTACCACAAATAGTACAAGCTTGGACATGCACCATATGTTTAACTTTCTGGGTTGCTTCCATGGCCAAAGCTTCATGTGCAGCCTTCCACGCAAATATGCGTACTTTGGGCGGTGCCTGACTCTTCCAGATGAGATCCCAAACAAGACGTCGACCATCAGGGCGCATACTCGAGGCCCCTTGATCATTGGCGGCCATATTTTCCTGTAAGGCAAGAGAGTATGCACTCTTAACTGAAAACAATCCACGCTTGTCAGGAAACCAAGCCACAAAATCAGATTCCAACCGTGGAGAGGGCATGATTTTCAGAATCTCAATAACATCAGCGTGACAAAAGTGTTGTTGTAAGAGCCCTCTGTTCCAAGATCCATCTGTATTCAATAGTTCAGCAACCCACTTCAGACGACACCGTCGTTTCCGCGTGATGGGGCGGCATGAAGTACCACGGGGTATCCATGGGTCTCTCCAGATCCGGACCTTTGCACCATTGCCGATACGCCAGATGATCCCTTTCTTTAACAACTCAAGGCCAAACTCGATGGCTTTCCATGTAGATGATGCATTTCCCGTGAATACTGTATCCACCAATGGGCCATTGGGATAATACTTTGCCCTTAGGACTTTGGCGCATAAACTATCAGGATATTCAATTAATCTCCATGCCTATTTAGCCAACAAAGCCTGGTTGAAGAGCTGTAGGTCTCGAAAACCCATACCACCACAAGCTTTTGGCCTGATCATACAATCCCAAGAAATCCAGTGAGTGCGTCGTTTATTTTTGCTAGCACCCCACCAAAACTCTCTTATCATTTTCATAAGATCTTCACATAGACCCGCAGGAAGTTTAAAGACCCCCATCAAATAGGTTGGCAAGGATTGCCCAACTGCCTTGATAAGGATTTCTTTTCCACCGCTAGAAAAATCACCCCATTGTACCATTCTTTTTAGGAGCTTCTCTTGAATGCTCTGGAACTTTCCTCGAGTCATCCGGCCCTCTGGTGTTGGGAGGCCCAAATATTTTGGCTCGAATTCAACTTGTGTGACCTGTAGTACAGCCCGGACCTCCTCTTGTGCATCGCTTGGGCAAGCTTTCCCAAACATCAGGGAGCATTTATCAACATTAACCAGCTGGCCCGTCCCTTGCGCATATGTATTGATCACTTGCTGCACCCTCAAGGCTTGCTCGGCCTCTGCCTTAAAGAAGAGCAATGTATCGTCGGCGAATAACATATGAGAGATACCAGGGGCCCTGCGACATACTTTCAAAGGCACAATCTGATTATCATTGATCTCTTTCTGAAGTAAAGCTGAGAGACCATCCGCGACAAACAAAAATAGGAAAGGCGACAAGGGATCGCCTTGGCGCAGACCACGGGTAGGGATAAACGAATCCAGCAAGGTTCCATTGAATTTAACTGAGTAGCTCACCGTGGTCACACATGTCATGATCCAACTGATCCATCGGTGAGAGAAACCTAAGCCTTTCATCGCCTTCTCAAGGAAGCCCCAGTCCACGCGATCATATGCCTTTGACAGGTCAATTTTGTAAGCACAAAAATTCTTACCCGGATTTGTGTTCTGCTCAATAAAATGGAAGCACTCAAAAGCCACCAGCGCATTATCTGTAATAAGCCTTCCAGGGACGAACGCACTTTGGTTCACCGAAATAATATCACCAAGTATAGGCTTCAAGCGATTAGCTAAGCATTTTGCAATCACCTTATAGAGCACAGTACACAGACTAATAGGCCGAAATTCTCGCAAACTTGATGGCTGATCCACCTTGGGAATAAGAACAATAGCAGTATGATTGATGTTGGCCGGCATATTACCTGTTACAAAGAACAACTTAACTGCTGCGATGATCTCTTCTTTCATGATACGCCAATTTCTCTGATAAAACCTCGCAGGGAATCCATCTGTACCTGGAGCCTTAAGTGGCCCAATTTCAAAGAGAGCATCAGAAATTTCTTTATCAGAGAATTCTTTGCACAAAGCATCGTTCATATCCACTGAGACCTTTTTTTCAAACAGATTCACAATGTCACTCGGATTAAGGTTGGGGTCTTGACTAAACAACTCTTGAAAGAAACGAGTAGCTAAGTCCTCCATCTCGGCCGTAGAGGACACCCAACTGCCATCATCCTTCTGTAATTTCACAATCTTATTCTTTTTCGCACGCCACACTGCTTTCTTGTGAAAAAACTTTGTATTACGATCCCCCTCTTTGAGCCAGTTGACTCTAGAACGCTGCAGCCAAAGCATTTCTTCTTTATATAAGAGTTCATCTAGCTTAACTGACACCTTCCTCACTTCTCTGCTATTAGCCCCATTTAGTAGTAGACTGTTCAGTTCACTACGGACCAGCTCAAGCTCTTTCAGGATATTCCCAAACTTACTCTTACTCCAGTCCTGCAGCGATCTCATCACATTCCCTAAGCACCCCTGGATAGCTCCCAGGTTACTCTTATCCCCAACCTCGGCCCATACCTTTTCAATAAATTCTGGCAGGTCGGACGCTCTCTCCCAAAAGAGTTCATATTGTCTGCATCGGCGCTTGTTTTGGACTGGTTGTTCTCCCTGAAGACGAACTAGCAGGATACAATGATCTGAGCGGGATGAGACAATATGTTCCACCGATGCATCTGCAAACATGTCTCTCCAATTGCCGTCAGCAACAACCCGATCGAGCCTTACCTTCACATTCTTTCTCGCACCTCTCTTATTATCATAAGTGAAAGGGACACCTTTAAATCCCAAGTCTGTGAGCTCACACTCATCAAGGACATCTCTGAAGGCCGCCATTTGCCATTCCGCCCGACGAGTAAAGGAAAAGTGTTCAAACTGCCAACGGGCTTCATTGAAATCGCCCATTACGGTCCATGGAAGGTCTGATTTTACTTTGAGTTGCCGAAGAGTGTCCCACATTAAGTGTCTATTTTCCACCTTGGGCTCCCCGTAGACACACGTTAACCTCCATGTGGCTGTACCCGGACCAACACCAACATATACATCGATGTATCTTGCAGTGATCTCTTTTATTTCAACATGTAGGTGTTCGTCCCAGAAGAGAGCCAGCCCTCCGCTAAATCCTACACTACTAACTCCAGCAAATCCTCTCAGGCCCAAACGATTGCATAAACGCTGAACTTTCTCTTTGGCTTGTCTAGTCTCAGATAAAAAGATGAATCGGGGGTGATGCACTTGATTAAGGGACACCAGTTCGTGGACTGTCCGAGCTCCGCCGACCCCGCGACAATTCCACACCAAGCAGTTCATTGCCCCTACTGTTGTTGTCGCGTTCGATTGTGGCGGCGATGTATCTCTAGGATTCCTGTTAGAGCCACCAGGGTCAAACTGAGTATCTGCTGGTGAAAGGACGCTGCCATCCACTCCCACATCTGCTTCTCCTGCGTGGCTGCCGCTATCTGATTTGGAGTTCATACTCCTGCCCACACCCGTCACCTGTGCAGAGCTTCTCGAATTCGCGGGTCTAGCGGACGAGGCCGCACTGGCGGCCGGAGCCGCAATGGTGGACGAGGCCGCACTGGCGGACAGAGCCGCAATGGCGGACGAGGCCGCACTGGCGGACAGAGCCGCAACATGGCCGCCCCGGGGATGGCCTCCCCGTGCGGAGATAGCGCCGTCCTCGCCGGCGGTGGGCGTGCGTGGTGGCGGCGGCTGGGCGTTGCCCCGTCTCCGCCAAACCCTAGAAAAACGCTTCATTCACTAAGAAGTATGCAGAGACTTTACGTGATTGTTAAATTACTAATCAAACTCATACAGAGAAATTACAAAAAAAAATCCAAAAAATGCTGCCCCCAATTTAACTCTGTACATGCAACACTGCTGCACAAGGAGGATCCAGTAGTTCAATGTTGCAACCACACGACACTTAAAAAAATTCTTTAGCTAAATCATACGAAGCGGGGCTGACGGCTGCGACGGGGTGGTCAACCTGGCAATGGCGAAGAGCAGAAGACGACGGCCTCAGGCGCACCCTTGTTTCCCTCCTCGGTAGGTTGTTTGCCAGCGGTGTGCTCAGATCAGAGGCAAATTCCTCCTCGACGTCGGCATCGAGGTTGTTTGTCGGCGGCAATCCCCCTGGTTCATGGGTGGAATAGGGGGCAGCCATGACAGAGCGTAGGCTTGGGGGGCTGGTTGGGGGGGGGGGGGGGCACGGCCCCCTCAGCCTTCAGCTATGCTCTGCTCCTCGACCTTGGCAACCGCCACGACCAAATACTCTGTTGCGTCAACGACCAAGGGCAATGCAGATCAGGGGTGACTGGATGCCGGAGATGGAGGCGGGTGTGGCGGCGGTAGCTTATGTGGCCGGCGCTGCCGTTCCCCTGCTCGCCAGCGTGAGCTCCTCTTTCCACCCGGCCGTGATTGCGGGCGCCACCGTCGCCGGCTTCGCTGCGGTTGGATTCTACTCCCTCCGTTCGGAATTACTTGTCTCGAAAATGGGTGTATCTAGAACTAAAATACGTCTAGATACATCCACTACTGCGACAAGTAATTCCGAACGGAGGGAGTACTCTGTTAAGATCGCGGGACGAACGGCCACGGTGGGAGCGATCCGTCTCGCTGCATGCGGCATGGCGACCCTCGCTCAGCCGGGTACTTTATTTTGCTCGAACTTCCCCGTCTTTTCCATGAGAAGGCGTGAGTGTGTTCTTGCATGTCTTCTGCCAGCCATATGTGCTCTGCCAATATAGGTTCTAGTCTAGTTCCCCGATATAAACGATGATTCCTTTAGAAAATCCAAGCGGTTTCTTATGTATACTAGTAGAATGCCCATGCGTTATCACGGGCTTTTTAGTTGTTTGTTCTGATTGCATATGTATACATGTATTGCTGTATATAACTCGATGAATTTTTGGTCCCTTACACAACATCGTGTCAACACCCTTATCGATGGATTTTTCTTGAACATCGGCATAATACATCTCCATCACTCTCATACTCTGCAAAAATAAGCATATAAAAATACATTTTTTTTGTATTATCATGTGCAAAAAATATATAAAGAAGAACAATTATGTGTATGCATCTCTTCCAATTGTATAAGACTCGATCAATTTTCAGTCCATCCATCATAAAGCTTTTTCAATCGATATTTTGAAAGCATCATCCAAAGCCATCAGTTTTTATCTATATTCTATAAAAGTGAATATATATAAACACATATTAGATAAGCCCATATATAATATATATTCATTTTCCCTCAAAAATATATTCATTGGCCAACTGCTCGCTTCAAGCAGGTGACCGTTTTATGTCGGAGTAAGTGGCATCGTGTTTTTTAGTATAGTGACTCGCATCCCAATTTTAGTAAACTATAATAGACTCACCTGTAAATCACTTGTTGGTAATTATGCTTCATAAATGACTTGCTAGAGTATGTGATATTTTTTGCTATGTAAAAAGGATGTGACATTAATTTCCCTTGTAGCAAACAATCGCTTTTCCCTAAGAAAAGAAAACAACCGCTATGTTTTTTCCCATCTTAAAAAAGCAGTCCACTCTCGGATTCTCACCGCATGGCACAATGCTCACACTCACATCTCATGACCCTGGCCTGCTCTCTTCGCCACATCGTCGTTGCTGCCTTTTCTCCCCTCCACGGCATCTCACTGCCGCCTCCCCACAACGCCACATCATTCAGCCCGCACCTCCTTTCATGATTGTCTCTTCTTCCCTCCACGGCGCCCTCCTCCTCTCCTTGGCACCCCAGGCCGATTCCTGGTGCCAAGGAATGCACACTATCATAGCTGAGACCAGCACAATGTGCTTTTGCTGCCATGATATACAACATGATATATATCCGAAAATGATATATATATCATGCATTTTTCGCCTCTTTTTTTCTTTTAAAAATATTGTCGAGATATGTGCCCGTGAGTTGCCACGAGGCCAAAATTTATTGGGAGAAATCCTGAAGAGAATCGGCCAAACTTTATTGGGACAAATCCTGAAGAGAATCAATAACCGGTGCCCCGCACCGGCTCACTCTCCGTGGAAACTGTCAGTTTGCAGAATTGGAGTGCGGTGACGACCTACTACGGTACATCTCCAGCTCCACCCCCACTCATGATCAGCTTGCTCTGCCATCTATAGAGTTGTACACTATCTCTTGAAACATGGTGTGAATAAATCAGAAGGCCGGAACAAGAATTAACTTAGATTCTGGATCATAGGAGAAGAAAGTTGTAATGTGGTATAAAATGCTAATACAATCCTGTATATAGTATAGCCTAATTTCTAACTATTCTATGTAGCATACTGCAGTACGAGGAGACACGATATAATGATCCCACAGTCACACATCGGTTTATACAATGAGAGGTTCAAGCCCGAGCCCAAAGTAGAAAGGCATGTAGTTATGCATCTCTAACCATTACGCAGGTCTCTAAAAATCATTCCCTGGTGTTGTGCGAGCACCAATTGGCCATAGTCGGGTGGATCCTGTTGGATACACTCTCCCACAACCTAGCATTATAGCTTCCTCCGTTCCCAAATATAAGTCTTTTCTGAGATTTCAATATGGACTACATACGGGTGAGATTTCAATACAGTCACCCGTATGTAGTCTATATTGGAATCTCTAAAAATACTTATATTTAGGAACAGAGGGAGTATGTATCAAGAGCAACATTTTGAGTCAACAGCTCGTGTAATCTACCATAGAACCATTTGATAAATATAAGTTTATTACAGTACCATATAGAGTGAAAAAGGAACCAATTTTTCGTACATATACAATAGATGAGATGGTCTAGACCATGTTCTCAGGCCAAAGCAAACAGGAAAATTGTGTTTATTTGTAGAGAAATTCGGACAACTAAGCATCCTCTGTAATCTACAGAAAAGTAGAACATAGAAATTAGCACAAGAGTATAAGAAAGGGTATATTTGTAGTTTTTAATATTAGTGAGCATGAAGTCAAGTAAATGGTTCGTTTGGAAATACATTTTACTATATAAAATATTATACATGGACATGCTTTTTTGTAAGAAAAATACATATACATGCTGGACAAGCAAGTACCAGATTATGAAAGTATTTCTCTACCCTCCCCTGAGATGACCAATTATGAAAATTTTGGCATCAGTTGCGAGCCTGAGATGAACACTTCCTCTAGCAGTGTCCTCCCTCCCCAACATGCATCTCCTATTTGGCTCACTTCCTCCCTTTCATATCTTCTCCGACTATAGCAAATTTCTGATTTATGGTCGAGTGCATCAATATTAAAAAGAATAATGACTGGCAAGATACATGCTTCTGTGGCACACAGCACTCCGCGCTGCGCCATCATCCACACCACGTACAATTATCTTATTTCCACATGCGCGCATATGATTTATAACATTCTTTGATACAAATAGATTAACAATACAAATATTAATTTTTGACATAATCATATCACCATTCTCCATTTATCTTATAACCAAAAATATATCGACGAAAATGCAGATGGTGCTCGAGGTTTCATGTTTAAAGATGTTGTCTCTACCTAATCAACTTTGCACCTACCTCATTTTGTATCAAAGTAGCTGATGGTGGCTACTGGACTTGGCTATTATATATTTTTATATTAACAGACATAGTTTAATCAATCATGTAACACCATGTCCAGAGCATAATACAATACTTTTTATGCAACAGAGGTAATAATCAATGTTGGCGCACTAAGCACTTGAACACAAATGCATACTATCATCAACCATGGCACTGCAGCTCTCTTTTCTACATCGAACCATTCAAATAAAATTTTGCTGACAAAGGAGAAGTGCAAAAGGCAGGCCTAGGTTGGGTACAGTTACCTTCATCAGCTGGCATGCTTTGATTCTTTCTAAAAAACAAAGGATTTACATTGGGAAACTTCAGAGAAAAACTAACTGATTATTTCTTCTCATTTCAGACCTGCAAAGGAACAAAAAGTGAAAAAAAAATATAATGTCGAATATTAGGGTAACATTCACAAGATAAACTACAAAATTTATATTGAATTTCGTACCATGCATAAGCGATAGTATGTGATAAACTGATAATATGGATGCTTAGAAGACTAGTTATTAGCTCTAACTGCTGGACACCATTTTTAAGACAAAACACAGCTCTCCTTCTAGTAGCTGAACAAACATGCACCTGATGCTCTAGATTTCAATGGAAGGACTCTGAATTTATGTCACTCTGAAAGTCAGTGAAGAAGTACGTTACTTAGTTAGGTGGCAATATCCATTGAAAGCCTTTTTGCTCCATGAGAACCAGCAAAAATTAAAATACGTAGAGTTGAAAAACCATCTCCAATCCAGCCAGCAGGCTATTTAATTTCTTATGACCTTGTATGAAGATGTGATTAACACATGTACCTTTGAGCAGCACGTATCCTATCTTGACATGCTGATCGAAGCTGAGGTTGCCCAAGAATTCGTACACCCATCTCCTTGACCAGGTGCACCACTAATCCCATGGCACCGTTGGCAACAGCGCAGGTAGCCAGAAGGACACCTTCCATCCTACCGAGCCTCTCGACGAGCTCTCTAAGTGCCGCGCCCAGATGTCCTTGTGCTCGTGGTAGCGCACACTGTCTCTGATCCATGAAAACATACACAAGTCATTTTGTGGAGACAATAAGAACAAATAAAAGTAGAGGATAACTCTGTCACTCTTTATGCTGGCCTCAGCTCAGTTCGCCGCTTCAACACCTCTAGAGCCACATATTATAGGCACTCCCTATAATAACCATGAATCGCTCACACGCATTTCTTTTGGTTACAAAATTCAAATTTCAGTAGCACTACAGATATAGTAGTAAATTGTAGATACAATGTGAACAAAGGAGAATTGTTGAGGTTTCTTATCCGCTATGCATTCTACAGACATTCAACCAAATTAATTAGTCAACGGGCTTGAAGAGGACAAACCAGCCAAAATTAGTGGCCTTGAGAGGTTGGTCACCCAATTGTTCAAGAAGAAGTTCAGCCAAGGCGTCGAGCAACTCGCGTGGACGGCTGAAGTCTAATTTATAAACACATTAGCCAATGCATTAATGAATATGCTGAAGCCTTCTTCAGACCACTTGCATCGTCATCAGGAACGGTGGCTTGAACCAAGTAAATCTCAGGCATCATTTTCAGAAGTGAAGAGATTGGCTGCAAGGGCTTCGCTGCAATTGTTTACTTAAGCAAATATCTAAAGTTTAATGTAGTCCAACTTCGCTCCTGAATCTTTTTTAGCAATAACAAAATCATTTGCTGCTCTTGTTCTTTAAATACACATGTACCCCATGATGAGACTGAATGCTAAATAATTCAGAATGATTGTATTACATGCTACAAAATCTTAACTGCTCAAGAATTCAGAATGATTGGAGATGGAAGAATACTGCTCTCCTACAACCGGTAGAATCGTAAGCAATGATGCGGCATTTGCCACTTTGAAGAACAATCCATATTGCAAGTGATAATGTGAAGCAGAGATATCCTTGAACACCATCATGAGTCTGGATGTGTGCAATTATATGTCGTCAGTCAAATACAGTAGTTGATGGGCTAGAACAAGCTTGGGGATAATGAATGGCTGGACATAATCATCCATCGACGACTCATCCCGTGGTCTAATTACCTTCTGATGTTGAAGGGCCTGATGATGCCGGGAGCGCCAGCTCCACCGAGGACGCAGCTACTGACGCACTTGGAGGTGCACCGAGCCGCCTCAGGCGACCCCGTGTGCTTGATCCGCTCATCTTTCAGTTGCCTTCTGCTACCTCGGAAGAGGACGGGTGTCCTCCGGCCACCGCTGTCCCGCCACGCCATCGAACCAACGTCCACGTTGTCAGGCCTCCATCCCCCTGGGGTCTTGCCGCTTGAGGGAGAGGGTAAGAGGGGCGGGCTTGGGGAGAGAGAGGGGCTCTACCAGATTCGCCACAGCTGCCGCCGCCAACTATGTCTTCGCCCGTCCTCGCTATCCTTCCCCTCCTCCCCAGCACAGCGCCACCGCTGCCCCTGTTTCTCAACCCAAGCGGTGACGTCCCAGCCCCTCCACCCTCTCAGCGACGCGGCTGGCGCCCCGCTCCCATCCTCAATGCCCGCAAAAACTGGGGAGTGGCAGTTTATTGTTTAGCGGGTGGCTTATTTTTTAAACTCGGGAGTGGCAGTTTATTTTTTAATCCGTCGAAATAAACTGGCCTTAAGATTGTGTATATAGGATTATTGTTTCCAATTAATAACACGCTGCCATCTCTCTATAATTTTGTTTCCAGGAAATTTAATCCGTGGCAGCCGCAAAATAAGATTGTGTATAGGATTATTGTTACTCACCTAGGTAGGCTCTTGGCCAGTTGGCCGGCGTGGCATGGAGATCCAGAAGAGCTTCCCGTGCTCTTGGCAGCCGCCGGAGCCACGGCACGGTCGGCGGCAGCGACCAAACGCAAACGCAAGTACGTCCCGGCTTTTTTTCTTGGTGGCATCAAATAATTGCTACTGATATATGGGTTTTTCCATCATATTTGTTGATTGATCGGCAAACATCACTAGTACAGGCAGACTTTTCCTTTTCCCTTTTGTTTCTCTAGCGTAGGCAAAACTATTCTCTTTTTAGTATTACTAGCAAAAGGGCCCGTGTGTTGCAACGGGAGAAAAAATAATCATAAGCTTCAACGGCGACGACCACATTTTGTTCACATCTCATCGCATGATTTTGAAATTTGATCACAAATGCAAGAAATTTTTACTTTTTATAAATATATTCACAAATTGAAGCAATGGTCACATTTTCAAAAAAGTATCATGGTTGTCAAAAAAATGGTAATTCAAAGAATTATTCTAAATTTCAAGGAACTTTTTTTAAAAAATACTATAATATTCCGATCCACCCCAATAGTTAATTCTTCAAAATTCACGCGGGTATATTCACGAAGACTCAGAAGCATTACTGTTTAACAACATACCTTCGATCATTTATGAAGATTTTTGCAATTTTGTGAACATTTTTTACTCTTTACAAATATTCTTTAAAAAATTGTGACATTTTTTTATATTTGAACTGTTTTAAAGCATTTTCTTTTTAATCGGAGAACAATTCTAGAATAGATGAACATTGTCTTTCGAAATTGGTGGATTTATTTTGAAATTCACATACATTTTATGTATCAATAAACTCTTTTGTAATTCATGAACTGTTTTTAAAATTTTATGATGTTTTTTAAAATGCATGAATTTTTTTAAATTAGCAAACATTTTGGTCAATTTCATCAATAATTTTTAATACACGGGATTTTATTCAAAATCGTGGACTTTTTCATTTTATGAACTTTTTTTTCAAAATTGCAAACATTTTTAGACACATGAGCCGGAGCAAACAGGCACTCAGTGTCTTCTCCAACGCGCAACAACGTATTACCACTACATTAATAATGAGTTAATGATGATTTCCAGAAAACAACATATCATTCAAATGTCTCATTTCGTTTATTTGCCACTATTTCTTTGCTTTGTTACTTTCTCTTCATGTCCTAGTCTTAGCTTCTCCAGACAATAACTTGGAGCTAATAATATGTCATTTTCCAAACAAAACAAGAAACGGAGGAAAACAACACAAGGAGAGCCTTGCCATATCTGATGCACAAAATAGAGTGGTTCACATTCAAGTATTTATTTGTTCACTGCATTACCAATAAAAGATTGCACATCAATGTTTTTTATGCTTACTTAAAACTAACCGACTCATTAAGCATATTGGCCTCGACACGAGAAACGCGTAGTTACGAAGTTACGCCGTGGAAAATTAACAAGGAGTATAATCTTGTTACTGAATTTAGACATACCAAAATGGGGGAGAAGTAACACGATATATCCCCTTGCCACAAAGCAGATGATCTTCCGTCTAGAAAAAGAGAGTACCTTCCCCTCACTAAACAATATACCACTGTAAAAAGGCAGAGTATCCTCATTTGCTTACAAACCAGCCATACCCAAGCACAGGAAATTTGACAAACTTTCAGCCTTTGATTTGCCCTCAGTGCAACGCACACCTCCAGTCCACTCGCCTCTATCAATAGGGCGTCATCTCTATGAATTTCCATCTCCAGCAAAAGCACTATTTAATAACAAAATTATCAATGGCCATGTTATACACTCTAAAACATATGCACATGTATACTGCTATACAAAGATTATATACATGATTTCTCTCTTTATCAGGAAGGTGCCTTGGATTATATCGCATCTTGCAAATAAATGCTCAACGCACAGCAAACCAATGGAATGGAGGCAATGCTCCTGGCAGGCAACCTTTGATGTACATATATATCATTAGATTAGTACTTAATGGAACAAACTTTCACCCTCACTATTTTTAGCATATTTCAGTTCTCTTAAAATTGTTTCTTGTCCTGATGCCGTTGCTTATCATAATTACCTTCATTCATGAGAAACAACTATAAAAAAATACCAGCTGGCTAGATCAAGCACAGTCAATAGTTCCGTATGGTACAAGGCAATAGAACATTTACATTTGGATTTGAATATGAAAAATATGACTACTGATAATAAAAGAAAAATATATCATCCTCACCTGCCATAAATTAGTTAATGCGCGGATGGCTGCCGACATATTTGGCCCTGTAGTTGGTAACCGCAACGCAACAACTTTTCGCTGCCTGCATTCCCTGCACTTGCCCATCTCTGTGTCACGATCATGCTCCTCGCCCTTGTTGCTGCCACCCTAAAATTCAGAAACAGTAGACGCCTACAATGCAAAATTCAGTCCGTTTGAAGTCACAAGGAACTAAGGAACTTGGCCGGCTTCTTTGTGATGATACGAAGCATCCAGCGTCATCACCGCATATGTGTAGACGAAAAAACAATTTGAAGTTTTTACCTCGTAATTAGAAGGCACATGTTGTGCACATATAAATGTCTGAACTCTGAAGTATGAAGCAGCATTGAATTGAGTGAATCCCATAATACTGGACACTGGACTATTTCAATCCATACCACGAAAAGTCCTAGCGTGGCATAAAAAAATCCTTTCCCTGACTGGAAAAGTGCTCATCGTCGATGACATGTTGTTCCTAAACTCGTCGAGTTGTCTCCATTTTCTTTCTTTTATGTTCAGCCTCATGCAGATTCGTGTTGCCTTGTTGACATCTGATTCATGGAGGAGAAGGACCCGGTGCTTGTTTTTTAGACCTGCAGATCATAAATAAATGATTGTAAGAACATTACTAAATCTCAAGTGTGAATGAGCTAGTCCCTTACGCTTCATATATGTCCAACCAAGTACACATGACTGAAGCCTGACGACTCATGACTATGATACTGACGCTCCACAGTCCATACACAAATTTCACTTGCAACCCGGTGATCAACCATGAAGAGATCATAGAATAATTCCATCTTCTACTTAAGTACAGTCACAAGTCTGGACCATGGAGTGTGTGTTCTCCACGAATAGCCCAAAGACTAAATTAAACTGACGAAATAGAAGCATTCTTGTCATTCAATCAATCATAGTACTGTTGTGAAATTTTTACCAGATGTGGCGGCCATACCCTGAGGTGTCGATGACAGATTGACACTGTTCGCCTCCTTGATCGGCCATGAGGGGAGATAAGCAAGGCCGGCCTCCGTCGATTGCAGCCTGGAGAGCCAAGTTCGGGGAAGCCCGGGACTCAGCATCTGCATCCATTAAAAGCAGCTAGTACAACTATTTTTATTTCCGTCGCACTTTGAAGTCTGACCTAAAATTCGGACTGCACAAAGCTATGATCAATGTCAGAAAATATCAATGTTATGTTCTCCTGGTAACCATCAGCTTACAATACTACATGCTGATAACTTTGAACTTAGAATTGAACTTCTGTTTTAGGCAGAGATGCCCAACAAACACATCGAATGTTTAACCAACTTTTTGGCTGGAACAAACAAATATCATGTACTGATATTGACTCAGGCAAAATAACATTGGAGAAGCTGAGCCAACTTTTTGGCTAGAGCAAACAAATAAAAAAAAGTTAGGCTAGCTATGTTCATCACCTTTATTCCACTACCTGCTCTGAACTCTTCCTGTTCAGTAGAAAATATTATGCTACAAAATTTGGGGGAAAATCTCCAGCTTAAAATCGAGCGATATATTGGCAACTAACTAATCCAGTTATGTGGACTGAACAAATATTTAGAGTTTCTACAATTGATCCTACATCCTACATTCAATTTATACCAGCTACAATACGAATAGGACGCATGGAGCTACTTGCTATAGGCTCTTCTCACTGAATGCAAATACATGATTTCTCATCATCACCAACAACAAATATCTACATTGGGTTTCTATATGTATGCAAGCTTCGTGAATTGCTAAAGTTTAATAAATTGTACAGAAAAAAATAAGGAACCACCAATATAATGTTTCTTTTTAAGAACAATTTTCAAATTCCATCAGGAAATAATAGAAACATGTTCCATACCTTCAGTATATATTCCCAACACGTACTCTGTACCAGTGTCTGAAATTCTAGTTGCAAACAGACCAAAGGCTCCGACCCTGCACATATGCAAATTGGTACCAAGGAGAACTTATGCAGAAACTGGAGTATCTTGATCCTGCATACGAAACACTAAGCTTCATCTGTATAGTATAATAACTAAACTGTTTTGACTAAGATGCTGATGTTGGCAATTTTCAGTCGCGCTTGAGATGGCAGCAACAATAGCCAAAGCAAACAAACCAAATACACTATGGGGAAACATAGATGATACAAGGTGCCTTATATGATTTCCTGATTCTTTACTCAACAACATAAAGATGAAAGCAAACCAAATAAGGGTTTGTAGGATATAATTATGTTTCCATGTACTCAAACCGCCCAGCCTGTGTAGGGAGGAATATGAAAAATCGAATCCAACTATCCATGAAAACATTTGTGAATTCTATCTATTCACCACTAAAGTATGAAGGAATATATGCATCCAATAATTCTAGGATTCAGTTTGTTACACCCAATATTCATCATCACGTATCATCCCAATAAGAGCACGTACAAACAGAAAAATATAAGCCCTTGTATCATCCAAATATTCTTTCCCCGCGGCAGGGGGTAACAAACTCGTACCATATGGGGGAGTTGCCGCCGGGCTTGGATTAGTACCAGAGCGCGCTTTTCCTCCTCTCCTTTGTGCATCTCCGCCTCCTTGTTCGCTGCTGCAACATCTTACCGTGCCCATCGCAGTGCATCGTCCTCCCCGGCTGGGTATGAACCACCTTGACCGTCGTGGTGCCGCCCCTTCCAGTCGTTCACCACTTGTGCATGACCGCCATGACCGTTTTGCCTCACAAGCACATAATTCAACAATATATGGGATATAAGAAGCAAGCACCATTGCTCATGTTACAGAAATATCTCTTAAAAACATCACTTTCTTTATAGGCAATGTAAAGAAAAATTGATGACAATTATTTTCAGCAGACCAAGAAAGAACGATGGTTATTTGCCAAGAAATACTAATGAAACTAACAATTACCATAGTACGTTCTAGCATATTAGAAATTTACCATGTAGTACAAAACCTAAGTATTGTCAGGAAGCATATACGTCAAATAAATACAGTGGAAAGGACCACAACGACATACCTGCATGAGAGCCACAACTTGAGCAGCAAATTGCAAAAGAACTTGGTTTGCTTGAGGAAATATCACATGTTAAAATCTCCATGGTTCCCTAGATATCGATGCATAGACATCATCACCCTGCAGGCAAACATGACTTACCAAAGCGGATCAGTCAACATCCATACTTACCAATAAATCCAGGAAATGTGAAAACATCTGCGCTGTGACGGCAAACACGACAACCACTTTAGAAATTTGAGCTTTAGTCATGTCATAGTATTTGGAACATTATAATGTTATTTGTACTGAACCTTGTGTCAGCCATTTGAATAATTACAACTAAAATGATATGTGACCTTCTATATTCCTTCTGTAAATGCAATGTTTTTACGAAATTTATATCTGGCTAAATTGACTGCCTAATGTCCATGCTTACATAGCACAAAAAGTGAACTCGATTAATGTCCGTGCTTATACAGCCCACCTTTCCCCCATACAAGGATGTACACGATTACTTTGTTTCTGAAAATATTGTTGACAGTGTACACGCACAACCTCAAAACAAACCTAATCATCACTGAAGCAAAAGATGCGGCTTGGGCTGGGCCTTGGCTTGATGCCGCGCCGGCTGGGGCGGCGGCCCATGCGAGTGCTGCGCACGTGCGGGACGAGCGTCGTCCTCGTACAGATGCTGGCAGGGACATGCAGCGGCGGCGCTGCAGGTCGAGCGGGGCGGCGCTCCGGTGGCGGAGATGGCGGGACCTGGTCGGATCCGGGCGTATCTGGCAGGGGTGGATCCATTTCCGGCGGATTTGGCGTGGAGGCGGCCGGATCCGGCAAGATTGAAGGTCGGCAGCGCCATGGCCATTCAGTGAGCAAGAGGGAGAGAGTTGAGAGGAGATCTAGAAGAAGGAGGAGAAGGGAGAGGGGCGAGGCGGCGGAGCGGCCGGAGGTCCAACGGGGAAGGTCGCCGGCGGCGAGGCGTGGCGGAGATGTGGGGTCGCCGGCGAGGCGGCTTGCCGGTGAGAGGGGAGCGGGGGCAAGATGGAGCTGCGGGCGGCGGTGCGGTCCGGTTCGGGCCTGGGGTTTACAGGGGCTTTTTTGTAAAACTGAAACGTTATATAGAGGCCCACTAAAAACAGGGACTGCGGGTTAATTTTTTACAAACCGAGGGACTTTTATGCAAAAATCGCTAGCGAGGACGGACGAAAGAAACCCAATTTTTTTTATTATTAGGTAAAGATAAAGATAAAGATTTAATAAGGGACATGTCGTTCCAGTTCAGGTTCATAAAAGAATTTATTAATCCTGGCGTTATTCTAATTTCCTTATTCAATCATCATGCTAAAGGATTCCCGAACCGAATGAGATATACCATGTAGTGGGAAGCACAAATTTAGACCACTTTCAGTTTCAGGTGCTGATTGTGTTTTTCTATTCGTTTAGACACCGATAGCTCTTCTCGTAGTGACTGAAGGAAGGTTCATTCTGTGTGGCACTAATCTATTTTTATCTGGTAACTAGAGCGGGATTCATTCCAATTAGGAAGTTAAGCAGATTCAACAGGGCGATCGATCTAAATATGATGACTGCTTCTTCCTTGATGTTATGACATTTTGATCATTGCCTTGTTTTTTGCAGTAGACGGAACAAACGGCTCACCCTGCAGCGATCAAACTCACCAAGCTACCGTTATTTTCGAAGGCTCTTCCAGTTCCAGCAGATTGATATCACACATTGAGCTTCCAGAGGTATACTATATCGCATCCAATTATTACTGAACTGTCGCCAACAGCCCGATGTGTTTCATTTGTGGTAAATTAGTTACTCCTTCCTTCCTAAAAATATATCACTTTTAGGTTTGCAATCTTATGTTTGGTCAAATTTATAAAAAAGACGAAGATTTATAATACTAATAGGTATCATTAAATATGTTTTCATATAGTACATCAGTTTGGTGTCGTAGAAGTCAATACACTTCACTAAAGTATAAACCAACTCAAGCTTAAGATAGTAGGGCATTTCTAACCGATCCCTAAAAATAGCGGAGGATCCGGCGGAGTAAACCCTTAGTGGAGTATTTTTACTTCACTAAGATTTCACCCGACCTAGCCGACCCCCTATATATAACGGAGTAAAAATAGATTTGCATAAATTCAACCTAGTTTCAACATAGTTTCAACCGAAATTTGCATAAATTTAAACATAAGTTCAACCTTGTTTCAACATAGCTTCAACCTAGTCTTGACAAATGAAATTTATGCATAAATTTAAACTTAAACCTAAACTAAACTTAAATCTTGCCATGGTAGAGGTTGAGCCAATCTTGCCTCGACATGCCACCGCCCACTGGGCCCGGGCTGGTGCCGTCGTCGTCCTTGTCAGTTTGTCAGGAAGATGCGCCACCACTCATCGGCGTCAAACTCCTTCTCGTCCTATTTGTCGTCGTCGCCGCCTTGCACCTCAACATCGGAGATGATGATGACCTCGCTGCAATTGACGAAGATTTATAATAAAAATATGTATCATTAAATATGTTTTCATATAGTACATCAGTTTGGTGTCATAAGATAGTTTGACTTAGGAGTTAGGATAAGGCTAGACGTGCACGTGGAGGGAGTATTATTTGTTGCACAAATTTTATTGGAGGGCCTAAAACATCACAACCTACATATTTGGACTTTTATTGATATCTATCTAGCCTACATCCTTGAACTTTTATTGGTATCTAATTTCACTAATTAGCAAATATATATGGTAACCTTTTGTTGCTTGTACATCTTGTGCAGGATATCTTGCGGCACATATATTCATTGCTGACAATGCGAGATGCAACTCGCACAGCATGTGTGTCTCAGAGATTTCTACATTTCTGTGCTTCCCCAAGCTGGTATTGAATCCAGAAACTTTGGCCGTGGGCAGACAACCATTTTTTCGGGGTGGAGATAGAGGCAAGTATGTTTTCAGGAAAGCACAGGAGGTGCTTGAGAACCACTCAGGCATTGGAGTGAAGACGCTCAAGCTTCACCTTTCCACCTATGGCAAGAAAGACATCGACACTAGCCTTCTGGATGGCTGGCTCCAAGCCTTTGTGAAGCCCGGAATCGTCGACCTCACCGTGTTGCTGCCCGATTGCTATGCATCTGAATACAACTGTCCCTACTCGCTTCTGTTAAATGGTGATGTGGCCAACAGCAGATCGACCTCAGTTGTTAAGTCTCTTTACCTCAGCTCATGTGGATTCCATACCACACTCGCAGATCGCCCAAGGGTGCTTGCTTGCTCTTGGAGCTTATCGAGACTGCGGTTTTGCAAGGTCGGTGTCACTGGGGATGAATTATGTTTTTTTCTTCCTTGCTGCTTCTCTCTAGAGTGGCTGGATCTCTCAAACTGTGACATGATAACCTCCCTGAAGATACCCTATGTTCTACGGAAGCTCAAAACAGTGTGGGTGAGAATGTGCAGAGAGCTGGTGGTGATCGAAAGCCATGCTCTGAAGCTCTCCACCTTTAGCTACGAAGGACGGCGGTTGTCGAGATTCACACTCGGAGACTCATTGGAGATGGAGGAGTTGGACATGCACGCCGCACACATGCAGGACATGCTCCAATATGCAGGCAACATTTTGCCATCCGTTGCACCAAACCTTGAAATGCGTATGTTGTCAACAGTTCATGAGGTATGTACGACCCACATTAAAATTACATGGATGATGCGCAACTATGTATATGATAGAATCATAAAAATGGGAATCAATATTATGATGATGATGTTTGTTACTTTCAGAAGCTGAAGGCACCAGAAATGACACATACATTTAAGCACCTCAACCATCTCGTTATCTGCCTTGGTGAATGTGGTGAATTTTGCACAGGCTATGTTGCCATGTGTTTCCATCATTTGTTATTCCATCATCGCACAATAGCACAGACGTATAGTCTTGTTGGACCTAGTCACACAATTAGAACCCTTCCCTCGCAACACATGTTGTCGAGAAGCGCATATGGATGCCTATCATTTCTATCGATCCCATGTCGTCGAGAATCCGGACCGCCAACGCGGTCAGGCCAATAACATTGGGCACCTAGTTTGATGTAATTCCTAGGTGGAACCACTATGGGGCACATGAGCCTTTATAACCTCCACAATCTAAATAGCTTGCACATCACGAGTGTTGATCTTCTTATGCATAATTCCTACTCCCTCCGTTCCTAAATATAGGTCTGTAGAGATTCCAATATGGACTACATACGTAGCAAAATGAGATAATTCTATACTCCAAAAATGCATCTATATACATTATTAGTATGTGGTCCATACTGAAATCTCTACAAAGACTTGTATTTAGGAACGCAGGGTGGGAGTACTTAGTTAAGGTATGCGTTCTTCCATAGCATTTGCAACAGTACTTAATTAGTTGGTGTACCAATAAGTTAGCATGTAGATGTTGTGGCTAGAGGGTAGTCAAAATTTTACTTTCAAAATTAATTGAATCCCATATTAGTATGCATAACTTATCAAAAGTTCAGAACAAATTATCCAGCACAAAAGGTTCAAAACAATCTTTATCTATCCCAAAAAATCATTACATACTGAGAAGAAAATCAGTGCATATTGGATGCCGTACGTTATGACCTACTAGTTTGACGCTATATACCCATGCAATTTCATTTTTTACCACTATTTAGTAAAAACTAAATAACATAGTATACATTGTTTAATTACATAGTAGTAGTGCATTAGTATCCGAACAAATCAATGCATAATTTAAGTAGGAATTAAATGAAGAAACGAATGCATATTTAATTTGCTGTTACAACCAGCACTGCGCAACTATATATACCATGGAGTTGCCATGACACCAGCATAGCGGGCAAAGACGAACTCGGTTCAAAAGAAAAAGTATATATACAAGAAAAGGAAACAAAAGGGAGTAGAATCCAGCATGGAAAGCAAGAATATTGCGGCCCTCCTCTTCCTCCTGGCTGCCCTTCTTTGCCACGTGTGCACAGGTTCCTCTCTCTCCAAGGAATTTATTATTTGACAACATAAAGTAAATTCATTTATTCATTTCGGGACTGGGCATCCCTAATACATTTGCCGTACTCTCGTGCAATGACAAGTGAATAAACACTCATCGTGAGAATAACACATCTAGCATGGAAAATATTGGTCACCCTTCACCGCCTTGCGAGCGGTAGAGCACAAAAAAGAGAAATTTATTTTGAAAATTAGAGATGGCACATGCAAATTTGCTTAGAACGGCATGGAAATGCCGCATATAAGTAGGTATAGTGGACTCATAAGGCATAACTGTTTAAAGGGTTATGGATGCACAAGTAGTGATCATACTTAGTGCAAAATGAAGGCTAGCAAAAATATTGAGAAGCGACCAACCAAAAAGCAAAAAATCTCGTACCCAAGCATGAAGCATAAGTAACACCGAATAATGCACCATAAGTAGGATATAAATTTCATTGCATAACTATTGACTTTCGTGCTTGCATAGGAAATCACAAACCTTAACATCAATATTCTTACAAAAGCACAATTACTCATCAACATGACTCACATATCATATCATCATATCTTAAAACCATTATTAAGAATCAAGTTTATTTTGTCTAATGATCTTCATGAAAGTTTTTATTATATCCTCATTGGATATCTATCACTTTGGCACTATTTTCATATGTTGCTTTTGATAAGCTCAAACAAATACAACTGAAGATCATGAGCATAAATTTTTCTTTCTCTCAAAATTATCTAAGTGAAGCAAGAGAGAATTTCTTAAAAAATTACTAACTTCCAAATAAATCTAAGTGAAGCATGTGAGCATTTTCTTCAAAAATAATTAAGCACACCATGCTCAAAAAGATATAAATGAAGTACTAAAGCAAGTCCATGGCTCTAAAAATTTAAGTGAAGCATAAGAGCAAGCATGGCATAATTTTTGGCTCTCCCAAATAGGTGTGTCCAGCAAGGATTCAACACTTAAAACACTAATCAAAACAAGCAAAGACTCATATCATACAAGACACTCCAAGCAAAACTCATATCATGTGACGAATAAAAATATAGTTTCAAGTAAGATACCGATGGTTGTTAGAAGAAAGCGGGGATACCACTCGGGGTATCCCCGAGCTTAGTTACTTGCTACTTGTTTGAATATTATCTTGGGGTGCCTCGGGCATCCCCAAGCTTAGCCTTTTGCTTATCCTTATTCCTTCTCGTAAGATCACACAAAACTTGAAAACTTCAATCACACAAAACTCAAACAAAACCTCTGTGAGATCTGTTAGTATAAGAAACCAAACCACTACTATAAGTACTGTAGAAAACCTATTCTTATTTTGTTTTTGCAGTATATCTACTGTATTCCAACTTTTCTATGGCAAAAACTCATCAAAGAAAACCATAGAATCATCAAAACAAGCACACAAAGCAAAGAAAACAGAATCCGTCCAAAAAAACAGTCTATAGCAATCTGAATATTTCAAATACTTCTGTAACTCCAAAAAAATCTGAAATAAATTGTTGGACGTGAGGAATTTTTCTATTAATCTTCTGCAAAAAGAATTAACTCAAAATCACTCCTTAAAAAAATGACAGATAAACTCGTGAGCCCTAAAGTTTTTGTTTTTCAGCAAGATCAAATCAATTTTCACCCAAGTCTTCCCAAAGGCCTTGCTTGGTACAAACACTAATTAAAAAATAAAAAACACAATCATAACAGTGGCATAATTGTGCTAACACACAAGAACAGCAAGTAAAAAGCAAAAATAAATTTTATTCATTGGGTTGCCTCCCAACAAGTGCTATCGTTTTACGCCTCTAGCTAGGCATAACGCATAGGATCTAAGTTTTGTCATCTATTATTTTTGCCACATTAGTAAGAGTCTTTTCAAACCTTGGAGGCTCTTTGCACTTCCCTAATTTTTTTGGAAAAGAAACCATCTTGAGATCTAAAATACCCAACCGTTTATTGCAAAGAGAAATCAAAGTGTTCATACGATTGATACTACCATTAAGATGTTTGAGAGGTTCATTATATTTTTGCAGTTCCAACATTTGTTTATGCAAATCACCGGGTTTGTCCAAAATTTGGACTCCCTCTGGGGTGAAAGAAAACCCTTTTCTTTGTGGTGGAACCCCCAAAATTCCTTCTAAAATTTCATAGGCAGCATTGACATCAAGCTCAATAAAATTCCCTTTCGCGGCAAAATCCAAGAGTTTCCTCTGATGCAAAGCCAATCCTACGTAAAAATTCTAAGCAAAATTTTTGCATCTCCCTTTAGATTTCAAACACGATAAGACTCCATAAGCCTATACCAAGCATCTTTCAAAATTTCTCCTTGTCTTTGTTTGAAGTATAGAACTTCAAAGTCTGGTAATAAAGGAGGAGCATTCAAACTAGCCATAGTGAATCAAGAACACGAATAGATCTGACGAGAAAATGGCGAACGAAAAAGAGGGGTGAATAAAACAGCTAATTTTTATGAAGTGGGGGAGAGGGAAATGAGAGGCAATTGGAAAATAATGTAAATAGCAAGGAGATTAGATTTGTGATTAGGAACCTGGTTGATGTTGAAGATCCTCCCCGGCAATGGCAACAGAAATTCCTTTTGATGTCTGCTAGAACTACGTCGGTATTTCCTCAAAGAGGAAGGGATGATGCAGTATAGCGATGGTAGGTATTTCCACAATCTAAATAGCTTGCAGATTATGGATGTTGATCTTCTTATGCATAAATCTTACTTAGTTAAGGTATGTGTTCTTCCATAGCATTGGAACAGTACTTAATTAGTTGGTGTACCAATAAGTTAGCATGTAGATGTTGCGGCAAGAGGGTAATCAAAATTTTACTTTCAAAATTAATCGAATCACATATTAGTATGCATAACTTATCAAAAGTTCAGAACAAATTATCGCGTACAAAAGGTTCAAAAAGCTATTTATGTACCCCAAAAAATCATTACATACCCATGCAAATCTGTGCATATTGGACGCCGTACGTTATGATCTTCCAGTTCGACGCTATATACCCATGCAATTTCATTTTTTTACCACTATTTAGTAAAAACTAAATAACATAGTAGTACATTGTTTAATTACATAGTAGTAGTACATTAGCTAGTAACCGAACAAATCAATGCATAATTTAAGTAGGAATTAAATGAATAAACGAGTGCATATTTAATTTGCTGTTACAACCAGCACTGCACTACATATACCGTGGAGTTGCCATGACACCAGCATAGTGGGGGAAAGAACTCGGTTCAAAAGAAAAAGTACATATACAAGAAAAGGAAACAAAAGGGAGTAGGATTCCAGCATGGAAACGAAGAATATTGCAGCGCTCCTCTTCCTCCTGGCTGCCCTTCTTTGCCACGTGCGCACAGGTTCGTCTCCATCCCACGCATAGTACTAGTCATTCTTATATCCATGCAGATCGATCCTAGTTAATCTTATGTAATGTGTATACATGCATGCAGGTGGTGCCCAGCGATCTTGCGACAAATCCGACGTAACTGTCTGGACGGGGTTCTACGCCTTCGTCGGGACAGTCCCGAGGCAGCCGCTGTACGAGCTGGAGGTCGGGACGTCGTGCTCGTGCCCGATGAAAGACGTGCGCATCTCGTGCGGCGGCCTCGAGAAGAGCATGGAGCCGCTGGACGCGAGCGAGGTGGAGCTGCACGATGGGATGTGTCTCCTCAAGAAGCCTGTCGTCAGGGGCTCGCCGGTCATCTTCACCTACTCCTCGGATGTGCCGGTGAACTTCCGCGTGGTTAATGCTACCCCTTATTGCTAAGCGCGTGCGAGCTTCCGGCAAAAACCACAGACGCCATGAAAAAAGCCGTACTGCTATTAATTCCTCGTGAATAAGACACTACTCAATTTTAAGTGGTTCTGCTTTCTGGTTGTCTTCCTGCAACTTTTTAAATTACTTTTGTGCATTTTGGATAAAAAGATTCCCCTACCCTCCCAATATATTAGTTATATGGGTGGCTCATCCTGGCGTCTCCAGAACATTGAATCGCGTGGAAGGATGTTTCCTCCTCCCAACCGTCACCGCCGGTGCCACTACCAACTCCCGCACCTCCTCCACTACCCGAATTGAGCACTTTGCTGAGTGCCCTTAGCACTTGGAAATGAGCCCAATCGCCTCGGCAAAATCTTTGTCGAGTGTTGCACTCAGCAAACAAGGTGAACATGAGCACACACAAAATATGTCGCGGGTGAGCACAGCCTTGGCGGCCAACTGCATGCCCTCCTCGGCGACCTCCTTCCCGGCCTCTACCACCGCCTCGCAGGCAACCTCCTTGGATGGAGCGGCATTGGTAGCTTTCGGTGCCACTGGTGTCCGTAGCGCCGCACGAGCTCGAGGATCCAAGTCCCTAGTTGGGCGCAAGCCAGCATGCTAAGAGTGACGTTACACAATCAACTAACTCCATAGCTGGGGTAGTCCAACATGCCAAGATTGATTTTACCCAATCAACTAACTATCAGTGTACTTTATTAAGATTCATGTGCAATACAATTTTACCCAATCGGTAAAAACATGACTTTCCTGGTCAAATAGGTTAGCGCGAAAAAGGCGTTTGAAATCTTGTATATAAAGAGGCTTGATCAGGATCAGATCGGATATACAAACAAGATTGTGGAAATTCACAGGGGCACGCACCTGCCCAGCCATGCCAGCCGAAACCTAAGATTTTCTGTGTCGCAGCCAAGGTTTTGGATCCCAAATAGGCAAATTTTCTCGTGGGTGGGCGATATTCCCGGTAACCACGGTTACCGAGAAATACCGAACAAATTTCGGATGAAATTTATAATTAAATTTTGAATTCAAACAATTTTTACTTATATATAATAAGATCTTGAACTAACGTCATTCAGAAAAGAGGTAGTAGCGCAGTGGTATCTTAACTACGTGCGCCCTAAGCTGTGTTGAGGTCGCGAGTTCGATTCTCTGGGCCATCCTTTTTTCACGTATTTTACTGCCTATTATGAAAAATAACAAAAAGAACAGAAAAAAGTGCGGAAGGAGGACTCGAACCAGCAACTTTTCGAGGGGCATAACAAATTGTTACCACTACGCCAAAGTAAGGGCGTTGTCTGGAATGAGAAACAAAGCTCATTTATTAGACCTTGAGCGTTCAAATTCAAATTATTCAAAAATTTCGGTATTTTTTGCTCGGGATAGGTGTTTCTCGTGGAGCGGCGAGAAACGCGGTAACCGCCCGGTATCCGTTTTTCTCAGGCGGTACCCACAACCATGGTCGCAGCTTCTGAAACTTACGATTTTGTCGGTCGTTCGAACCAAGTTTCAGAGTTGAAAAATTAAAACTTGCGACTTTGTCAATCACAAGTTCTGAAAATTATGATTTTTTCAGTCGCTTATACCGAATTTAAGAACTTCAAACTTGACAAAATTTAAAAAAAAAACTTGTTAAAAAGTATTCAACACGAAAGCCTCATCACCGGAAACACAAATATAAAAATATAACTTAATTTGGACTTTTGATATAAAAGATGTGAAAGATTGAAAATCGAAAGCCAAAAGGTAGAATGGGTTGCGTGCCCCCGCACCTGCATATGCTATAAATCCCCTACCGACAGCCCGACAGGATTGCTAAAATAGCGGTGCTCGCATGATATAAAGGAAGTTTTAGCTGCAACACAAAATGGTGCACACATTTGTTATAAGTGTGGATAGCATAATTAGAAGGAGTACAGACGAAACGAACAAGAGTGCACCGCACTGCGCTACAGCCCTGTTCGCATCCTACAATGGACGATCCAGGGTGCTACATGATTGGAGCAGAGCTCGCTAACTGCAGCCAGTTCATTTCTACTCTGCGCTCGGAGGATATGAGATACGGAGTATCGGAGGAGATTTTGTAGTTTGAGTATCCAGCCGACCAGTGACCAATGAGATATTACAATTTTACTATCCAGCCGATCAATGAGCAATAGATATCATGGAAATAAAAATCATATTGTCATATTTTTCTTAAATTGTGCAGAAGCTATCTGAGATTACGTGCCAGATCGAACTCGTTCCCGGAGTCTTGGTCTTACACGAGCTGGTAATGGGTCATAAGCAGCCCATAGTAAAGGCCAAGCACCTGAGCAAAGTGTCTACAAAGAGACGTTACTTCGCCTATCTCAGAAGATCAACGGTAAAGGAGAAGTCTATCATGGCTTAGAAGCTTGCGATCGGTTCCGCGCGTCTCTCAATCCCAGGTGTCACTATTTGGCTCCCATGATCCCATCCAAAGGCCATGGAAGACCCATGGAAACAAACTTGCTTTATCTCTCCTCGTTCTCTTCCACTTTGCAAGAACTAAATAGGCGGCAGTGTCATGTTTTCTCTACGCTACCCTATCCACATTTATAACATGGGTTCACTGGATGAAGATGCGCACCACTTGACATTTTTATTTTTATATTTCCTGAAGCTATAATGTTCCACTAAACGAAGGCTATTAATTACTTATCATGGACATGAGCACGGAGCATGTGGTTCCTATCTAGAACCACATTTATTTTCTCATGTGACAGTTTGGTGCTAGTCTTTATGAAGCTAAGATCATCTACAGCCGGACGCCTCAAACGTCCTGATGGACGGACCTGTCACTGATTGATCACGGAAATTTGATCTAGACGAAGGCCTCAAATGGGCCACAAAATGCCCGCGCTGACCGTCACCCCTCACATCCAACCAAAATATAGGGCGGATATGGGATGCCCGGGCGTGGCCAGACGCGTCCGCCACGTCGGACCCAGCCCACGCTGGCCCACCCGACCCCACATAAATTCCTCTCCATCTGTTCGGCGGACCAAACCCTAGCCACTTCATTCCACTCTCCTCCGACTTCAAAGCTCCCGTTGTAGGAAGATACATGGCTAGGGGACACGCTGATGGCCATAAATATCGAACCCTCTACAATATTGTACAATGAAAACAGGCTATCATTATTACAATCCTCGGATCAGTTCCCTTAAACATACAGTTTAGAAGGTCGCTTATGAGGGAACGGTGGGATATATGGCTACATCTTGTGCGCAGGTTGATCCAGGTCAGCCTTTCTGATGAGCCAAATACACTACACCGGAAGCTTTTGGTGTTAGGGGTATTCTCACGGAAGTCTATGCATACATACTTGATAAACACCGGTCCTATCCCAAAGTCTCTACACATTTGGAAAATTAAGGTGGGCTTAAAGATATAATAAATGAGGTGGTTTGTACACAAAGAAGTGGTTACTAAGGATAACATGGGAAAACGTAATTGGGAGGGTCATAAACGATGTTATTTATGTGATCGAGATGAATCAATCCAACATATGTTTCTTGATTGTCCACTTGCCAAGCTACTATGGTGCACAATGTATGTGACATTTAACGCCAGTCCACTTGACACCATAAACACTCTTTTTGGGACTTGGCTAAATGATGTAGACCCTAAGTTAGTGGCGCATATTCGAGTCGGAGTGTGTGCATTACTTTGGGCCATATGGAACTGCCAGAATGACGCCATTGTTAACAGACAAAAATCACAATTTTTTTGCAGGTAATCCACAGAGCAACTGGTTGTATCTATACGTAGTGATTACTCAGCCGTGCAGAAGCCAAGGAGCATATGGCTTACGAGTGCAACTGATTGGAGACGGTAGCACTGGATACCTACAACCGGTTTGGATTGCGGTCCAACAATAAAATATGTGTATAGACATGTAGTTCTATGTTTTGCCGGTTGTGGCTTTGTGTTCCCCCTTCATTTATCTCTGGATGAGTTTTTGTATCATTCTACATACTTATTAGATCTTTTGGTTAATAAGAAGGATGCATGCATTGTTTTCATGCAAAGACTGGGGGTAATCCTCCTTTTCTAGGAAAAACCTCGCCAAAAACAGTTCATTTTATGACCTATATAAACCACGAGAAAGATGTTTAAAAATATTTAGGCACTACAAAGATATAGCGCAAACTAATGCACAAATAAAATAGAAGTAGATAGAGTCGGGTGGCTTGCCCCGGTTACAAGCACCACCACGGCAGTATATGGTGGGCAGCCATGGACACCATGGAGACACACAACAGTGCCCTACCTGTTAGGAGATCTTATCTCCAAATGTCCGTCAACCCCCTCACACCAGAGAGTTTCCGTAGCTCAACCTAGCTACCGGCGCGTCGACAATGTTCCCGAGCAAGGACCACCGACCTCTGGAAGACACGATTGTTACGTTCCTTCCATAGCATCCAGACGGTGAGGAGGGCAAGGGAATCTAAACCCTTCCTATGTTTCTTCGGGATCAGTGCACACTGGCCATCCAACCCTCCACGAGATTTGCATCCATGATGGGCACCAACCGACCAAGACCGCAGTGGGAGAGGACACAATGCCACACTTCCCGGGCAAACACACAACCCAGCACATGCTGATCTGTAGTCTCGGACCCCTGATCGCATCGCGGGCACATGATGGGGGACTACAGGCCATGGCGCAGGCGTCTATCCGCCATCCGAATCCGACGCCTCATCGCTAGAAGTGAAGCTTGCACTTGGCCGGAGCCCAAGCCTTCCAAAGGGTCTGGCCGCACAGGAATCTCTCGAGGCCAGCAAGGAACACGTGGTAATCTGAGCTTGCAGAATATACCTCGGACGGCGTCCACTTCCAAAGTTTGTGATTCGGGATTCGAGGGAGAAAGTGCACCTCGAGAAGCTAGTTTGTGCCCTTCAAATCAAGTCCTAGTGTTTTGCAGATTTTGAATCGAAATGGTTATTCCTTTCCTTACATATTCAAGCACTATTATATCAAGTACAATATTGTTATTATTGTTAAACAACAATATCTATGGATGCTTGGGAAGCAGCCAAAACGGTTTTCGTGATGGCTCCGCAACACCACCGCAAGACTCCCTTACTTCCTCCGTCTTTTGTTCGAGGTCATACAGGTGCAGGAACACGTCGTGCAGACTCATCCAATACACGCTGTTGGGCAGGAGCCCAAACGTTGTAGCTGGACACCACCCCCCCCCCCCCCCCCCCCCCAAAGAACAGCTCGAACCTAGAAGAATTTCCCGGTCCCCGATGTTGTCCACCCTAATTGGCTCCTTCGTGTCGAAATCCAGGCGATAGACGCCCACATCGACGATGGTGCACAAGTCGGGAAGAATATGTATGCCACATAGAGCTCCCCGTCGAGGTCAACAAGGTATGCCGACACCGCGGCCATGTAGTCTCCCATGGGGGTGAGCTGCACCCCTTTCATCGGCGTGGTGGAGAAGACCGGCGCCCCCATCGTCGACGAGAACTCGATGACACCGATCTCGCCATGCTTCCGGAGGTAGTAGAACTTTCCATGGCATGATGCCGCGCGGTATATGTTCCTTTTCATCGAGCCATCATTGCTGGGCAGCGGGATGTTACCCACGTCGTACTCGTGTCTGACCCATCCCGACCCAGATGCCGAGTGACCCACATGGCAATAATATATGAGTGTTGACGAGCAAAACGGTATAGCCGCCCGGGTCAGTGGGCTTGGCCGATAGAGTACACCCGGCCCTTATAGGCGAGTGCGTTAGAGATGGCAGGGTGATCCTGTTATTGTCGTTGGGGTCAGCATGTGGGTCCCACAAGAAGGTGGCGAGGGTGGCCGGATCCCAGACGAGTACCCAGCCGTGCGAGGTCACCCAGCTCCGCTTGTTGCTGCGCAGCTCATCGACCTCGCAGGGTTGGCGCGAGCCATCAGAGACGCTATAGAGCGTGGCGGGTTGCCTGTCGCCGTAGTCCAGGAAGAGGCACGGCAACGAGACGGCCGCCGGCGGCCTGGTCGTCGACGATGCCGACATGATACCTATTGGCTGCTGGGTTTTCCTTATTGAGCGGCTTGGGTGACGATCCCGTCGTTTTAAATCGACTCGTTATGTCAGCTCTGGCCGTGTCCGTTTCAGGCTGCCGACATGTGTTCAGTACGTCTCGTGTTCGGTTTCAAGCTGCCGACTTTGGTTAATCACGTGCAAGATATACGCGTGGTCAGTAGGTTTCGTGTTCCACGTGGCCACCCACGGGCCGTTTGATGACTTGGTGACCACGTCAGGTCTCCTTCCGGTCACCGTGGCCTTGTTCGGTTCGTTCGGCTCGGCGGATGACGGGACTGACTGACCTAGCTACTGGTACGTGCGTGCTTGACACGTCCTACGCCAAAACATAATCTCCAACATCTAGTAGTCGGTCGACCGGCCGAGTTTCGGCCGGTCGTGTCGCGTGCTACTTTTTTTTATCGGTAATGATAACTTCCGAACGTTTCGGAGTTAAGCATGGCAACCCGAACGGGGTTAGATGGCAAGTTTAGTTTGCGGAAGATTAGGGAAATATGGCAATTTTTGACAAAAAAAAAGGACGAAGTAGCCATCCCCTATTAACTAAAGTTGCCATCCCCTAAACGTTCGGGACGAAATGCTCAAAATCCAAATGTTCAGGAGTTCCTTTTTTATTGGTCGAGGGCGTTTCCTATGGGCCCGCATCTAGCAACAGCCCTGTCCCGTCACCCTGGAAAAGAATTCTATGAGACCAGATCTCACAGGTTAGCAAGTGAGACCCATTCTGATGGATGACACCCCACCTGAAATCAGGGGGAGGGGGAGATTAGATGCTTTGTGATTTATGAATGTCACGTGTCATCCAGCAGGACGGGTCTCACATGCTAACCGTGAGATCTGGTCTCATATAATTTTTTTCCCGTCGCCCTCGTCTTCTTTCTATTCACCTGGACCACACTCTGCATTTGTGTTTCCAGCTGTGACCCCGACGCCATGGCTGTTGCTGAGAATCCATGTTTTGACATCAAAAAGCGGACAACCGCTCACTACGGCGACACCATGGCCATGCGCCATCCATACCCCGCCGTCCTCGGCACGACGACGCCATCGCCAGGTGCGCCTTTCACCCCCGCCGTCTTCCTCGCCATGGCGATGCCATGGCCGTGCTTCAGGCTCAAGCCGCCATGGTGGAACCGGCGACGCGCCCTGGGGACAAGATGAGAGGAGACACTTGTTTTTGCTGCAAGTCCAAGGCCCGCGTGCTGGAACCTGCAGTTCAGCGTGCTGGCACCGGCGACAAAATTTGCTGGAACCGGCTACAGAATTTGCTGCCCACCTTGCGGCACCTCATGCATCCCCAGCGACGTTTGCTACAACCGGCCTTCTGAATTGCTGGAACCGTTGAGCGGCGGTGCTGGAACGGGAGATTGAAAGTGTTACAACGACAACACCCATGGCATCCCGCCGGCGATGTTTTGCTACAATCGTTGTTTGAAATCCTGGAATCCATGAGTGAAATGCTACTACTTCTCTAGGGGGATTTTGCGACCGGTGTGCTCCAGCGGCCGACATGTTAGATGCTGCAACCGTCGAGCTGAAATGCTGGAACCGACAACACCGGGAGCTACAAAGAGTACGACATGTCGACGTTTTTACTGCGACCAGCGATGCCGGCGAGCTACGACGGCGGAGCCATGCTGGAACCATTTGCTCGGTTGTGCTGGAATGACGTGCGAGTGTTGTTGCGTCCTAGGCGTCACCGAGGATTGGGGGTGGCTTTTTTGCGATTCCGGCGACGCGAGCTATGAGCAGTGATGCTTTGGGGACCTGCAACGGGGGTGCGACGGCGTCGTTGAAGTTTTTGCTGCAACCACCATGCACAGCATGCGGGGAGAGATGGGGATTGGAAAGCAGGGTGGTCGGGGAGACAAAGCAGGAAGAAGGGTGAGGCGTGTGAGTCGTGGTGGGCCAGATCAGATGGCTCTGGTTTGACAGATCGAAGGGCCGCGCGTTGACCGGCCGAAATTTCGGCAGGCGCTGGCGCGCCTAGCAGTCCCTATACCTATACCACCTTGCAACTATAGTCTCCAATGCTGACCCGCAAATTTTCTCTACCATCCGTCCGTGGACAGGGCGGGACCAGTCCACGGACACGGATGCGGCGGCCGGCCATCCAGCGTTGTATGCATACATTTCGAACATGGTTCAAATTAACCGCATGAAATTCAAGCAAACCGGGTGAATTTCATTAAAATTCGGATATAATTTATATAAAATAACCAATACTTCAACCGTTTAACTAAAATCTAAAAAAAATGCTAAACTCTATAATGGAAAACCACGCGTGGCCGCCCTGTCCTGCCGCACCGCTGTTGCCATCCGCGCCGCCGCCGCCGTCGTCCCTACATCGGCGGAAGGGCGCCCGAGGGCCGCGGCAGCATTGTCCGACGGTTACCTATCGCTCGCGACATAGCCGCTCCGCCTCCTGCTGTGCGGTGCGATTGCCGCCGGGGCAACTACCGGCGCCTACGGAGCACTCTGGCGGCCCTGCCCTTGCTGGTGTAGGTGGAGGTCTTGCCAAGAGACCACTCCTAGCTGTACTTGACGATCTCGTTGTCGAGACGACGGCGGCGCCTGACGTCCTTCTGACTGGTGATGACGGAGCGGTCGGGGGCCCATGCGGCGTTGAGGTCCAATTCGTTGCGGACCCTTTCCGGCGCCGTGTCGGCCTTGGCGAATGAGGAGCGACAGGTGGCGTTGCGCCAGTCTTACCGCACCCGCTGCCGCGCCGCGCGCTCCTCCTCAGAGACGATGGCCCTCAAGCTCGAGGAACCGCCGACACCGCCACCTCGAGCTAATGGAGGATGCGGCCACGCAGCTTTCTTATCGCTGGCGGTAGCTCCTCCTTGACGGACCAAATATTCGAGTATCCAGCCGACGAGCGACCAATGCGATATTATGTCTGAGTATCCCGCCAACCAGTGAGCAAGGAGTGATTGTTGGTGCTAATCTTGTTACAAGGTCAGGTTCAGATATTGCATTAGTCATTAGCTCCATGCACTAGTTGTGTAGGCTAGTTTGTACGTGCATGTGTTTTCAATTTGTAGCCTGAAACATGCTCGTTCGGGTTGAGGTTTGCTTTCTTCTGTTTTATGTTCAGTTTGCATGTAGTTGACACTGTACATGTAACATGCTGCATGCATTCGTTTTGGGCTGACGTGGGAGTGCACGTTTGGCCGGGTCGTGCGTGTGTTGTTGGGCCACAACGCCAAGTCATGGGATGGCACGATTCATCTAGCATCACATGCGGAAGTTGTGAAGGTCCTGATAACACTATGGTCCATTTGGTGGGCTCGCCGGAAAGTGATTCATGAGCAACAATTTCAGAGTCCGCTATCGACGTTCTCCTTTATCCAGCGTTTTCTGTCAGAGCTTGAAGGGCTACCAGTCAAGAAGTCTAACCAGCCCAGCCAACCCCGTAGGCCTGCCCGTGGCGGCTGGCAAGCTCCTGCTGTGGGAAGTGCCAAAATTTATGTTGACGGAGGTATAGACAGACGAGAACGGAAGGGAGCTGTAAGTGCAATTTGCCGTAATGTGGCGGGTACCTTCCTCGGCGCATCCTCAATTGTTTTTGAAGGTCTTACACATCCATCGACACTTGAAGCCATTGCATGCAGTGAGGCAATGTCGCTAGCTCTTGATCTAAACCTCTCACAATTACAAATTGCTACGGATTGTCTACAAGTGGTTCGCAACATCAAGGAGGATAACCCATGCAGCTATGCCGTAATCATCAAGGAGATTCTCGCAAAAAAGGCGTTGTTCCAGGAGGTGTCCATTAGTCATGAAAATCGAGCATGCAATATTGAAGCACATAGTCTAGTGAAAGCTGCTACTTCTCTCGAGAATGGGCGTCATGTTTGGCTCACCTCACCCCCACCTATAGCTTGTATCCCTACAAACATTGTTTAAATAAAGTTATAATGGTGTTCAAAAAAAAAATCTGGAATTGTGGCCTAACTATAGGATCTCAATCCCAGTGTCTTTTCTCGTTGAATAAAAGGAAAGAGGAGGAAAAGCCGAGAAGGTTACGCGACACAAATATCATCTTCGTTGTGTCGTTCTGCTGTGTGCGTCTCTTGCCGTCACTGTGATCATGTGTGTTTACTGCCTGTGATCTGACAGTGATATCGTGGAAATAATACCATCTTTTTGTATTGAGCGGAGACTATCTTAAACCGTGTGCTAGAGCGAAGTTATTCTCAGACTTTTTTTTTCAGACGAGCAGCACACAGTAAAGGGCAAGCACCAGAGCATCACTCGAAAAGGAGAAGTCTACGATGGAAAGAAGTCCACATAACCCCCCGAAGTTCACAAACCGGTCAGGTTACCCCCCAAGGTGTAAAACCAGGTGTTTAACCCCACAAGCTTTTCCAAACCATGTGAATTACCCCCTAACCCTGATTAGAGTGGTTTTGTAGGCGGTTTTGGCCCTCATCCAAGCAGGAGCCAGCATCATACAACTTGGGGTGCAATGCGTCGATGCCTAACATTAATTAGCATGTAGCTCGCCGAGTCACACACTTCTAGCTTCGTGAACTTCCCAGTCTCCAGGTCACCATGCAGCCTTCACGATAGCAACGTCTTCCACCCACGCCAGACATGAAAGGCATTCCTTCGGTCAGGCGAAGATTGCATCGTTGAAGCTACTTCTCCGGCCTAGCGCATGCCGCCGAGGCTCGTGGGATCGGTCTAGCCGTCTGCACCGTTGGGCTCCTGCTGCACGGATGCGGCGGCCGCACCGGCGTGCAGCGCAACCTGCCAATAGACGCAAGTTCTAGCTTTGGCGCCCCCTCGCTGTACGCGCCGATCGAGGGCGGCGAGGCTTCGTACTCAAGCTCTCCGTGGCAAACAGGTGGAGCGGTCGAGGTTGTCGACGAGCAGGGCATTGGCGCCGGAAGCGGCAAGGAGCCGGAGCGTCGCTCGCGAGACGCACCTTATTTCTAGAACGCTCTTTCGGATACAATATGCACGTACAGACCTACTGGATTGATTCCAGGACAAGCACTCACCGACTCACGTACACACAAGAAGTACGTACCACTATGTCCGAGGCAGGTAGGACTAACATAATCGTGATTAGCTCTAACAGTGGACATAGTTATCTGCCGGCGGAAGCCGCAGGCTGCACATGGCGCGAGCTTGATGAGTTCTTGTCAACGGAGGAAGAAGCAGACGCGGCTGGCGAGAGCGCTACTGAGGTGACTACGGCGCACGAGGGACGCGATGGCAAGCCGAGTTTGCATCAAGCAAGAACACAGCCGGCTACTGGCTGGTGCAACTTACGATCAGTACCTCGACGCTTGTCCTCACGGGATCTCCGTGCCACGGTGGAGATGGCGTGCTACGTCACCAAAACCGCCTGCAAAACCACTCCAATCAGTGTTAGGGGATGATTCGCATGGTTTAGGAAAGCTCAGGGTGTTAAATACCCGGTTTTAGATCTCAGGGGGTAAATTAGCCAGCTCGTGAAACCCCAGGGGGTCATGTGGACTTCTTTCTCTACGATGGCATAGTAGCTTGCGATCAGTTCCTGACGTCTCTCAATCCCAGGACTCATTATTTGGCCCCCATCCAAAGGCCTCGGCAGACCCATGGCAACAAACTTGCTTTGTCTCTCCTCGATCTCAGATGGTAGTGTGTCATATTTTATCAATGCTACTCTATCCAAATTTTATAACATGGGTTCACTGGATGCAGATGCACACCACTTCACCTTTTTGTTTTTATTTTTCCTCAAGCTACAATGTTTCACTAAATGAAGGCTATTAATTATTTATCATGGACATGAGCAGAGAGCATGTGATTCCTATCAAGGACCAGTTTTTGTTTCTCCTGTGAAGTTTTGGTCTTTATGAAGCTCAGGCCGCTAGTGCATTGCAGAACAATATCCAAAGTGCAAGATGAATGATGATTAATTAGACACAAGTGTACAATATCTAATGATTAAAATACATCCATGGTATACGTAAACATGGCATGAGGGTTTATTGTGTAGCCGTATGCGATTCGCGCCCGTTGACAAACACACCAGTGAACCACTCGTGTTAGATTTGAGGCCAACGAAAGCAGCCACGGGATATTTAATTGTGAACTGCCTAAACTGCCCCTCACATCTAAATATACTACAGGAATTATTGTGTAGTATTGACATATCTGGACCATAGGATCACAAAAATAAATGGCATAAACTATTTTGATGTACTGTAAAGGGACTCAAAAAAAGGTTAATGATGCAAATTTTATGAAAGTGGTTACACTAAAAGGCAGATTAAATTCTTGTTATTCAAAAATCCTTTTCATTCTTGTTGTTTGCTATTAAGACTGAAATTTCATCATCACATACCTGAATCTATTTTATCTGTGCCAAAACTCATAATCAAATACACATCAAGAACATAAATAATGAAGCCTACAACTTTATAACATGTTAATTAAATCTTGTCTTGTACGGTTTCCAAATTAAATTGTTGTATTAGTTGAATTAAATGGGGATAACATATATTTTCTCATACAAGTTTGGTAAAACCTTAACATATTTTGTACAATAACAGTCAATGACAAATAGCAAAATACTCAAAGTTTGCAAAAATGGCACTAAAGGCGAGCTAAATGCCACCGTATCCGGATAGGACTCCTAAATTGTATATGGATGGCATTTAGCTAGACCCTACTAAAACCGTTATCACACCGTTATAGTGGTGTTATAGCCTGTCATTTTAAACTTTAATTTCTTGGGTCAGCCATGTTTAACTTCGTCCCATAGCATATCATATATGTTGGTTGTGCGGCGACATAGATAGGAGACACATCATATCAACTGACACAAACACACACTACCAATGGAGTCATGGTCGATGAAGGCATCACAATGTATTGGATTAGGGATAGCTTGCACATTGCGTGTTATCGACTTTCTTGGGCAATTATCCTTATTTAGTTAAGGTTTATCCTTCCATAGCAACAGATGTGTACTTAGTGTAAAAAAACAGTGTGTGGATATTTAGGCTATTGGTAATTAAAATCCCCTTTTAAAATTTTAATTTAATTATGTATTTGTATGCATAACTATCTATATGTATAATATATAAAAAGCTCTAATTAATCTTGATCATCAAATCATGTCAATATAACGACCTATATTGCATCATTGGTGAGCGCTCAACATGTTTAGCCTGCAATTAATATCATACGAAATATTGGTGTATGTATTAATTAAATAATTAATGTAGAACTGATATCCTATCTAATATGAACTTGCAATTATTTTTCTCTCTAATATCAGTGTACATTGCACGTACGCATTTACTACTCAAAAGTAAACAATACGTACTTAAGTTGAAAATCAGTGATAGTGGCCGTTGTGAGTTATGACGTTCATTTAAGTAGAAAATCAGTGATAATGGACATTTTGTTGGATGCCGAGAAACCCTCAGCCAGAAACCTAACCCCCATACATTTAACCTTTAATGTTGCTTTTGCCGTCGTGACCACATACGCTCTGCCTGAAATGCCTGCATTGTCGCCACCTGTGGTCTAGTGCAATCCTTTTCCGGCTCGATGAACAAAAATAATGAAAGAATCATATAGTCTACAAACTGATTACATGCCGCAAATTTGCAATTGCACCAGTATAGGAAAACCAGGAAATTAAGAGGACATATAGAGCAGGAAACCATGCTTCATGCAAATTTTGGTAGGGAATAACAAACCCCCTCACTTGTCCGCGGGCATGCTTGCCATGGGCGCTATGACGTTCTTTGCTTGCCACGCACCCCTTGTCGACCTCATCATCACCCAAGGTCCTCCTTGTCATCGTGCTCCAAAAAAACCTATTGGGAAAAACTATGCGAGTTATGGGTATTTATTACAAGATGTACATTCTAGATAGCTTGCACATTACGGGATGTTGATCTTCTTTGATTATAATTCCTATTTAGTTAAGGTTAATCCTTCCATAGAAAGTAGCAATGGATGGGTACTTAGTGTAAAAAAAATAGTGTGTGGACATTTAGGCTATTGAGTAATTAGAGTTGCCCTTTAAATTTAATTCTATATTTCTATGCATAACTTATCATAACAAAACATTACGATACTTAAGTAGAAAATCAGTGGATAGTAGCCGTTGGGAGTTATGACCTTCCGGTTCACGCTATATACCCAAGCAATTTTCCATGTGATCAACATTTATTATTACCCAATTCAATTCCATAGCAGTGCATTAGTAATAACCAAACAATTCAATATATAATTTAAGTAGGAATTAAATCAATGAAACGAATATATGTGAGCTGCTAAGACCAGCGCTATATATACAGTGTGCAGTTTCCAGCATCCTGCATATATACAAGAAAAAGGAAAAAGTATACAAGGGAAGAAAAGAGTAGAATTTCACCATGGAAACCAAGAATATTGCAGCTCTCGTCTTCATCATCGCTGCCCTTCTTTGCCACCTGCGCACAGGTTCGTCTCCATCCCATATGCATAGTAGTCACTGCTATATTGATCCATCGAGATCAATCATACTTAACCTCTTGATCCACTGTGCAGGTGACGCCCAGCGATCCTGCGGAAAGTCGGACATCACGATCGCGGTGCGCAAGACGGGGAAGGTGGTGGGCAGGCAGCCGGAGTACGAGGCGACGATCGGGACGTCGTGCTCGTGCCCGATGAAGGACGTGCGCGTGTGGTGCGGTGGCCTGGAGGACAGCGCAGTGCCGCTGGACGGCGGCAAGGTGGAGGTGGACGAGGGGATGTGCGTCCTCAAGCAGCCTGTCGTGAGGGGCTCGCCGCTCGTCCTGAGATACTCCTCGGTGGTGCCGGTGAACTTCCGCGTGTTCAACGCCGCCCCTTACTGCTAAGCGCGCACGTGCGTGCTTCCAGCATTAACCAGGTGCCATGGAAAAGTTGTGGTATCCCTTGTAAATAAAGCAGTACTCTTTTTTTTGGCAACAAATAAATCAGCACTCAGTATGTGTACCAATCCTTTTTTTCTTTTTTTGAGATGGTATGTATACCAAGTCATTTACTCCATTTGAGTAGTTTTGTTCTGTGGGTGCGTTGTCGCACTTTTTTCGAATTACTTTGTGTGCATCTAGGATTTTAAAAAAATCCCCTCCACTCCCTATATATTGGCCCAATCCCCCTGTCCGAAATCTAGAATTGCATGAGAGGAACTTTCTTTCTCAGACAATTCATCTGCCAATAAGGTGTTATCTTAGATGGGCCTGCCTGGTACAAAAGAGCAAGTCCCAAGAATTAGCTTGTGATGATTGGCGAGAACTTCTGGGACAAGTTCGTACTCGTACGCAACACTGCAAATGCTAATAGCACATAGGTCTTTGGTCCCTTCTGGGCTGAACCTTTGGGCTGAGAGACACTAAGGGTGTGTTTGGTTCGAGAACGAAGTGTAATGGAATGTCATGGTTCCGTTCCACAGGAATGGAATGGTTCCATCTATGTGTTTGGTATGAATAATGAGGTAGAATGGAATGGTTACGTTTCAATGTTTGGCTGGTGGAATGGAATGGACTGAAAAATGTTCAAAATTGTGTTTTCTTTTCTGGCAATATATGCAACATTGATATTATTTTTAGAAGCATTTTATTTAAATACCAAAACAGCATTTTGTTTATCTTTGCATCACCACTACTGACATCAGCAGTCTATACATACAGAATCACACATTTATTAACAAATTTAGACACACACAAATTTACAATTGCAAAAGGCAAGAAAAGAGCATTTACAAATAGATAGCAAAAATTGTATCAATCTCAACAACTATGTACAAATTGGCAAGAACAATCGCAAAAGGAAAAAAACCGCCGCTGCCACCCGAGCAGGCCACCGTCGGTGCCACCCGCGTCGACCACCTCCCCGGCTGCCGGCTGCGCGCTAGACACCGTAGCTCCTCTTCCCGGCCGCAAGCCCCGCATCCGCCGCCCCTCTGCTAACCCCGATGCCGCCTGTCTTCCTGAACATGAGCCGCGTGCCCACCGCGCCATGGCTGCCGGCTGAGCACTGGGCACTGGCTCCCATCTTCCCGGCTGTCGGCGCGGATGAGAGAGAGAGAGAGAGGAGCGAGTGGCCGTCGGAGCGGGTGAAGGAGATGAACGAGGGGCCGGCGGCGCGGATGAAGGAGAGGAGTGGCCGCGCGTGGATGAAGGAGAGAGCGATCGGCGGCGCGAAACCAAGGAGGAGCGGCCGGCGGCGCGGATCTAGGGAGGAGCGATTGGCGGCAGGGATCAGGGAGGGAGCCAGGTTCGTGCGAGAGGAGGAGAAGCGAGAGGCTCCGCACGAGAGAGCGGTTCCGCGTGGTCCGCTCGATTTGGAGGAACCGCGCGGAACGGCATAACGAGGGAATATGCCGTTCCTGGAATCAGTTGATTCTCGTTCCTTTGACTATCTAAACGCATGAATGGGCCTTGGGGACGGAACGGACCCGTGCCGTTCCACTTCATGACAAGAACCAAACACACCCTAAGGTTTCATTCTATACATCCGACAACTTGCCAATTTGCAACACTGCAAGCACCTCTTGTGCCGACCAGGTTAGTTTTCAATAAAGTTGATTAAGGGAATGTGGAAAAATACAACAGTCCTACACCTACTGGTTGTTAACAGGATTGTTACGCAAGAGATAGTTATACCTTTCTTAATACCCTCACCCCCCCCCCCCTCCACACGAATTTCGTGTGTGTGTGTGTGTGGGGGGGGGGGGGGGGGGCTAACCAATTATTATTCTCCACGTCAACCGGTAACTCATCTCTGTAAAAAAAATGCTCTAGCATTGCTCAGAAAAAAATATCAAGCAACAACCACCTTTAGTTTTTTGTTCTAGACTAATAGTTTTTTTTTTGGAGAGTCAATAAAGTTGGTACTTTATTAAAAAATGTACTAACATGTTCGACAAGTTGTCGACGAACCACAAACATCGGAAATCATGTCTTCTATCTATCAGTCAAATGCCACTGACTGGATGTCAGAAGCAGATACAGTTGCATACAAGACCCGGCATCAGTTGATTTCATAATTCAATATTAAGAAAATCATCTTCTTGCTGATTTTATTCCTGCCATAGGTTGCCATGCTCTCCACTCTCCAAGTTCCATCAGATACTACACTATTGAAGCTAGTACTATTAGCTACAGTACTGCTGACTGCTAGTTCATGCAATCCATGATAGAATTAAATGGGTCTTCTACGATGCCAAAGGGAACAACACTCTGCAGCATCTTGCTGTTCATGTCCACAGCAATGATCCTAACTTCCAGGGATTAATCCGTTGTATGGGGATATTATGCCAGGTGGATTTTATCCATGAAGTATGGATACACCAAAATTAGCGATTAACTCCTTTACCCTGGTTTAATAAAAGTTGTCTCTTATTAGATAAAAGTATCAACTTTGATATTTGAATTTGGATTACATGCACGTATTAGTGAAAACGAAGAGAACATAATGTGTTGGCTCATTGATATTTGTAACAATCGTGATAGGCATGGACCAAGTTGAATCAAAACACATTACATGCACCATATACGAGGACCATTATTTATGAAGAAATTCCATACTAAATATCTCATCCACTTATATATATAGGATAAATGTTTCTCTCCACCACAACATGTGGGACTAACAATGGCTATATATATCACAACCAAGCGAGTGCATTCTCTCCCTGGTTCACGAGTTATTTCAATGCATTTCTATCATACACCAATTCCTAGAGTAAAAAAAATGCAAGGTGACCAGAAAAGTTAGCTTAAAAATAGGCGACATCGGAAAAGGAATACTTAGATTGGATTAATGACTCAGTTCTGAGGCTGGCAGAACATTCCCTGGTTCACTGGCACTTGGGCTAAACACATTGTTGATAGCGTTTAGTAATCATGACAAGTTTGTGCACAAGGCTCAAAAACCATTTCTCTGTCTGTGCGGCTAGTTTGCCTCCAAGCTAAGGTTAGCCAAGGCTTCGTGAATGGCCACATAAGAATTAGGCATCGACAAATGGTGCATCATCTTATTGGAGGCTGGTACTTCAGGAGTCTCAATGACATGACTTGTGCCGGTTCATGCTCATGTCGCTTCTTGTTATTCCAATCGGTCAATGAGACGCGAAGACAGACTCGTCGTCGCAGCTGGCCTACTCCGTTGATCGGTCCACACGCTGCCAAGTCACTTGTATACATTCGGACAACCAAATCTAATAAGCCACGACTTAGCCCCAGCGAAGCTCATTTCTTTTTCTTCGTTGGTCCTGTTTTTGTATTTTTTTTAAAGAGAAACTTCCAGTCTATTCCTAATCAATCATAACAGTATAGAGAACACCATAAGTAATGAAAATTACAACAAGGTACATGGACCACCTAGCGACAACTACAAGTATTGAACCGAGCCGAAGACGCGCAGCTATCATCGTCCCTCCTTCACTGGAGATGGACAAAACTTGTTATAGTAGACAGTCGAAAATTCCTCGTGCTACGGCCCCATAGAACCAGCGTACTAGGAGTAACGTGTGGCTCTTACCGACCACTATTGTTAAGCTGCAACATATAAGGTATTTCCTAGTAGTGTAGAGTAGTAACCATCACAGATGAAGAGAGTCGTAGATACAAAGGATCGAACCTAAACACACGAACAAAGACTAGGACCAAACAGATCCCCTGGAAACCAACACCGATGAAATTCACGAGATCCGACGAAAACACACCTCCATATGCCGTTCGATGATGCTCGATTCACCATTGGGGTGGGGACCATACGTGGTAGACATTATTCCTACTGATTGACATCGTCGCCGTCTCACAAACTCAACCAAGACACTGAACCTAAAAAGAATGAGAGCAGGTCGCCTCCCGCTGTCGGGGGGGAGGGGGGAGGGGGCAGGTCCTCCGCACCTCCATGGCCCAAAGGACATCGGAGGCGTGTCAGATTGGCGGCAGCGCCAATGGGAGGAGTATGAAATCTAATTCCTTGGTAATCTTTTCTTGGCGAGGAGGAAAGAATAGAGAAATCTAATCGGTGGTCATGTTTTTGTCTTTCACAAACTTTTGCTTATTTGTACTAATACCAACTCTTTGTCAGATGGGTTGGGTGGTCATGAGACCGTCCTTACAATCGACTATTTCTTCCTTTCTCTGTCACAATCGTGGGTTAACATGATTTGATTGGACCCTAGTTTTTGTTTCTTCTCAATTAATTGACTCCTCAAACGGATGTGTTCTGATTGGCATTTCCGGACAGTTGTTCTCATCTCAAGAACTTGGATCACGGTAATGAAATCTGTTACAGTCACTACTCGCGTGATGTGAAGAAAATTGATTGATCATTGGACATATCAACTTGATTTCTCCACCTAGGCGCAAGCTTTGGCCTCATAAGTGCTTCTGCTTCATGATTGGAACATAATCAAACTGGCTTTGATCCCGGGTCTATTTGAAATTGAAATATTAAAAACATAAATAAGTATATTTTGATCTACTGGGTGCAATATATTTTGAAACTAAAACACATCACATGCACCATATACAGTCATTATTTATGAAGGCCTTCAGTACAAAATATCCCACTCATTGATCCAGGATAAATGTTTATTTCCACCACATGACACTGGTGGAAAAATGGCCTTTGGTCGCGGTTCGCAACTGCCATTAGTCGCGGTTGCGCAACCGCGACCAAATAGGCGCGACTAAAGGCCCCCCCCTTTAGTCGCGGTTGCTTAAGAACCGCGACTAAAGGCCCGTCCACGTGGGCGCCAGGCGGCCGTCGGGGCGGAGGACCTTTAGTCGCGGTTCTTCTGGCCAACCGCGACTAAAGGCCGCCGCAGGTTTAGGGTTTTAGCCCCCCCCCTAAACCTGTTTTCTGTTTAATTTGTATTGTTTTATTTCTTTTGTGCTTTATTTTAATTTTGAAGGAGTTTCACATATTCTACGGTACTACATACATGCATATGAATGTACAATTTCAAACAAATTTGAAATTAGAACCAAAAAGAATTCAAGAGGAATATACAATATATATTCAATATCATCGGATGACCATATACAATTTTGAACAAGTTTCCATACATAATTTAATGCATATAAAGTTCTACGTCCTCGTAATGGTGTTCTCCTTTAGGATGGAGGACTTCCCTCCTGAACCATCCAGCTAGTTCCTCTTGAAGTGGTCGGAAGCGAGCTTCTGGACTAAGCATCATCCGGAGGTTATTCCTCTGAGCATTGGTATCACTCGGAACCCGCTCAGAGGTGTATCTCCGGATCATCTCACAGACATAGTATGCACATAGATTGGTCCCCGCTGGCTGAATATCCTCACCATTCTTAGCCTTTGACCTTTTGAATTCTAGCTCTTTTTGAATTCACCGACCTTTGTATCTACGAACCGTCTCCAAACCCTACGAGGCAAAGAAAATTAAATGAACAAGAGAGTTATTAGTTACTTGATATTAGGAAATGAACGAAATAGGCCGATCGATATAGAGCGCAAATGAATGAAAATAATTACTTCTGCAGCATTCTTCTCATGCCGCCCCAAAGCTTTGGATCCTTATTCAGAGAGTCGTGGACGAGACATTCTGAGGTGTCAACTTTAATTACTAGCAGAATCCAGTGGAACCTGCGGACACGATACATGCACAGTACGTCATGCATAACTCATCGATTAGCCGGCCACATACCATGCATGGAGTAAACAAAAGAGAATGTGCTCAAGACAGAAACACTCACCCAAAATGGTAAGGAAATAGAATATCACTTTTGAGTTCCTGCTTTGTAAGAAACTGCCACAGGTCTGCCTCCATGTCGGCGGGGTGATGCTCCAACACATATCCATTAACGATGTGTGGGTCAATGAACCCAACATCATGGATGTTCCTTACTCTGCATTCCTTAATCTTCATTCTGCATGTATAATAGCGGACACAACAATATAGTTAGGACATATATATAGTGCAGGCAATATGAACGAGATGGGGTAGAAATAAATCACTTACAGAACGTAGCAACTGATGATAGATTTGTCGAGCTCGCGCAGATTGAAAAGCTGGAACAATTCACTCAGATGAATTTGTACATAGTAATGTTTGAAGTGATGCTCATATCTAACTTCCGCATAAATATATTCTTTGGCGTTTTTATTTTTTATGTAACCCTTGTACCATTTCAGCAGACCTTTCATTTGTGGAGGTAGATCCTCTTCCTGCGCAGGCTCGACGAGAGGCCCATTCTTCACATATGTAATTACTACCTCCTTCACTGGCGCCTCATCAAGGCCTAACAGTTCACGAAGAGTAATACCTAAGTTGGCCGCTTGTTCTCTGGCACTCGTTACAGTCAATCCATGTGCTGCCGCAGCTGCTATGATATCGGGGTCATCCGGACCGGCGGCTTTCACTATAAGCGGGGCAATCGATTGTTTACTTTGTTCCCCGAGCTGGGCAACTCGTTTCCCGCTTTTTTTACTTTCTAATTCCGTTTTCTCGGCCTCCTCCAAGGCTTTGTTCTCCTGGTTCTCCGCCCGCTCTTTCTTCTCCTTCAACATGAGTGCCTGCCTACGAAGTTCACGTGCATAGTCGTCAGGCAGATTCTTCGCGGCTTGGGACGGTGTGCTCAAAAATGACTTAGCCCACTTCTTTTGCTCATCAGAAAATACTGGCTTGGGCTCGGGCTCTCTTTTCTTCTTGCAGTCCGCCTTCCATTTCTCATGATCAGCAGCCGCGGCCGCGGCAGTTTCCTCGGCACTACGTTCCCAAGGCCTTGTGGGGAGAGGCTTCAGTGATGGCTCCGGTACCTTTGTGGTCTTAGGTACATAAGGGTCCGGGTTAATAATCCAGGACTGCTTCTGCTTCTTTGCCGGAGGTGGATTGGGGGGCGGCGTCTGATCACCCGCCGGACGAGGACTGGGGGGCGGCGTCTGATCACCCGCCGGACGTTGTGGACTGGGGGGCGTCGGCTGACGTGACGGAGGTGTAGGTGAACCGCCACCACCGTAGGGGGGTGGACTTGTTGTCCTTGGCGCCTCGCCTGGAAACTTGATAAACTTCTTTTGCCATAGAATGAAATGGCGCTTGACATCTCCAAGTCTTTTCTCCCCTTCAGGTGTAGCAATGTCAATCTCCAGGTCCTCAAACCCTTGGACTATGTCCTCCACCGTGACACGAGCATAGCCATCTTGAATGGGGTTGTTGTGGTGGAGTGCTCCAGGTAAACATGGTAAAGCACTGCCGATGGCTACCTTCATGGACATGTTCCCGATAGGATAATACAGATGACATTCTTTCATCTCCTTTATATCGTCCACGGGGTAGCGAGGAGGCTCCGGTGCAGTAATTTCGACCACCAGAGGCTCCGGTGCAGTAATTTCGACCACCAGAGGCTCCGGTGCAGTAATTTCGATCGTCGGTGCATCTGCACCAGCCGGTGGGGCCTCCGTGGAAGCCACACTGCTTCTCCGCTGCTGGCTTCTGAGATCCGCTGGATGATCTTCATGCTGCGCCCGAGCTGCATCTCTTTCGGCTACTAGTACACTCACGGTTTTCTTCATCACATCCATTTCCGATGCCAACCGCGCCACAACATCTGCTTCCCGATCCATCTTTCTCTTCCGGCTTCTGTAACCGTACGGGTCATCGTTCTGGGGGAACCCTATTTTCCACGGAATGTGCCCCATGCCTCGTACACGTCCTCCGTGTTCAGGATTCCCGAGGGCTTTTGTCAGCGCGTCGTTCTCTCTGTTGAACTTGATCTTCCCCTCTTGAGCATCCCTCATTGCGTCAATAAGGGCTTGGGTGGGTTTAATTATTTTGCCCCGGTAAACACACTCCCCTGTCTCCGGGTTCAGCGTTCCCCCATGCCCGTACCACCAGCTTTTGGCCCTTGGGTCCCATCCCTCCGTACCTGGACGGATTCCTCGCGCCCTCAGCTCGTTCTCCATCTTCTCCCACCTAGGCTCCCAAAGGCGATACCCTCCTGGCCCCATAATATGATTGTACTCCTTCTTAGCCGCATTTTCCTTATTTTTTTTCGATATTTGAATGAACTGCTCCGATTTCTTTTGCTTCACAAATTCTGGCCAATCATGTTTCAGTTTCTCATATTGTCCTTTGAAATCCGGAGTCTTGTTCTGCTTGACAAAGTCATGGGCTAGATTTTGCTTGAATTTCCGGAATGCGTCGGCCATCTTATGAAGAGCGAACTGTTTGACTAGCCTCCTCCTCTCCTTGTTTTCCTCAATCTTGTTACCCTCCTCATCGAATTTGTTGTATTCCGGAGGTAGAACGAAATGTTCCATAAGCTTCTTGAAGCAATCTTTTTTTGTTCTCTTATCGACAAAAGTGAAACCAGCAATTCGTGCCTTCTTTGGCTTATTCCACTCCTGGACGGTGATCGAGACGTTGTCTCTAACAACGGCTCCGCATTGGTTGACAAACTTGGTGGCGTTCTTGCGGGGCTCCAGCGGCCTGCCGGTTGCACTGTCGACAACCTCGATGGTGCATGTTTCTCCTTGTTTCATCGTCTTGGTTGCGCCACGCTTTGACGACGTACTCGATTGTTTCGACGATCCGGCCGAGGGCTAAAATAAGAAAGAGAGTCGCGCGCGTTAGTACACACATATTTGTTCAAATCAGTTAGTTTGTATCACCAGAGGCTCAATGTATATATATACCTCGGCGCCGGAGGTGGTTGCTACTTCCATTTGAAGATCGTCGTTTATCGACGTTTGTTCGGCATCATCTTGCTGACGGCGCCCTTCATCTTCACCGTCAAGGTTCAGATAAGAAGAGATATCATCTTCTTCTTGTCCGGTCGGCACATATAGAATATCGCCGTTTATGATGCCGAACATATGTGCTTCACCGTCCGGATCATAGTTGTCCATAATCGGGTCAGCTCTATCGTCCGCCATTATGTCAGTCCTGAAAACATGTAGTAAAAACAAATTAATTAAGTGAAGAAGGGGGGCGGTGGCGGTGGCGGTGGCGAAAGGGCGGTGGCAAAAGGAGGGGGCGAGGAAGGGGTAGGAGAGGGTGTCGCGGTAGAGCGCGAGACGGGGAGGCAGACGACGGCGTCACGGAGAGGGAGGCGAGGACAACACACATGTATAACCCTCGCCGCCCCCTCTCGATCCCAAAAAAAAACACCGCGCGCATCGCCGCCCCCCTCGCCGCCCCCTCTCCGTATATGCGCGGGGTCGTGTACATTTTTTTAAAGCAGGATCGTTGTACATTGACGCGCGGGGTCGTTGTATATATTGATTATCAAGTTTTACTTTTTTTGTTGTTAATTATCAAGTTTTATATACGTTTTTTTGTTAATTATCAAATTTTACGGTTTTTTTTTTGTTAATTATCAAGTTTTAAGTTATTTTATCGTTTTTGTTAAACTAATTAACTAGTTAAAATTAAAAAGAACAAAAAAAGGAAAAAAGAGAAAAAATTCCGGTGGCCCGCGGCGCCCCTCTCTCTCTCCACGATCTCGCTCTCTGTCTGAGACCAGTGGCCCGTGCGCGCGCGGAAGTACCGAGGCCGGCCGGCGGCGTTGAGGGCGGGCGAGCGAGGCGGCGCGCGCGCGGTGGGCGAGGGAGGCCGGTGACGGCCGGCGGCGCCGTACGTGTGGGCGAGAGGGGGCGGCGCACGTGGGCCGGGGCGGGGCGCGGTGTGCAAACATACGGCGGGCGACGGCGGGCGGCGTCGAGGGCGAGGGCGACGGCGGCTGGGGGTTCGGGCCCTTGTATTTATAGCCCCCCCCCTTTAGTCGCGGTTGGGGAGGCGATCCGCGACTAAAGGGTAACCTTTAGTCGCGGTTGCGGAGGCGACCCGCGACTAAAGGGTAACCTTTAGTCGCGGTTGGCCAGACCAACCGCGACTAAAGGGTTTTTTGGCGGGTTTTTGCGTTCCCGCGCGCAACGAAACAGGGTTTTTTGGCGGGTTTTTGCGTTCCCGCGCGCAACTAAATACTTTTTCTTTTTCAAAATCTTAAAAATACAAATAATATATCAAAAAATTCAGAAAAATAAAACTAATTCAATTCAATATGTTAAAAACACAAATATTATATCAAAAAATTCAGAAAAATAAAACTAATTCAATTCAAAATTCTAAAAATACAAATAATATATCAAAAAATTAAGAAAAATAAAACTAATTCAATTCAAAATGTTAAAAATACAAATAATATATCAAAAAATTCAGAAAAATAAAACTAATTCAATTCAAAATTTTATACGCCTAGGCAGGAGTACGACAGCGACGACAGCAGCGACGACGACGGCGGCAAATTAGAAGGCGACGACTACCAGTACAACGGCGGCGGCTATGAAGACTACGAGTATGCATATTATACGCCTAGGCAGAAGTATGACTAAATCACTCCAAATTTCATGTATCATCAGTGGTATCTCGAATCATTCGAAAATGGACACCAAACACATCACGGGTAATATAATTCACATGATCCATTCAACAAAGTTTGGTACAATAAATTATTACACATCATTTCTTCCCTTGTGTCCCTGCTTGCTTACGATTGTGCCGTATCCATGGAGCATCCTCATCATTTAACTTAATGCTTGGGTCGGTGTTCACTTTGAAGGGCGGAATTTCAGCAAACATATTATAATCTTCTGACATGTCTGTCTTGTCCTCCACTCCCACGATGTTTCTTTTCCCTGAAAGAACAATGTGGCGCTTTGGATCATCGCATGATGTACTGATCGTTTTCTTATCTTTCCGTTTCCTCGGTTTGCTACTCATGTCCTTCACATAGAAAACCTGAGCGACATCTTTCGCTAGGACGAATGGTTCGTCAAGGTAACCAAGATTGTTGAAATCCACCATTGTCATTCCGTATTGCTGGTCCACCTTTACCCCACCTCCTGTTAGCTTGAACCATTTGCACCGGAACAAAGGGACCTTAAAGGAGGGTCCATAGTCAAGTTCCCATATCTCCTCTATGTAACCATAATATGTGACCTTTTGCCCATTCTCGGTTGCTGCATCAAAGCGGACACCACTGTTTTGGTTGGTGCTCTTTTTATCTTGGGCGATCGTGTAAAATGTATTCCCATTTATCTCGTACCCTTGGAAAGTCGTTATAGTCGAAGATGGTGTCTTGGCCAACCTGTACAGCTGATCTACAACATCATTGTCATTCATTAAATGTTTTCTCAACCAACTACCGAAAGTCTCCATGTGGGCCTTCCTAATCCAGGATTCAGGCTTCCACGGGTTGTCCGAGCGTAAAATATTCTTGTGTTTCTCAAAGTACGGAGCCACCAAGCTGGAATTGGTCAGTACAGTGTGGTGTGCTTCAGTCAGAGAATGGCCGTCCATACATATCGTTGATTTCCTTCCGATCGTGCCTTTTCCACTTAGTCTCCCCTCGTGCCGCGATCGAGGAAGACCAATCGGCTTAAGGTCAGGAACAAAGTCAACACAAAACTCAATTACCTCCTCATTTCCATAGCCCTTGGCGATGCTTCCTTCTGGCCTAGCACGGTTACGAACATATTTCTTTAATACTCCCATGAACCTCTCGAAGGAGAACATATTGTGTAGAAATACAGGACCGAGAATGAAAATCTCTTCGACTAGGTGAACCAAGAGGTGCGTCATAATATTGAAGAAGGATGGCGGGAACACCAACTCGAAACTAACAAGACATTGGATCACATTGTTCTGTAATCGTGGTAGAACTTCTGGATTGATTACCTTCTGAGAGATTGCATTGAGGAATGCACATAGCTTCACAATGGCTACTCGAACATTTTCCGGCAGGAGCCCCCTCAAAGCAATCGGAAGCAATTGCGTCATAATCACGTGGCAGTCGTGAGACTTCAGGTTTTGGAACTTTTTCTCCGCCATGTTTATTATTCCCTTTATATTGGACGAGAATCCAGACGGGACCTTCATACTGCTCAGGCATTCAAAAAAGATGACCTTCTCTTCTTTGGTCAGAGCGTAGCTGGCATGACCTTGTAAAAGTTCATCAACTAATGGCCTTAGGTACACATCGATGTCGTTGCCGGGTTGCTTCGGACCTTGGATGAGCACTGGCATCATAATGAACTTCCGCTTCATGCACAACCAAGGAGGAAGGTTGTAGATGCATAGAGTCACGGGCCAGGTGCTATGGCTGGAGCTCTGCTCGCCAAAAGGATTCATGCCATCTGTACTTAGACCAAATCTTATGTTCCTTGCGTCAGCTGCAAAATCTTTGAACTCTCTGTCGATCTTTCTCCATTGCGTTCCATCTGCGGTGTGTCTCAACTCCCCGTCCGACTTACGGTCCTCTTTGTGCCATCGCAACAACTTGGCATGCTCTTTGTTCCTGAACAGACGTTTCAACCGTGGTATTATAGGAGCATACCACATCACCTTGGCGGGAACCCTCTTCCTGGGTTTCTCTCCCTCAACATCGTCACCAGGGTCATCGCCTCTGATCTTATAACGCAATGCAGTGCATACCGGGCATTCATTCAAATTCTCGTATTCACCGCGGTAGAGGATGCAGTCGTTGATGCATGCATGTATCTTCAGAACCTCTAAACCTAGAGGGCAGACAACCTTCTTTGCTTCGTACGTACTGGCGGGCAACTCGTTATTCTTTGGAAACATATTCTTCAACATTTTCAGCAAGTTTTCAAATGCCGAGTCAGCTACACCTGCCTGTGCCTTCCATTCAGCAAATCCAGTGTGCAGCCCAGCTTTTTCAGACCATCATCGCATCCGGGGTACAACGACTTTCTGTGATCCTCTAACATGCGATCCAAATTCTCCCTCTCCTTTTCAGTTTCGCAGTGTCTCCGTGCATCAGCAATGGTCCGACCAAGATCATCAACGGTCTCATCACGTGCCTCTTCTTCACCTTCACCTTCCCCTTCACCTTCCCCTTCACCTTCAGCATCCTCCATGAAAGTATCACCGAAATGAGCAAGATAGCTTTCATCGATGAAATCATCCCCTTCTTCATCTTCTTCCATTATAACCCCTCTTTCTCCATGCTTGGTCCAACAATTATAGCTTGGCATGAAACCATGCCGAAGCAGGTGCAGGTGAACTTCTCTTGAGGAAGAGTAACCCTTCTGATTCTTACAGTCAACACATGGACAGATAACAAAACCCTTCTGCTTGTTCGCATTAGCCACTACGAGGAAATCTTTCAAACCCGTAGTGAACTCGCGGGAGAGTCGGTTACCGTACATCCATTGCCGATTCATCTGCATTATTATAATATAAAATATATAATTAACCATCATGCATTTGTTAAACTAACTAGCTATAAACAATAGAAATTAAACAATGAACAAAACACATGCATGACACACATGCATGAAAGGTTCAAGTTGCTAACCGCGATCGAGGAGGAAAAAAATAAATGAGGAACCTCAAGTGTGGCTCCAACACTTCATATCATGTTTGTTTCACCCTCTTGGGGCATTTCATCAAACACCTTGTGTGCATAAGAGGAACCAAAAGCAAACCTACACCCCCTTGTGAAGCTTGTGAAGAGAAGTGGCACCAAATGGCTAAGTGAGCGTGCTGAACTGGTATATATAGGGGAGGAGCTTTAGTCGCGGTTGGCCTGGCCAACCGCGACTAAAGGCCTTTGCGCACCTTTAGTCGCGGTTGGCCTGGCCAACCGCGACTAAAGCCCCTCACGTGCACCAGCTGGCCACCGAGCGCCCTGGGCCCAGGCCTTTGGTCGAGGTTCGTCTGCCGAACCGCAACTAAAGACTTCATTAGTCGCGGTTCCTACAGTTTCGCGACTAATGGGGCTGGACGGAAGCCTCTTTTTCTACCAGTGTGAGTGGCTGACAATAATATAGCACCACCGAATGAGGGGACTCTATCCATGCTTCACGGGTTATTTTAACACATTTCTCCCATACACCCAACTGCTAGAGAACAACAATGCTAGGTAGCAACAAACAGAAAGTTAGTTTAAGGATAGGAGACATCGGGCAAAGAATACCTAGGCCGGCCTAAATACCTGATACTCAATCTGGTCAAGTAACATGAACATTACCTTGTGCACGGCCACCTCCACCAGACATTTGTTTTGTTATCGGTTAGTATTCATAACTAGTTTGTGCACAGGGCTCTAGAAGCAGTGCTGCTCCATGGTTAAAAAAGTTCCCACTCCATGCCGTCAATTTCCCTCCATAGTGAGCCCGGAGCAGTTGCACGCAATTAGGCATTAAGGAATGGCCGTCATACAATTGGAGGCTTGAACTTTGGGATCCTCACACGAGAAGATGATAAATATCGACCCACTGTGTGTCTGTGTCCTGGTTCCTACTGATACGGCTTCTTCTTACAATATGAGACGCGAAGACAAATCGTCATCGCAACTGGCCTCTATGGTCAAATCGAGACTCGAGACACGGAGTCGCGCACACTGCTGGTAGCAGGATAGCCGGACAGCCAGATCAAATAAGTCGGCTTAGCCTTGGACCATGGTTTTATATCCTTATCAACCTTAATTTCTCCGACCTGTCTTTTAGTTTCATGTTCAAATTAAGCTTGCTGTTGTGAGTACATAATTAATTGATTTATTTGTAATTTATCTTTGATACGATGTCATAGTGCCACACGATACTACTGGATTTAATTCTGAATTCTGAATAATAAATCCATTAGATTGACAATATTAAAAGATATCACTCTTGCTATTTTTATTTAAAAACTTTATTAGAAAATAATCTTGAGTCAAATTATCTCTATTACTCCTTCCGTTTCAAAATACTTGTTGTGGTTTTAGTTCAAAATCACAACAAGTGTTTTGGAACAGAGGAGTACCTTATAAATTGGAGTTGAAGGTGGTGGTGCTAAGTTCACTCCTCATTCCAACCCCAATATTTCCCATCTATCTAGAACTCATCAGACCCTGCGACTGGGAAGAGTTCACTCCCCAATCCACCCTTGGAAGAGTTCACCCCCTCCACCACCAGACCCTCCTGGTTTGGAAGAGTTCACTCCCACTTCATCCCAACATCTCTCATCCATATAGAACTCATCAAACCGCTCAAGTTTCAAAAAGATCAAAAATAAATACATTCAAAAATAATGCAATTATGGAGCCTCGAACCTCACACCTGCCTCTGCTTCCAATTCAATCAGGCTGTCCATAGTGGGGGTAACATAACTAGTATCATGTACTTGGGACTCGTAAACAAGCTTACGTGACAGATAATTAAAGAAGAAAGAGAGGATCATAGTAACATAGGTAGATACCGTAACATAATAAATGTTATACTACTATGTGTCATGCATGGCAATAAATGAAACCATCTATGATACTACTTTATGATACTATGCACTATGCATGATACTAGTGTATGATATTCCCCACTATGACCAGCCTCAGAGCAGCAAGAGTTATCACTGCACTCATGTTTCGAAGAAAAAATATTTCAAAAGGTCTCACCCAACCAATCCGCCAATTAATTCATTATCTGTCGTGGCTCATCCCAATTCCACGTCCTCTGTCAGGCCCACCTCCTCATCCCCGTCATCCCAACTCTCAATTTTCAAAATTTAGCCATGACTTTGCTGCTACAAATCTTGCACTGGTGTTGCCATGGCCCTGCAGTTATGCAAGTGCAGTCTAGCCTGCTTGCTTGGATTTCTCTTCACGGTGTTTGCAAGTGCATTGGTTGTCATATACTACTAATCCAATACTCTGGCGAACTATGTGTTGCTATGGAACCTGCACCTGCCACCCTAATGATAGACAGTGAGGTTGCTTCTTCCCCGGTGCTGGTGGCCTCGGCGTCTCCTTCTCCTTCTTCCTCTCCTTCCCGTTCTTCCTTACGAAATCAACTGACCCAAATTGCACTTTCAGGCGACTAACGTACAGCTGAACTGTTAATTTTTTTCCCAATATTATCTTTAATTCCTTCGTTTTGGTAAGCTTGATGGCAACAGCTCGAAGAAACATAGTGGAGCTATCGTTGTCCACGTGACTATGCTCATCATACATAACTCTTCCGTTCCTTGGTCAACCCCAACCTGCACAATATCCATTTTAGATGTGGGCAGCAGAAGAAGGCATGATTTATACTCTCGCAGTCACACAGTATAAAAGGGCATTGCGAGGAGAGAGGCGTTTTGGAGGCCGAGCTCCATGAAGGCCTTCATTTTTTAAAAATTCAAATTCAAACTTTTGTGGTTTAAAAAATTCTGAAAAAAATATATGCATGTACGTAAGGATGTAACCCACATGTGTGTAAAAATTTATGATGAAATACCTTGAGTTGCGACCTATAAAAAGACAAATTCATGGCCTGGGAGGATGAATAGTACTATGTGTTAAATACCCTCAGATTTGTCTTTTTTGCACAACCCTCATTTCAATGTATTTTGAACTAAAAATTTACACACATGTGTGTTATGCCTTCATGTATATCTATATTATTTTCAAAAAAAATTGAAATATAAAGATATGAATTTCGATGAAATTTAAAATTTAAATTTGGAGGCCTCACTGGAGGCCGAGCTCCAAAAGGGATTTCTGCATTTCGGGCTCCTTTGCATATGGCAACTGCAAGAACGTCGTAACATAGAATTGCGCCAAGAAGAGTTCTCCAGCAATGATTTTTTGAAACGACGGGATTCCTGCATTCATTAAGAAGAAAAGAGTTGCTTAGTTAGTTAGAAAAAACCGAGCAGAAAACTAGACTGCCCAATTAATCATGAAAAGCCAAGCGAAAATCTTCGCAACCGCTAAACGGCACATATAAGACAGCACATGCATCCCACTGCAGAGAAGTCCTCGACAAGTCAGCACGCAGGTGTCATCGTCATCACTCCTCCCCTAGAGGCGTCAATGTCATCCCTAAACTCTGAGCAAATGATTCCGACCTAGCCGTAGGCGATCGTCGACTCAACCAACACCGTAGCGGACACGTGAAGTTGTATAAGGATTTGTGCCAAAACTCAGCCACCTGTAGCCAGACAGTGCACCTCCGACTCTGATGAAGAACTCTGAAAGACAAAATCAAGCATGGTTGGTGCCATGGAAGATCAGCTATAGCCGGTCATCGTACACCATAGGGCCCCGCCATCGCAGCTTCGACTCTAAAACAAACAAACTAAGGCAAAACCACGAACACGCCGAAGAAGAGTTGATTACCGCAACCAATGCCACGTTGCCGACATTGCTTCCACCATCATTGTTGCCACAGAAGCTGTACGCTACAACCGCCGCAAACCACCAGTCTCTCTTGCCGACGCTGAGCTCCGAGATGATGCCCCCCAGGAGGGAAAATGACATACCAAAGGACCGCCATCGTTCGATCACAAGATCACGAGTTTCCCCTGGAGAGGCCACACGATGGCTGGAACCGTGCGGCAGGTGTGCGGCAGCAAAGCAGCGATGCCTCCAGGAAGATCAACGACGGCCACAACTGACGCCATTGCTAGTCACGAAACAAGGTTGAGACGGGGTCTTCGCCCAAGCTCCCACACCACCCACTACTAGATATCCCGTTTTAGCCGAGGGTCCAAGTACCGTCGGATATGTAAGTTCACCGTCAGATATACTTATAACCGACGGTGAACCGTCGGCCATCTCCCGTCGGCTATGCTTCATCGGCCATTACATTAATAGACGACGGTACTCTTAGCTAATATGTTTTTTTAAGCTGACGGTGAGCCGTCGGATATGCTTAGGCCACGGTTGGCTCGCACTAGCTTGACGACTCATATAGCCGACGGTGCCCCGTCAATTACTATTCTTCCGACAGTAACTGATTCCCGTCGGTTTTGTTATTAGTCAACTGTATGTTTGACCCATTGGGGTTAATTATTACAAAGAGTAGATCCAAACCGTCGATTAGTATGATTACCGACGGTGCATATAACCCTTCGGGGATTCCTTTAGTTGAGAGGCTGGCAAGCAACGCCAATTTATGAAGGCTCATCGTACGCATATTGTGTACCCAAGATGTTGCTACCTAAGGCATAGTCACCCCAAGATCTTTTCTACGTTCCATAGGCAGTAGTGTGATACACCAAACTGCGTTTCAGAATATTGGCATATCAAATAGGTCTCAAGATTACACGACCATACATGACCCAAAAACATATATTATATTTTGCATATCTAAGAAAGTACTACAAGCCTAATGAGTTCCATACGATTTACATTAACCCTAGCGATCCATCTAGGGAATGTAGAATGCAAAACAAAATAGTAACTATGCATGATATAATGGTTCAGGCAAATTGCATAAGCTAAATTGCCCTCAATCTTCAAAACTTCGCTTTGTTGCGTGACTTGAATAAGATTGTTAAACTAGTCACCATCATCGCCAGAGTTAGTATCTCATTCATCGCCATATGGATCATAATGTTTATCGCACGAGATATCCCCTGCCTCGATGTCATAGGTGTTATCGTCATCATCATTAATGGAATGATTATTGTCATGACTTGGACCGCCTCCAGTATTGCTTCCCACCCCCCTATAAAATGATAACTTGCAAGAGAGATGAAAAATCATGTAATGTACTGTAGCTAAATTCAATTGAGCCACAGGGAACAAACTTTTATAGGGATGCTACAGGGAATAAAATTAAGTGTTCTATATTGTACTGGAGTATGCATGGACTAGGAACTCAGCGTACGTCAGCATTTACTAGTGCTACACCAGTGGTTCCCTCCTTTTCAAACCATGCATCTGGGGAATAGAAACTAAATGTAAATGGGAACAATACACAAATAAAACTAGTTCACTCGTTTGCACCTTTTATCCACAAACTTATATACTAGTAATTTTGACCTTTTAATATAGTTCCCTGGTACATGTGATAATTCGTTTTTAGTAATCAACTCTGCGATTTAGCAAAGAGGAATGATTTATGAACTTGAAGTAAATCCAGAAAGTTACTAAGTGAAATAGTTAAGTGCGGCACAACCATGGCAAGCTTTTTCATCATCCGAATATGCACATATTTTCTCATCTTACTTTGTTCCTGTATAACTAGTTGTACAAAGCGAAGCTGCTGCTACTACTACTACTCCCTAGTAGAATTTCCACCATAGTTGTGTGATTTGTGCAGTTTTGACATCTTAGCTCGCAAAGATTTGACATTAGAAATATATCAGACTAGACTAGCTGGGGATTGCAGCCTTAACTTGCGGAGTACTACAATACGGTAATTGGTAATGGAACTGAACAGAGGTGGTACACCTACCTGGAGTCAGCCATCTCACTGCATTGGATCTTTTTGGGCAGTAACTCGTAGAAAATTCTGAGAGGTTCCCTCTGTCAAATTTTTAAAAAAATCAGATGAATGGAAACATACATGTACTTTTTGGACAGTTACTCGTAGAAAATCCTGAGAGGTTCCCTCTGCCAAATTAAAAAAAAATCAGATGAATGGAAACATAGATGTACTCTAACATGAACGAATTAAGAAGAGGGAGACGGATGTGATTCAGTTACGGTACCTTGGAAGGATCCAACTTCTAGCCGGGCAGGGAGAGAAGGCATTCTTGGTCGCTTGCCTGGTACATGGATTTGACCTTGGATGAAGCAAGCGATATGGATCTCCCACCTCCTTCACCCTTCATGAGAAGGAGAACACAGCAGAATAGAACCCTTCAGCCTGCGTTGTCGCTCGGCCATCCGCACGCGCCACCGCTCGACCAGCAGCCCGGTCCACAGCTCGCCCATCAGCCACATCGCCGCTCCTTGCGCAGCTGCTCCGCTGCTCGCCATTGTCCGCCACTACTGCTAGCAGTACTGTTTCTGCAGAAAGAGAAGAAATAAGAGAGCAAGGCGAGCGGAGAAAGATTTTCCCTTAAAGAGAGGAAAGAGGCAGTGATCTAGCACCTTAGATCGCCGGGTGCTCCACGCCGCCGCCAGAACTGGTGAGAGAGGGGATCTTGCTGGGTGGACTTGATTTTTACGGGAGGATAGAAATGGGGGAGGTGAAAACGTCTCCATCAGCCTCCGGCCATGGCTGTTGTGGAGTGGAGAGGGGAGGGGTGGAGCCGATCTGAAGCTAGGTCCATCGCGTCAAGATGGCAGGTCGTCGGCAGCAACCTCCACGCCGGCCGCCATGTGCTCGCCGAGGTGCGCCATGACACGGGCCTTCTTCCCCGCCGCCGCGCCGATGTGCACTGGCGGGAAGCCACGTTGTACGCGGCGAGCTCGTGTGTCAGTCTCAGTTCCTCGACGACGGCAGTGCGTAATGACATGCGTCGCCCCGCGAGCGTAGCAGCAGCTTGCTCGCCCGGTCGAAGACCGCACCGCACCTATCGTAGGCCGTAGCTATCGACGACCACTCCCGGCATGTGGTGCGCAGCCAGCAGGAGCGAGTTGAGCGGCAGTGAGCCCTGCCCGAGGAACGCGACGCGCACGGTTACGGCGAGGTAGTCCGGTACTTATTGCTCGGCTGATGCCCTCGCGCAGTTCGTGCACTGGCACCTCGCCGCCTTGCCGCCAGAGTCGACCGCGTTCACGTTGCCTGCGGCTCTATTCTGCACACCGATTGCTCTTGCGTGGCGGAGGTCATGAAGCCATGGCGCCCGCCACGACAAGAGTTCATGCCTACAGTGTACGTATGTTCAAGATTCATCCATGTTGGGCTACTTCCGAATCCTAATTCCTCTGTCTCTTCTTTTCTTCCAGCAACCATAATTTTGCATATTGTAATGATGGATCTGGCCAAGGAAGAAGCAGAAACAGAGACTGGGAAGAAACTGGAGATGACGCATAGGCCCATGTAGTGAGATAAGTGTGATTTTTTTATTAGGATTGTCCTTTCCCAACGCTACAAACAAGTATTTAGGAGAAATCAACCGGGATAGACCGGGATTTGAAAGTATAGGGTGCTAATTTCAGGGATTTTGAGTTTAGGGTTTAATTTAGACTGAGAGTACGAATTAAAGGTTTATTTCAGACTTTTCTCTTTTCTTTTTCTTATATTTGAACATTGATCATATTAATATTTGATCAATTTAAATACAATGCAGTAAATTCAATGTGATGATGAAATATACTTTGCAACATTTTAAACTAGCGTGATGTCAATTGTATCCATAATGTACATTTAGGTAAAGTTAATTTCGCAAATATTTATTTAAATTCTAAATGATAGAAAAAGAGTTTAGAAATTTGCAACAATCTGATAGAACCTGTATAATGTGGTCCCACATATGTAGAAATTAGTTGGAAGTTTCCAGATCAATATTTATGGTACACGCTTCCCAAATAATCTTTCCAATATTCAAAAGATTTGATAAAACCGTAACTATAGGTTTCACTGAAGGGGCACATCTTCAATGATGTCTCATATATCTCCGAGCATGCTATCAACATAACACTAACAATTTTCACATAAAAAATATAACACCACCAAATATATATCTTTGTTATTTTAAAATAATATGGGACCACAAATGTTTGATTTTTTTAATGAGAAATAGTTTTGATGTAGTAACTTCGTATTTGCTTGGAAAGATAATATCTCATATTGACACTCTCACACTTACAAGCAACATGTATTCATAGATTTTTCAGACCGTGTTAGAAGTTCCGAACTGATGTACATAAGACGTCTCTTGGTGCTATCCATGCACGATGGATGATTCATTGGTGTGTTGTATTTTGGTTCCACCCCACGAAAACCATCTAATTAACTTTTATTCTTTTGGGCCATTTGTTCTTTACAAAAATCATATTTTGATTCTTAGATTTCTAACATAGGTCAACATTTTAACCCAAACAGTTGCAAATATGACGTTTCTTGGTGCGATCCTTGTATGGTGGATAACTCATTGATGTGTTGTATTTTGCCCCCCCCCCCCCCCCCCCCAAATGGACTGATCTGTTGTGCTGGACAAGGATAATGCAGGACAAGGATCATACATACAGAATCGTATGCATAGCATGACTCTTTTTTAATTTTGAAATGCAGAACTCGTGTTTTCTACAATTCATGATCTAAATTGCATTAAATAAAACGTGGAGTCTGTGGTCCTTCTAGATCATAAAGGTGCGTTAAATAAATAAAAACCTGAACATACACAACAAGTTACAGAAGGACACATGACTACTAATAAAAAATAGCAAACTGACCCTAGATTTTACAAAGAGGGCCCTAGAACATTGATGGAACGATCCAATATATACAGGCATATCCTCATTGTCGTCGAGGATGACACCACTTGGGATGACAAGACCTCTGTGGCTCCATGACACAGACTCCATGGAGAATCAGCGTTGCCTCCATTTTACCTCCTTAGTCGGGGGGAAAGATGAATGGGCGTCCTTGGGCCAGCAGATGTGGTGGTGTCGTGGAACAGGACAACAACCGATCGCCGCAACAAACGCCTAGCCACTCCAAAGCAACCATGGATGAACTCCATCCCGATATAGAATTCCATTTTTTTCCCACATCGTGAGCCACCAGCCATTGCTCGGACACGGCAACAACACACTCCACTTAGCCAAATCGCCATGTGCCACATGGTAATGACCCAACCTAGACCTATATATACAAGACTATGCTGAGCATCTCCCTTATCTGTTCGTCAACTCCGTTAGATCAGATAAGGGATTGGCCCTCTTTCCTCTTGATACTTTGTGTAAGTGCGCATTCTTTCAAACAAGTCATTTTTTTTAAAACCATCATATTTGTATTTTTTGGACCAAATTTTTTTCCCACCCTATTGAAGAAAAATAACATATCATGCACTTAGAACATCAATGCTAGAACTAAATTGTTGGAAGTTTACTTTTATTAAAATTTTCTGGAATAAAACTTTTGGTTGTTCCACATGTTTATTGCAGTCGTCTATTGAAACATATCACCGAAGGTTAACTTCAACCATCGGTTATTGAATACCCTGTCGGGTATTTAATCTAATAGGCGAGGGTGACGTATGCACCGTCGGTCATTTCTACTTATAGCTGAAAGTTTTGTTTTAACCTTCGGCTATTAAATTTCACCGTCGGGTATTACATGTAATCTCCGTGGGTATAGCCAAAACCGTCGGGTATTACATTTAATCTCCGTGGGTATAGCCAAAACCGTCGGGTATTACAATGAACCGTCGGGCATTAGGTTGGATAATCGAGAGTTGGATTTTCCCCGTCAGATAATTTAGGACACCGTCGGTTATTAGTGGTCATAGTTGCCAATAGTTGTCGGCCATTGCCTCCCCCGTCGGTTATTACAGTAATGACCGACGGACCGTCGGCTATTAGATTTCACCGTCGGAAATATGGGGATTTCACATCATCTCGCACCGGCTCCGGCAAGCCCACCAACCGCCACCACCATCGAAGCCGCTCTTTGATGAAGACGCACCGAGACCGCCACAACCAACCACACCTCACGGAGACCACCGATGGTCAACCTCCAACACGAGGGCCCACCAACCACCACTACAAGAAACCTGTTAATCCGGTGACGTTCTAAATATCCGTCACAGTCAATGACGGTTTTCCCTAGTCCGTCATGGAAAACGCCATTGATCGACAAGATGCAAACATGTGCAGAGACTTAACGAAGCCCTATGGCCTTTGTTTTTTTTCTTGGACAATGTATATTTTAATTTTTAATGAAAATAAATGCAATAGGGACTCAATCCCCATGACCTTTTGGGTTAAAATACTAGGGTGTGATAACAACGCTACCGGCCTGAATAAAGGAGCATTTAGACGTTTCATTTTGGTAATACACAGACAATATAAGTTTTATGCAAAAAAGAAAGTGCACCATGGATCACATATTGTGCACATCTCACGTACTTGATAGTTCAATTCTTATTGGTCAAGAAATGTGGTGTGATAGATTGCGGACATAAAGCTTTGCACTTGTACTAAAAACTATATACATAATATGTGAGTCCAAAAACTAAATCATATTTACTTGAAAAAATATGAATATAATTTCTTAATTTCATCCAGATAGAATCAACATATAGTCTAACTTTTTCTCATTTTTAACTGCAGTCTAACTTCTTCTCTGAACCGTAGCGTTGTCCAGAACCGTCATGGCCTGGTATTGCTCTTTTTTTCTCAAGGAAACGGACTGGTCCTGCTGATGTGGCGATCCATGTGAGGGCAAACTCCGCGTTTTCATTGGCTGGTCAAGCCATCCCACGGATCGCTGATCCACACCGTCTGCTCCTCTGAGATCCGACGGCTAGCCAAGCTCCCCCTTTTTCTCGTGTATTCTTCTACTCACCCACGCGCCGCTGTCTTCTCTTCTAGAGAGCACCAGCGCCCCCACACCTCCTGAATCTGAACACCCCAGTCCCCACCTCCACCAGCCCGTCGGTGCTCCTCCTTCGGTCCTTCCCTCCTGGATCCTCGCCGTCGTGCGCAAATCATCCCATCCCGTCGCCTCCCCGCCGTGCCCAGCTACTCCTCGACCGGCCGCGCCCCCCGCACTGCCACCGCTCCGCCGCAGTGTCTCCCTGGGCGGATCCCGTCGAGATCCGTGAGGCCACGGCAATGGTGGATCACGGCGAGGCCACAGGATTCCTCCCTGCCCACACACCGGCCACGGGTGCTCCCACCTACCCCATCTCCTTCCTCAGATCCAGCTTCTAGCTCCTTGAAGCACCACCAACCCCTTCCCTCACCTCTTGCCTCCCCGGCCCCTTTCTCTCCCCATCGGCCATATCCAGTCCCTGAAGGCTGACCTTGTGCACGCGACGTCAGTGCCCTTGATGCAAGTCGTGCCTGTGTCGATGCAGCGCGCAAGCAGGTTTGTTCGTGGGGGTGCCAAACCACGCGGAGGACGACGAGACCCGCCACATGCTCGTGACCGCCATCCAACGCCTTGCATCCAATGTACAGAAGCGAGACCGAATCGAGCTAAAACGGCGAGGAGCGCCACCCATCAGAGTGGTGTAGTCCACCATGAAGAGATAGGTTGTGGAGAATCTCCAGCAAGAGATTGGCGGAGATGGAGTGGGGGGCTGTGGCCTTGGTTACAAATGTCCTTATAATTTTAATTTTTAATTTGGCTTTGTTTTGCATTAAATTCTTGGTTGTAATAGTTTTGAGAACCTGCTGTAATTTTCTTTTATTTGATCAAAATAGCGAATAATGTATGAGAATATACCCCAAATTAGTTGGTAGCTGACTTGGACAAAAAATAGTGAGATAAACATAATAAGTGGGTCAAAATCCTATTTGGACTGATTACAACATGGGCCAAATTCTATTTGGGCCGTTTACCACACATGTCATACTAAAATTAGTGGGCCAAAATTCTACTTCGGCCGATAAACATGTGGATGCCATGTTAGATCCATGTTGGCTGCCATGTCAGATGATGACATGGAATGTATGGTTAACGCCGTTATCTAACAATAATGTGTGACGGCCAAGAACCGTCATGGATCCATGACGGATCTGGCAATCTGTCAAGGAGTGCATGGTGGTCAAATTATGACGCGATATACATGACAAATTTACAATCCGTCACGGCTGCCCTATCATGACGATTATGGACACATGTGTGACAGTTTGAATATGTCATGAATTAACACATTTCTTGTAGTGCACTTTTGCCACCACCACCGAACATGCCACATCGCAGCTGACGTAAGCCACCCGCACCTCGCGAAGGCCATCGGCCGCACAGGCTTTGCCTGGCGATGCCGTTTGGCGGCTGCGAGGGGAGGTGGGTTTGACGCTGGCTGCGGCGAGCCGTCCGATCAAAACACGTGGATAAAAGGATGTTCGAAAGGATAAGGAAGCAGTCAACGCGCTCGTGCAGTCGGGTGAGCGCAAACTTTTTTCCAATCCGAAGAAAAATATAGCAACGCAGGAAAGATGCTGTGCTCGGCCTCGTCGCCGTCCCCTTCCGCCGCCGGCCAGTCGACCACCACGCGCGCCTGAGGTCCGTGGCCGGGCGCTCCAGCCTGCAGGGCGCGCTCGGCATTGGTCACCATGCTTTCCTCCAGGCCAGCGTGCGTGTTCGCTTCCGGCGCCGTCCTCCAAACCTTCACCTCGCTCAAGCACTGCGTGGCGCGCGCAGACCTCGCCACCGACCGCGCCGTGCATGGGAAGCTCACGGCGCAGGCCCTCGCCTCCACACCATTGGTGCCTGGCGAACATGCACGCCAAGCGCCTACGCGCGCAGGGTGTTCGACCTTATGCCCGTCCAGGGCCGCATCGCTCGGAACACGCTCGTGGCCGGATACACACTGAACGGGATCGCCGGGCCGCCCATTGAGATGGTTGCTTGGCTGGAGGAGGTGAACGGGCAGCGCCTGACTCTGTCAACCTCGTACATGTGTTTGCGGTCCGCGGTAGCTTCGACGAGCTCGTGAATGTATCCATGGTGATCCTTGACGTGTGATGCAAGTGCGGGGCGGTGGAGGTGGCGAGGGCAGTCTTTGATCGAATGCCGGTAACTCTGTGTCTTGGAGCGTCATAATCAACAGGTATGCTGAGAATGAGGATGCCACCGAGGCTCTGGCCCGTTTCAAGAGGATGGTGGGGAAGGGCGTGGATGTGATGGATGTGTCTGTCTTGGCAGCATTGCATGCTTGCGGGGAGGTTGGGTATCATGATGACGGGAGGCGTGTGCATGAGATAATTGTGAGGATTGGATTGGAGTCAGATGTTTGGGTGATGAACGCACTGATCACCATGTAGTCCAAGTGCAAGAGGACAGACCTTCCTGCCCAGGTGTTTGATGAGTTGCGCTACAAGACACGGATCTCCTATAATGCCATGATCCTCGGGTGCAAGCAGAATGGAATGTCAAATGGCGCAGTCCGGCTCTTTTCTAGGTTCACTCTGGAAAATGAGAAACGCGTCAGTATAGCTAGGAGTATCTTCAACTCAGCAAGGGAAAGACATGTTATGACATGGAATGCTATGATCCATGGTTGCGGCGCACATGGTTTTTGCAAGGTCGCAATTGAGCTGTTTTAAGAGTTGAAAAATTCTGGCAGAGTGCCCAACGAGACAAAATTCCTGTTTGATAAAAAAAAAGAGAGAAAATTCCTCTCGGTCCTCTCGGCATGCAGCCATGCTGGTTTTGTTAGTGAAAGACGGGCATATTTTACAAGCATGAAGTAGGAGTATGGGCTTGAGCCTAGAAGGCTGGAATGGAGCACTACGGTACCATGGTTGATTTTCTTGGCCGAGATGGGAAGCTAGATGAGCATGGTCTTTATGCAAAAGATGCCTATGGACCCTGGCATTAGTATTTATAGTGCATTGTTAGGCGCTTGCAAGCTGCACAAGAATGTGGAATTGGCAGAAGAAATCAGCGCAGAAGATCTTTCAGGTAGAGCCAGAAGAGGGTGTTTATCATGTCCTCCTAGCTAACATTTATGCAAATGCTTCAATTTGGAAGGGTGTTGCAAGGGTCAGAACTCCTATGGAGAAGGCCTCCAAAAGGCTCCTGATGGAGTATTGCGCAGCCCAAGAATGAGATTGATACCTTCTATTCCGGTGGAACAAATCACCAGCAGACAAAGGATATCACTAGGAGTTGGTCCTGCCTTGTCTTGTACTCCAAGCCTTCGCCGCCGCCGCCACGGCTTACCCCTGCTGCCGCGCTTCCCACCGCCGCGGCTGCACTCTTCCCTCGCCGCCGCCGCCACGACCCTTGCAGCCGCCGCACCCTACCCTCTAGCGCCGCCGCCGCCACGACCCTTGCAGCCGCCGCACCCTACCCTCTAGCGCCGCCGCCACCTCCCACCCTCGCCGCCACCTACACTAGCTGCCGCGGCGACCCTTCCCCCGCCACCACAAGCCGTCGCCGCACCCCCCGCAGCAGCCGCTTCCTAACCCTAGCCGCACCCTAACCCTAATCCCACCGGCATGTCTTCTGTCACCTCGTCCGGCTCCAACCCGTTCGCCGACGCCATCCCCCCCCCCCCCCCCCCCCCCGATGCCGCCGGCATCGTGCAATTCCATCATCGTAACATGGTATCAACCTAACTGATCAAAATCGTAGCGCCGCCGCCCCTTCCGCTCTGCGCCGTCTTCGGGGCGGTCAATCTCTATGATCGTCACCGGGGCCGTGCGGTCCGTACCGATGGTTCTTCCGCCGGTCGTGTTGACCGGCTACCCTAGAGTCTTTCACCGATCCTATGATCCGGGTTTTTTCTCTCTCGCCGATCAATTGAATGGTGTTCTTTTTGGTTCTCCGACCTAAAATCGGTTTCCGTCGCTTGCCGCCGTTCGTCATCTACAATGCATGTCTACTTCATCAACATCTTCGTCGACCCCGATGAGATCCGGTTGCCACATGACGCCTCGGCTTCGCCACGCGACCGGTACGCTAGTCCGGCTGCCTGCTCGTGCGCTGGGTGCGCTGGGCAGCTGGCTTGTCCGCGTCGGCCGCGACCACTCATCACCCGTCCCACGGGCGTGGTGCTGCTCGGGAACTCCTGCTGGCGCAGAGATGCATGTTGGCCTGTTGTGCTACTCCACAACAAGCTGCTCCTATACGTATCTCATGCGGACAGAGGTTGCATGTCCCGTTGTCTGACGCTAGCTGTTGGTTCTGATCAACTACACGTGGTGCACCAAATCCAATGAAGATCGTCATCGTCAAGTATACGCGCCGTTACACCGACTGAGCAACGGGGCTGCAGCTGAGTTGTCCCTTTAGACCGCAGCGTCAACGCCCATGGTTCTACCCGCGGCTGCACCGACCCGCATGCTGCCGCTGCGTCGCCGTTTCGGGCCGTAGTGCCGCGGCCCGTGGTCCACCGTCGTCCTGATACCGTCTGCTCCAGGCTGTCTTCGTGACTGCACCGACCCTCGTGCTGCTACCGCGTCACCGCATCGGGTCTTAGCGAGCATGACACGCGGTCTCTGCCGTCCCACCGTGGTTCTCCCTGCAGATGCACCGATCTGCACGCTGCCACTGTGTCGCCCTTTGGGCCGTAGTGCCGCGGCTCATGGTCCACCGACGCCCCGAGGCCGTCCGCTCAGGTCGTCTCCGTGGATGCACCGACCCTCCCGCTACTGTTGCGTTGTCCTGTCGGGTCGTAGTGAGCGTGGCACGCGGTCCCTACCTCCGCCCTGAGGTCTTCCACGCCGTCGCCCCGACCCGTGCGCTGCCGCTGCGTCGCTCCTTCAGGCTGTAGCGCCGCAGCACGCGGTCCACTTCGCCGTCCACGCGCGTCGATTTCTGTGTGGTATGCGCCGCGCCGCCTCCGTAGGTGCAGAAATGCCACCGTCCGTGCCGGTCTTTGTTATGCGGTCATGTACTTCCTTGCCTACTTCGAGCACCGTCGTCGCGCTTCTGACCTAGCCGCCACCACCTCCTTAGGCCGTCGCCACCGCTCTTGTTCCCTGTCCACGGCGACTACCTCGACACCGGCCTCCCCGACTCGACATCGACCACGACGTCTCTCGCACGGCTACCTCGATCACGGCTACACCACCCTACGCTCTCGGCTACCTCGAGAAAAACACAAAGGGATACCGCCTTGCTTGAGCAAACTTGTCGGTTTCCACTCCAGCCATGACTTCCCCGATGCATCGACCGTTACGACTGTGATGGGGTGTCCGTCGGTTTGCCTTCGGATTCTTCTCCAGTCTCACTGTGTGCGTTGCTATAGTTGTGACTGCAGGGGCATGTTGAGTATATGATTATTAGGATGTATAGAATAGACTAGGATTTGGTCATGTCTTGTCTTGTACTCCAAGTTGGCCATTGTACTCCTATATATATGCCCACGAGGCTCAAGCAATACATCCAACTATTCCATCAATTCCCCTATGTCCGTTCTAACAGTGAGGTTTACGTGTGCGATATTTGATGATAAAATATCTTCTAAATTCTAATGTGATGGTTCTTATAAATTATCTTCCGCGTCAAGTCCAGAACTTGATATTCTAATACTGTGATTACTTGTAAATTATTTTAGGACACAATTAGGAATTTAGTGAAAGGGCAGTTACAACAATGTAACTTCCTGAAGCTAAAAAAGGAAGGCTTTCATTTCGAGGGAAAAGAGTACACCTCCGGATGTATGGTTTCATCAATCGATGGGTATAAAAATATGCTTTGAGAACAAAAGTGGACTAAAAGAAAAATACATCTACAGGTTCATGGTTCTTTCCGTTCTTGAAATACATTAAATCTGTACACCTACAGTTTGAGAAGGACTAATAACACATATTTTCTTCAGTCTGCACTGCCATTTCACAACCTCTCACATATTTGTCACTCCTGCCTACTGGTTAAAAGCAATGTCAAAGCTAATACAGTAAGCTTTATGTAAAAAAAGGTTTCTTGACAACTCTCAGATATGTCTCCAATAAAAATGCTTCAAACAGTTCAGTTGATTTATAAGTAGAAATGCTAGCATATACTGAGTTTAAATAAAATCAAATATGAAGGTGGCAGGAAACGGTGTGTTTGACCTCTTATCCTAAAAATCAATGGCTTGAATGAAGCACGAGTACATTACGAAACCCCAAACCCTAAGCAACAAATGCTGAGAGATCTCGAGCAGACACAATTCAATACCATTTCAAACTCTGGGGCTTCCCAGAAACCACATTGTATGGACCACCACAACACTAAAACTAAATATAGGCGTGCTCATAGCCATCACGGGTATAGAGCGCCGCCAGGCAGGGGAGCGGCGTGCAGGCAGAGCACGGGAGAGCTGGGGATGAGGGGTTGGAGGAGGAGAAGATGCGGTGGCAGTGGCTCGTGCTGGATCTCCTTATCCACCGCCGCCGGCTGCTCTCCAAGACTCGCGTCGGCGATAGGATCCCATGGGGAGGCGCAGAAAGGTGGTGGCTTGGGCCAGAGAGAGGGAGGGCAGAGTAGCGATGGCGTCGGCTAGGGTTACCTCGGATCCAATCACTCTTTTCTCTTTACGCACGGACAAGCCACCCACATTGCGCCACGCAAGGGCAATAACATGGAATGACAAATTTTCCCTCGGTGGCCACCTAATTTTACAGGCGGTGGCACAGGCCCCACGCCTATTTAAACCGCATCGGTCGCGCTGTGCTCCAGAGTCAATGACAGTGGCGGACCACCCACTGTGCGACCCACCAGTCAGCGAGATAAAGAAAAAAAATAGAAGTAAGAAAGAAGCAGGACTATTCATTGGTTGTCACATCAGTTCTGATCCAACGGCTGGGATCGATCCATCAAGAAATCCAACGTCTAGAACTCTTTTGGAAGCGCAATCCGACGGCCCAGAATCCAAATGCCCGAGGAGGTTCAAGTTTTTGCACCTTTCTCATAATGGGATGTGAAACCTCCGTCCTGAAATAAAATGTGAGGTGAGACTGTTTTTTTTTTTTTTTACGAATAAGGTGAGACTGTATTCTTGACACCATAGGAAAATAAATGCTGATAAGAACTGTACGAAATATTTGTGTTGTTCATCCTTAAGGATGAAACATTTGGGCTCTGCTTGGTGCCCCTTGTGTTTCTTTGTTGGTGGCTGGATTCAGTTAGAGGCAGTTCAGTACTCACTGCTGCTGCTAGCTGTTGAATGAAGTCAACTTTGGACGGCCAACTCACCCGTCCTTTCATCTGCCCAATCTACAGGCAAGCAATTTGGATCAGGAATGGGAGGCCGAGACGAGACGAGACTCGCCGTGGAGGTCAATAAAGGGCTGGCCAGGCCACGGCTTGAAGTAACCGGAAGCCTGGAGCGCGGTGTCCTCGGCGACGTACGACATGACGAGCCCGATGGACGGGCCGCGCCTGTTCGCCCTGTCGACCTGCCACCGCACCCGGTCCATCCCGGGCAGCGCCGGCAGGGCCGTCAACGGGGAGCTAGTCAGCAAGCAGAGTAGCAGGACCAGCGGCACCATTTGGCGGCTCAGGCCGGGGAGCTCCATGGCCATGGCTAGTATGGACGGGGAGCAAGCAGGCTGGCAAGTAGCACACTTTCAAATTCAGTGTGAGGAGATCGGGTAGCTAGATCCGTGGACCACGATGATCTGTGAAGATGTCTCTGCCATGGATTGGGCACATTAAGGAAGACCATTTGATAATGTTATACCGTATTATCATCTGTGGGGCAGAGCTTTTGGAGCATCAACGTTGCAAAACAGAGGAGGATTACTATAGAAGCAAGTTGCATAGCTGTTAATTACATATACTCCCTCTGTAAAGAAATGTAAGGCCCTGTTTGATAGCTCTTTATTTTCGAAGTATTCTGGAAATACTACAGTTATTAGGATTACCATGGTTTTAATTACTTTGAGCTGTTTGACAATCACTAAAAACTATGCTATTAATACTACAGTTTTTCCAATACTATGGTATTTTCTCTGTTTTAAAAAAAGAGCCTCGGACCTTTTTTTTTAAAACCGAGCACGCGAAAAGAACGAGAGCTCATCGTTATCTTCGCTCGCTCCCAAGCCGCCGCCCTATTGTCTGTGGAGCTCGTCTTGATCGGGCAGCCATGGACAGATCAAGGAACGGCAGTACAAGTACAATGCACTGCGAACTGCCATGGTCGATGGGGCGGAGCAAGCTGGTAGACCTGTCTCTTTCCACGCCGATGGCAACGCGGATGAAGGCCAAGCTGTTTTAGTTCACGAGCAGCTTCGCCGTATGGTCCACTGCCTCCACGCGCAGCTCCTGATTATCCCAGACGCGAAAGAAAACCAAGCAGCTCCGGCAACGTGCAGCTCCGCCGTTGACCGCCTCCCCCTATTTGTTACTTCAGTAAGCGTAACAGCGAGATTGTGCATGGCGCGTTTAACTTGGCCATTCAGTTAGTGCATGATCGTACGTCGGTGCCGTGCATGGCAGTTCATCAGTTTGCAGATGTCTAGCTAGCTCAACGCACAATTCGAAACTGCTTCCAATGGCTCTTGCCAAACAGATCCACTGTATTCTAAATACTTCAAAATACTCTATTATGGCAAAACCGTGGTATTGTGTACCTACAGGCTAAATTATTGTAGTTTTCAATACTTTAGTTTTTTTAATACTTTGTTATCAAACGGGGCCTAAGAGTGTTTAGATCACTACTTAGTATTGATCTAAATGCTCTTATATTTCTTTATGAAGGAAGTACTTACTTAACTTGATTGCTTCGAGTGTAAAAAATATTGGTACAGACGTACCGTACCATTTTTTGTTTTGCTGCATTTACCAACTTAACTGGGACGGCTCCTTGTGCACCGGAGATGACAAAACATGTTTCAATTTAGACTCCATGAGACACGAGATGTGACGACGTGTCCGTATGTACGTATGTAAGTAGGGGTTTTTCAAAATGGCCCAACCCCAAGCTGTGAGGGGTTTTCTTGTAAGTGGCTTCAAGGCAGACTCTAATTGATTTATTTTTTTTGAACCCCCCCCCCCCCCATATTAATTAATTAATAATGTTATTAAAATCATTCATTACAAAATTCGTCACACAGGACGGAACACTATTAAGAAGAATCCCATCAGATTTATTTATAAAGCTAAATTTTGCAATTTCGTGTGCCACCTTATTGGCCTGCCGATTAATTTTCGCAATTTTAAAATTCTTGAGGATCGTCAATATACTCAAGGCTTCTTTTTTCAGATCAACGAGTGGAGACCTGTCAAGATTCTCATTTGCAAGGAAAGAACGGACAAAAGCACAATCAGTCTCCAAAATAATGGATTGGTGAAAAGTAATACCTATATAAAGGCCTGCCAGACAAGCACGTAGGTCAGCTTCGTTCACGCTGCAACGCTGACCCAGAAAGTCCCACGAAGAAATAATAACTTCACCAGATGAGTTCCTAACAACCACCCCCACACTGGCCGCACTAATACTCTCCACATAGCTGGCATCAACATTGATCTTGATATAATCATCTGGTGGAGGCTTCCATCCCATCTGTTCTTGTGATGTTGTGAAACCTGGTGTAGCACCTCCCACTTTCCCTTTACCTTTGTTACTAGTAACAACCTCAACAGAGTCGTGACCGGACCGAACGTAAAAGAAGACCAATAGTTTACCACAAAAATTGTAGATGCAGCAATTGATTCCTTCCCTTTCCCAAAAATTAAATCATTTCTTAGGTGCCATGCTCGCCAGAATAGAAACAAAACTTGCCCTCTCTGTTGCATGCTCAAAAGATCCAACAAAATCAATAGCCAATCTGGTCCCGAGAATTTGAACCACTCTTCATCAAGAATATTCCACGATTCTCTTAAGGCCAGTCGCAGTGCACGAGCCTTAGGACAAATAACTAGGGCATGAAACGTGATTTCCCCTTCTGCTCTACAAATAGAGCACATACTTGAAGTAATCTGATGGTGCTTAACTCTATTGGTCTGGACCGCCAAGCTATCGGTCGCGGCCCTACAAGCAAAAATCCTTATCTTCTGAGGGATATTAGCCTTCCAAATTAAATTCCAGAGTCTTCTTTCTCCGCATGGATCGCCACTAGATTGACCCAATTTATCTTGACTATCCTTCAACTTAAGTGCTAAATTGTACGCACTTTTAACGGAAAATATACCGTTATTCTCATAGTGCCACGCAATAAAATCCCCATCCCCATGAGCATGAATACGAATCTTAAGAACGTCCTCTGCATCATGGGGATAGAAAGATACTTGATCAAATTTTTGTCCCATGCCTTTCTCCCACTCAAGAACAAATCAGAGACCCACTTTAATCTATTATTATGCCTTTTAGCTGATATTTTAAGTCCAGTGTTCCTGGGTAACCAATAAGCATGAATTTCTATTAAGCAATAAAGCTCCCCAAATTCTTGACAAAAGGAAGTGTGAGGGGTACCGAGTTGGTGCGGATAAGGTCCATATGGAAGGAGATCACAGGAATCCCGGCTACGAACTGACTTGGTCACAACTCAGAGATCAATACATGATGCCTATATAAGGATGGCACCCTATCTCAGATGGGCTCACGGGCACTCAAGGATGGCACCATATCTTACTCATCCATTCTTTAAAATACTGTCTCCGATCCAAAATAAGTGTGGCTTTAGTCGAACAAATTCATATGTAAATAGGATTGCCGTGCACATAAGAGCATCTCCAATAGGCGCCCAAAAACTGCGCGACGCGTTAAAACCCGTCTTTTTTGGGCACCGGAGACGCTCGAGCAGATGCTGTAAAATATTGTGCGCGCAAAAAAATTAACGCACGTGTTAAAAGGCGCTATCGCACGCTGCAAATGTTGGGCGCCGGACCACGCGCGCTTCATAATTTGCACTGCGTGTTTTTTTGGGTGCGCGTGTTTGTGCATATGGAAAACCAATGTTGGCTGCGGCGCGCTTGCTACCGTGGCGTTGTAAAACTATTTTAGCACACAATATTTTTGCGCCTCTGTTAGAGATGCTCTAACAACGGAAACAATGAACCCAAACCTTGTTTCACACTATCAAAGACATTTATTTTGGGACCGTGGGAATAGTAAATATAACTAGGAGGCATGCATAGAGAAATTAACTAATATGTTGATGTTGTTTTCGACACACGGAAAGTGCAGTCATATACTCATGTTCTCCCTACCATGGAGAGCACTCTTGTATTGATGGTTGTATTGCAAACCTTACAGGTCATGTTGTTATACACTTTCATTTTCAGATTCCTTGGTTTGATGGGTGAGGACTAGTTTTCTCTTTTATTGTTTTGCACCAAAAGTACTTGCTTTGTGAAGTTTCGGTAAAATCTTGATTACTATGATTTGCGGACGGTTCATTTGTGCTTATTTGTACAACCTGTATTACATAGGCCTTTGGCCAGTGGATCTTATATTTTATTCCTCTTGAATAAAATCACTAAGCTAGTGACTCAATCTCTCTTTACCATGGAATGCAAACTTCATTTCTTCTTAGGACGAAAGTAGACTGGATTCAAGCCAATGTTTGACTCGATCGGAACATTTGAGCAAAGAACATGAGAAAGAAATACTTACTACTTCTAGTCATCAAAGATGGAACATGAATGTCAAACCTTTCATGTGGGAATTGTTTAAAATGCATTACATGCATATATTGGTCAATAGAGAGAGAACAAAATGAATTGGCTCACTAAAATTTACAACGACGATGATAAGTTTGGACCAAGTTGAATAAAAAGACCTATCATTGATTAATGCACACAAAATTTACAAAACGTGAACGATAAGTATGGACGAACGATAAATAAATTTTATTTTTCCGTCTTATAAGTCTCATTTTTATTGTTTCCCACCATATGTTTAGATTTCAAGGTGCATGAAATCGCGACATGCAAGGACTAAAAGAAAATTCACCAATGCATTTAAAAGTTTTTGATCATTTATTGATCACACATGCATGCATTGTAATTAATGCATTAGTAAACACATCTTTGTGAGAAAAACAAGCATATTAATTGAGGATTTTTAAAACTACAAAAATATTCCAACACTCATGTTGTAGTGGAGTACATAGGTTGATGAGATTATTGAATTAAGCCCTTTAAACCGGAATGGATCGACTACATATAATGTGTGCATTGATATGAGATAATTGTTCTTTTCCACCACAACATGAGTGGCTAAAGATGCCTACTTATATCCCACCACCAAGCGAGAGATGCATCCTCTGCATGCCCACGACTCATTTCAATGCATTTTTCTCATACACCAACTCAGTGTTATTTCAACGCATTTTACTCATACCCCAACTCCTAGAGAAAAAACGATGCAAGGCAAACAGAGATTTTGTTTAAGAATAGGAGGCATCGGAAAGGGAATACTATCATTGATATGGAGGACCAGGTCCCCTGGGCCTGCTATGACCTATTGGCTTCAGAACCACGACCGCCCTGGGAATGGTCGTCTTCCCCCTTGAACGGGCGTTACCCGGTGGACCCTTCCGGCGTGGCCAATGCTTTTGACGGGAGAGCATGTGGTCCCACTGGAAGAGTATGATGATGTCGACAAAGGTGTGTTGTTTCATATTGTAGCATGTGGGAGGAGTTCTCACTTGTCATGCACAATGGGTACTTCAGCGCCCTCTCCACCTACTGACAGTGCAGGATGTCGGCACATCTCTGGCCACTCTTCTCTGCCGTCGATAGGTTTCCATAGAACAGTGGATGGTGCATCGAGACGTCTCTTCACGGCATCGCCTCCGGTCAGCATCTGCTAACTTGTACCTACGGTGACCTTGCACACCACACCATAGCATCATGTAGCTTGTCAGATATAACACCCATGAGACATGGTGTTATGAACCTTATATCCCACATAGTTGTACAACAAAAGCATAGCGGGTACAAATACAAACCTATAGTATTACAAATCTTGTTCAACAAGATTCAAAAAATTCAAACTACTGCTATCGAAAGACACGGTACCACTATGATACTACGATTCTTATCCCAACCTTAGGCACGACTACCGTGACCAAGTTCATTACAACGACTAGTGTATGATTGAAATTCAGGTTTATAAGTTATTACATAATCGACGCCTTTGATTGCGCTGATAGATCTGGATCCTCATAGAAATACTCTCCAGCGGTATTCAGATCTTCCGGCATCTCCCTCAAATATCCATATTCTAAATAATAGAATTAAAGGGGGTGACTACTTCAGGTACTCAACAAGTTCATAGATACTATGAGTAGATATGCACCTAAAACACTAGTGAGACCAAATAGGCCACAACAAAGAATTTTGCAATTATCTTGTAGAAGTCAAGTTTTAAATTGATGTGATAATCAGACTTCACAGGTATTTAGAACCTCTGATTGCCCCTTTCCCACAACGTTTGTAGATCTTTCCTAGATCAGGGAGTGAGAAGCCACAGTTCAATACATTATGCAAATGTGTGCCACTTCACCAATGAGCGATCAATAACTTAGCCCTTTTGTCGGATCCGTAATCCTACATGCAAGCAATTTGTATCGGAAACGGGAGGCCAAGGAGAAAATCACTGTAGAGGTCAATGAAGGGTTGGACAAGCCACAACGTGAAGTACCCGGAAGCATGAAGGGCGGTGTCCTTGGTGACGCACAACTAGGGGCGAATCTACAGTATAGGCTTTAACAGGCTTAACCCTGCACTCCAACTGGATCAATTAGGCCTTTGCTGCTCATGATACCGGGCCTAGCACAAGAAATTGGATGCTTTTTGGCCCATCTCAGTGCCTCCTCGCTTGTTCAAGCCTGCCCAATTATTTGCTGTTGTGTACAAAATGACAAGCCTGATGTACGGGCCACGCCGGCTCGCATTGTCGACCTGCCAGCACTCGGTCTATCTGGGGCGGCGCCGATAAGGCCTTCGTTGACGAGCCCGCCAGCAAGCAAAGCAGCAGGACCATCAGCGCCATTTGGTGTCTCAAGGCAGAGAGCTTCCTGGCCATGGCTGGCATGGACTAAGAGTTTGAGAGCAAGCAAAATTTTAAATACAGTTGCTCCCCTAAAATCAGTTAGTGGAGTAAAAAATATGCTTTACTCCTCTAAACTGGACCTAGCCGCCCCCTAAACTGGTTAGAGGAGTATAAAATTTACTCTCCGCGGAGGCCGAGGAGTGAAAATACTCCCTCCCCCTTCCACGCGTCGAGAAACGAATCGCCCCGCCCAATCCAATCACACACTGCCCCCACGCTCACTCTGCTACCCATGCGCCGGCTATGATTGCTGAATCTTGTCAGCACCATCCTCCCTCCCTCCCCCAATCTGCAGCACCCGGTGGGTGGATCCATGCCGCGGAGGCGCATCCTCCACATGCACCTCCCCATCCAGCACGTACGATGCCTCCTCCTCTCCGCAGGCGGTGCACCGGCATTCCTCGACCTTATGACGCCGCCGCCGCTGATGCAGAGATACCACGGCATGCGGCGGCGCCGGTGAGGAACATGGGTGACCGAAATCTACCATCAAGAGACTGGGAAGACCAACCGGTTGGGCCACTTGCACTGGACAAAGGCATCAACGTGTATCATACAACATCAAGTCGGTGCACTTGTACGGGGCCTCCAGCCACCGGTACTTCCCCGATGGGTATTTACCGCCATTGGAGCCATGATCCATGGGTGGCCACTCCACCTGAGAGGAGGGACATGACCAAAGTCATCGATTTTTCAAGCGACGAAGGTGGTGATGGTGACGGCAGCACCAACGACCCGGACCCAATGATCGGCAGTTTGAGCAGGGCAATGTGGGAGGCCATCGAGGAAGAATTTCAAATTTTATTTTAAGTTCGATGTAAAATATTTAGACGTTGCACCGAATGTTGTTTAAATATGTTTGTGTCCATATGCCTTTCAAAAAAATTACTCCACTAAATTTAGGAGTTCGGCTAGAAACAACGTTTCTTCAGAGGAGCAAATGCACTTCTCTAAAGTTGACTACCCCCTTTATTCCTCTAAAATTTAGGACATGGGCTAAAGATGCCCTCCGGGAATCAGGCAGTTTAATTAACTCCGTTAGTCCGTGGACCGTCACAATTATCTGTGGTACTGTGCTCCGATTTTTATACTTGAATGATTGATGAAGATGTCCCTGACATGGATTGCGCTCATTAGGGAAGATCACGCTTTAAATTGTATAAATACTATAGTCCTACATAATCTCTGGGGCAGAGCTTTTCGAGCAGCAATGTTGCAAAACAGAGGAGGGTTATATGCGCTTCAGAGGGACTGCGACAAGCAATTTTTGCAGGTTGTTAATTACATAGTGGCTATTAATATCCCGACACAGCGGGTGCATGTGCCTCCGGTGAAGCATGTTTGGAGGGCGCCGGAGAACGGGTGGCTCAAGTTAAATACAGACGGTACAACGGACGGTGTCAATGGCTGCACGGATATAGGTGTGGTCGTACGGAACCATGAGTGTCAGTTTCACTTTGGGCAGTGTCGGAGGTATAATGCTATGTATGAGTCTTCCATTTTGGAACTGACATCATGCCGGGATGCACTGGTATGTGCTGTGGAGAAAGGCCACTTTTTTTTCGAAACGGAGGCAGAAGATTTGCCTTATCGATTAATTAAGAAGAAAAAAAATTGCCCGGTTAATTAATGGAAAACCGGGCAAAACCCGGTACATAAAGACCACATGCGGACTACTCGCTAAGAAAGAAACTCCATGACCCCACGATCAACCCAACAAACACACAACACACGCAACAACCATGACCCCTCGTACTCCTACGTTGCAATGAAACCCCCAATGAAACCAAGTTTGAATACAACGGACACCACCAAATCCACGGAGACGAGCCAATCCTAAGCTACCTCGGATGCTTTAGCAATGGCGCCACTCTTCTTGCCTATCCTCCTGAGAGTCTTCTTCATCTTCTTGATTTTGCCCGTAGAAGCCTCCTCCGCTAGGAGGCCGACAATCGCCTTGCCAGACCAAGGGCACGTATTATGACTGAGACGGATTGTCAAGCAGTGGTGTCGGCTTGCCAACAGTCGTTCAATTTGTTGGAGTTGTGTCAAATATAGTGTACAAGGTAGGTTATAGTTGTACTTGTAGTTGTATTGTGTTTAGATAGGATATGGAGTCGTGTCCAAGTAGGACACTTGTATCCTAGGCCTCTCATATATAGCCGGGCTAGACACACGATGTAACCTATGCCAACATAATAGCACCGGAACACAGGGGAAGCCGGCGGCATGTGCCGGTGTCCAGAGCGACCGGGTGCGGTATTGTAGCGGTATCAGGGGGAGGAGCGCCCATAGTCAGGCCCCGGGGATGTAGCCATATCGGTGAACCTCGTTAACAAATCTCGATGTCGTGCTCGTGTGATTGCTTGATCCTCGGATGATTGACGGTATGCCTCGGATTTATTCTAACAAGTGGTATCATGAGCTAGGTTATTTGGAGGTTGGATTGTTGATTTAGAGGATGTCAATGTTTGATCGATGGAGCGGCTGCGAGGGTGCCAGATGCCTGCAGTGAGATCGAAGTTGCTCGTGGAGGTCAATGGAAAGATCAAAAGCAGTCAAAACGGTGAAAGGCAGTTGCGGGTGTCGATCAAAGCGGTGGTTGACAGCAATCAGAAAAGTTTTCAACGAGTTCGTACAGCAACAGATCTGATCGGCGGCTAGGTCACGCAGCAGGTGCAGCTGCAAGAGATAAATACACTCACGGTCACTCTAGTTGCGATTGAAGCACGATACGGTCACTGAACTCAGGAATACGCTCGATACGGTCACTGAATACGATGTGACGTGAAAATACGGTCACTGTAGCACGTACACGGTGGGTACAACGCTGTTGACCACGTGTTGACTACTCGTCCAGGCCACGTGGCGAACCGCGGAGGCATCGCCGTCGCTCTTTTGCATTTACCCCCTGGTCACAACGGACCCACCCATTCACCCCTCCTCCAGTCACGTCGCCTCTTCGTCTTCGATCAGAAACAGAGGAGCGGCTGCTGCATAGGCGACGCCGCCGCCCCCGACGATCGTCGACGGTGCAGGCGAGTTGAGGCGTGGAGCTCGTCAGCGGTTCCACGGGCGGCGCCGCCGCGCGTGCTCTTCTCGTCGGAGGCGTCGGGGATGGCCCCTGTTCGTCACGCAGAAGGGGCGCCACCCCCTGTTTACAGTAAGTTTCTGCCCCCAATTGAACCCGAGTCTATTTGTGCGTTTTGATCGATAAAAGACCCCCTTTTATGGCCGCATTGCCATCCTAGATGTGTTCTAGTTGCTAGGTAGGACTGATTGTTCTAGGGTTTTCAGTCAGGAATTGGGGGTTAAGGGAATTGGGGCTTAGGGTTTTTGAGGTGTTACCAAATTGAAGATTACATCGATTGTGATGCATATAATGTTGTTGTTGTTCTTTCAGGTCGTTGAAGCAGCAATTTTTCGGTGCAGATAAACCATGGTGGATTTTTTGTTGGGCAAGGCAGTAACCGTTCTTATGTAGATGGACGTGCCTGTTGGTATGATCATGTTGAAAGGGTCACCTGGTCTCCTATTATGATAGAAAATCTTGTGGAAGAACTAGGTTATGAGATGGCAGGGAGGGTTAAGGTTTTCTACTGTGTCCCCATCCTCACACTTAGCAGAAATGGTCTCAGGGCAATTAGTGATGATGAGCAGGCTTCCAGAATGCTTATGTTTCTTGATATTGGTCCATTTTTTCAGTCTTTTTTTGGATCATGATGATAGCTTCTCTGCAAACCTTAGTGAGGATGATGTTCTGAATCATCCAAGAGCAACTCTGCCACCAATATTCCGCCCAACAAGAAGAGTTCATAGCAATGCAGAGAATGTAGAGAATGGTGAGGCAGAAGCAGAGCATGGAGAAGCTGAGGCAGAAGCAGAACATGGAAAAGGAGAGGAAGAAGCTGAGGCAGAAGCAGAACATGGAAATGGAGAGGAAGCAGAACCTATTCCTATTCAAGTGTTGTATCCTGATTGTGATGATGAGGAGGATGTCAACCAGTATGTGTTTGTGAAGAGGGCATCAGTTCAGGCAGAGGATGGCAATCAAAGAGATGAAGAACAGCCAGAGGTAGAAGTTGATGCAGGTGGAAACATGAGAGTGAGGAGGAGTGCTAGGCAAAACCATGTGAACTATGCAATGGAAGAAGAGGAAGGAGCAACTGATAGTGATGATGAAGATTATGAGCCTGATATGCTTGTGGACAGTGACAATTAGATAGGACATGATGATGATGATTTATATGCAGATAATGTAGATGAGGATGAACCTGAGCAGAGAGATGAAAAGAAATCAAATGAGAAAGCAAAGAAAAAAGGGACAGAGAGAGTAGTTCCTACCAAAGAACAAAAAGGGAAACAAGCATACCACTCTGATGAAGACATGTCAGAGAATGATGATTTGTGGGCTCCTGATTCAAATGATGAAGAGCTCAATTTGAAGTTCAAATCCTTCAGAGAAAAGGATCTTCATAAGCCAAAGTTTCATGTTGGGCAGGTGTTTGAGAGTGTAGAGCTGTTAAGGACTGCCATCAAAGAGTACTCATGTCAGAACAGAGTTGATATCAAGTTGCCTGTGAATGATAGGAAGAGATTGAAAGCAAAGTGTGATGAAGACTGCACATGGTACTTGTGGGCATCATATGACAACAGGACCATGGCTTTCATGGTGAAAAGATATGTGAGTGAGCACACATGCAGCAAGAAGTGGAAGATCAGGGCTTTCACAGCTAAATTCCTAGCACATAAGTACCTAGAAATGTTCAGGGCTGATCAAGACATGAACCTTATGAATTTTTCTAGGGTTGTTCAGAAAGAATGGCATATGACACCAGGCAGGATGAAGTTGCAGAGAGCTAGAAGAATGGCAATGAAAATAGTTTATGGTGATGAAGAAGGGCAGTACAAGCTACTGTGGAATTATGCTAATGAAGTCAGGAGAAGCAACCCTGGCTCATCATTCTATGTGTCACTTGATGAGAATGCAAGGTTCAACAAACTATATATGTGTCTGGATGCTTGCAAAAGAGGATTCCTTTTGGGTTGCAGGCTAGTGATCTTCCTTGATGGGTGCCACATAAAAACAAGGTACAGAGGTCAACTACTTGCAGCTGTTGGTGTTGATCCAAATAATTGCATCTTTCCAATAGCAATTGCAGTTGTTGAAGTGGAGGACACCCCTAACTGGGTCTGGTTCCTTGACACACTGAAAAGGGATCTTGGCATTATCAACACTGAACCCTGGACTATCATGTCAGACAAGCAAAAGGTATATTCTACTGATCTTCATCTTGTACTTGCTTCATATAATGCTGATGAACATATAGTTAAAGGCTCTCATTCATGCAATGTGCAGGGTCTCATTAGTGCTGTTGAACAACTATTCCCTCAGTCAGAGCACAAATTTTGTGTGAGGCACATGTGGCAGAACTTCCAGCAGCATTTCAAAGGGGATATTTTGAAGAACCAACTATGGAAGATAGCAAGGAGCAACACAGTTCAGTTATATGAGAAGGGGATGGAGGAAATGAAGTTACTTAATGCAGATGCTCACAAGTGGCTGCATGAGCTGGAACCAAACACTTGGGTGAAAGCCTTTCAGAGTGATTTGCCAAAATGTGATATATTACTGAACAACATATGTGAAGTTTTTAACAGGTTAGCATGATCATCTTTTGATTGTTAGATTATTTATGATGCTTAGGTCATTTGATGGTTAGGTTACTGAAGAACATAATGTGACATTTGCAGGTATATTCTGGAGGCAAGGGAGCTGCCAATACTTACTATGGTTGACAGAATATACAGGCAGCTTATGAGCAGGCATTATAACAAGCAGGTTGAATCAGACAAGTGGCCAGGCAATGTATGCCCTAAAATCAGGAAACAAGTTGAGAAAGCATGTGAGTTTGCAAACACATGCTATCTGGATTGCTCAGGTGATGGTCTGTTCCTAGTAGGTGACAGAGGGACAGATTACATAGTTGACTTGCATAAAAGAACCTGCACTTGTAGAAGAATTCAGAAATCTGGAGTTCCATGTTCTCATGTGGTAGCCTGTTGTAGGCATGAAAGAATTGATCCACTTGAACTGGTTGACGCATGCTACTCCAAGTAAATGTTCAAGAAGGCATATGAAAGCATTATCTACCCTTGCAAAGATAGGAGAGAGTGGGAGGACATGTGTGGGCCCCCAATCTTGCCACCATTATACCAGAAGCATGTAGGAAGGCCATCAACTACAAGAAGACAAGCACCTGGAGAGGTTGATCATAGAAAGGGAGGGAAAAAAATCACTAGGCATGGTGTAATCATGCATTGTTCATATTGTGGTGAGCCAGATCATAACAAGTCTGGATGCAAGTACTTGAAAGCTGGAATTCCACCACCAAATAGAAGAGGCAGTGATGCACCCACAGCTCCAGATGCAGACAATGGTGCAGCTAGTGTGCCACCAACAGCTCCAGATGCATCACATCAAGATGATTCAGTGTTAAATCAGGCACTAAAGACTTGCAGCTCCTCAAAATGATCCAAATGCATTACCTTGATGATTGCAAGAGAACTAACATAATGTTTTCTGTCTAATTGCAGGGATAAGAAGAGCCAAGTGTTGTGTTAGAAGATCTTATGATGGACAACATGATTGCCTAGGTATAATTTACTGCATAAGCAATTGCTTTTATTTCCTATTTGTCTAGTATCATATAGTTGAGATAGAACATTAACTTGTCATACATTCTGCAGATGCGAGGAACTACCCTATTAGCTGGTGGCAGACATGAGCACCAGAGAGCAAGGAACTACCCTCCTCGGCGGCGGCGGCGAGGTGAGGCCGAGGAGAGCGACGGGAGGGAGGGAGGGAGGCGGAGCAGAGCCACGGGGGGGGGGGGGGGGGGGCGCAAGGGATTTGACGGGGCGGCGCAATGAGAGCAACGGGTTAGGGATTTGAGGATGGGGAATTTTGCACTTTTACAAAAAGACCCTCCATGCAAGATTGGCCGAAGCAGTCAACAGTTGGTCAAACCCACCGCCTACCCACCGTGTACGTGCTACAGTGACCGTATTTTCACGTCACATCGTATTCAGTGACCGTATCGAGCGTATTTTTGAGTTCAGTGACCGTATCGTGCTTCAATCGCAACTAGATGACCGTGAGTGTATTTATCTCCAGCTGCAATGCTACAGGAGGTAGCGGCCAGGCGGCACAATCGACAGGCGCCGTGCACTGGTGGGCAAGCCGGCCCGTGAGCGGCCCAGGAAGCAGGCCAGCTGAGTTGCAGGCGTGGCACAAGGGAGCCGCTGGGCAAGATGTGTGTGCTGTGCAGGGCCGATTGAAGCAAGGCATGATTTGTTTGAGAGAAAAAAATACGGCAGAAAGGCTTAGTCAGACCGGGATGCTATCATGAAAGAAATAGAGAAGCTCGATTCAACAGCTACGTACGTGTGGTCAATTAGGAGTTTGGCTTGCTTTGTTAATCTCCTTTGGTGTTCACGCGGGAAGGCTATGAAGGATTGTGCTTTGGGTTTCTTTGCTGGTACACTTCTGTGTATGGATGGTGTTGGTTATGGTGATTGCTTAAGGAGTCTGGAGCGTGTCGTTACAGTCGGATATATTCGGCTGGGTCGGACTGGACAGTCTGACGGGATCGACGTAAGTCAGTTGATACAGAAGACGGTGCGGGATCGGCGATGGCGACATAGGAGGGTGATGTTGATGGTGACCGACTTCTGGGGCGTGGAAACACGTGGCGCAGGCCCCGAGGGCTTGTGCGGCTTCGACAAGACTATGGCGCGGGGTTGATTCAAGGTGGTGTACACACGGAGCTTGAAGTCAACGGGGCGCGAGGATGGACTGATCATCTACCGTGGAGTCATACTGAAGGTGGAGCTGGAGTCTGGAAGACTTCACTCAGTGCTGATTGAGGGGCTACGGCGTAAGTCGACAGAAAGTCGAAGCCTATTTAGCGGGAAAAAAAAGCGAGCGACATGCAGTTTGGACTGGAGCCCAGTGGTCTGATGGAAGCGTGAAACTCATCATCGGTCGGTGATGATCGGTTGTACTCTGCAGTGGGGGTTGAGTGGTGTGGATTCACGACCCTTGAGACTCGACCGGGACAGCAGAGGGTCGACGCAGTAATAGCGGCGAGGCGTGCGGTATGCACGGGGCATGGAGACGGACCAAGCTCTGGTGGTCATACATGTGGTGAGACAACTGCGAATTTGACTCGGGATGACTACAAGCAATGGTGAAATTCTTTCAAGTTTCAGACAGGCGGTCAAGAAAGGAGCGGTGATGTTGAGTTCAGGTAACTCTTATGTGTGACACCCAATATGTGAGTTGTTCAGTTCCACGCAGGTCAGTGATCGGTGTGTGATGGCGTTGGACTGATACTCTGAAAGTTGGGAGCACAAACTAGAGTAACAAGGAACTTAATTTTGCTCGAGTGTTGACTGTGGTCAAGAAAAGGAGGGACTACAAGTTGCAGGTGGAGTCATACGAAGTCTTTGGAGTAGCAGCGGTGCTCATGGGATAAACTCAAGTTCAATGTTCATGAAAGTTTGACACATGGACGAATCCAAGATGGTGGAGAATATTCGCCAAGGCGGATTTTGTTGGAGTTGTGTCGAATATAGTGTACTAGGTAGGTTACAGTTGGACTTGTAGTTGTATTGTGTTTAGATAGGATATGGAGTCGTGTCCAAGTAGGACACTTGTATCCTAGGCCTCTCATATATAGCCGGGCTAGACACACGATGTAGCATATGCCAACATAATAGCACCGGAACGCAGGGGAAGCCGGCGGCATGTGCCGGTGTCCAGTGCGACCGGGTGCGGTATTGTAGCGGTGTCATGGGGAGGAGCGCCCATAGTCAGGCCCAGGAATGTAGCCATATTGGTGAACCTCGTTAACAAATCTCGGTGTCGTGCTCGCGTGATTGCTTGATCCTCGGATGATCGACGGTATGCCTCGGATTTATTCTAACACAATTAGGGGTCAACTGGTGAAGGAGATGTATACCTATCTCCAAAACTTTCAGGGACTTGAGTTGAGATGGACTGGACGTGAAGCAAAATTTTCTGCTCACACATGTGCTAAGGAAGATCTAGGTCTAGAATTAGTATTTTTGTCTTCCTGTGTAATCCCAGACTTTCTGATTGATGTGTTACAATCATATATGATCCGCCAATATGAATAAAATGCCTTGATGGCAGTTCTCAAAAAGAAAAACATAGAGTTACTTAATTGAGTGTTTCAAGTGTAAGAAATATCGGTACTAAAATGTTATGTGCATATCCCAACTTAACCGCGACTAGCCTCCTTGTGCACTAGAGATGACAAAACATGTTCCAATTTAGCCTCCTTGTGCGCCAGAGATACAAATACATGTTACTCTGTTTATATCTCAGTGATGTGAAAAGCCATGGATTTCTTTGCTCGTCTCATTTTCGTTTTTCGTTTTGTTATGCAGCAGCAAACACACCCTCTGTTTCTGTTAGTGGAAACTGGGGGGTTCCCTTGCTGATGAAACCACATGGTTTGTGGAAAATATTTTATGAGGTAACTCATCATGTTCACAAATTCACAATGCCAGCCGTCATAACTCAGAGCCGATGAAAATTGAAATAACATACTAGCAGTCTCATGAATAGCATCTAAAAGAGACATGATGACATATCCATATGGAAGTATGTTTTCTTCTATATGATCCAACCCCAAGGCGAGAGGGTTACGGGCTTGGTGTGGCCGTGCGGGTAAGCAAGTTGACCTCATGGTATCGGGGCTACAAGCTGACTTGGTCATGACTCCTAGATCAATACATACATACAGGATGCCTATGTAAGGAGCTTGGAGGCCAGGATGACGGACAATCAACTCTTAAGCCACGAAACACCTTGGAAGCTCCAATAGATCAAGGCTCATTTAGTCTCATATAGTCACAGACAACAGTCTAAGCAATCTTTATATTATATAAGATCACCACAAGGCACGTAGCCAGTAGCCAGTAGTCATTCGTATTAGTCAACCGACAGAGAAGAAAAGGAGTTGAATAAAAGCACATCACATGCACCATAAACGACCAATATTTATGAAGGCATTCAATACAAAATATCTCATGCATTGATCTAGGATAAACGTTTCTTTCCACCACGACATGAGGGGCCAACGATGGTTAACAATGCCTACATATAACCCCACCCAGCGAGTGATGCATTCTCTTCAAGCTTCACGGGTCATTTCAATGGATTTCTCACATACACCAACTGCTAGAGCAACAATATATAATGCAAGGGAAGCAGAGAGTTAGCTTAAGAATAGGATACACCGGGAGAGGAATACCTAGGACGGACCCAGTTCATGGTGCGGTCAGCTTTGGAGCAACGTGAACATTTTCCGATGGCCAGGCAGCCAAACACTTGACTATTGGCGATTAGCAGTTGTGACTAGTTTCTGCACCAGGCTTACAAAACGTCTGGACCCATGCAACCAATATCGCTACACAGACAACACATAGATACACAGAAGTGTGATGGTTGCCCCGGCCAGCATGTACGGCCGAGCAACGTGATTGGAACTCGAGCAGCGGGCAACCCGCTATCGGCCCGGGAAACACGAACAGCCAGAGCAGGCAAGCGGCCGAGCTAGGATGTGCCTCTCTGGAAGCCACGGGGAACGAGTCACCGAGCCGCCGGTCCACCCACGTCCTCACCCAATCGCGCCATTTCCGGCCAAGCCTCTTGAGGCGTGCCGTTGCTAGACACAAGCTGACTCGCCGCAGTGTCGTGCCTTCGTCGCCCGTCCCAACAGCTCCAGGTCCTTGGCTTGGGCGTCGCTGCCCACGGCGGGCCGCGGCACGCGATAGGATTGAGGAGGAGCTCCTCAGCGTCAGCTAGCATGTGCAGCGACCAGTGGGAGGAACGGCCGTGCTGGGGCGCATCTCGGCGGCATGCATGTCCGGCATTGCTGGAATGGCTACTTTATCAGTAGCTACGAGAGGATGGCTACCTTATAATTAGGAGAAATCAGTAGAATTTTAGCGAGGGAGACTAACACGTCGGACCATCTGTCAAAACGCTCAATGTAAGGGCCAAATAAACAGCATTGACTATTGTGCCACGTCAGTAACCGGAATCAATTCCGGCCAAAGACGTAACTAGCGTCTTCTGCAAAAGAAATTAAAATAGATACAAAGTTATTTGGCAAACACAATAAAGTGGTAATTGTTTGAAACCCTAAACGGAATTGTGGTATTTTTTGTTATTTATTCATGCTCAGCCGTATACCATAGTTCTACATCATAATCAACTTTATTTTTTCCCGAATTTTCATTCAGTTTCATGTATGAAGCTTGTTGTTGCGGAGTAGAGATTCCATGTTTTTCTTTTAATTTCTCTTCAGTACAATCATTTTCATATTGTGCCCCACACCAGCAGCTTTAATTCTGATTTGTGGATAATACATCCAAGAGATAGTAAATTAAAACATATCACCCTTACTACTTTTATTTGTCGTTTTACAAGATTTATCACATAATATGTGTTAAATTTTCAGTTTTAAGTTTTGAGGATTATAGGCCAGATTCAAGTATTGCGATTATTGTCTTTTGCAAGTGGCTACTTCATTGTCTTACTCATTTTGGTAAGTACTTCATCGTCACAAATATTGCAGGGTCGTTGTAGGCATTGGCCGACTAGGGACGACCCAAATCGACTGCCTCCCTCACGGTTGGATGTCACTTAAACATGCAATTTGGAGCGTTCTATCGTTGCACCAGAAAAAATGCAAAAAAAAAATGTATGCAACATCATCGCCATTTTGTTTTTCTCATGGTATGTGAAAACAAATGTGAGAAACCTCGAAGCATTTCAAACACACCCATGAAGCGCATTTGTTGTGTGTAATTGCAACCAATGCCCACGTACTAGCCACATCAAACTATGTGGGGAGAATCATCCATGCATGATGTAATCAACATTTACAACAACACGAATAATTATTTGTAGCATGAGTGCAACATTTATTGAAAACCTCCAGAACCATCACAACGTGTATCCAGGTGTTTGCAACAAATCGAAAACGAGTTTATAACTAACCCTTTAATATCACCATTCCGTCATCAACCAACCCAACTTGGGCTCATCGACGATTAATCTGGCTCACTAGAGAACCATCAGAGCCAGATCGGGAACCACAAAATATATCTAAACCCCTTTGCCCATTTCCCCTCTAACTCAGGCAAAGCAGAGTGAAAGGCTCTAATTTTGGGTCCAACTCGAGCTCCTTCCATGGGTTCACGGCATAAGCTTGTCCGCCTTTTCTGAAGCTCCAAAATCTGAATTTTTGAACCTTTTTTGAATATTTGTTTTTTGTCAGAGCTTCCCTGATGTCATATGACCATGAAAATTTGCATGCACCTAGAAAACTAGAGCATCTTTGGTGCTAAAACATTTAGTTTTTTTTGATATCTTTTAATATACTATTCACCGCAGGAGAAGATGAGCCCGAGCTCATAAACACAACCCTTCTACTATTAGTCCTTCTTTTTTATATCCCATATATTTTAAAGTTAATATCGAAGTTGTGCACCCGAGATTTTTTACTCTAGCTTCACCCCTGCAGTCAACATGATTCTGCAAGGTAATGTCCATGTTTGCTATAGTAGAATTGTTTTGTTAAGCTAGCCCAGCATTTGTGTGGGGACCTGGTTTGGATTAAGAAGTTATCTAGAACACAATTAAGACAGGAACACACAAAAAACATAATGAAATTTTTGTGAAGGAGGAAATATTTTGGCTAGTTTAAACAAATACAAAAATACTTGCCAACTACGTGCATACATAGATAGCTGAGGAAAGTGTTGAAAATTAATTTAGATGAAATATACAATAGAGTGAGGCTTGATATATAGAAATTCAGACACGAGTTTGAAAATTCCGACAGAGGTGTCTACTTAGGGCCTGTTCTGATCTCCTCCAACTTCACAAAACTTCACATAACCAGCTTCTCACGCTAGCTTCTGGCTCTACCTCGCGATCTCAATCCGTTCTGCTCGATCGATAGCTTCTTCGAGTGATCTATTGGCTGGCAGCCCAGGTAGACCAAGATCGGGCCTGTTCGGTGGCATTTGGGCCGCCATTTTGAGGGAGAGAGCAAAGGCTTAGTACGAGGGAAAGAAGACCGTTTTCTTTATGAGGGAAAGGGCGAAGCATTTTCTTAAACGGTGGCACATCGGCTGTAATATCATGGAACTTCATCTTTTCGATTTGGTGGAGCTGGGCCTGTCTCGCTCTAGTTTTTTGCACTCTAATCTCCCAAAACTTCCCAAAACTAGCTTTCGGCGGCAAAGTCGTGCGGCTCTGCTTCGCTCGAGAACTTTGTGAAGCGTGGAATGGGACCAGACCAAACAGGCCCTTATGCCTTTCTTCTCGGTTGGACCTTGGGATAATGTGCGGTCCGGGAAAACATCTTGATGGGTTCTCTAGCACACGCCACCTCGGTTCCCACGGATTTCCTACAAAGTCGGGTGACCAAATTGGAAGACAATAAGTGAAATAGGAGTATACTAGTGAACTGACCAAACAGGCCCTTATGTCATTGATAACGGGATCACCCATTGGGAGAATGATGTGATGGACAAGACCCAATCCTAAGCATAGCACAAGATCGTGTAGTTCGTTTGCTAGAGCTTTTCTAATGCCAAGTATCATTTCCTTAGACCATGAGATCGTGTAACTCCTGGATACCATAAGAGTGCTTTGGGTGTACCAAACGTCACAACGTAACTGGGTGGCTATAAAGGTATACTACAGGTATCTCCGAAAGTGTCTGTTGGGTTCACACGAATTGAGACTGGAATTTGTCACTCCGTATGACGGAGAGGTATCTCTGGGCCCACTCGGAATGCATCATCATAATGAGCTCAATGTGACTAAGTGTTTGGTCACGGGATCATGCATTACGGTACGAGTAAAGTGACTTGTCGGTAATGAGATTGAACGAGGTATTAGGATACCGACGATCGAATCTCGGGCAAGTAACGTACCGATTGACAAAGGGAATTGTACACGGGATTACTTGAATCCTCGACATCGTGGTTCATTCGATGAGATCATCGTGGAACATGTGGGAGCCAACATGGGTATCCAGATCCCGCTGTTGGTTATTGGCGGGAGAGCTGTCTCGGTCATGTCTGCGGTGACGCGTAGGGTCTACACACTTAAGGTTCGGTGACGCTAGGGTTGTAGAGATATTAGTATGCGGTAACCCGAAAGTTGTTTGGAGTCCCGGATGAGATCCCGAACGTCACGAGGAGTTTCGGAATGGTCCGGAGGTGAAGATTTATATATAGGAAGTCCAGTTTCGGCCACCGGGAAAGTTTCGGGGGTCACCGGTATTGTACCAGGACCACCAGAAGGGTCCCGGGGGTCCACCGGGTGGGGCCACCTATCCCGGAGGACCACATGGGCTGAAGTGGGAAGGGAACCAGCCCCTGGTGGGCTGGTGCGCCCCCCCTTGGGCCTCCCCCTGCGCCTAGGGTTGGAAACCCTAGGGGTGGGGGGCGCCCCACCTGACTTGGGGGGCAAGTCCCCCCCTTAGCCGCCGCCCCCCCGCCCTTGAGATTAGATCTCTAGGGGGCCGGCGCCCTCCCCAGGGCCCCTATATAAAGAAGGGGGGGGGGGAGGGCAGCCGCACCCTAGTCCCTGTCGCCTCCCTCTTCCCTCGTAACACCTCTCCCTCTCGCTGAGCTTGGCGAAGCCCTGCCGAGATCGCCGTTTCTTCCACCACCACGCCGTCGTGCTACTGGATCTCCATCAACCTCTCCCACCCCGTTGCTGGATCAAGAAGGAGGAGACGTCTTCCCCAACCATAAGTGTGTTGAACACGGAGGTGCCGTCCGTTCAGCGCTAGGATCATCGGTGATTTGGATCACGACGAGTACAACTTCTTCATCCCCGTTCTCTTGAACGCTTCCGCTCGTGATCTACAAGGGTATGTAGATGCACTTCTCTCTCTCATTGCTAGATGACTCCATAGATTGATCTTGCTGAAGCGTAGAATTTTTTTATTTTCTGCAACGTTCCCCAACAGTGGCATCATGAGCTAGGTCTATGCGTAATTTCTATGCACGAGTAGAACAAAAGATTGTTGTGGGCGTTGGTTTTGTCAATTTCTTGCCACTACAAGTCTTATCTTGTTTCGGCGGCATCGTGGGATGACGCGGCCTGGACCGACCTTACACATACGCTTACGTGAGACAGGTTCCACCGACTGACATGCACTAGTTGCATAAGGTGGCTAGCAGGTGTCTGTCTCTCCCACCTTAGTCGGATCGGATTCGATGAAAAGGGTCCTTATGAAGGGTAAATAGAAATTGGCATATCATGTTGTGGTTTTATGTAGGTAAGAAACGTTCTAGCTAGAACCCTATTGCAGCCACGTAAAAACATGCAACAACAATTAGAGGACATCTAACTTGTTTTTGCAGCATATGCCTTGTGATGTGATATGGCCAAAAAGGTTGTGATGAATGATATATATGTGATGTATGAGATTGATCATGTTCTTGTAACAGGAATCACGACTTGCATGTCGATGAGTATCACAACCGGCAGGAGCCATAGGAGTTGTCTTAATTATTGTATGACCTGCGTGTCAATGAATAAACGCCATGTAATTACTTTACTTTATTGCTAAACCGTTAGCCATAGCAGTAGAAGTAATAGTTGGAGAACAACTTCATGGAGACACGATGATGGAGATCATGGTATCATGCCGGTGATGAAGATGATCATGGCGCCCCGAAGATGGAGATCAAAGGTGCAATATGATATTTGCCATATCATGTCACTATTTGATTGCATGTGATGTTTATCATGTTTTTTGCATCTTATTTGCTTAGAACGACGGTAGTAAATAAGATGACCCCTCACAATAATTTCAAGAAAGTGTTCCCCCTAACTGTGCGCCGTTGCGAAAGTTCCTTGTTTCGAAGCACCACGTGATGATCGGGTGTGATAGATTCCAACGTCCACATACAACGGGTGTAAGACAGATTTACACATGCAAAACACTTAGGTTGACTTGACGAGCCTAGCATGTACAAACATGGCCTCGAAACACAAGAGACCGAAAGGTCGAACATGAGTCATATGGAAGATACGATCAACATGGAGATGTTCACCGATGATGACCAGTCCGTCTCACGTGATGATTGGACATGGTCTAGTTGAGTCGGATCATGTATCACTTAGATGACTAGAGGGATGACTAATCTGAGTGGGAGTTCATTAAATAATTTGATTAGATGAACTTAATTATCATGAACTTAGTCTAAAAACCTTTGCAAAATGTCTTGTAGATCAAATGGCCCACGCTCATGTCAACCTCAACTTCAACGCGTTCCTAGAGAAAACCAAGCTGAAAGATGATGGCAGCAACTATACGGACTGGGTCCGGAACCTGAGGATCATCCTCATAGCTGCCAAGAAAGCATATGTCCTAGAAGCACCGCTAGGTGAAGCACCCATCCCAGAGAACCAAGACGTTATGAACGCTTGGCAGTCGCGTGCTGATGATTACTCCCTCCTTCAGTGCGGCATGCTTTACAGCTTAGAACCGGGGCTCCAAAAGCGTTTTGAGCAACACGGAGCATATGAGATGCTCGAAGAGCTGAAAATGGTTTTCCAAGCTCATGCCCGGGTCGAGAGATATGAAGTCTCCGACAAGTTCTACAGTTGTAAGATGGAGGAAAATAGTTTTGTCAGTGAGCACATACTCAAAATGTCTGGGTTGCACAACCGCTTATCCCAGCTAGACATTAACCTCCCGTACGAGGCGGTCATTGACAGAATCCTTCAGTCGCTCCCACCTAGCTACAAGAGCTTTATGATGAACTACAATATGCAGGGGATGGTGAAAACTATTCTTGAAGTATTTTCAATGCTGAAATCAGCGGAGGTGGAAATCAAAAAGGAACATCAAGTGTTGATGGTCAATAAAACCACTAGTTTCAAGAAAGGCAAGGGTAAGAAGAACTTCAAGAAGGACGACAAGGGAGTTGCCGCGCCCGGTAAGCCAGTTGCCGGGAAGAAGAAGCCAAAGAATGGACCCAAACCTGAGACTGGGTGCTTTTATTGCAAGGGAAGCGAACACTGGAAGCGGAACTGCCCCAAATACTTAGCGGACAAGAAGGCCGGCAACACTAAAGGTATATGTGATATACATGTATTTGATGTGTACCTTACTAGTACTCGTAGTAGCTCCTGGGTATTTGATACCGGTGCGATTGCTCATATTTGTAACTCAAAACAGGAGCTGCGGAATAAGCGGAGACTGGCAAAGGATGAGGTGACGATGCGCGTCGGGAATGGTTCCAAGGTCGATGTGATCGCCGTCGACACGCTACCTCTACATTTACCTACGAGATTAGTTTTAAACCTCAATAATTATTATTTAGTGCCAGCTTTGAGCATGAACATTTTATCTGGATCTCGTTTAATACGAGATGGCTACTCATTTAAATCCAAGAATAATGGTTGTTCTATTTATATGAGAGATATGTTTTATGGTCATGCCCTGCTGGTCAATGGTTTATTCTTAATGAATCTCGAACGTGATGTTACATATATTCATAGTGTGAATACCAAAAGATGTAAGATTGATAATGATAGTCCCACATATCCGTGGCACTGCCGCCTTGGTGACATTGGTGTCAAACGCATGAAGAAGCTCCATACAGATGGACTTTTGGAGTCTCTTGATTTCTAATCATTTGACACGTGCGAACCATTCCTCATGGATAAAATGACCAAGACTCCATTCTGATGTGTGCGGTCCAATGAGCGTTGAGGCTCGCGATGGCTATCGTTATGTTCTCACTCTCACTGATGACTTAAGTAGATATGGGTATGTCTACTTGATGAAACACAAGTCTGAGACCTTTGAGAAGTTCAAGGAATTTCAGAATGAGGTAGAGAATCAACGTGACCGAAAAATAATGTTCTTACGATCAGATCGTGGAGGAGAATATTTAAGTCACGAATTTGGTACGCACTTAAGGAAACGTGGAATCGTTTCACAACTCACGCCACCTGGAACACCTCAGCGTAATGGTGTGTCCGAGCGTCATAATCGCACTCTATTGGATATGGTGCGATCTATGATGTCACTCACCGATTTAGCGCTATCATTTTGGGGATACGCTCTAGAGACAGCTACATTCACTTTAAATAGGGCACCGTATAAATCCGTTGAGACGACACCGTATGAATTATGGTTTGGGAAGAAACCTAAGCTATCGTTTCTAAAAGTTTGGGGATGCGATGCTTATGTCAAGAAACTTCAACCTGAAAAGCTCGAACCCAAGTCGGAAAAATGCGTCTTCATAGGATACCCTAAGGAAACCATTGGGTATACCTTCTACCTCAGATCCGAAGGCAAGATCTTTGTTGCCAAGAACGGGTCCTTTCTGGAGAAAGAGTTTCTCTCGAAAGAAGTTAGTGGGAGGAAAGTGGAACTTGATGAAGTGCTACCTCTTGAACCGGTAAGTAGCACAGCTCGGGAAGATGTTCCTGTGGTGCCTGCACCGACTAGAGAGGAAATTAATGATGATGATCAAGGTACTTCGGATCAAGTTATTACTGAACTTCGTAGGTCCACAAGGACACGTTCCACACCAGAGTGGTATGGCAACCCTGTCCTGGAAATCATGTTGTTAGACAACGGTGAACCTTCGAACTATGAAGAAGCAATGGCGGGCCCAGATTCCAACAAATGGCTTGAAGCCATGCAATCCGAGATAGGATCCATGTATGAAAACAAAGTGTGGACTTTGACAGACTTGCCCGATGATCGGTGAGCGATAGAAAACAAATGGATCTTTAAGAAGAAGACGGACACGGATGGTAATGTTACCATCTATAAAGCTCGACTTGTCGCTAAGGATTATCGACAAGTTCAAGGGGTTGACTACGATGAGACTTTCTCTCCCGTAGCGAAGCTGAAGTCCGTCCGAATCATGTTAGCAATTGCCGCATACTATGATTATGAGATATGGCAGATGGACGTCAAAACGGCATTCCTTAACGGCTATCTTAAGGAAGAATTGTATATGATACAGCCAGAAGGTTTTGTCGATCCTAAGAATGCTAACAAGGTATGCAAGCTCCAACGCTCCATCTATGGGCTGGTGCAAGCATCTCGGAGTTGGAACATTCACTTTGATGAGATGATCGAAGCGTTTGGGTTTATGCAGACTTATGGAGAAGCCTGCGTTTATAAGAAAGTGAGTGGGAGCTCTGTAGCATTTCTCACGTTATATGCAGATGACATACTTTTGATGGGAAATGATATAGAACTTTTGGACAGCATTAAGGCCTACTTGAATAAGTGTTTTTCAATGAAGGACCTTGGAGAAGCTGCTTACATATTAGGCATCAAGATCTATAGAGATAGATCGAGACGCCTCATAGGTCTTTCACAAAGCACATACCTTGACAAGATATTGAAGAAGTTCAATATGGATCAGTCCAAGAAGGGGTTGTTGCCTGTGTTGCAAGGTGTGAAATTGAGCTTGGCTCAATGTCCGACCACGACAGAAGATAGAGAAAAGATGAGTGCTGTCCCCTATGCCTCGGCCATAGGGTCTATCATGTATGGCATGCTGTGTACCAGACCTGATGTAAACCTTGCCGTAAGTTTGGTAGGAAGGTACCAAAGTAATCCCGACATGGAACACTAGACAACGGTTAAAAATATCCTGAAGTACCTGAAAAGGACTAAGGATATGTTTCTCGTATATGGAGGTAACGAAGAGCTCATCGTAAAGGGTTACGTCGACGCTAGCTTCAACACAGATCTGGATGACTCTAAGTCACAAACCGGATACGTGTATATTTTGAATGGTGGGGCAATAAGCTGGTGCAGTTGCAAGCAAAGCGTCGTGTGGGATCTACATGTAAAGCGGAGTACATGGCAGCCTCGGAGGCAGCACATGAAGCAATCTGGATGAAGGAGTTCATTACCGACCTAGGAGTTATTCCCAATGCGTCGGGGCCGATGACTCTCTTCTGTGACAACACTGGAGCCATTGCCCTTGCCAAGGAGCCCAGGTTTCACAAGAAGACCAGGCACATCAAGCGTCGCTCAACTCTATTCGTGAAAATGTTCAAGATGAAGACATAGATATTTGTAAAGTGCACACAGATCTGAATGTTGCAGATCCGTTGACTAAACCTCTTCCGCGAGCAAAACATGATCAACACCAGAACTCTATGGGTGTTCGATTCATCACAATGTAACTAGATTATCGACTCTAGTGCAAGTGGGAGACTGTTGGAAATATGCCCTAGAGGCAATAATAAAATGATTATTATTATATTTCCTTGTTCATGATAATTGTCTATTGTTCATGCTATAATTGTGTTATCCGGAAATCGTAATACATGTGTGAATACATAGACCACAACAAGTCCCTAGTGAGCCTCTAGTTGACTAGCTCCTTTATCAATAGATGGTTACGGTTTCCTGACCATGGACATTGGATGTCATTGATAACGGGGTCACATCATTGGGAGAATGATGTGATGGACAAGACCCAATCCTAAGCATAGCACAAGATCGTGTAGTTCGTTTGCTAGAGCTTTTCTAATGTCAAGTATCATTTCCTTAGACCATGAGATCGTGTAACTCCCGGATACCGTAAGAGTGCTTTGGGTGTACCAAACGTCACAACGTAACTGCGTGGCTATAAAGGTATACTACAGGTATCTCCGAAAGTGTCTGTTGGGTTGACATGAATCGAGACTGGGATTTGTCACTCCGTATGACGAAGAGGTATCTCTGGGCCCACTCGGTAATGCATCTTCATAATGAGCTCAATGTGACTAAGTGTTTGGTCATGGGATCATGCATTACGGTACGAGTTAAGTGACTTGCCGGTAACGAGATTGAACGAGGTATTGGGATACCGATGATCGAATCTCGGGCAAGTAACGTACCAATTGACAAAGGGAATTGTATACGGGATTACTTGAATCCTCGACATTGTGGTTCATTCGATGAGATCGTCGTGAAACATGTGGGAGCCAACATGGGTATCCAGATCCCGCTGTTGGTTATTGGCCGGAGAGCTGTCTCGGTTATGTCTGCGTAATTCCCGAACCCGTAGAGTCTACACACTTAAGGTTCGGTGACACTAGGGTTGTAGAGATACTAGTATGCGGTAACCCGAAAGTTGTTCGGAGCCCGGATGAGATCCCGGACGTCACGAGGAGTTCCGGAATGGTCCGGAGGTGAAGATTTATATATAGGAAGTCCAGTTTCGGCCACAAGGAAAGTTTCGGGGGGTCACTGGTATTGTACCGGGACCACCGGAAGGGTTCCGGGGGTCCACCGGGTGGGGCCACCTATCCCGGAGGGCCACATGGGCTGAAGTGGGAAGGTAAAAACCCCCTGGTGGGCTGGTGCGCCCCCCTTGGGCCTCCCCCTGCGCCTAGGGTTGGAAACCCTAGGGGTGGGGGGCGCCCCACCTGACTTGGGGAGCAAGTCCCCCCCTTGGCCCCCCCTTGAGATTAGATCTCTAGGGGGCCGGCGCCCCCCCACGGCCCCTATATAAATAGGGGGGAGGAAGGGCAGCCGCACCCTAGTACTTGGCGCCTCCCTCTCCCCTCGTAACACCTCTCCCTCTCGCTGAGCTTGGCGAAGCCCTGCCGAGATTGCCGCTGCTTCCACCACCACGCCGTCGTGCTGCTGGATCTCCATCAACCTCTCCCACCCCCTTGCTAGATCAAGAAGGAGGAGACGTCTTCCCCAACCGTACGTGTGTTGAACGCGGAGGTGCCGTCCGGTCGGCTCTAGGATCATCGGTGATTTGGATCACGACGAGTATGACTTCTTCATCCCCGTTCTCTTGAACGCTTCCGCTCGTGATCTACAAGGGTATGTAGATGCACTCCTCTCTCTCGTTGCTAGATGACTCCATAGATTGATCTTGGTGAAGCGTATATTTTTTTTATTTTCTGCAACATTCCCCAACACACACAAGCGTGTCGAGTGACACACCTCCGAAGGAAGAGAGGGAATGGCAACAATAACCAGCCACTGCATCATGACTGTCGTCAGTAATAGCCATCTCCAACTCCAGGAGATCTTTTATCGCTTCCTCCTCCAGCCTTATTTATTTCTCTCTCATGATTGCGCATGGCCCACATTTGATTGAACCCTAATTTATGTTTCTCATCGGTTAATGAATTGCGCATGCATGTGTGTACCAATTGGCATCTCCGACGGGCTATTATTTTTGCAAGAGCTCAAATCATGGTGGTGGTAGTGTATCATCTGTTACTTTGCTTGGAGATTGGAACATAATCTAACGGGCTACGATTCTTGGTCTAGTGGAAATTGAAGAGCACGCTTGATTTGCTATGAAAATTTAGCTAGCAAATGCATTGGCAAGCAAAAAACTGGCAATGTCAATATTTAACAAACTTGGCAACTTCATGTGAGGCTGGGAAAAAATTGTAACCAACCAATCACTAACCAATATTTGGTACGAATTTTTGGCATAAATCCAAACATGCTAGAAACGTTTAAGCGTATTTTGACCTGTTACTATCTACTCTTCTATCTGGTCTTATTGGCCCCCCTCTTATTGGGAGTCAGATTTTGACCATATATGATTTAACAAGATATGAAGTATATGGTACAAAAAGTATATTCTTGGTCTTTTATTCGACAGAGGTTTTCCTTGGTATATTTTTGTAACATATAATCTAAATTTTATTTGTTTAATTTATGGTCAAATTTGGTCCCCATAATAAGAGGGAGCCTAATAAACCGGAGGGAGTACAATGTATGGAGAAGTATGAACCAAGTTGATTAAAAACACGTGACATGCACCATATTCCGTCATTATTTATGAAGACTTTTAATTTAAAAATAATTATGCATTGATCCACGATAAAGTTTTCTCTCCACCACAACATGAGTGGCTAACAATGCCTACATATATACCACCACCAAGCAAGGTCACTATCCTCATGCTTCATAGGTCATGGACGTACTTCTCCTACACACCAATTGCAAGGGCAACAATATGCAAGGTAGCAAACATGCACTTAACCTAAGAATAGGAGACATCGGGGGAGCAATACCTAGAGTCCACGGAATATCTGGTGCTCACGACGGCCGAGCAACGTGAACATTCCCCGTTGCACAGGCACCTGGGCTAAACATGTTTTGTAGTACTAACTAGCGTTGTGACCCGCGCCTTTGCGCGGCTAGATTGACTATATATTTTGTTTGTATCGACTTTGTTTCCATGCCAACTATGTGACCTCTCTCTCAAATATTATCTGACTTAATTAATTTGCTACTAACCATGTATCATATAAATATACTGAAGTCAAATGCAAGTCTCCAGGAAACTTGATCGTTATAGTACCGAGTACATTATTGTTTGTTGATAAAATACCTTGTAGACTTCAATATCATATCAACCCTATTTTTTTCTTTTAGACTAATATGTTTCTGAGAAATTCCCCACCAAGAATTAGATCTAAACGTGAGTGGACTCTGGGCAACAATTGTTCTCTTGCCGTGTTAAACCAAAATCTATGCAAGAATGATTCTACCACGATCAATCTTACCGATACATATTTCATCATGTGTGGACAAATGTCCTGCCTTTTTTTGTGAATGATTTTTCCATGATATGTGACGTATAGTTAACTAAACATAACCGTTCATTTATATATTTTACTGTGGGTTTGACTGGTACGATGGGTGCTTATGGAAGTTTTTGTATTGTGTTTTTTGTCTGAAACTCCTATCACATGCCATGTTTGGGTGTTTTTTAGTGCTAGACGCCAATGACGAATGTAATGCCTTCTTTTCCTAACAATTGTTTACTATTAGTATTGTGACTTGTAGATAGATTCATGTATTCGGTGTGGTAATTTAGTCATCCTTATTCCTCCTATGGACTGATTTCTTTCTAGAACTAATTACTATGTCTTCATATGATGCGTCTACTACTACCTCATGTGTGTGCATGCCTTCATTAGATCGTATGGAAATGAATGGGGAAAGAACACAATCTATTTTAACCAACCTGATACCTTGGGCGTTTGGTTCAAACATTTTTTCGGATTGACCTCGACTTGTAAACTTGGGGTCAAATCATGAGATTAGAAAAATAATGGGAGTGCAAGGGATGCAAATTGCAGTTACACAGTGAGTCGTCAAATCCTCTAAGGTCATCTGTGGCATGCCAGGCTTCCGCCTGTGTTTGTCGTGTTTGGGGTAGCCCTCCATCCTCGCTACGGTCATCAAATGTTGTTGCCTATCAAGAAATCGATAACACCATAGCGGACCCGAATCATGGGCTTTCGACACCATAGACCTTGACGTAGATTCAGGACACCTTGTGTGCTCGTCTTCTGCGCTGGTGCTAGATCACTATCATCTCTGGAGCTCATCACATAATTTATGTTTGGTCGTTTCAGTGGTTGCTGCCATCTTCAGATCCAATCTGGCTTCTAGTTCCCACCGAATAACCTTTAATTTGTGTGCTTCTCCAGTTTTCTGACCATGCACAAAATGTAGACGCGAGATGACTTCCACTGGTGGAATACTATTTGCTGATGCTTTGTGTACATCAGTGACACGCTTATCCAATCTTCTAATGCGTCCAAGAATATAGCTGGCTCCAGCGACCTCAACATGCACATACAACATCGGCTATTTTTTTGCGCTGTCCGCTGCGATAATCAATCAGATGGTGTCAGGTTTGTCATATATGTAAGAAAAAGACACCATATATATTGGTGCATGCATTTTTCAAGAATACAATGGTTCCCCAATGAAGAACATAATTGCAGTTGACAATATACATTTGAAGTCTAAGAAATCCATAGTTGATATCCTGCTGAATGGTGCTAGGCAATGCCATGGATGTACGTGCGATCTTGAATAGATTAGATAACGGGGCCAAGGATCGGTGGTGGCGGCCAGGCACCAGCGTTGTTGTTGTCTGACCTCGTTCGAGGTCGAGGCCAGCATGCACCCAGGTCTGATCTTTCCGGCCGTCAGCGCCCCTGGCTAAGGCCGTCTTGCTGTTCGACATCTCGTCCTCTGCATGCCCACGGGACGGCGGCTTGCAGTCCCGCCCACATTGTCCTACGTGCCTTCGTCTAAGGCCGGCGTCTTGGAGTAGGTGCACTCCGTTCAGTCTGATGCGAGCATCGAGCAGCCGTGCACGCTCGCGATGGAGACGCCGGCATGGAGTCCGTCTTAGTCATGGTGTACGTCTGGGTCAAGGCCGTTGTCCCCTATATATGGACGAAACATCAAAGCTGAGGATGTCGTGTAGTATTCCTCTTGTATACCGTGCATACCTTTGTTAGAATCCTTAACTGCCAATTTTACGTGCATCTCAATTGCCAAGCCTTCGTAACTTCAATTACATGGATCGTCATCTATTATTTCAAAAAGAAAATATGGATCTCCATCCAGTCTACGTTTCCCTGATGGTGCATAATTGATGGGATTGCAGCCTTGCACGTATCTGTTAGATGTGTATAGTACCTTTTCGCTATATTCCCTTTGTATAAAGGTTTTCTGCACTTTGACACACATGTATATGTAATGGCCTTTGGCCCTCAGGAAATGATAGTTGCTCATTATCCAACATGGTATCAGATGTTAGGTTCCCCTCACCCCCGCACGCCGTAACTCCGTGCTAGTGAAGGAAATATGCCCTAGAGGCAATAATAAAGTTATTATTTATTTCCTCATATCATGATAAATGTTTATTATTCATGCTAGAATTGTATTAACCGGAAACATGATACATGTGTGAATACATAGACAAACATATAGTCACTAGTATGCCTCTACTTGACTAGCTCATTAATCAAAGATGGTTATGTTTCCTAACCATAGACATGTGTTGTCATTTGATTAATAGGATCACATCATTAGAAGAATGATGTGATTGACATGACCCATTCCGTTAGCCTAGCACTTGATCGTTTAGTATACTGCTATTGCTTTCTTCATGACTTATACATGTTCCTGTAACTATGAGAAATATGCAACTCCCGTTTACCGGAAGAACACTTTGGGTACTACCAAACGTCACAACGTAACTGGGTGATTATAAAGGAGTACTACAGGTGTCTCCGAAGGTACATGTTGAGTTGGCGTATTTCGAGATTAGGTTTTGTCACTCCATTGTCGGAGAGGTATCTCTGGGCCCTCTCGGTAATGCACATCATTATAAGCCTTGCAAGCAATGTGACCAAATGAGTTGGTTACGGGATGATGCATTACGGAACGAGTAAAGAGACTTGCCGGTAACGAGATTGAACTAGGTATTGGATACCGACGATCAAATCTCGGGCAAGTAACATACCGATGACAAAGGGAACAACATATGTTGTTATGCAGTTTGACCGATAAAGATCTTCGTAGAATATGTAGGAACCAATATGGGCATCTAGGTCCCGCTATTGGTTATTGACCGAGAATAGTCCTAGGTCATGTCTACATAGTTCTCGAACCCGTACGGTCCGCACGCTTAACGTTACGATGACAGTTTTATTATGAGTTTATAAGTTTTGATGTACCGAAGTTTGTTCGGAGTCACGGATGTGATCACGGACATGACGAGGAGTCTCGAAATGGTCGAGACATAAAGATTGATATATTGGAAGCCTATGTTTGGACATCGGAAAGGTTCCGGGTGAAATCGGGATTTTACCGGAACACCAGGGGGTTACCGGAACCCTCCCGGGGGTTAATGGGCCTTAGTGGGCCATGAGGGAGAAGTGGAGGGCCGGCCAGGGCAGGCCGCGCTCCCCCTCCCCCCTAGTCCGAATAGGACAAGGAAGGGGGGGGGCAGCGCCCCCCTCTCCTCTTTCCCCTCCCCCCTTTCCTTCTCCACCAAGGCAAGAGGGGGGAGTCCTACTCCCGGTGGGAGTAGGACTCCTCCAGGCGCACCCCAAGGGGGCCGGCCGCACCTCCCCCTCCCTCCTTTATATACGGGGGCAAGGGGGCACCCCATAACACACAAGTTGATCTACGGATCGTTCCTTAGCCGTGTGCGGTGCTCCCCTCCACCATATTCCACCTCGGTCATATCGTCGCGGAGTTTAGGTGAAGCCCTGCGCCGGTAGAGCATCATCATCGTCACCACGCCGTCATGCTGACAGAACTCATCCCCGAAGCTTTGCTGGATCGGAGCCCGGGGATCGTCATCGAGCTGAACGTGTGCTGAACTCGGAGGTGCCGTACGTTCGGTGCTTGGATCGGTCGGATCGTGAAGACGTACGACTACATCAACTGCGTTGTCATAACGCTTCTGCGTACGGTCTACGAGGGTACGTGGACGGACACTCTCCCCTCTCGTTGCTATGCCATCACCATGATCTTGCATGTACATAGGAATTATTTTGAAATTACTACGTTCCCCAACAGTGGTATCAGAGTCTAGGTTTTATGCGTTGATGTTATATGCACGAGTAGAACACAAGTGAGTTGTGGGCGATACAAGTCATACTGCTTACCAGCATGTCATACTTTGGTTCGGCGGAATTGTGAGATGAAGCGGCCCGGACCAACATTACGCGTACGCTTACGCGAGACTGGTTTTACCGTTACGAGCACTCGTGCTTAAAGGTGGCTGGCGGGTGTCTGTCTCTCTCACTTTAGCTGAATCGAGTGTGGCTACGCCCGGTCCTTGCGAAGGTTAAAACAGCACCAACTTGACGAACTATCGTTGTGGTTTTTAATGCGTAGGTAAGAACGGTTCTAGCTAAAGCCCGTAGCAGCCACGTAAAATTTGCAACAACAAAGTAGAGGACGTCTAACTTGTTTTTGCAGGGCATGTTGTGATGTGATATGATCAAGACGTGATGCTATATTTTATTGTATGAGATGATCATGTTTTGTAACCGAAGTTATCGGCAACTGGCAGGAGCCATATGGTGTCGCTTTATTGTATGAAATGCAAACGCCCTGTAATTGCTTTACTTTATCTCTAAGCGGTAGCGATAGTCGTAGAAGCAATAGATGGCGTAACGACAATGATGCTACGATGGAGATCAAGGTGTCGCGCCGGTGATGATGGTGATCACGACGGTGCTTCGAAGATGGAGATCACAAGCACAAGATGATGATGGCCATATCATATCACTTATATTGATTGCATGTGATGTTTATCCTTTATGCATCTTATCTTGCTTTGATTGACGGTAGCATTTTAAGATGATCTCTCACATAATAATCAAGAAGTGTTCTCCCTGAGTATGCACCGTTGCGAAAGTTCTTCGTGCTGAGACACCACGTGATGATCGGGTGTGATAGGCTCTACGTTCAAATACAACGGGTGCAAAACAGTTGCACACGCGGAATACTCAGGTCATACTTGACGAGCCTAGCATATATAGATATGGCCTCGGAACACGGAGATCGAAAGGTCGAACGCGAATCATATAGTAGATATGATCAACATAGTGATGTTCACCATTGAAACTACTCCATCTCACGTGATGATCGGACATGGTTTAGTTGATTTGGATCACGTGATCACTTAGATGACTAGAGAGATGTCTGTCTAAGTGGGAGTTCTTTAGTAATATGACTAATTGAACTTAAATTTATCATGAACTTAGTACCTGATAGTATTTTGCTTGTCTATGTTTGTTTGTAGATAGATGGCTCGTGTTGTTGTTCCGTTAAATTTTAATGCGTTCCTTGAGAAAGCAAAATTGAAAGATGATGGTAGCAATTACACGGACTGGGTCCGTAACCTGAGGATTATCCTCATTGCTGCACAGAAAAGTTACGGCCTGGAAGCACCACTGGGTGCCAGGCCTGTTGCTGATGCAACTGACGACGTTAAGAACGTCTGGCAGAGCAAAGCTGATGACTACTCGATAGTTCAGTGTGCCATGCTTTACGGCTTAGAACCGGGTCTTCAACGACGTTTTGAATGTCATGGAGCATATGAGATGTTTCAGGAATTGAAGTTAATATTTCAAGCAAATGCCCGGATTGAGAGATATGAAGTCTCCAATAAGTTCTATAGCTGCAAGATGGAGGAGAATAGTTCTGTCAGTGAACACATACTCAAAATGTCTGGGTATAATAATCACTTGATTCAACTGGGAGTTAATCTTCCTAATGATAGTGTCATTGACAGAATTCTTCAATCACTGCCACCAAGCTACAAGAGCTTCGTGATGAACTATAATATGCAAGGGATGAACAAGACTATTCCCGAGCTCTTCGCGATGCTAAAAGCCGCGGAGGTAGAAATCAAGAAGGAGCATCAAGTGTTGATGGTTAACAAGACCACCAGTTTCAAGAAAAAGGGCAAAGGGAAGAAGAAGGGGAACTTCAAAAAGAACATCAAGCAAGTTGCTGCTCAAGAGAAGAAACCCAAGTCTGGACCTAAGCCTGAAACTGAGTGCTTCTACTGCAAGCAGACTAGACACTCGAAGCGGAACTGCCCCAAGTATTTGGCGGATAAGAAGGATGGCAAAGTGAACAAAGGTATATGTGATATACATGTTATTGATGTGTACCTTACTAATGCTCGTAGTAGCACCTGGGTATTTGATACTGGTTCTGTTGCTAATATTTGCAACTTGAAATAGGGACTACGAATTAAGCGAAGATTGGCTAAGGACGAGGTGATGATGCGCGTGGGAAATGGTTCCAAAGTCGATGTGATCGCGGTCGGCACGCTACCTCTACATCTACCATCGGGATTAGTTTTAGACCTAAATAATTGTTATTTGGTGCCAGCATTGAGCAGGAACATTATATCTGGATCTTGTTTGATGCGAGACGGTTATTCATTTAAATTAGAGAATAATGGTTGTTCTATTTATATGAGTAATATCTTTTATGGTCATGCACCCTTGAAGAGTGGTCTATTTTTATTGAATCTCGATAGTAGTAATACACATATTCATAGTGTTGAAACCAAAAGATGCAGAGTTGATAACGATAGTGCAAATTATTTGTGGCACTGCCGTTTAGGTCATATCGATGTAAAGCGCATGAGGAAACTCCATACTGATGGGCTTTTGGAATCACTTGATTATGAATCACTTGGTACTTGCGAACCGTGCCTCATGGGCAAGATGACTAAAACGCCGTTCTTCGGAACTATGGAGCGAGCAACTGATTTGTTGGAGATCATACATACTGATGTTTGTGATCCAATGAATGTTGAGGCTCGCGGCGGGTATCGTTATTTTCTCACCTTCACAGATGATTTGAGCAGATATGGGTATATCTACTTAATGAAACACAAGTCTGAAACATTTGAAAAGTTCAAAGAATTTCAGAGTGAAGTGGAAAATCATCGTAACAAGAAAATAAAGTTTCTATGATCTGACCATGGAGGAGAATATTTGAGTTACGAGTTTGGTCTACACTTGAAACAATGCGGAATAGTTTCACAACTCACGCCACCCGAAACACCACAACGAAATGGTGTGTCCGAACATCGTAATCGTACTTTACTAGATATGGTGCGATCTATGATGTCTCTTACTGATTTACCGCTATTGTTTTGGGGTTATGCTTTAGAGACGGCCGCATTCACGTTAAATAGGGCACCATCAAAATCCGTTGAGACAACACTTTATGAACTATGGTTTGGCAAGAAACCAAAGTTGTCGTTTCTTAAAGTTTGGGGCTGCGATGCTTATGTGAAGAAACTTCAACCAGATAAGCTCGAACCCAAATCGGAGAAATGTGTCTTCATAGGATACCCAAAAGAGACTATTGGGTACACCTTCTATCACAGATCTGAGGGCATGATTTTCGTTGCTAAAATTGGATCCTTTCTAGAGAAGGAGTTTCTCTCGAAAGAAGTGAGTGGGAGGAAAGTAGAACTTGATGAGATAACTATATCTACTCCCTTATTGGAAAGTAGTTCATCACAAGAACCGGTTCCTGTGACAACTACACCAACTAAGGAGGAAGCTGATGATATTGATCATGAAACTTCAGATCAAGTTTCTACTGAACCTTGTAGGTCTACCAGAGTAAAATCCGCACCAGAGTGGTACGGTAATCCTATTCTGGAAGTCTTGTTACTTGACCATGATGAACCTACGAACTATGAGGAAGCGATGATGAGCCCAGATTCCGCAAAATGGCTAGAGGCCATGAAATCTGAGATGGGATCCATGTATGAAAACAAAGTATGGACTTTGGTTGACTTGCCCGATGATCGGCAAGCCATTGAGAATAAATGGATCTTTAAGAAGAAGACTGACGCTGATGGTAATATAATTGTCTATAAAGCTCGACTTGTTGCGAAAGGTTTTCGACAAGTTCAAGGGGTTGACTACGATGAGACTTTCTCACCCGTAGCGATGCTTAAGTCTGTCCGAATCATGTTAGCTATTGCTGCATTTCATGATTATGAAATTTGGCAAATGGATGTCAAAACTGCATTCTTGAATGGATTTCTGGAAGAAGAGTTGTATATGATGCAACCAGAAGGTTTTGTTGATCCAAAAGGTGCTAACAAAGTGTGCAAGCTCCAGCGATCCATTTATGGACTGGTGCAAGCATCTCGGAGTTGGAATAAACGTTTTGATAGTGTGATCAAAGCATATGGTTTTATACAGACTTTTGGAGAAGCCTGTATTTACAAGAAAGTGAGTGGGGGCTCTGTAGCATTTCTGATTTTATATGTAGATGACATATTATTAATTGGAAATGATATAGAATTTCTGGATAGCATAAAGGGATACTTGAATAAAAGTTTTTCAATGAAAGACCTCTGTGAAGCTGCTTACATATTGGGCATCAAGATCTATAGAGATAGATCAAGACGCTTAATAGGACTTTCACAAAGCACATACCGTGACAAAATTTTGAAAAAGTTCAAAATGGATCAGGCAAAGAAAGGTTCTTGCCTGTGCTACAAGGTGTGAAGTTGAGTCAAACTCAATGCCCGACCACAGCAGAAGATAGAGAGAAAATGAAAGATGTTCCCTATGCTTCAGCCATAGGCTCTATCATGTATGCAATGCTGTGTACCAGACCTAACGTATGCTTAGCAACAAGCTTGGCAGGAAGGTACCAAAGTAATCCAGGAGTGGATCACTGGACAGCGGTCAAGAACATCCTGAAATACCTGAAAAGGACTAAGGATATGTTTCTCGTATATGGAGGTGACAAAGAGCTAGTCGTAAATGGTTACGTTGATGCAAGCTTTGACACTGATCCGAACGATTCTAAATCTCAAAGCGGATACGTGTTTTTATTAAACGGTGGAGCTGTAAGTTGGTGCAGTTCTAAACAAAGCGTCGTGGCGGGATCTACATGTGAAGCGGAGTACATAGCTGCTTCTGAAGCAGCAAATGAAGGAGTCTGGATGAAGGAGTTCATTACCGATCTAGGTGTCATACCTAGTGCATCGGGACCAATGAAGATCTTCTGTGACAATACTGGTGCAATTGCTTTGGCAAAGGAATCCAGATTTCACAAGAGGACCAAGCACATCAAGAGACGCTTCAATTCCATTCGGGACCAAGTCCAAGTGGGAGACATAGAGATTTGCAAAATACATACGGATCTGAATGTTGCAGACCCGTTGACTAAGCCTCTCTCACGAGCAAAACATGATCAACACCAAGACTCCATGGTTGTTAGAATCATTACTATGTAATCTAGATTATTGACTCTAATGCAAGTGGGAGACTGAAGGAAATATGCCCTAGAGGCAATAATAAAGTTATTATTTATTTCCTCATATCATGATAAATGTTTATTATTCATGCTAGAATTGTATTAACCGGAAACATAATACATGTGTGAATACATAGACAAACACAACGTCACTAGTATGCCTCTACTTGACTAGCTTATTAATCAAAGATGGTTATGTTTCCTAACCATAGACATGTGTTGTCATTTGATTAATGGGATCACATCATTAGGAGAATGATGTGATTGACATGACCCATTCTGTTAGCCTAGCACTTGATCGTTTAGTATATTGCTATTGCTTTCTTCATGACTTATACATGTTCCTGTAACTATGAGATTATGCAACTCACGTTTACCGAAGGAACACTTTGGGTACTACCAAACGTCACAACGTAACTGGGTGATTATAAAGGAGTACTACAGGTGTCTCCAAAGGTACATGTTGGGTTGGCGTATTTCGAGATTAGGTTTTGTCACTCCGATTGTCGGAGAGGTATCTCTGGGCCCTCTCGGTAATGCACATCACTATAAGCCTTGCAAGAAATGTAGCTAATGAGTTAGTTACGGAATGATGCATTACATAACGAGTAAAGAGACTTGCCGGTAACGAGATTGAACTAGGTATTGGATACCAACGATCGAATCTCGGGTAAGTAACATACCGATGACAAAGGGAACAACGTATGTTGTTATGCGGTTTGACCGATAAAGATCTTCGTAGAATATGTAGGAACCAATATGGGCATCTAGGTTCCGCTATTGGTTATTGACCGAGAATAGTTCTAGGTCATGTCTACATAGTTCTCGAACCCGTAGGGTCCGCACGCTTAACGTTACGATGACAGTTTTATTATGAGTTTATAAGTTTTGATGTACCGAAGTTTGTTCGGAGTCCCAGATGTGATCACGGACATGACGAGGAGTCTCGAAATGGTCGAGACATAAAGATTGATATATTGGAAGCCTATGTTTGGACATCGGAATAGTTTCGGGTGAAATCGGGATTTTACCGGAACACCGGGGGGTTACCGGAACCCTCCCGGGGGTTAATGGGCCTTAGTGGGCCATGAGGGAGAAGAGGAGGGCCGGCCAGGGCAGGCCGTGCGCCCCCTCCCCCCTAGTCCGAATAGGACAAGGATTGGGGGGGGGGCGCCTCCCTCTCCTCTTTCCCCTCCCCCCTTTCCTTCTCCACCAAGGCAAGAGGGGGGAGTCCTACTCCTGGTGGGAGTAGGACTCCTCCAGGCGCAACCCAAGGGGGCCGGCCGCACCTCCCCCTCCCTCCTTTATATACGGGGGCAAGGGGGCACCCCATAACACACAAGTTGATCTACGGATCGTTCCTTAGCCGTGTGCGGTGCTCCCCTCCACCATATTCCACCTCGGTCATATCGTCGCGGAGTTTAGGCGAAGCCCTGCGCCGGTAGAGCATCATCATCGTCACCACGCCGTCGTGCTGACGGAACTCATCCCCAAAGCTTTGCTGGATCGGAGCCCGGGGATCGTCATCGAGCTGAACGTGTGCTAAACTCGGAGGTGTCGTACGTTCGGTGCTTGGATCAGTCGGATCGTGAAGACATACGACTACATCAACCGCGTTGTCATAACGCTTCTGCTTACGGTCTACGAGGGTACGTGGACGGACACTCTCCCCTCTCGTTGCTATGCCATCACCATGATCTTGCATGTACGTAGGAATTTTTTTGAAATTACTACGTTCCCCAACAGCTAGCTCTCCTCCCGCTCCATCCACTGCCAGATTCGGCTCTCCTCGCCGCGGATCTGTCAGTCCCGGCTCTCCTCGCCGCGGATCTGGGCGCCCCGGTCCTCCCCGCTGGCTCCGCTGCCCTACCGGGCCACCCCTTGCCTCTTCTCTGCTCCGCTTGGCGGCTTCACCCGAGGCGCCTGCTGCTGCTCCCGCTACGGAAGCAGCTGCTTCCCTACGCGCAGGGCGCGAGCGCGAGCGGCCGCTGGCTGATTCGAGCCACTAGTCCGGCTTCCCTCGCCTGCCTGCGGACGGGCCACGCATCTCGGACCCGCTGTACTCTGCCTCGTGAGGTTTGCGTCGCTCCCGACCCCCCGCTCGTTGACTTCCTCCTCGTGAGCGGTTCGGGCCTCCCCAGTCCAGATTCCGTTCGCCCCTCCTGAGTTCAAAAAAAAGGAAAAAAAAGAGAGAGAGCGAGCGAGCGAGAGAGAGTCAGCATGTCTTTGTCTGGCTATGTGATTGTTCCTCGGTGCTTGGTAATCTTCGATGGCACGAATTATGCTGAGTTTGTGGGATTCATGCGTATCCATATGCGCGGGCTCCTCCTGTGGGGTGTTCTCTCTGGCGAGGTACCCTGTCCGCCCTACCCTGTTGCTCCGGTGGCTCCTGTTCCGCCGGTACCGCCGGTACTTGCTCCGGATGCTTCTCAGGATGATCGGGATGCAGCCAAGGCCCTTGATGATGCTGCAGTTGATGCCTGTGATCAGCAGGTATCCGCTTATTCTGATGCCCTTTCAATCTACCGGGATGATCTGTCTATTTACACTCAGTGGTGCAATGATGATGCTCGAGCTGCTGCTGTTCTCACTGCCAGTGTCCTCCCTCAGTTTGCTTCGGAGTTCATGGCCCTTGGCACTGTTGCAGCGATGTGGTCCTATCTTTATCAGCGCTATCAGCCCTCTGGCGATGCTTTATACCTCTCTGTGGTGCGTCAGGAGCATGCTCTTCAGCAAGGTGATTCCTCTATTGATGACTTCTATTCCCAGTGCTCTGCCATCTGGCGTCAGTTGGACTCTCTTCAGACAGTCATTTGTGGAACTTGCCGTTGCTGTCAGACTACACGGTCTGATTTGGTGTTTCAGCGGGTTCACGAGTTCTTATCTCGTCTCCGCTCTAAGTTTGAGCCCAGGCGTGCTCACTTGCTTGCTCGTGGTCGTGTCCCTATCTCGGAGGTGCTTGCCGAGCTCCGTGCTGAGGATACACGCCTTCGCTCTGCTGGGTTGCTTCTGGTTCTGTCAGTATTGGCTGCCCGGGCTCCTGTGTCGTCTGCTCGCCTCACTGCTCCGCCGCTCCTGCCTACTCCTCCAGGGGGGGGGGGGGTGAGCCGTCCTTCCTATGCCGAGAAGGGCACGTCGCGCCGTGACACCGTCTGTGGTTACTGCTCCCGGCAAGGTCACCCAGAGTCTGATTGTCGCCAAAAGAAGCGAGACCAGAGGCGCTCCTCCTCCAGCGGGCCTCCTATGTCTTCCTCGACTCCGTCACTCACTGACCAGGACATTGTTCGCCTCAAGCGTCTCCTTGCTTCCTCAGGCTCCTCGTCGACTGGCTCTGCTGCTGCTGTGACCGCCTCCGCCTCCTCACCATCACAGGCATCTACACAGTCAGGTACATCTTCGTGGGTTCTGGATTCTGGAGCCTCTTTTCGTATGTCTTCTGATTCTTCCGTGTTGTCTTCTCTCCGACCTCTTGATTCGCCTGTCAATGTTCTTACTGCCGATGGCACATCTCTTCCTGTTGCTAGTCGTGGTATTCTTTCCACTCCATCTTTTTCTGTTCCGAGTGTTTCACATGTTCCTCGCCTTACCATGAATCTTTTTTCCGCTGCCCAACTTACTGATTCTGGTTGTCGTGTCACTCTTGATACCGACTCTTGCTCCATTCAGGATCGTCGCACCAAGGTTTTGGTTGGTGCTGGCCCCTGGCGCCGTGAGTCAGAGGCCTTTGGGAGGTTGACTGGCTTTGTGTTCCTTCCGCTGCCACCACTGATGCCAACTCTCATGCTCTTGCCACCTCTTCGTCTGCGTCCTTCCAGTAGTGGCATCATCGCCTTGGTCACATCTGTGGCTCTCGCTTGTCTTCCTTAGTTCGTCAGGGCCTCTTAGGGTCTGTATCTGGAGATGTGTCCTTACATTGTAATGGCTGCAGACTTGGCAAACAGACTCAGTTACCTTATCCTACTAGTGAGTCTGTATCTCAGCATCCTTTTGACTTAGTTCATTCTGATGTCTGTGGTCCTGCTCCCTTTGATTCGAAAGGTGGTCATCGCTACTATGTTTTGTTTATTGATGGTTTCTCTCGCTACACTTGGCTCTACTTTATGAAATCTCGTAGCGAGGTTCTCCCTATATACAAACGTTTTGCTGCCATGGTTCACACCCAGTTTGCCACGCCCATTCGTATTTTTCGTGCTGACTCCGCTGGAGAGTATATCTCTCAGCTGTTGCGTGGTTTTCTCGCGGAACAGGGTACTCTTGCCCAGTTCTCCTGTCCGGGTGCTCATGCTCAGAATGGTGTTGCCGAGCGAAAGCATCGTCATTTGCTTGAGACGGCTCGTGCGCTGATGATTGCTGCTTCCCTTCCACCCCATTTTTGGGCTGAGGCTGTTTCCGCATCCACCTATCTCATCAACATTCAGCCATCGACTGCTCTGCAGGGTGGCATTCCTATGGAGTGTCTCAACGGTCGCTCTCCTGACTACTCAGCTCTTCGTATGTTTGGATGCGTCTGCTATGTTCTTCTTGCCCCCCGCGAACGCACCAAACTGACTGCTTAGTCGGTCGAGTGTGTTTTCCTTGGCTATAGTGATGAGCACAAGGGCTATTGGTGTTGGGATCCAGTGGGTCGTCGCTTGCGCATCTCGCGTGATGTGACTTTTGACGAGTCTCGCTCTTACTACCCACGTTCTTCTTCCTCAAGCTTCTCTGTGGACGACCTTTCTTTCCTTCTTCTCCTCGATACACCCTGCTATGTGCCTCATGTGTCACCTCCTCCTCTGGCACCTCTCCTTCCTTCTCATTCACCTCCGACCCCGTCTTCTCCCTCCTCCTCCTCCACCTCTCCCCCATCCTCTACAGTCCGTCGCCCTCTCTCACCGTTTCCTCTCCACTATACTCGACGTTCTCGTACTGAGGATATTGCCTCTGACGATCCTTCCACCTCGGGTGCACCTCCTCTCACACCCCCTCCGGTTCATAACCTCCGTGCTCGGCCTCGCCCTCCGCCTGATCGCTACTCCCCTGATCGGTACGGTCTCTCTGTCTTGCCTGAGCCCACTTCCTATCGCACTGCCATGACTCAGCCTGAATGGCAGCTTGCGATGGCCGAGGAGCTTGCTGCCCTTGAGCGCTCTGGCACATGGGATCTCGTTCCCCTCCCTTCCGGTGTCCGTCCCATCACCTGCAAGTGGGTCTACAAGCTTAAGACTCGCTCCGATGGTTCTCTTGAGCGCTACAAAGCTCGTCTTGTGGCCCGTGGTTTTCAGCAGGAGCAGGGGCGCGATTATGATGAGACTTTCGCTCCTGTGGCCCACATGACCACTGTCCGCACTCTTCTTGCTGTGGCTTCTGTTCGTCAGTGGTCTATCTCTCAACTTGATGTTCAGAACGCTTTTCTCAATGGCGAGTTGCGTGAGGAGGTTTATATGCAGCCACCACAGGGGTACTATGCTCCTGATGGTATGGTCTGTAGACTTCGCCGCTCTCTATATGGTCTCAAACAGGCCCCTCGCGCCTGGTTTGAGCGCTTCGCATCTGTGGTGACCGCGGCTGGTTTCTTGCCCAGTGACCATGATCCCGCGCTGTTTATTCACACGTCTCCTCGTGGTCGGACTCTTCTCCTTCTCTATGTTGATGACATGATCATCACTGGTGACGACACTGATTACATTGCCTTTGTTAAGGCCCGCCTTCATGAGCAGTTCCTTATGACTGATCTTGGTCCTCTTCGCTATTTTCTTGGGATTGAGATCTCCTCCACCTCTGATGGCTTCTACATCTCTCAAGAGAAATACATTCAGGATCTTCTTGCTCGAGCTGCTCTCAGTGATGACCGCACTGTTGTGACTCCTATGGAGCTCAACGTTCAGCTTCGTGCCTCTGATGGTGACCCTCTTCCTAATCCCACTCGCTATCGTCACCTCGTCGGTAGCCTTGTCTATCTTGCTGTTAAACGTCCTGACATCTCCTATCCCGTTCACATCCTGAGTCAGTTTGTTTCAGCCCCCACCTCTGTCCACTATAGTCACCTCCTCCGTGTTCTACGATATCTTCGTGGCACGATCTCTCAGCGCCTTTTCTTTCCTCGCTCCAGTTCTCTTGAGCTCCAGGCTTACTCTGATGCTACCTGGGCTAGTGATCCCTCTGATCGACGCTCGCTGTCTGCTTACTGTGTCTTTCTTGGTGGCTCTCTGATTGCCTGGAAGACAAAGAAACAGACTGCAGTTTCTCGCTCGAGTACAGAGGCTGAGTTGCGAGCCATGGCTATGTTGACGGCTGAGGTGATCTGGTTGCGATGGTTACTTGAGGATTTTGGTGTGATGGCTACTACCTCGACTCCCTTACTGTCAGACAGTACTGGTGCTATCAGTATTGCGCGTGACCCGGTGAAGCATGAGCTCACCAAGCACATCGGTGTGGATGCCCACTTTGTGCGTGCTGCTGTGCAGGATCAGACTCTCGCCCTTCACTATGTGCCCTCGGAGTTACAGTTGGCTGACTTCTTCACGAAGGCACAGACTCGAGCGCAGCATACCTTTTTCCTCTCCAAACTCAGTGTTGTTGATCCACCATGAGTTTGAGGGGGGGTGTTAGATGTGTATAGTCCCTTTTCGGTATATCCCCGTTGTATAAGGGGTTTTCTGCACTTTGACACACATGTATATGTAATGGCCTTTGGCCCTCAGGAAATGATAGTTGCTCATTATCCAACAGTATCTACCTATTACACGTTATTTGGTTGCTTGTGTCCATCTATGTTTATGCACCTACACGTGAGAGAAGAACATATCCCCAGGTATGTGCATATATTCTATTGTTTCCAACTTTTTTCCAACTCTTTACAAATGCATGTTATACGTGTCGGTTCAATAAACGCTTTAGGCACGTAACGTAATATCTTTAAATCTCGGTCGTAATTATTCCTGATCAATGCTGCATATTATTTTCACGTATGTGGAAGACCGTGGTGTCTCGTTTGACTTCTATATTCATTGTACTAGTAGAACGCCCGTGCGTTGCTATGGGCTATAATGCATACTTTAAATCGCAGATCTATCAATACACTTCAGCAATTTCATTGATCAATTAGTGGATAATTATTTGATATCACAATGCTGCAATTTCTTCTATATGAGAAGGTCCAAATGAAGAGAGAACAAAGTCTCCATCTTGACCGTAGGACATGAAGTTGAATGGGGCAGGGTCATGTTTCTTCATTGGAATACAATAACACTAAAGTCTAATTTGATATTGGGAAGTAGACACATGTATTAAGCTAAAGAAAAGCAATCTTATTTCTCATTTGTGATAAAGTTTTTTTGAATTAACTGTTCACATTACATCAATCCACAAAGGAAGGTAAATAAATTAAACAACAATCTTCCACAACACACCATGTCCTGTCATGAAGTGAATTCATCAACTGAAGTAAATAGCTACATAGAGATTGCAACTTTTGTTACAAAGTCTCCTGCATATCTTGGCAATTTGAGAACGTCATATTACTCTTTGACAGTTATTGATCATACTGCCTGCATATATTAGAGAGTCTGAATCTGAGTTAACGAATAGAGGAATGCCTCTGTATCACCGTAAAGTCTTTGCAATTGACACATCCGTATTTGAGTAATATTGTCGCTCTCTCCCCCTGAAGTCCTCCAAGCGTATGTGTTCCAATACATAAGAATTCCTTGTTCTTGGAAAGGGGGAATTCAAATGGTTTCCTTTCATACAGTTAGTTCAATGCTTGTGCATTGTCACGTACAAAAAAATACTCCCTCCATCCGGAAATACTTGTCATCAAAATGGATAAAAGAAGATGTATCTAGACGTATTTTAGTTCTAGATACATCCATTTTTATCCATCTTGATGACAAGTATTTTAGGACGGAGGGAGTAATATACACACCGAATGCATAAACTGTTGGTTGCATATATGAACATAATGCATGTCAAATGTCGTGTGTATAAAAATGATAGCCCATAAAATTTTCTTTTTGAAGTCCACTTCATGATGCGTAGTCTAGTAGAATGCCCGTGCGTTGCCACGTGCCTTTAATTTTGTTCTGATTGTGTGTGTATATGTATCGTTGCATAAAACTCGATGATTTTTTTGTCTATTTCAACGACATCTCCTCGAAATTCTTATTAATGGATTTCTTCTCATACTCCGCAAAAATAGAAATATATAGAAATACACTATTTGTATTATCATGTGCAAGAAATATAAAAAGAAGAATAATTATTTGTATGCATCTCTTCTCATTTTGTAAAACTCGACGAGTTTTCAGTCCAATATATTATGAAGCTTTGTCAATCAACATTTTCAACATTTTCAAAGCAGCATCTGAAGATCTAAAGTGAACATTTTAACACATATACTTTAGCATGCAGTGCATCACTCAGAGAGTTTATATCTCCAAGCCGCCGCAAACAAAGTCATTGGAGTGCCATCCCTGCATATAATCCCACACCCCCTGCCCTGGTGTCCTCGATAAAGGACGCATCAATGTTTATCTTCACAAACTCTTGTGACGGTTTCACCCAACTTCTACATATGTAGTAGTAGCAGCAGCTTCTTTGGGTTTCAGGAACTCAAGCCACTCATCCACATGTCGCCTGACATTGACCTGAAATTCTTGCACCGTCGTTCTCCATGGTTCACCTTGTTACGTTCATGCCACCAGCACCACAATTGAGCAAATAGTGAGCAACTTATCCTTCTCCACAACCTCAGAATTGTTCTCATGATGTCATCCGCTGAATTACACTCTGTTAGCTCAGTGGCGGCGCCAGGAATTTCTTCCTTGGTATTCATTTGTGCAATTTTATAGCAATATAACAACAAATGATACAACAAGCTAGCAGCAGTATACCAATGGATTAGCAATTCTTTGATATCCCATGGAAATCCGGGGAAGACACCTGGCGCCGCCACTGTGTTAGCTTGTTCCGGATTTCCTCCAGCAGCAAGGCATGAACAAGAAACTCTTCACTTGTTTGCAGTTTAGAAAGAGATGCGACCCATCTTCGAACAATATGCAACAAACAACATATCAAGCGATTTGCCAACATATTTTCAAATTAGAACATAGTGAATTATTCAAGCTACAAAAATAGTGCATGTGATTCCCTAGCAATTTCGTTCACTACTCCAAATTACAAAATGAAGAATTCCTACATGACAAATGGTAACAGAAAAAGATCAGTGAAGATCAGCACCTGAACAACATGCACTCGTTACATAGTTGTCAGGGCATCAATACACTATCAAACGGGTACAACTGTGAATTACCCAACATGCCTGGGAAGCTACAATTCAGGAACTAAACCGACCATTCAGACATGAGCGGGGAGAAATCTAAACAACTCACCGGAGAAATCTAAACAACTCACCAGGGTCCCTGTATCATTTATATGCAAATAACATATGACAATCTAGTGTCCGTCATGACCGTTGCCACCTGAGGCGTCCCCTTCCTCCGCCGTGCGAGTTTTTGCCCGCGCGTCTCCCCTCGCCTCCCTCTTCCCCTCCACAACCGCCACCTCGCCGCCGCACGACGGCCATGTGATCATCGTCAACTTCATGGGCGGTAGCGGCAACGACCTGCAACGACCTGCCTCCTATTCCAGAATCACGACGAATCCAAGGGAGTGTTTGGCTCTATTGTCCAGTCCCGCAGCTGTGCATCGCGAGCACCGTCATCGTCTCAGTCTCGGGCATCCCCTTCCTCCACCATGTGGGTCCACAGCGTGGTCATCATCGGCTTTGGAAAGCATCATAGAAGAATTAAATTCAGAGAAGGAGTTGAGTTCATACTGTTCTGGTAAGTTCACAGCCCATCTCCATAGTAATAATACTCAGATATAAAGGAATTATTTCAGTTGGAAGCAGAAATCCAATAACATCAGAATCGTCAACCTGTAAAATTAAAAAAAAGCAAAGTAAATATTCCTATGATCCGCCAAGATAACCTCTAAAAGACCATCATTTTCGCCTAGGTAGAAGAGTACCTTAGAGGCTCATATCAAACTTCTCCACCACCTAAAGAGTTCTGTCGATCCCATGGTCACCATCAGAATGAATCTTGACTTGAGTATTCATAAAGTAACACTAACTACTAACCAAAAAAGGGTCTCATAATTTACACTCATTTTAGTTTCCGCTGACAATCTAAATTCTATGGGCTTGGTAAAAATTGTTCCTTTTGTGTCCCTCGACGCCATAGCTATTGCACCTGCCTGCTTTGCAAGATGTTTCGGAGCATCACCTCTGTCTGTCCATGTAGTCCTTTTGTGACCATAGCGGCAGCAAATGCTGTAGAAAACTGTCCTCTTACTCAAACCTTCCTAAGGGGCTTTCTCCCTGCTGGTCAATGGCCAGTCAATCTCTTTCCTTGTAGCTGGCAGCCTGGCGCTGATGGTTATGCTAACCCGTTGCCTGGTATATTACTGAAACATTGTCACCACTACCAGAATTTGCCGGATGCTCTTGAGTTTTGCGATCTACACATACTATGTATTCTCAACAGCTTGACAACTACTCCATTTTCAGCAAGCCGGTCTTCCAAACCAAGCCCATCTCTCACCTTGGCAAAAGGTTTCATGTCTACCAAATTTTCCTTCAACAAATAAACCAGACAATCGTACACATGAAAATTTGCGTCCCCAAGCCGAACAAGCTCTATGCACATTCTGAAGTGCATGTAGGAGAAGGGATTATATGCCAATGGTTCCTATGTTGTGAGCATCCTTTGTCCACCTCTTCATTATATTCTTCATACGGATTTGCTTCACGTGTATGAAGTCGAGCACCTGCCATTATTTATCACTAAAGTAAGTTCACTCTCTCACACAACTGATATATTCTGCTGCATACACATAAACAGCAAGCAAAACACACAAGATCATACCTTCAGGACACGACTTGTGTTTCTCAATCTCTTCAACTTTGGTATGCTCCACACTCATACAAGATCCAGTTTTCGTCAAACATAGCCCTTGTGTATGTCTTGATCGCATGCCATTCATGTGGCCAGGTTAGCTCTCATTAGTGGCCTTCCCTGTAACAGTTAGATGCAAATCATTTAGTAAAACTCAATAGTTCTACTAATAAAAATGACATCCACACGCAACAGCAACTATGTATTTCTTTCATAAAAAAATCAGCGTACAATTCTTGTCATCTCCTCGACATAGTTCTCAGACTCACTATCAAACTGCAGTCTCATGCACTTCTTAACCCCTGTGCTCTGATCTAAGCAATATATTAGAGCAGGGTACTCACATCGACAAGATCGTGTGTTCTACACACCTGCTTCACCCTGCATGTTGTCAACATGGGAAAAAATGCTTCTCATAACTCAACTCACACACACACACTGTCCAAAAACTGAAATATGTTGATTCGTGGGTGGTTGATGAAACAAGAAATGCTATACTGTCATGAATGCTTTCTGTCTATTTAACATTCGACTGATTTCCACTTGGCTTTCATTCAAATTTTCTGACAACTAAAGAGATGACACCTGTATGTCCAAACACAGCCGGTACTTGTTTGTTTGTATGTCCAATAAAACGGGCCGGACTAAAAATTCTTTCCCAGATCTCACCGAACCAAAACACAACCCAATTCATTTCTGCTCAACTACGCAACCAACCAGGCCCTCCTGGACCACAAAACACCAGCGCCTAACAAAAAGAGAACAAAAGCAGGATCATCAGGTTTTACAGAACACCAACACTCTCCTACTCTTTTCTGCTCACCCTTATAATTTACAAACACCTTTTGCATTAACTTGTCTGCAAAAAACATCAAACAATCTAGTGAAAAAATGGAATCATTCGGTTCTAACTGGCTGAAAGCAACACTGAAATTTATTTAGATCAGGGTAAAAACAGTGAACCAAACATGAAATACAGAGTTAAAAAAGCATTATAAATACACATGAAAATAAGGGCGTTTGGTAAGTACACATGAAAATATGTGCTGCATTACAGTGTAATGTAGCTGCAATTTACATTGTCAGAAATCCAGGAAATTAGAGATAAAGCATGGACTATGATAAATGTGGGATATTGCATTAAGACAACTGATGATATGCAGTGCAAAAAATCAGAGGAGCTCCACTGTAAATACCTACAGTACATACAATGGAAAAAATGGGGTATTTACAGAGTGCAATTCCCTGAAATAATCTTAGGTATTGCACTGTAATACCTACAAGTTTTATAGTGACTATTGTGTAAATTACACTGCAAAATATTACATTGAAATCAAACTGAAAAAGCACACTGCAGGAATGACAACAATTAAGTAGCCACAAAGACAACATTTTAGACACATCAGAGAAAATTCAGCAAGTAAATCAATGGACATTGCAGTGCAAACACCAAGGAATGACAACAATGAAAAATCACAGGAAAGTACAATGTGAACACCAAGGATTTACAGTGACTAAAGCTCTGGAATTACACTATACATTCTAAGGAATTACTCTGAAAGTAAAGTACAGTGAAGGTACACATGAATTATAGTGCTTCACAAGGAAAATTTGCAGTGTAAATACACATGAATTACTATAAAATAAGTACAAAAAATACAATCTAAGAACGCAGAAATTAACCAGAAGCAATTCAGGGCATTCTGGCAAATTACAGTAAGCGCCTTGGGGGAACATGTACTGACAATGTCACAAGAGTTTCTTGTTCATATTTTTGCAAATATTGACATTTACTTTTTCAAAATTGCAGATGGGAAGCAAGCAAAGAACAATAACTGAACTTGAATTTTGTCCTCTCAACAATTGACCTGCTTTTCCAATATCTGATCCCAAAACCTTTCTCCCAAGAGAATAGGTTGTAAAAACCACACGTCTCTCTCATAAAGAGTCAAAACTTGTCCCCAGCACCGGTACAATCTCATAAACATTTTTAAACTAACTAATTTCTTCAGTAAACAAATTGAACCGGCCACATGCAAGGTCGGGTTCTCACTTACTTGGAACAATATTCTTGAAAAGAATGCTTGATTTACTAACAATCGCATGGCGATGGCTGAGTAGACTTGATCAACAATTGTTGTTGTTCAAGTCGAGGAGCTAGCCCAGGATGATGTGAGAGTCGCCTGGACAGATAATCATTAACTGTATCTAGTGGTCTAGTAGCACCTCGGACCGTCCCAAAGATCTCAGTTTCGGGTATGATGCAATGAAGCCGCTATGGTTACCCTGGTAAACATGTAAACATGACAAATCCAAAAATGCCTAACCATTAATACATTGGCAGCCTGCAAGTATTTCTTAGCTCAAACCCTCCATGTTCAACAGCATGCTCTAGGCAACACCTCAGAAAGTGCTAGACTTGTGCAGGACAAACAAAATATAGAGTTAGTAATGCCATTCAACATTATTAATTCGTTTTTAGTTCTAGAGATATAGGATTATCTTAGAAAACCTTTCACTGTTGTTTCACTAACCTAACGTTGAATATTCTAGAAGCCATAAAGACGCTGTAGTAGTAGCCGTTGGCAGCATTGTAGCCATAACTTGTATTGCCATTTGACTACACCTTCGAAAAACAGTATAATTAAATCCATGTTAGCCATAATTTATCCTCGAGAAGATAATAGTTCACCAGATAAAAAATGTGTAAGATGTAACCTACTGCACGAACACCTTACTTGATAGGTTATCCTTGCGTCCAGCGAACACCTTGTTTGATGATTAAGTAGAAACATAATCTCCGACAGAAATCATCAACATTCCCTAAAAAACTCAATATTTATACATATAAATAATCGTCATATTACAACCTGATCAGAGAGCATGAAGCAGACCATAATTGTGAAACACTGAAGGTTATGTGGACTTGTTGATTCCAAGCGTGAAGGGCAAGGAGCAGAGGGCATACCTGGTGGTTGTCGTCGGGCCATCGTCTACAACATGGCCTACCTGCAGCTCGTTGGGAGGGTGTCGTAGATGTTGCTGCAAGTTCCCGCTCCTCTGCTGCGGTTGCGGGAGCTTGGCGCGTCGCATCTATGACCAGCATTCCACTCGGAACAACTTCAAAAGTCCAAGCAATATTTTTTCAGGCATGTTTTTGGAACTGGTTAACATAGAGGCCTAGGCACATACTCCCTCCTTCCCATAATGTAAGAGTTTTTTGACATAATGTAAGACATTTTTTGACCCTAGTGTAGGGTCAAAAAACTCTTACATGATGGGACGGAGGGAGTATTTGATAAGACAAAAACACAGAGACAACCATTACCACTAATAATGAGTGAAAGGTGATTTGGTTTCTAAGCATAAAAGTGAATCAGCTTAACTGAGCATGCTTATGCCTCTCATTTAGCAAAAACTCCCTCTGTACCGTAATGTGTTGAACTGCTAGAATGACATCTATTATGATACAGAGGAAGTATAATTCTTGTGTATTTGGTGCCTCAAACTTGTACCAACTAAAACTACTCTCGGAAGACAGTTTTGAACATCAATTTTTAGACGTAATGGATAAAAATAAAGACTACAATAATTTAGATACATATATTTGGTGCACTTAATTCATCTCAGAGAAAAACACAATTCGCTGGAAAAATAATGCCAAGCCCAATAGTACTGCATACCATTCAATTCATGTTCTTGATCTCACCCTGCCGGCATCTTTCCTCAGGCCGAGCTCGCCGTAGTAGTCCCTCACCAACGATCTCAAACAGTACTGCCCAGGTTACCTGATTAACCAGAGAGACACTTGATCATTGTGTTCACTGATGAGTTGGATGAATGTTAAACTAAACCCAGCTGGAAAATAATGAAAATCTGAACTAAACTGACCTAAAATCAAATCTAAGCCTTTCTATGCATGGCAATGGAGATGAGTTGGATGAATCTGCAACTGAATTCAACTGAAAAACAATGAAAACCTGACCAAACTGAACCAAAATCAAAATTGGAATAATGAAAATCTGAACTAAACTAAAGAAAAATAAAAATAAAAGCATTTCTGTGTGTGGCAATGAAGATGAGTTGAATGAATCTGCAACTGAATTCAACTAAAAAATATCATTTAAACCTGAACAAAAGGGAGTATCCTATACAGCTACATAATTTGAATCCTGAGTGGAGCTGGTCATGCCGCATGTAGACCATGGTGTTGTGCTGCTGTGTGCAAACCATGGAGTTTCCAGTTGCTGCCTTTATGCGCATAGCTCTGTGGGTGCCTGCAGCAGCGCGGACATCTCCTCATCAGTGATGACGCCCAGCCGCACGAGCTCCACGTCAAACACCTCAGCCATCCACTCCTCGCGCACCACCGACTGCACCAACGACGGCAGGTCGAGCGCGCCGCCGACGCGGTCCTGCATGGATGCGTGCGTCTGGGACTTGCCGGTGAGGAGCTCCGAGCACTCCCTGGGAGTAGACGTCCGCCTTCAGCGTGGGCAGCCATGTGTCCAGCACCTCCGGGGCGCGGTATCCACCGGCGCCTGCGATGGGGCTTGTGGAGTTGTGGTGGAGGTTGTTACCTGATGCAGTGGCCACACGCGCGCTAGTTGAGGGCTCACGGTGCACGCCGCACAGCGACCTGGACCTCGGAGGGCCTCGGCGTCGTCGGGCAGGGCGAGGAGATCGGAGAGAAGAAGAGAACGGCAGCGCGAGGATGCGAGGAGTGCATGCGTCGGGAGGATCGTGACCAGGGCTTGCGCGAACGGCTTGGTCTTCGGCGGCCTCCTCGAGCCCCTTCCGTCACGGCCGCGCGATCTCTGATCCGGGAGCAGCTTCCTTGACGAGCACGTGCGCTTCGAGGACGTGGAGCTTCACCGCCTAACCTTGATGAGCAAGCGGATCCGACAATGGGGAGAAGGGTGGGAGCGGTGGAGGTGGCTGAGCGGGAGGGAAGCAGGGGCGGCGGCGGCGGCGGCGGAGCGAGAGATGGGGGCAGCGCCAGGGGTGGATCGAGAGGAGGGTTTTTTTTCGTGCGAGGGAGGCTAGGGCGTCGTCCGATTTTTTGTTCGGTAGTCATAGTTGTCGCTGGTTAACCTACGAAATTTCGTAGATTTTTTTAGGACGAAAAAAAACCAGCAGAGGTGGGGCGAAAATTGACCGGCGGAGACTACCAACCGCTCCATTAGGAGTAGAGATAATAGAAGATTAGTAGTGGTAACTCAAGATGCAAGCAGGGCGGAACTACCTGCAACGACGCCCCGAAAAGCAACGCCGCTGAGTGTCCCTGGGCCGACCACATCGTCTCTAGCGTGCTCAAGTGGCCATGCGGACTTGCCTAGCGAGCATCCTGCATAACCTGTGTTACGGCAACATCTCTACCTCTCTGCCTTCAGGGGGAATCCTCACGATAGAGCCTCAAGCTGGAGCTAATACTTGGCACTTGCTCAGTGATTCCTAATGTTGTCGACCGTGGTGGCGCGAACTTGACCCAACTCCTCGCGTCGGCTCAGGGACCAAATGACGCTGTCAATGGCGGTGGCGCGAATTTGCACATGCTTTAGCAAGTACATATCCTTTTACAAGTACTGCCACACATGCTTTAGCGTAACTCTGAAGTTAGTGTTGCCTGTGCAGAGTCAGTTTTCAGAAAACAACCGAGCCAGTTTGGCCTCCTTGTGCACTACAAATACAAATACGGGTTACTTTGTATTTTTCTCGGGGAGGAGAAAAGCCATTGATTGGTGTTTTTGTCTCGTTTTCGTTTTTGTTTTGTTATACCATACTGTAACCGATTCTCTAAACATATTGGAGGATCCGGCGGAGTAAACTCTCAATGAAGTATACTTACTCCACTAAGTTTTAACCAGACCTAGCCGATCCCTTATATATAATAGAGTAAAAACCAAATTTGCATAATGTTCAACATATATTCGATTTAAACAACCAAAATTTGGTATAATGTACATATACTCACCGAAATTTGCTTAAAGTTCAACATAGATTCTACTTAAATTAAACTTCGACTTAAACTCAACCTAAACATAAACTCTAATCACTCTTATACAGTGCTATCCATTTGGCTTGCATCGTCGCACCGATCTTGGGGTCCGGCCATGTGCTATCGTCGCCATTATCTGGGAAGATGCAGTGTCATTCTTCAATGTCGATATCCACCACCTCCTCCTCATCATCAGAGAGGACGATGACTCCCCGTCCACTGCCTGGTCGCCGAATCCCTTCTGCTCTGCCTCCACCAGCTCGTTTACTCCTTGTTGGCTGCCTCTGCCGCAAGGAACTCCCTCGCCTTCCGGTACTCTCTGGCCACCGATACACTCACCGTTCCCTGCAGCAGAGGCTGGAGCTCGACGGGTACCGTCCCAAATGGGAAGTTAAGGTGCCGCCGAGCCGTTCAGCCGGACCTCCAACCGGTTGTACTCGAGCATGGCGAGTTCGTCCGCGTGGAAGGACCGGAGCCAATGGCATTTCCCGGTCTCTCTGTCCCTGATATCCGCCACCCAAGTCCCCCACCCCCGCTGCCAGACATCGTGGAACTTCCTCTGCAGGGGCCGTGTTGCAGGAAAGTTGGGGAAGCCTGAGAGGTAGGTCAGAGAGGCGTCATCGACGTGGCTGCAGCTACTTGAGGAGGATCCGCCGGAGGACGCGCAACTCGCATGGTTGCGCGGATCCGTGTTGCGGGTCGGCGACGGGGACCTCTGGCCACCGCATCCGGCCATGTGAGGAGAGGGGGCGGTAGGAAGGGGGGAGGAGAGGCGGAGGAGGCAAGAGAATTTGAAGAATTTTTACTCCACCGCCGAGTGGTGATGTAAATATGGGCGGGGGTTGCATCCTGGAGGATAATTTTTCCTCCTCTATTGGCTATTGGGGTTCGGTTAGGTGCACGCTAGAGGAATAAAACTGACTTTATACTCCTCTAACCCCAGATAGGGGATCGGTTAGAGTTACCCAAAAATTAATTTGTTTGTTTCTCTTAGTGAAAATTCGGGGGGTGCCCTTGACAATGAAACTAATGGACCTCTGAAAATAAATTGGTTTAGATAATTTGGATTGGTGGGCATATAGAGAATGTGGTTTAGAGATTAGGTGACACCACTACTTATATAACATAACCTACTAAAACATTCCATAACTTTGAACCCTTGCCTCATTATTTTCTTAAAATGCATATCTTCCACCACGCAAAACTATGCATATGTTTTTGCTGGCTATCATCTCCCTACTATAATTGGAACATTGCAGTAATTAGGGCTCCTTTGCATACATGTTTGGTAGCTTGAAAACCGTTATTGCACAATACATAATTTCTTGGATGATAGCTTTAATCAATACTTTTTTACCACTAAAGAAAAGCAGTTTCTCTTTCCACCAAATAAGTTTTCGGCAAAGTCTGTCAAATAAGATGCTGAAAGCAGTATGATCTGTCAACTATAGGGCGTAATCCAGGAAACATATCAGTAATAGCTTCATTGGTGATATCAAGAATAACCCAAACCTCTACTGTTGAATTATCTGGGTTACATAGGGCGGAAAAATATCAGACTTGTCTCCGCAACGTAATAGTCATCAGTTTCTCAATGTAGGCTAGTATCATTGAAATAATTTGCCTACATAAGGATTAAGGAGACATCCACGAAAACTAGATGTGACACTGATATGGATTTCCTGAAAGCCTTCACACCTTGCAAATTGTTGGGACTGAGGAGGGAGGAGGGAGGAGACTTCGAAGGCAACAATTAGGGTTGGGAATATGAGCCGAAGGGGGAGTGGATATCACTATTCATGGCTTTCGTGCCCAGATCTGCCACCCATGAAATTTCTCTGACCGCTCCTATCTGTTGATGAGGTTCGTTGCAGCTTCGTCTATCTGTTGATAAGGTTCGTTGTTGCTTCCTGCATGTCACTTGCAGTTGGCGGCCAGATCCCCACACATCCTTGGCAGGTGACATACGCGTAGGTGGGCTTCTCCTCCTGGCAAGACTCATTACCATCAACTCCTTCGAGATGCGCCGCCAGTGCCCGCCTCCTTCCAGCTGAGGATCCTGCTAGCACCAATCTTCTTCCTCTAATGCTCGCCTCCTTCCGCCGAAGGATCCCGCAAGGGCTAGCCTCCTTCCACCCGAGGATCCTGTCAGTGTCTGCAACGCTCATCTCCTTCCCGGGTCGATCAAAGGATCTGGCTGGTTATGAGAGATGAGGGGTGGGTGGTGGCCGCAACATGGCTCTGTCGTGGGATAGAGGAGAGCCAAGGAGAAAGCGGGAGACGTGAGGCGTTCCACGTAGTTCCTTCAATTTGGAGGTACCAAAGCATTCCGAATCTGAATATGTCATTCCAGGGAACAAGAAGATTCCATTTTCTCGGTCGAACCAAACACAAGAACGAAAATGGGTGCAGAATGGACTCGTGACGTTCCACTTGATGACCGGATCGAAGCAAAACTTAATGGCAACAACCTAAAGAAGCACGGTGGAGCACTCGTTCAATCCGAGCCGTCCATCACGACGTAAGCGGAGAAATCATGTGCGCTCATCCAGTCTCGGCGTCGGTTTGCTTGTGTCTTGTCGCAAGCCTCGAATTTTTTGAAACAACCGAGAAAACCCACCCCATCACCACATAAACGATAAACCTGACCTCCTCCGCACCGCCGCCACCTTCCCTACCGCCTTGAGATCGTCGGCTTCGCCCCTGCCTGCGCCACCCCTGCTCCCTGTGCGCCACCAGCTCCTTGTCTTTGGTGATCTACAGTTATCGTCGCATCCTATCCCTGGTTCTCACCATCGCTGCATGACACCCTATCTCACCGATGGTGGCTGTTGCGATGTTTTTCAGTGAATTTGTTTCTCTGGTTTTCTCCATTCCGATGTCGGTGCTTGATGCGTGTTTCGCCGTCGCTATCCGCAGGCTAATACTCCGCATTCACCTCGGAAAAGGCAAAAGCCACGCCAGAATGTTTCGCCATTCGATGCATGTTTCGCCGTTGAAGTCGTCTGTTATTGCCTTTACCACAACCACAATCTAATACTATGTCAAGCAGAAATAGAATGCTTAAAACAAAAATAAAGGATGGGTCATTTGTTCTTATTTGTACAATATGCATTATATATGCCTTTGGGCAGTGGATCTTCTATATTATTCTTTTGGAATAAAACTACAAATGTATGGACTCAATATCTGTTTACTATCGAAATGCAAAATTCATTTCTTCTTACGACCAAAGTAGTCTAGATTCAAGCTAATGTTTGGATCATTCTCAATATTTTGAGCCAGGCCACGCGAAATACTTACTACTTCTAATCATCACCTGCATGTCAAATCTTTACATTTTTGAATTTTCTTAATTTCATTCACATATTGGTCAACGGGGAGAGAACAAATGAGTTGGCTCACTAAAATTTATAACGATAATGGTAAGTATGGACAAAGTTGAATAAGAGAACGTCACATGCACCATAAACATCCAATATTTATGAAGATCTTCAATACATACGATGTACATTGTTCCCAGATAAATGTATCTTTCCGCCTCAACATGAGTGAATAAAGATGCCTAGATATATAGCACCACCAAGCGAGTAATGCATTCTTTCCATGCTCCACGGGTCATTTCAAGTTACTTTTCTTATGCACCAACTCGTATAGCAATTTCAACACATTTTTCTCATACACCAACTCCTAGAGAAAAACCAATGCAAGGTAAATCAAGAATTTGTTTAAGAATAGGAGAAACCAGGAAAGGAATATTGTCTGCGATACGGAGGACGCAGTCCCCCGGACCAACTATGACCTACCGGCTTTGGCACCGCGACGGAACGAGGAATGGGAAATCCCAAGAATGTTTGGAAAGGTAGAGCTCAGGGTCCCCGAGCACCTCTCTCCAGTCACTAAATGAGAGGACTTGGGCCCTTCCCGGGGGTCTCCCACCTGACACAGGTGTTGCCCGGTGGGCCATTTCGGGTTGGCCTACGCTTTTCACTTGAAAGCTTGCGTCCCCCCTACAGGAGTATGATGATGTCCAGAGAGGTGTGTTGTCCTAAACTGCGGCAGCTAGGTGAAGTTGTCACTTGTCAAGTATGAAGAGTACTTTAATACCATCTCCACCTTCTGACCGTGTGACATATATCCGCCCACTCTTTTCTGCTACTGATATAATTTGGTAGAAGGTCGTAGCTAGAGAAGACTGTTGCAGACTCTACTTCTAACGAGACACACACACATTTAAGGATGGCAAGAACACCGCAAAGGACGCAGGGTGTTACACCTCCTTGGTGGCTTTAACCGGGATAAATAAAGCCTCCCTCTAATGCACTCTAAAGTATTTTGACTTCTGGCTAAACATCTAAAAGGGGGGTCTCTTCGATATCTGATATTGACGATCACCAGTAGACATCTAACGTGCCAAGTAGGGGGTATAGGCTTCAGGTATCCTGGACCACAAAAGAGGAATGAATTTCTCGATGACGAGGACGGCGATTAGTGCCCCATATAACAATACACCGGGCATCGGTCGTGACGCGCGTGGTGGCTACGACCGCGAGGACGATGCCAGTACCCTCCATTGTCGCGGTTGGGGAGGAGTTCTTATTAGAAGCGGTGACATGCCCACCCCCACTATAGTTGTGACTGAGCCAAAGGTGACGACTGCAGTGACCGAATGCCAAATGAGGCTTCCACGACCCAAACACTATGGTGCAACCGCTGCCCCTCGGACCATGAAAGGAGAGGATCCAGCGATGGGGGCTCGCCGCTGCAAACGTCAACATACATGATACGTCTCTAACGTATCTATAATTTTGTATTGTTCCATGCTATTATATTACCCCTTTTGAATGTTTATGGGCTTTATTTTACACATTTATATTATTTTTGGGACTAACCTACTAACGGGAGGCCAAGCCCGTATTGATGTTTTTTTTGCCTATTTCAGTATTTCGAAGAAAATGAATATCAAACGGAGTCCAAACGGAATGAAACCTTCGGGAGCATGATTTTTGGAACAAACGTGATCCAGAGGACTTGGAGTGCAAGTCAAGAAGCAGCGAGGCGGCCACGAGGGTGGAGGGCGCGCCCACCCCTATAGGGCATGCCCCCTATCTCGTGGGCCCCTCGGGCGGCCACCGACCTACTTCTTGCTCCTATACATACCCACGTACCCCGAAAACATCCAGGGAACCAACAAAAAACAATTTCCACCGCCGTAACCTTCTGTATCCGCGAGATCCCATCTTGGAGCCTTCGCCGACGCTCCGCCAGAGGGGAAGCGACCACGAAGGGCTTCTACATCAACACCATAGCCCCTCCGATGAGTTATGAGTAGTTTACCAGAGACCTTTGGGTCCATAGTTATTAGCTAGATGGCTTCTTCTCTCTTTTTGGATCCCAATACCATGTTCTCCCCGTCTCTTGCGGAGATCTGTTCGATGTAACTCTTTTTGCGGTGTGTTTGTCGAGATCCAATGAATTGTCGGTTTATGATCAAGTTTATCTATGAGAAATATTTGAATCTCCTATGAATTCTTTTATGTATGATTGAGTTATCTTTGCAAGTCTCTTCGAATTATCAATTTGGCTTGGCCTACTAGATTGATCTTTCTTTTCATGGGAGAAGTGCTTAGCTTTGTGTTCAATCTTGTGGTGTCCTTACCCAGTGACAATAGGGGTTGCAAGGCACGTATTGTATTGTTGTCATCGAGGATAAAAAGGTGGGGTTTATATCATATTGCATGAGTTTATCCCTCTACATCACGTCATCTTTCTTAATGCGTTACTATGTTCTTATGAACTTAATACTCTAGATGCATGCTGGATAGCGGTCGATGTGTGGAGTAATAGTAGTAGATGCAGGCAGGAGTCGGTCTACTTGTCACAGACGTGATGCCTATATATATGATGATGTCTAGATAATCTCATAATTATTCGCTTTTCTATCAATTGCTCGACAGTAATTTGTTCACCCACCGTAATACTTATGCTATCTTGAGATAAGCCACTAGTGAAACCTATGGCCCCCGGGTCTATCTTTTATCATACAAGCTTTCAATCTACTTTTATTTGCATCTTTACTTTTCCAATATATATTATAAAATATCATAAATACATTTATCTTATCATACTATCTCTATCAGATCTCACTTTCGCAAGTGTCCGTGAAGGGATTGACAACCCCTTTATTGTGTTGGTTGCGAGTTCATTGTTTGTTTGTGTAGGTGCGTGGGACTTTTGAGGAGCCTCCTACTGAATTGACACCTTGGTTCTCAAAAACTGAGGGAAATACTTACGCTACTATTGCTGCATCATCCTTTCCTCTTTGAGGAAATCAAGCTCAAGACGTAGAAATACACTTTGTCATTGAAACCATGTAAGTCACACAAGCAAGGATACCCCGAGCACCTTGCTCCACACAAGAGCTCAGGGGCACCGATGTATCCCTCTTGCATCTCCTCCTGGCCCCTATTTGTTCGGATGGCTAGGGCTCTTGATGGACACTCGCCCGAGCGGATCTCCTGCGCGTGGATGGTGCTCAAGTACCCAGCTGTTTTTACGGGGCTATTTTTGTGTCGTTAGGTGATACAAGTGGTTCGGACGCCATGATTTGGACATATACCCGAGCATTATGAGTCTTCTTTGAAGATGCCCTTACATCTTATGTCAATGTTGACCTGTAAAAATTTAAAATTCAGTAGTAAATTTAAAGATGTGCTTTGCTATGTACAAGCATGTGCTTGCTACACACGTGAAATATATAGTGTATCTCTCATCTTAAGTCCATCTGCTATTTTGAACCATGTTGGATCACCAGTAACCATAGAACTTCTTTCATATGATTACCAACAACGTATAGATCCTCATTTCTGTATTTAAGGGACCCTAGGAGGTACTCTCTTCACTTCGGGAGGTTAAAGCCTTCAAAAGTTAGTTATGTTGATGATTCTTTCAAGGGAAAAATGTATTTTTTGTCCTTGAATTCTCACAAAAGTTTACAAATCATCTCTCAACCAATCAACTCACATGTTTTTGTCATGGATAATGCTTCGAGCGGTTTTAGTCTACCGTAGACACCCGATTTTGACTAATACTTCCGATGTGGCCTATTTTTGACCTCGACAACACAATTAACCAAAGGATCATCCCGTGGAATAGTAGGGTGGTATGGAGCAGGGTCCTCCTTGTCATCGGTGTTTCTGGTAGCCCATAGTTTGGGTCGTTGGTACTCCCATAGGAGTTGTTGGATTTCCCTAGAAAGAAATGGTGATGTAGCATAGAAGCAAAGTCTTTCTCTCAGTTGAGAATCAAGGTTTCATCGAACCAGTAAGACCTTCAAACTAAAAAGATAAACATCACATGCATATAGGAAAAATAAAATGCTTGGACCCAACAATCAAAGAGGGTTGTCAAGCCCCTTATCTTGCTAGTTACGAGATTAAAAGTAAATAGATAGTTTGGTAGTTTGTATAGTAAAATGGTAGCAACGCATTTTTTGTAGATGAAAGTATTTTTGGTGAATGGACCTGGGGTCCATAGGTTCACTAGAGTTATCTCTCTCGAAAGAAGGAAAACGACATGGTAAGATATTATAGTTGTGAAATTGACAATAATAGAAATATTTATGACTATAATCATTCATGCAATAAATCCCATACAGTCATTACTTCCATGATAAGTAGACCACTAATCCAAAAGCATCTGCTACTATTCCTCCAGCCCAAGATCGGTATTTTATACGTCTCGAACATATCTATAATTTATGAAGTATTCATGTCATGTTTATTATAATTTTCTATGGTTTTGGTGCCTGATTTTCTGATTTTATCCGTTGGATGCGCTACCTGATAGACGCCCGATCTACTGCCCGTGCCCCGCATGCCCACTAGTTATTTCCCGCAACAGCCGCTCTGTTGCAGAAACAATAGCACTCTTTCCCCCGGCTCCTGACAGATCTGCGCCCCGCGCGGTTTCACAACAAGAACATTTCCTGTAACAATGGTCTTGTTGCAAGATCTGGTCTTCTCTGATTTCCCGCAACAAGACCTTTGTTGCGAAACCTCATCTTCTACAATTTTCTGCAAGAAGACTCATGTTGCAAAACCTCTTCTTCTTTAGTTTTCTTCAACAAGTCCCTTAGAAAAATTGCCACAACATCTCCTAGCGCGTCTAATATTCCGCAACATTTTTCACACGTCTAATTTTCTGCAAAAATTTTCACGTGTCTAATTCTCTGCAACAAGATACTTATTGCCAAAATTGCAACAACATCTTCCGTTACGTCTAATTTTCTGCAACAAAACCCTTGTTGCAAAAATTAAAACATCTCTGCCTCATTTAATTTTTGCAACATGACCCATGTTGCAAAAATAGTAAAAACAACATATATGTTTCTCTGAAACTACAAAAAATCAGAAAACACATCAATCCTACATCACTAGTTTCCTGCAGCACATCAAGTCAGTACCACTAATTCCGTACAACACATCAAAATCCTGCATCACTAGTTTCCAGGTGAAAATGCTACAGAAGTTTTGAGCTACAAACATTTAGACAAGCAACACATCAAGGGGATAGCATGAGCTCCGGCAGTGTATCTGAATGTCAGATAAAAAATTATGCAACACTAGATCTGCGACATCCAAATGTCTACTACACATCTACACATCTCTACTTCATCCGCCTTGGTGGCGATGGTGAGAGCGTCTCCCTACGACAGAGCACGGCTACGATGAGCCGCGTAGCCGCCGGGGATCCACCAGGGAGCAGGGGATAACCATCATCAGGACCGACCAGAAGAAAATGGGGGGGGGGGGCAGGAAGCAAGGCGGCTACACCTGCTTGTGTCGCCGTCGGCCACGGCCGACCCCAAAGCCGTCGTCGTCACCACCGCGCTAGATGCGCCGTGGTCGCCCAACACCGTGCGCTGCCACCCCCTGCTCCCTCCCAAATCCCACCGCTGTCGCCCTCCGTCCTAGCCACCCACATGAGTCAACTGAGCCGTGTGCGTTATCCAGTTGCACAAATGAGTCCTGAAACAACGGGTAAGTTTCGAAAAAACATCTGCGCGTCTGCTCTGCTGCTCCATTCGTGCAGCTCCGATCTGGATCTGAGCTAGTTCTTCAACTTGGTTCTGCACTTCGCGATGTGGCTTCGGTGGCTGTGCTGGAGGTGTTCGCGCTGGTGGACGGCGGCTACAACCAGGGGGTGGTGCGTGCCTGGGCGCGGTGGATCGTGGGATCCCGTGGCCAGGGTGAGGTCGGCCACAGCATGGGTGGTGATTGGTGGGCGGCGGTCGGTGGTTGCAGGTGGTCATCTCCAGGAGAAATCCTTGCTCTGGTCTTCATCGGAGCCGTCAACCGCGGCACTCGCGAGTGTCGTGATCTTTCTTGAAAGCGTCGTCGTGGAGGTGTGCTCCTCCTCCCCACGGCTTTGTCTCCGGAGGGAAACCTCAGACCTGCTGGATCGGACAATGGAGGTGTCTTCGCGTCTTTCTCCTCCTTTGGGGCATCATCTCGGAGCCGTCTATGACTGGGAGACTGGTGGATTGTGGCATCTTCGCCATGGATGGCGGCATCTTTGCCGCATGGTTTGCTGAGGCGGGGCGCAGGTTTCTGTTGGACAACGATGATGGCGTCGAGAGGAGCTCGGGTCGCGGCATGGACTTCGGTAGTTAGTTCTTCTCGGCGTGTCCGCGTTGCTCTTCCATGGGTTTCTTGGTTGCTTTGAAATCAGAGCTGTGGTGGAGCGGGTCCAGGTGATGACGATGACAGGCGCCCGATGGTCGTTTGTGGTGTGCAAGATCGGCGCAAGTCCTGCATAATTCCCTTGTTATGCTCGTCATCAAAGTCGAAGCTGTCGGTTGCTTGCACGTGTGGCCATCTGTTGGCATGTGTCGTCGTGGCTTCTGCGGCTGTTTGTGGGTTGGCTTCGATGTTGGAGCTCTATGGTGAAGCCGGAGTCACCCGTTTGAGGCTACCAGTGATGACGATGACGCTTGCGACTCCATGGCGGATGCCTTTCTTCTTTGCATTTTCGGGTTCCATGTCGGTAGCCAGGTTGGCCGGTGGTGCTCATGTCATATGGGTTGGCTTGTATCGGTTTTAGCCCGGTTTTCCGCCAATTAACCGGGCAATTCTCTTCTTCTTAATCAATGAAAATGGCAAGTTTTTTGCATCGTTTCAAAAAATACTATATATAAAATCTCGTGGAGGACTGGGGTCATCAAGCTTTAGGAGTAGCAACGCTACAACACAGAGCAGGATTATATGCACTTGAGAGGAACTGTGACGAGCAATTTGTGCAAGTTGTTAATTACATAGAGTTATGCCCGTGATTATGTTGTATAATTCTACGACTTTATGATTCAAACTAACCACTCTAATTCTATGATTTTAGTTAGTTGAATCTACATTTTTAAGATTCTGATAGTTAAGTTTCTACGATTTACGATCCTACCATTGTTTCTACTCTACTTACCACCCAAGCAGTCTGGATTCCAGCCCATGTCTGTATTTTTTAGCAAAGAACATGAGAAATATATATGGCTTCTCATCATCACAGATAACACATGCATCTCAAATCCTTACATTTTATAGATGAATTGCTTAAATTGCGTTACACACACATAGTAGTCAACCGGGAGAGAACAAAATGAGTTGGCGCCCTCAAATTTACAACGAGCATGAAAGTATGGACCAAGTCGAATAAAATCACATCACATGCACCATAAACGACCAATTTTATGAAGACCTTCAATACAACAGAACTCATGCATTGATCAGGGATAAATATTTCTTCCCACCACAACATGAGGAACTAAATATGGATAACAATGCCTACATATATCACCACCAAGCGAGTGATGCATTCTCTTCATACTTCACGAGTCCTTTCAATGCATTTCTCCCATATACCAACTGCTAGAGAAACAATTATTCAAGGGAAGCAGAGAGTTAGCTTAATAATAAGAGACAACGGGAAAGAAATGTGTAGGTTGGACCGAGTTCACGGTGCTATCAAGTGGGAGAAAACATGAACATTTTTCGATGCACATGCATCTAAATACGAAGTAACTATTAGCGATTAGCAGTTATGACTAGTTTGTGCATCAGGAATACAAAATGCGTGGACCTGCGCGGCCAATATCCCTCAGTAAATAACAAAGAATGTCTCTCCCTCTTCCTCGTGTGTCTTATTCATTTGCCCACGTATCTTGGGATGTCCAAACACCACTTTTCCTCCTCATTCAGGGAAAGTTCTTCATCTGTCATTCATCAAAACTTTACACTTCCACACAAGTCTTCCATTTGACGATTTCGGTATAGCAATAAGTAGGATGTGCACATAAACATGGGAGATGATGAACCAAACCTTACAATCTCAATAAACTCGTACCACTAGGACGCATTTGGACAGCAACAAACATGAGGACAATTCTTTCATCCCCTATGTTTTTTTGGGGGGGGGGGGGGGGGGGGGGGGTGAGGTCAGCAAGACTAGCCTCCTTGTGCACTAAAGGTGACAAAAACACATTCAAGTTAGTATTTGTTATTTACCTCAGAAAAGATAACAACCACACATTGCAAGCATTGAGGAGTTTGAATTCCTATGTTGTTTCCTTGAACACAACCACAATACGAGGTATCATAACTCAAGCCCCATGAAGGGTGGAGTAGAGAAGTTAAATCATAAGTAATGGCATGCCTTCTTTAAAAAAAGTGTTGCCATAAGACTCACTTCTCTAAGCTGTGATTTTCCTCTCTCTCTCACATGTGCACCGAGGAAAGCCCACCATCTCTTACTCATCCATGCTTCACACTGTCAAATGAATATTTCAATTTTTTAAAAGAAAATATGATTGCAATGCACATACTAATTGAAATGAAGAACCCCAAATCGAGATGGTACGCGTGAAACCTATGTTCAAGAAATCGTTAACTGGTAGCTGACCGGTCGCTTTAGGAGTAGCGATTAATCGGTGAATCGGCCTCTTAATTGGACTAATCGGTCGACCATTAATAGGTAGATTGAATAGGAACTTTCCAACATATATCTAGATTTTTTTTTATGTATTATACCATACACTTATGCTCCAAGCTATGTAGTATACCAAAACATGTTGCCGTACACATATGAAAAGCATAGAGAGGAGCTAAAATTATTAATCCTAGATATTAAGAAAGCGGGATGGGTCTGGAAGGTGTTACGGGCCAAAAATTGGGTTTTGTTTGTCCACCTATTAATGGATCAGCAGGGATTAATCGGCCTGACAACTGATTAATCGGTTTAACTGGCCAATTAATCGGCCTGACAAGTTAACACGATGAATATGTGTTATTCGATTCATCCATGCTATGAGTGCGTAAAACACATATGACTAGGTAACAAAGAGAAATAAAAAATATTAGATGATGATGCCTTCGATACCTACCAACAACAGGCAGGCCGTCCCAACCACGGATACCACTCTTGGATTGATGGTTAGACTGTAAACCTTGCACGTCATGTTGTTCTACACTTTGTTCAGTTTCCTTGGATGGTTTCACTAGGCTTTGTTTCATATTCAAGGGTGAGGGCTAGTTTTCTCTTTTATTTCTTTAGACCACAAGTACTTTCTTTTTGGTGTTTTGGTATAACCTTGATTACCATGATTTGAGGATGGCTCATTTGTGCTTATTGGTACAATGTGTATTGTAAAGGCCTTTGAGCAGTGGGCGTCATACTGTATTCTTCTTGGGGAAAACCATCAAGCTAGTGACTTAATTATCTTTACTATGGACATGGAAAATTAATCTCTACTCTACCTACGACCCAAGCAAACTAGAGTAGAGCCAATGTTTTTGTTTAGAAAAGGAGGATGACGCCCGGACTCTGCATCTGGGCGATGCATACAACCACTTTATTAATTATTCTCACAAGACCTTACAAAGCCATACAACAGCAAGACTAAAGCCACCGTCTAAGTAACAACTGTCGTTATATATATCCAATTGATGAAGGGGTGCAGATAGTCTGGGTCTAATACCAAACAGACATCGCAACCAAACCTAAACATGTAAGACATGAGGTCCCAACCAGGACGCCTACCGGGTATGGGGCATCTACCAGTCCGTCGCTCTCTTTAACCAGGATGCCTGCTGGGTATGAGGCTGCCGCAGCCAGCTGCCACCAATCATCTTCAGAGTTGTACTGTTGCATGTAATGTGCCAGGTCTCTCTGCCATCGACGCCACCACGACGCCCGACAGCGTCGTCCTCCTGCGCGAGTCCATCCTCCCACAACGAACTCCGGATCTGCACTGCGCCACGCCGTCAAGATCCGTCGCCATCAGCGTGTAGGATAAAGCACCGCTCCACCAAAGAATCTTTCCTCTGGTCCCTCGATCATGTGTGTACCTCCAAGAATGACGCCCCCAAGGGAGGAACAACACCAGAGCGCCGCCGTCATCCGATCATCCGATCTGGGGTTTCCCCCAGAGGTAGCAGAGAGTAGCCTTGAACTTCTTCATGGCGATGCCTTCAAGAAGGGAACGACGAAGATAGTGCCGCTACCGTCGGCCTTAGCAGGAGCCGAAGGCAAGTTTTCACCCAGATCACTTCGAAGGGATCCAACTCTCGTGCCCGGGCCGCCGTCACCACCAGCATCACCAGGTAGACCCTGGAGTACCGATATATCAGCGAGCCGCCGACACCAACGCATCTAGATCGCCGGCCATGCCAGTCCACTTGCATCCCCCGCGCCGTCCGGGTCAGAGACGGATCCGTCGACCGCGCACAGGGACCGCCGCCGCCTGCACACGCCAGTGCGCCGCCGAGATCCGACCGCCCGCCACCGCTTGCCGAAGCCAACCGCCCGAGCACTGGCTCCACCATGGAGCCATCAGATCGGGGAGGAAGACGCGCACCGACCACCCTCGCGTACCCCGCCGCATGCCCGAGCACCGACGCCACCGCGGCGCCATCAGATCGGGATAAGGAGTAGCCCGCGCGCTCGCCGTGCCCGCGCAGACCACGCTGCCGCCAGCCCCGCAGCGCCACCAAGAAGGGGAGCCCCGCCGAGATCCGCCGGCAGCCCGACCTGTCGCCGAGCCGAGCGCCGCCGCGAGGGCTGGCCGTCCCGCGCCGCCCAGGAGCCTCGTGAGGGGGGAGGGATCCCCGCGCCGCCGACGCACGCCCGGGCTTTGCCCGGCGGCGTCCCCTGGCGGCGGCAAGGGAGAAGGAAGGCGGGGAAGGGGAGTGGCGGCGGCGATCTAGGGTTCCGCCCGGGCCGCTCGTGGGAGCGGCACGGGGGACGGCCAATGTTTGGCTCGTTTTCCTTTTTTTGAGCAAAGAACACGAGAAATACCTATTACATTTCATTAAACAGAGATAATACATGCCTCTAAAGTCCTTAGATTTAGATATGAATTGTTTAAATTGCGTTACATGCACATATTAGTCAACCAGGAGAAACAAGATCTTCAATACAAAATTGCTCATGCACCATAGATGCCCAATATTTACTACGACCATCAAAGTATGGAACAAGTTTAATGAATTCACATCACATACACCATAGACGCCCAATATTTATGAAGACCGTCACTACAAAGTAGCTCATGCATTGATCTGGGATAAATGTTTCTTCCCTGAGTCTAAGGATAGCTAACAACATGAGAGACTAAGGATAGCTAACAATGCCTACATATATCACCACCAAGCGAGGGATGCATTCTCTTCATACTTCACTGAGTCATTTCAATGCATTTCTCCCATACACCAACTGCTAGAGCAACAATATTTCAACGGAAGCAGCGAGTTAGCTTAAGAGTAGGAGACAATTCTGAACTGCTAGAGCTAATTCTGAGCTGATATTTTAACCTAGCGCAGTTAAATTGGTGTTCTTGCAAGAATAGTGGATTTGAAGATGACAATATTCCCATTGCTCTTTCTGTATTTACAATCACTCGCATTACATCATGAATTGGGAGTCAAAGCTAATTACAGTAGGAGAGTACCTTCCATGTCCAGGGGCCTGCCATCGCCAAACGAGACTGAATCAATTGCATATACCAGACACACTAAAGACGTCGAGGAGAGTTTGTACAGTGACAGCTGCATTCAACTGGAAGAACAGAGAAGCATTGGTACGCTGTTATTGCCTACGTGTACATTTTCTCAGATTACTTATGATACATATAGCAGTAGTAATGTAGTAAAATGGAGAATTTCAGGCTGTAGTACCCTGCGTTGTCCTGTCAATTCGTATATCACATTCACACCCCCAATACTGCCGATGTGAAACCTCCGTCCTGAAATAAAATATGAGGTGAGACTGTATTGTTGACATCGTAGTAGGAAAATAAATACAGATATACATCAAAGGACTCTAAGAAACATTTGTGTTCTTCATCCTTAAAATGCTGAAACACAGCTAGTGTGCTATGTTGGTGGCTGGGTTCAGTTAGAGGCAGTTCAGTTTCAGTACTCACTGCTAGTGCTAGCTGTTCCAGAAAACCCAAAGGAGGTCAACCTGGAAGGGTCAAACTCACCAGTCTTTCATCTGCCCAATCTACAGGCAAGCAATTCGGATCAAAAATGGGAGGCCGGGACGAGGCTCACTCGCCGTAGAGGTCAACGAAGGGTTGGAGAGGCCAGGGCCTGAAGTAACCGGAGTCCTGGAGCGCAGTGTCATCGGCAACGTACGACATGACGAGCCCGATGGACGGGCCGTGCCGATTCGCCCTGTCGACGTGCCACCGCACCCGGTACATCCCGGGCAGCGCCAGTAGGGCCGTCGACGGCGAACCAGCCAGCAAGCAGAGCAGCAGGATCAGTGGCACCATTTGGCGGCTCACTGCCGGAGAGCTCCACGGCCATGGCTGGCATGGACCGGGAGCAAGTAATTAAGCTGCCAAGTAGCACCCTTTTAAATTCAGTGTCAGGGGATTGGGCAGCTTAATCAACTCCGTAGGTCCGTGGACCGTGACGATTTGTCGGTACGGTGCAAGTGTGCTCCAATTTTTATACCGGATGATTGGTGAAGATGTCTCTGCCATGGATTGGGCTCATTAAGGAAGACCATTTTATAATGTTATAGCGTATCATCATCTGTGGGGCAGAGCTTTTGGAGCAGCAACGTTGCAAAACAGAGGATTACTATAGACTTCTGAGGAGCTGAGAGGAGCAACTTGCACAGCTGTTAATTACAAATACTCCCTATGTAAAGAAATATGATAGCGTTTGGATCACCACTTATTGATCTAAACGCTTTTATATTTCTTTATGAAGGGAGTACTACCTCCGTACTGATTTATTAGTCCTATTTGTATTTTGTGTTAATCTTTGATCATAAATTTGACTAAGAAAATATTAATATTAATGCATGTCACAAAAAATATATTGTTCGATCCGTATTTTAACATAGTTTTCAACTATATTATTTTTTATGACATGCATTAGCATTTTCTTAGTTAAATCTAAGATAAAATTTAGACACAAAATACGAAGTGGATGAATAAACTAGGACGGAGGTAATACTTACTTAACTTGATTGTTTCAAGTGTCTAAAATGTTTTATTCGTCTTGGTCCATACTTATCAGCGATATATTGAAGATCTTTTATCCAACTTGGTCCATACTCCATACTTATCAGCGATTAATGCACACAAATTTACAAAACAAAGATAAATAAATCTCATTTTTCCATTTTATTAGTCTCATTTTTATTGTTTACCATCATATCTTTAGATTTCGAGGTGTATTAAATCGATGCATGCAAGGTTTAAGAGAAAATTCACCAGTGCATATAAAAGTTTGTGAGCATCACACATGCATACATTGCAATTAATGCATTAGTAATCACATATTTTTGAGATAAATGGACGCATTATTTTATTATTTTTGAAAACTACAAGAAGTATTCCACCACTCATGTTGTAGTGGAGTACATAGGTTGATGAGCTTTTTTAATTGAGCCATTTAAACCGGAATGGAGTGACTACGTATAATGTGCATTGATCTGAGGCAAATGTTTCTTTCCACCACAACATGAGTGGCTGGCTAAAGATGCCTACATATATCCCACCACCAAGCGAGAGATGCATTCTCTGCATGCCCACGAGTCATTTCAATGCATTTTTCTCATACACCAACTCATAGTTATTTCAACGCATTTTTCTCATACCCCAACTCCTATAGAAAAAACAAAGCAAGGTAAACAGAGATTTTGTTTAAGAATAGGATGCATCAGAAAGGGAATATTGTCAGTGACATGGAGGACCAGGTCCCCGGCCCTGCTATGACCTACTGGGTTCAGTACCACGACCACCCCGGGAGTGGTCGTCTTCCGTCGGGAACGGTTGTTGCCCGGTGGACCCTTCCGGCATGGCTGACGCTTTTCACGGTAAAGCACGCGCCCCCGCTGCAAGAGTACGATGATGTAGGTAGAGGCGTGTTGTTCCGCATATTGTATCATATGGGAGGAGTTCTCACTTGTCCTGCACAACGGGTACTTTAGTGCCCTCTCCACCTGCTGACCGTGCAGAACGACGGTGCATCTCTCGCCAGTCTTCTCTGCTGACGATAGATTTCCATAGAACACGGGATGGTGCGTCGAGTCGTCTCTTCAGGGTGTCGCCTCCGGTCAGCATATGCTAACTTGAGAGTTAGTTTTGTTCCTTGACGCGCCGCCCCGGCCCGTGCGCCCTGCCCCGACGCGCCGCCCCGGCCCATGCCCCTGCCCCAACGCCGCCCAACGGCCCCGGCCTGCCCCGACCACGCCATGCGCCGACCTCACGCCGCGGCCATGTTCGGTCCGGCCGCCGGCCTTCCTGTTTTTTTCATATATATGATTTTTTTTAGATTTTATGTCCTGTTTTCTTTCCAATTTTTTTCATATGTATGATGATTTGTTTTTTGCATTATTATAGAAATGTATATATGTATGTATGTTCTTTGTGTATATATGTTCATATATGCAAAAGTTAGATTTTTAGAAAAGTTTCATCTATGTATGTTCTCTGATTTAGTGCATTTTAGGTTAGTTTCATCTATGTAAGTTAGATTTTTAGAAAAGGAAGAAGGAAGAAAAAGAAAAAGTTTTATATATGCAAAAGTTACATTTTAGAGGAGAAATAAACAAGAATAGGAAAAAAAGAAAATAAAGAGGGGGGGGGGGATGTCGTTGTCGATATACCCCCTCCCCGATAACTTCGACATGAGGGGGGGGGGGGTCGATATACCCCCTCCTCGATAACTTCGACATGAGGAGGGGGTGGGGGTCGATATACCTCCTCACTGATAAATTCGACATGAGGGGGTGGGGGTCGATATACCTCCTCACTGATAAATTCGACATGAGGGGGTGGGGGTTTAAGATGTTTTTTTGTGCATATGATGTTTTTTCATATGATGTTTTTTTCATATATGTATAATTTATTTTATTTAGGTTGTTAATTAGTAGATATCAATTTTAGGTTAGTGCATAGGTTAGTGTAGAGGAAAAAGTAAAATAAGGAAAAGGAAGAAAAGAGGAAGAAGAAGAAAAATAAGGAGTGGAAAAAGGAAAATAAGAAGAGGAAGAAGGGGAAGAAGAAAGGAGAAGAAGAGGAGAGGAAGAAGAGGAGAAATAAATAAGAAGAGAAAAAAAAGAAAAAAAAAGAGAAGAAGAAGAAATGAATAGAAGAGAAGAAGTAGAAAAATAGAGTAATTTCTAAAAAAAAATCTTCACCTCTATTCCTTTGTTCTTCTCCTCTTTTTTTCTTCTTTTTTTTCTTCGATCTTCTCCTCTATTCCTTTCTTTTTCTCCTATTTTCTTCTTCTTCTTCCTCCTTTTTTTATCGGGTATGTCGTTGTCGAGGTTCGAGGGTTGTCGAGGGTTCGAGGGTCGAGGGTCGTAGAGGGGTCGAGGGTTTGAGGGTCTAGGGGTTGAGGGTTCTACGTTTTCGAGGGTTCGAGGGTCGAGGGTCGTCGAGGGGCAGAGGGTTCGAGGGTCGAGGGTCGTCGAGGGATCGAGGATCGCCGAGGGGTTGCGAGGTTGCTTAGTTTCAAAGTATTGAAGAAATCCATGGCTTCATCATTAGCCGGAAGTAAGCGGGGCATCATGGTATGAAGTTCTCCAAAGTTATTCTGGAACGGAGTCCCGGATAGGATAATCCGCCTTTTAGTACAAATTTCAGCAAAGGCCTTCCAAATAGCGATATTCGGAAGGCTCTTGCTGTACTTTGTACCAAAAAGTGAATTATCCTTTCTGGGATTCCGTTCTAGAATAACTTTGGAGAACATCGTACCACCATGTGCATGTTACTTTTGCCTAATGATGAAGACATGTTTTTGTTGAATCCTATCACACTAGACCCTAGAAGCGCTGCCGAGGCCACCCCAAACCCTAGAGAAGCGTCGATGCCACTAATTAATATGATTCCTTGTTGTGATTAGCTAGCTAGGTCTACGTTTGCCACTAATATATCCATCTGTCATGTTTTTATAATAATTGCCATGTTGTAATATTTGCAGAAACTATGGAGCATGACCGAGACGAGGAAGCAGAACAGGTGTTGGGGGACATAACCGCAAACGGAGGTGATGTCATGTCGTATCTCAACGTAACCGATGGTCTGGAAGGAGAGGGTGAAGCATGCTACGGTTAACGAACAACGGAGGAGGAAGGACATGATTATGATGGTTCTGGTGACCGAATGCCGGTGCAAGAATGAGACCGTGATGACAGCTCCGGTGACTGAACAGAGTCTGGCCACATATATATATATATATATATTAGTTAAGCCTGTGCTGACTAGCTAATTGATGTATTCGTTGTTTTGGTATCTACACATATTAACTCTCATGTTTCTTCTTTTTTCTAGCCCTCCCGATCGAGCACAACTTCGGTAAAGAGACGAGGCCCGAAGAAAAAGTTACGCTCGGATGAAAGGTTCGCGATCACAGCAATCACGCCTGATGGCCTACCGATTGAACCCCTCCGGACCAAGGACACATTTACTGCTCAGTGCGGGGTTCTTGTTAGGGACATGATCCCGATCAACATCGAGCTATGGAATCAGCCGGAGAAGGAAGAGCTTCAAGTTTCTTTTATTGAAGATGCACAGAAAGAGGATCTTTGGAATGCACTGAAGGTAAATTTCACCCTACCAGAAGAGGAGAATCCAGTTATAGAGCCATTGATCAAGTCATGTGCTCTCAATAAGATGAGAGATCTCTTCAGGAGGTGGAAGATTTATCTGAAAGAAAAGTTTGTCGACAAAAAGAAGACACCAGAATTTATCCGCCGGTATGAGAAGCTCAGAGATCAATGGGACGCATTTGTGGCCAACAAGACATCGGAGAGAAGTAAGAAGATGTCAGCGACAAACAAGATAAATGATGCGAAGAATGAGCATGACCATCACATGGGGTCAGGTGGGTACCTCAAAGCCCGACCAAGGCTGAGAATGACCTGCTTGATAAAGGGGTCGAACCAGAGACATTGAACTGGTGAGACCGTCCAAGGACTTGGTTCTTCGGGGTTTGCAGAACCTTGGACCCTGTAATAGGGAAGTGTGTTTGGACGAGCGAGCAACTGCGAATACCTATCACGAAGCTTCGGGGCTATATCGCTGCAACGAAGAAAGGGAGATTCATTCCAGATAGAGAGAAGGATGAGCTCACAGTGGCCCTCGGGAATCCTGAGCACCCTGGACGGACACGAGGCATGCTAGGCTCCATTTCGTGCAAGGTTGGGTTTCCGTACACAGGCGATTACAAAACCCAATAGAGGAGAAGGAAAGTGGAGCAGAGCGAACTGCAGGAGCTGCACGCAAGGGTACGAAAGCTAGAGGAATGAGAAGCAGTTTGAAGCAAGCGACGCGCCAAAGCTACCCCCGAAGCTACCCTGCCATCTCAGTGGAGAAGCAGCCTGGCTTCCACCAAGCCGCTTCAGCTGGAGCCTGTCTTCACGGCTCCTGCTAGCTACTCCGTGGATGCTATCATGGAGTATCAATAGTGCCACCTTATGATGCAATGGCAGAACTACAAAGTCAAGGCGGCCGTCGGGTCTGTTCGACCTACTGAACCCGGCGCAACTTTTCACTGTCGTACAATTCCAGAAGGATATGCGAGGGTGATGGTGGAAGAAATAACGGAGGGATTTGAGGAGCTCATGCTTGACCACCCTACCGGTGAAGGGGAGTCTAGGCTGGGTTCTGCTCTGAAGACTCTATGCCTATGGTGGAAGGAGCTCATCAACCTTCCAAACTGGACGCCTCCGTCGACTCCTCCTCCTCCGATGAGTCAGGGCACTCCGCCTCCTCCTCCGCCTGCTCCTCCAGCGAGTGACCAGGGCACTCCGCCTCCTTCTCCGGCGCGTGGCGGCACTCCGCCTCCTTCTCTGCCTGCGCCGGCGCGCCCGACCATCCAGCCTCCTCCTTCTCCGCCTCGGCAGCAAGGGCGTAAGAGACTCGCCGCCGCCCCGGCTGCTCCGGCGCGTCGTCGTCCTTCTCCTCTGCCTCGTAAGCAATGAAAGAAGACATCCGCAGCCGCTCGGCCTGCTCCAGCGTCTAGTAGTACAGGCAGAGGCGGGAGGCAATACAGATTCGGTCCATCTCTCAAGACTCCAGAGAATTTACCATACGTGATGACCAAACAGGAAAACGAGGAGATCTGTCAAGCCCAAGTGAAGGACTACTTCAAAACGCAAAGAGCTAAGAGACATCCACCTCCGGAGGAGGAGATAGATCCGGTGAAAGCGAAGCACACTTTGGATGCCCTGCAGCAACAACCACCATCTCCACCGAAACCAACTATGAGCGCATTACTGAAAAGACATATAAGGAAGTGAAGCGGCCGGGAAGTACTTGAAGTTACAAAAGGTTAAAAGAATGGAGAAGTGGGAAAAAAAGTCTCCAGCTCGGCGAACAATAGAACCAATCATGCCCCCCGCTCAAGGTGTTTAGCGATATCGTCGCTAATCATCCAGGGATCTTGCCCGATACCAATCTTGCAGATTACCTGCCCCACGATGCACATTTTGATACAATGGTGGTGGACGAATTCAAATACGAGTACGGAAAGCCTCTCGCCAAAGATGTTAGTACTCTAACAACGATGATGCGAAGATTCCATGGTTGGTACAAGGAAACATGTAGAAAGTTTGCAGGGGAGAAAAAAAAGGATACTTTGATGCTGAAAGTTAAAGAGGATCATCACGACCTCGTTGGAATTGAGAAGTTGTCTGTTCCATTTGAGGAGTTCATCCAGTTTTTCAATCAAAAGGCCCTCGATAAATTAACGGTCACTTGCTACTGTCTGTAAGTACTACTTCTCTCATTAAGTCTTTATATATAGCTCAGCTCTTTCATTACATGTATATATAATTATCCTCACTATATTATGCAGATTGAACATCGTCGAATGCAGAAAAAAATAAAATGTATGATATTGGGTTCATTAACACAAATCTCATAGATGAATTTACGGTTACATTTCATGCCAAAGAAACCAAGGACAACTAGCTACATCTTTGGTAATAAATCAAAACAAAGATACAATACTCTTTCCTTACAACTTCAAGTGAGTGTTACTGTCTTGTGCATATTCGGTTTCCCTTAATCATTACTCGAGGTTATATAATTGATGAGTTATACATGTGTGCGCAGGTTCCACAATATTCTCCTAGAGATTAAGCTTGAGCAGAGACTAGTAAACGTCTTAGACTCGAGACAAAAAGATCCCGAGGACTATGCGGACATGTCTAAAATGCTCGAGAAGTAAGTTAAATCGATCATTATCGCACCATATCGGCAACTTTGTTCATTTCATGATATCAAGTAATTGTTTACTTTGTCTTGCCGGGTTTGGAAAGTATTCACCGCACAAGTTTCGGGACTGCCGAGGAACTGCGATGGAAATACTCGAAAGTAAGTACTACTAGCAAGCTAGTTCCACGCATCTCTCGTTGATTCTAGCTACTTTCAACAATGCCGATTTATAGTGCTTCATTATCAGTTTGATTGACCTCTATTTCTCGTAAAGTGCTTGTGGCAGGAAGCCGGGAATAATTACCGTGGATACTACGTCTGCGAGTTCATCTACAATGCGACAACCAAGAATAGGCGTGGCTACTCTAAAAGACAATATGAAGTGTGTAAGCAAAAATATTCACAAGTTTATTTTATTACCATCATTTCTGTTTAGTTTCTTTCATATATATGTATTGACCCCCTTCTTGAAATTAGATGTGGCAGATGTGGGATGAACTCCTACCACAAGATCGCATGCGAGCAATCAAGAGGAATTGGCTAGGTTCTTTCTTGACCACGTCATCAATAAAGCCGCAGAATACCACCATGCATGTGGAAGTTGAGTTCATATGTTAGGGTATTGTAAGAGATCTTACACATTGTATATATATATGTAGCTAGTAGCGTCGGATAGATATACAATAACTTGTCGTTCGACCAATCTCTCGGAGAAGGAGAGGTCGATCACTTCTGTATATGTTCATGACGATCTTCTGTACTTAATAGTTTCCTTCATTTGCTTACTAGCTAGCTAGCGTGTCGAGTCCTCTCTATACATAGCGTCGACCAAGCATGGAGTTAAGAGAGGACACTTTTCTCTTTTAGCTAGCTAACACAATATATGAAACCCCTAAATTAATCCTACAAAAACCCCAACCCCCCCCCCCCCCCTTCAGAAAAAAAAACCAGCACCTGAAATGCTGACGCGTGGCATAATCCTCAATTGTATGCACAAGACAGTAACACTCACTTGTATTCGTAAGGAAAGAGTATTGTAGCTTTGTTTTGATTTCGAAGTAATGATGCGAGCAAGTTGGTCTCGGTTTCTCTGGCAGAATGTTTAACACTCCATTCATCCATAAGATTTATGTTAATGAACCCAATATCACCTACTTGTCTTTTCTTCAATTCGACGATCTTCAATCTGCATAATATAGTGAGGATAATTATATATACATGCGATGAAAGAGCTGAGCTATTACAGAGAAGTAGTACTTACAGACAGTAGCAAGTGATGATTGTTTTCTAGAGGGCCTTTTTATTGAAAAAATGGAAGAAATCCTCATATGAAACTAACAACACATCAATTCCAACGAGGTCGTGCTCATCTTTAACTCTCAGCGACAAAATATTTTTCCCAGACTTCCTGCAGATGTCCATGTACCAATCATGGAATCTTCGCGTCATCGTTGTTAGGGAAGTACCAAGTCTGATGAGAGGCTTCCCGTGCTCGAACCTTAATGTGTCCACTTCCATTGTTTCAAACAATTTTGCATTGTCGTCGGTCATGTAATCTCTAGGATTGGTACCGAGCAACATCCCCAAAAGATTAGCGACGATATCGCTAGACACATTGAGTGGGGGCATGGTTGCTTCGCTTGTTCACCGAGCTGGGGAATTTTATTCCCTTTTCTTCGTTCTGCTAGCCTTTGTCGAGCTATACTGCTAGACGCGATGCAGCCGGAGCGGCTGCAGCTATCTTCTTTCGTTGCTGAAGAGGCGGAGCAGCCGGAGACGGACTGCTACGACGCGCCTGAGCAGCCGGAGCGGCGGCGTCTGTGTTTCACCGTCGCTTACGAGGCGACGAAGGATGAGGCGGGCTGCTCGGACGCGTCGGAGCAGGAGGCGGAGTGCCCTGACCACTCGCCGGAGGAGGAGGAGGAGGCGGAGTGCCCAACTAACTAGCAGGAGCCGTGAAGTTCAGAAGCTTGATGTGCTCCTTCCGCCATAGACACGGGGTATGCATAGCAAGACCCAGCTGAGTCTCCCCATCACCTGTAGGGTGGTCAAGCTGGAGATCCTCAAATCCCTCTGTTATTTTGTCCACCATCACGGCAACATAGCCTTGTGGAATCGGGCTGCAGTGAAAAGTTGCTCCGGGTGAAGGAGGGAACATAGAGCCAACAACCGCCTTGACTTTGAGCCGAAGCCATTGCGTCATAAGGTGGCACTGGTGTGAATCCGTGATAAAATCCACGGGGTAGCTAGGACCCGTCAAGTCAGGCTGCTGAACGAGCTCGGTGGAAGCCACACTACTTCTCCGCTAAGATGGTGGGGTAGCTTCTGGGGTAGCTTCTTGGGTAGGATCTCGCAGCTGCTGGTTCTCAACATATTGTTCCTCTAGCTTTCTTACCCTTGCCTTAAGCTCCTGTAGCTTGCACTGCTCCACTTTCCTCTTCCTCTTTTGGCATTTGTAACCGCCTGCGCCGGGAAACCCAGCCTTCCATGGAACGGAGCCTGGCATGCCTCGCGTTCATCCAGGGTGCTCAGGATTCCTGAGGGCCCTTGCGAGCTCGTCGTTCTCTCTGTCGGGAACGAACTTCCCTTCCCGCACTTTGTTGATTGCTTTCCGAAGCTTCGTGACGGGTGTTTCACGTAGCTTGGCCATCCAGCAACACTCACCTGTTTCAGGGTCCAATGTTCCACCTGCCCCGAAGAACCAGGTCCTACAACGGTCTGGCCAGTGCAATGCCTCTGGTTTGACCCCTTTAGCAATCAGGTCCTGCTCAGCCTTGTCCCACAACAGCCGGGCTTTGAGGTAGCCACCTGACCCCATACGATGGTGATGCTCCTTCTTTGCAGCATTTATCTTGTTAGTCACTGACATCTTCTTACTCCTCTCTGATGTCTTGTTGGCCTAAAATGCGGGCCAGTGATCTCTTATCTTCTCAACTCGCCCGGTGAATTCTGGAGTCTAGTCTTGGTCGACATACGTTGTTTTCAACTCATTCTTCCACCTCCTTATTAGATCTGCCATCTTCTTGAGAGCACAAGGCTTGATCAATGGCTCTATAACAGGATTCTCTGGGTCCTCCTCTTCTGGTAGGGTGAAATTTACCTTCAGCGCTTTCCAAAGATCTTCTTTCTGTCTATCTTCGACAAAAGAAACTTGAAGCTCGTCCTTCTTAGGCTCATTCCATAGCTCGATGCTGATCGGGATCATGTCCCTAACAAGAACCCCACACTGAGCAGAAAATGCTTCCTTGGTCCGGAGGGGTTTAATCGGTTGGCCATTGCGCGCGATTTCTGTGATTGGGAACCTTTCATCCAGGCGCAAATTTTTCTTCGGGCCTCGTTTCTTTACTGAAGTATTGCTTGATCCGGAGGGCTATATAAAAGAAGAAAGAAGAGTTAATATATGTACATACCAAGACAATTAATGCATCAGTTAGCTAGTCAGCACAGGCTTAATATAAATATATATATATATATATATATATATATATATATATATATATATATATATATATAGTGATGCTATTCATCACCCAGGGTGCAGAATAAGTTATTCTTCACCCGAGGTAATCTTACGACACTTTATAATTAAATTACATTTGGAATTCGAATAGTTAAATTCCTATTGATTCACTACGTAAAATTTGGTATAAGAAAATAAAAATATAGGTCATAAGACAAGAAAATTTAGAGTTTATGATATTTTACACTATGTTTTTATGTTTGTAATTTTACATAACATAAAATATTTTTTATGGCGATTTTATATATTCTTACGGTCTCTTTTTACGTCAGAAATAAGACAAAACTTATGGAACGTAAAATTATAGTGCATTGGTGGTAAAATAGAGGGGGGGGGGGGGTGAAGAATAACTAATCCTCACCCAGGGTGACGAATAGTCAGTCCTTATATATATATATATATATATATATATATATATATATATATATATATATATATATATATATATATATATATATATATATATAAAGCCTGTTCGGACTTTGCAACAGCTGATCCCGACTCCGTTCGGTCACCTGAGCCATCAACACGATCGCCGGAGCCACCATCACGATCATGACCATCCTCCATTGCTTCCTCTCCTTGTAGACCTTCTTCGATGTCATTGAGAAATGACAAGACTACATCACCTCTGTCACGGATTATGTCACCCAATATCTCTTCTTGATCGAAGTCTCTTTGATGATCCATAGTTTCTGGAAATATTACAACATGGCCATTAATATACAAACATGAGAGATGGATATATCGAAGTTATCGTGGAGGGGGTATATCGACCGCCTCTCTCATGATTGTCCGACATTTGTCTAGTGTCAAAGGATTCAACAAAACCATGTCTTCATCATTAGGCGAAAGTAACAGGCGGATGATGCTACGAATCTCTCCCAAGTTGTTTTGGAACGGAGTCCTAGATAGGATAATTCACTTTTTGGTACAAAGTTCAGCAAGAGCCTTCCGAATATCGCTATTTGGAAGGCCTTTGCTGAAATTCGTACTAGAAGGCGAATTATCCTATCCGGGACTCAGTTCCAGAACAACTTTGGAGAACTTCGTACCATCATGCCCCGGTTACTTCTGGCTAATGATGAAGCCATGGATTTCTTCAATACTTCGACACTAGGCAACCTCTCGACCCCTCGGCGATCCTCGACCCCTCGACTACCCTCGACCCTTCGACGACCCTCGACCCTCGAACCCTCGGCCCCTCGACGACCCTCGAACCCCCGAACCTCGAATCTCAAACCCTCGACCCTAGAACCCTCGTCCCTAGAACCCTCGAACCCTCGACCCTCTCCCCCTCCTCATGTCAAAGTTATTGGGGAGGGGTTATAAAGACCCCCCCTCGTGTTGAAGTTATCGGAGAGGAGGTATATCGACCCCTCGACTACCCTCTACCCCTTGACGACCCTCCACCCTCGAACCCTCAGCCACTCGACGACCCTCGGACCCTCGACCCTAGAACCCTCGAACCTAGAATCCTCGAACCCTTGACCCTCGAGCCTTGGACCCCCGCCGCCCTCCTCATGTCGATGTTATCGGGGAGGGGGTATATTGACCTCCCCTCATGTCAATGTTATCAGAGAGGGGGTATATTGACCCCTCGACGATCCTCGACCCCTCGACGACCCTCGACCCTCGAACCCTCGGCCCCTCGACGACCCTTGAACCCTCGACCCTCGACCCTATAACCTTCGACCCTATAACCCTCGAATCTAGAACCCTCGAACCCTCGACCCCTCGACCCTTCGACCCCCTCCCCCCTCCTCATGTTGAAGTTATTGGGAAGGGATTATATCGACGCCCCCCTCATGTCGAAGTTATCAGAGAGGGGGTATATTGACCCCTCGGCGATCCTCGACCCCTCGATGACCCTCGACCCCTCGACGACCCTCGACCCTCGACGACCCTCTAGAGGATAAGAAGAAGAAGAAAAATAGAAGAAAAAAGAAAGAAATAAAAAAGAGGAGAGGAAGAAGGAATAGAGGAGAAGAAGAAAAATAGAAAAAAATTCTATTTTTCTGCTTCTCCTCTATTCCTTCTTCTTCTCCTCTTTTTTTCCTTCTTCTTCCTCTTCTTATTTTATCTCTCGTCTTTTTGTCTATCTTTTCTTCTTCTACTCTATTCCTTCTTCTTCTCCTTTTTTTTCTTCTTTTTCCTCTTCTTATTTTCTTCTTCTTCCTTCTTCCTTCTTCTTTTTCCTCTCCACTAACCTAAAATGTACTAACCTAAAATGCACCAATAGTACAACTAACCTAGAATGCACGAAATCAGAAAACATAGATAGATAAATCTTTTGTAACAATGTACCTTTTACATATATGAACATATACACAGAGAACATACATACTTATATAGTTTTTTCTAAAAATGCAATAAAAATCATCATATATATGAACAAAAAAAATCATATAATCATCTATGAATAAAAAACATCATATGATGATAATCTATGAACAAAAAAAATCATATATGATTATCTATATGAAGAAAAATCATTAAAAGGGAGGCGACAGGGAGGAGGGGGCGCCGGCCGGACCAAACGGGGACGGGGATCGGCATCGTCGGGGCAGCTACGCGGGGCCGGCGGCGAGGATGGCGATGGTGACGACGGGGCAGGGGCGCGGCCGCGGGCTCAGGGGGCAGAGTGACGACGATGATGCATACTGGGGCGGGGCAGGGGCGCGAGCTCAGGGCAGGGGCGACTGCGACGACAACAGCGACGACGGCAGCGGGCCTGGGCAGGAGCGCAGGCGACGACGACAACGACGATGGTGGGGGCGGCGGACGCCGTCAGGGCAGGGGCGCGAGTTCATGGTAGGAGCAACGTCGACGGCAACGGCGACGACGGGGGCGGGCCTGGGCAGGGGCGCAGGAGACTACGAAGACGACGACGGGGGCGGTGGACGGCGTCGGGGCAGCCTGGCGGCGTCGAGGCAACTGCAAAGATGAATTGCAAAATTCGTAAGTGTTTCCTTATATAGCAAAGCCATTGGTCCCAATTCGTGGCACCAACTGGGACCAATGCCCCCCTTTAGTACCGGTTAGTGCCACCTACCGGGACCAAAGGTCTCTTTTCAGCAGCCCAAAAAGGCCGGAAACAGAGGCCTTTGGTTCCGGTTGGTGGCACCAACTGGGACTAAAGGGGGGCATTGGTCCCGGTTCGTGTTACCAACAGGGACTAATGCCCCCCTTTAGTCCCGGTTGGTGCCACCTCTCTAGTTGAAAGAGCTCAAGAGTGGTTTATAATCGCTGCTGCGCCCACCCTCTCGAGCTCCTCTCAACTGCAGGTTTTCGGGCCTAACCTGTCACTGTGTGCCTGTGGGCCTGCTGCGGGCCTGAATCTTGACCCATGATTAGGTTTCTAGTCGTATTCAGGCCATGGTGGCCCAGTAGGTGGCACTTTTTTTGTTTCATTTATTTTATTTCGTTTCTACTTACTGTTGCTAGTTTTATTTTTTATTAAAGTTTATGTATTTTACTTTATTAAAGTTTATTTTGTTTCTATTTATCTATTATAGTTTATTTTGTTTCTACTTATTTATTTTATTTTGTTTGTACTTATTTATTTTGTTTTCTTTTTTGCTTTTTTATTTATTTTATGAAAATTCTTTTTGCTTTTAATGTTTTGAACAGAAAATACTTTGATAATTTTAGTTGCATAAATTTTCAATAACACTAGAGGTTTATAAAAGCTTTTTGGTTGATCTCTGAAATTGAAAAGCATTTCTAATGAACTCTGAAAAGTTTTATTTTGTTTCTACTTACTATTGCTATTTTTATTTATTTTATTATTTTACTTTATTAAAGTTTATTTTGTTTCTACTTATTTATTAAAGTTTATTTTGTTTCTACTTATTTATTTTATTTTGTTTCTACTTATTTATTCTCTTTTCTTTTTTTCTTTTTTTATTTATTTTATGAATTTTTTTTTGCTTTTAATGTTTTGAACAGAAAATACTTTGATAATTTTAGTTGCATAATTTTTATATAATTTTAGTTCCAATAATACTAGAGGTTTATAAAATCTTTTTGGTTGATCCCTGAAATTGAAAAGCATTTCAAATGAACTCTGAAAAGGTTGAAAGTTGTCATGGTATCATCATTTCACCCACATAGGATGTGCTAAAAAGTTGAGAGGGTTACGACAAAAACTGGATGCACTTCGTGTACAAAATAGACAATCTCTTTGGAAGTATCAGGGTTTTGGACGAAAACTAATCTGTTACAAAGGGATTTCATTTGTTCAAATGTAACTGCAGTGATATTCTACATCAAAGGCATGATCATGATAGTTGTTGATAGAAAGTCTTCACTTTTTCTTGGCTTATGTTCTTTGCTTATTGTGCCGTAATCATGGATAATCTTCATCGTTTAACAGGGTGCTTGGGTCAGCCTTGACTTTGAAGGGAGGAATTTCATGAAACTTTTCATAATCTTCAGACACGTCTATCTTGCCCTCCAATCCCATGATGTCTCTTTTTCCTGAAAGAACTATGTGGCACTTTGGCTCATTGTATGATGTATCCGCTTCCTTATCTTTTGTTTTTCTCCGTTTGGTAGAAATGACCTTCACATAGAAAACCTCCGTCTGTGTAGCCCAGATTGTTCAGATCCACTGATGTGATTCCGTACTGTGGGTCTACCTGTACCCCGCCTCCTGACAAATTGATCCATTTGCAATTAAACAAAGGGACCTTAATATCATTTCCATAGTCAAGTTCCCATATGTCCACTATGTAACCATAATATGTGTGTTTTCCCTCTTGGTTGCTGCATCAAGCGGACACCACTGTTTTGGTTGGTGCTCTTTTGATCTTGGGTGATCGTGTAAAATGTATTCCCATTTATCTCGTACCATTTGTAGGCCATTACAGTCGAAGATGGTTCCCTCGCCAACGAGTACAGGTCATCAGAAATAGTTTTGTCACACCTGAGACGTGTTTGGAACCAACTGCCAAAACTCCTGATGTGTTCACATGTAATCCAGTCGTCACACTAGTCCGGGTGTTTGTAGCGCGGAATGTTCTTGTGTTCATCGACATATGAGGTCACCATGGTAGAATTCTGTAGAACCGTGTAGTGTGCTTGAGACCAAGAATGCCCATCCCTACATACTATTGAGTCCCCTCCTAGCGTTCCTTTTCCAACCAGTCTCCCCTCATACCGCGATTGAGGAAGACCTATCTTCTTACGGTCAGGAATGAAGTCAACACAAAACCCAATGACATCCTATGTTTGAGGGCCCATGGAGATGCTTCCCTCTAGCCTAGCGTGGTTACGGACATATTTCTTTAGGACTCCCATGAACCTCTCAAAGGGGAACACATTGTGTAGAAATATAGGGCCCAGAGCGACAATCTCATCGACTAGATGAACTAGGACGCACGTCATGATATTGAAGAAGGTTGGTGGGAACACCAGCTCAAAACTGACAAGACATTGTGCCACATCACTCCTTTACCTTGGTAGGATTTCTGGATTGATCACCTTCTGAGAGATTGCATTGAGGAATGAACATAGCTTCACAATGGCTAATCGAACGTTTTCCGATAGAAGCCCCCTCAATGCAACCGGAAGCAGTTGCGTCATAATCACGTGGCAGTCATGAGACTTTAGGTTCTGGAACTTTTTCTCTGCCATATTTATTATTCCCTTTATATTCGACGAGGAGCCATACAGGACCTTCATACTGAGCAGGCATTCAAAGAAGATTTCCTTCTCTTCTTGTGTAAGAGCGTAGCTGGCAGGACCTACATACTGCTCTGGAGGCATCCCGTGTTTTCCCCGCAAACGTTGCAGGTCCTCCCGTGCCTCTGTTGTATCTTTTGTCTTCTCATACACGCCCAAGAAGCCTAGCAGGTTCACGCAAAGATTCTTCGTCACGTGCATCGTGTCGATTGAAGAGCGGACCTCTAGGTCTTTCTAGTAGGGTAGGTCCTAAAATATAGATTTCTTCTTCCACATGGGTGTGTGTCCCTCGGCGTTTTTCGGAACAGATAGTCCGCCGGGACCCTTTCGGAAGATTGCTTTTAAATCATTGACCATAGCAAGTACGTAATCACCGGTACGCATGGCGGGCTTCTTCCGGTCATCTGCCTCGCCTTTGAAGTGCTTGCCTTTCTTTCGACATTGATGGTTGGTCGGAAGGAATCGATGATGCCCCAGGTAGATATTCTTCCTGCTTTTCTCCAGGTATATACTTTCAGTGTCATCTAAACAGTGCGTGCATACGTGGTATCCCTTGTTTGTCTGTCCTGAAAGGTTACTGAGAGCAGGCCAATCATTGATGGTGACAAACAGCAACGCATGCAGGTCAAATTCCACCTGTTTGTGCTCATTCCACACACGTACACCATTTTGAATCCACAGGTATAAAAATTCTTCAACTAATGGCCTTAGGTACACATCAATGTCGTTGCCGGGTTGCTTAGGGCCTTGGATGAGAACTGGCATCATAATGAACTTCCACTTCATGAACAACCAAGGAGGAAGGTTATAGATACATAGAGTCACGGGCCAGGTGTTGTGATTGCTGCTCTGCTCCGCAAAAGGATTAATGCCATCCTCCTTAAACCAAACTATACGTTCCTTGCGTCACCTGCAAACTCCTCCCAGAACTTTCTCTTGATTTTTCTACACTGTGACCCGTCAGCGGGTGCTCTCAACTTCTCGTCTTTCGTACGGTCATCTCTGTGGCATCGCATCAACTTGGCATGCTCTTTGTTTCTGAACAGGCATTTCAACCATGGTATTATAGGAGCCTACGACATCACCTTGGCAGGAACCCTCTTTCGGGGGCGCTCGCCGTCAACATCACCAGGGTCATCTCGTCTGATCTTATACCGCAATGCACCGCATACCGGGCATGCATTCAAATCCGCGTACGCACCACGGTACAGGATGCAGTCATTAGGGCATGCATGTATCTTCTGCACCTCCAATCCTAGAGGGCAAACAACCTTCTTTGTTGCATACGTACTGTCGGGCAATCCGTTATCCTTTGGAAGCTTCTTCTTCAATATTTTCAGTAGCTTCTCAAATCCTTTCTCAGACACACCATTCTCTGCCTTCCACTGCAGCAATTCTATTACGGTACCGAGCTTTGTGTTGCCATCTTTGCAATTGGGGTACAAACCTTTTTTGTGATCCTCTAGCATGGGATCGAACTTCACCTTCTCCTTTTCACTTTCCCACTGACTCCTTGCATCAACAATGACTTGACAGAGATCATCATCTGGCACATTGCTACCTCTTGAGCATGCGTTGGTTTTTCCCTTGAAGAGGAAAGGGTGATGCAAGAAAGTAGCATAAGTATTTCCCTCAGTTTTGAGAACCAAGGTATCAATCCAGTAGGAGGCTCCTCCCAAGTCCCACGCGCCTACACAAACAAACAAGAACCTCGCAACCAACACGATAAATGGGTCGTCAATCCCTTCACGGTAACTTGCGACAGTGAGATCTGATAGAGATAATAAGATCAGATAAATATTTTTGGTAATTTTATGATATAGATTGGAAAATAAAAGATGCAAATAGAAGTAGATGGAAAACTTATATGATAAAAGATAGACCCAGGGGCCATAGGTTTCACTAGTGGCTTCTCTCAAGATAGCATAATTATTACAGTGGGTGAACAAATTACTGTCAAACAATTGATAGAAAAGTGCATAGTTATGAGAATATCTAGGCATGATCATGTATATAGGCATCACATTCGCAAAAAGTAGAACGAAACGATTCTGCATCTACTACTATGACTCCACACATCGACCGACTCCTGCCTGTATCTAGAGTATTAAGTTCATAAGAACAGAGTAACGCATTAAGCAAGATGACATGATGTAGAGGGATAAACTCATGCAATATGATATAAACCCCATCTTTTTATCCTCGATGGCAACAATACAATACCTGCCTTGCTGCCCCTGCTGTCACTGGGAAAGGATACCGCAAGATTGAACCCGATGCTAAGCACTTCTCCCATGGCAAGAAAGAGCAATCTAGGCCAAACCAAACTGATAATTTGAAGAGACTTGCAAAGATAACCAATCATACATAAAATAATTCAGAGGAGATTCAAATATTTCTCATAGATAAACTTGATCATAAACCCACAATTCATCTGATCTCGACAAGCACACCGCAAAAAGAGTTACATCGAATAGATCTCCAAGAAGAGGAAGGAAAACTTTGTATTGAGATTAATTGAGAGAGAAGAAGCCATCTAGCTAATAACTATGGACCCGAAGGTCTATGGTAAACTACTCACAACTCATCGGACTGGCCTTGCTGATGATGGAGAGGCCCTCCGTGGTCGATTCTCCCTCTGGCGGAGCGCCGACGAAGGCTCCAAGATGGGATCTCACGGATACAGAAGGTTGGGCGGTGCAAATAGTTTTTCGTGGTGCTCCTGGATGTTTTCGGGGTCCGTGGATATATATAGGAGGAAGAAGTATGTCGGTGGATGATCGAGGGGCCCACGAGGGTGGGGGGCATGCCCACCCTTACAGGGCGCGCCGGGCACCCTCGTGGCCGCCTCGTTCGCTTCTTGACGTCCACTCCAAGTCTCCTAGATTGTGTTTGTTCCAAAAAGATCGCTCCCGAAGGTTTCATTCCGTTTGGACTCCGCTTGATATTCCTTTCTTTCGAAACACTGAAATAGGCAAAAAAAAATAGCAATTCGGGCTGGGCCTCCGGTTAGTAGGTTAGTCCCAAAAATGATATAAAAGTGTAGAGTAAAGCCCATAATCATCCAAATAATGTAATATAATAGCATGTTACAATCAAAAATTATAGATACGTTGGAGACGTATCACACATCGTCTGGTTCCTCTTGATCTTCAGTAGCTTCCCCCGTTGCAGGATCACCGTATGCAGGGGGCACATAGTTGTCATCGTACTCTTCTTCTTCGTTGTCTTCCATCATAACACCTATTTCTCCGTGCTTCGTCCAAACATTATAGTGTGGCATGAAACCCTTGTCAAGCAGGTGGATGTGAAGGATTTTTCGGTTAGAGTAAGACTTTGTATTCTCACAGATAGGGCATGGACAATACATAAAACCATTCTGCTTATTTGCCTCAGCCACTTCGAGAAAATCATGCACGACCTTAATGTACTCGGAGGTGTGTCTGTCACCGTACATGCATTGGTGGTTCATCTGTGTGGATTATATATAATTAAGTGTGTCAAAAACCATTATAGAACATCATGAATAGATAATTAAGTGGCCAAATTAATATAAGTTCACATCGATTTAAAACCAAAGCACATACATAGTTCTCGTTGAACAACATATAACTCTCTAGAGCATCTAATTAATTAAACCATACATTGAAACTATGTAAAACATTTCAATGCGAAAACAAATGCGATCATAATCGCAACCAAGGTAACAATTGATCCAACGACATAATGATACCAAGCCTCGGTACGAATGGCATATTTTCTAATCTGTCTAATCTTCAAGCACATTGCATCCATCTTGATCTTGTGATCATCAACGACATCCGCAACATGCAACTCCAATATCATCTTCTCCTCCTCAATTTTTTTTATTTTTTCTTCAAGAAATTGTTTTCTTCTCAACTAAATTTAACCTCTCGACAATAGTGTCGGTTGGCATTTCCAGTTCGCATACCTCCTAGATAAATAAAATCTATGTCACATTGGTCGGCATAATTGTCATAAACAATAAATGAACCAAGTAGTTATAAAGATAATATATACCACATCTGAATCATAGACAGAACAAGGGCCGACGGGGGCGGATACCAAAACCATCGCACTAAATAATAAGAAGCAATAATAAAAGTAAGAAAATTATACAAGTATCTATATAAACATACACGTAAGAATTTTTTTCTTTCGTAAAGAAGATAAGAATAAGAGGCTCACCACGGTGGTGCCGACGACGAGGTCAGTGCGGGCGATCGACGGCGGTGAAGACGGAGACGGGACGTGACGGACCGCTAAACCTAGACAAATATTGAGGAAAATGGAGCTTGCAGGTCGAGCTTGGAGAGGAGAAAGATTAACTAGTGTGGCTCGGGCATTCCATAGAAGACCTTGTGTGCATAGGAGGTGAGCTAGAGCACCACAAAGCTCTCCAACGACCGGGCAGAAAAATAGAGCATTGGAGTGCTCTGCTCGCGGTCGAGGGATTATATATAGGAAACTCACTGGTCCCGGTTCGTGGCATGAACCGGGACTAAAGGGCAGCCTTTGGTACCGGTTCAAGCCACCAACTGGTACCAATGGTGGTGCGCCAGGAGCGAGGCTCATTGGCCCAGTTCGTCCCACCAACCAGGACCAAAGGTGCCAGACGAATCGGGACCAATGCCCCCACGAGGCCCTGCAGGCCTCCTGGCCTCACGAACCGAGACCATTGGGCCATGGGCTTATCTGGTCCGAATGTATGCCCTGTTTTCTACTAGTGTGTGAAATAGCACGATAACATATGAACCACATACCTGATAAATTACGTACTAACATAGCAGTAACTTTGACTAAGGAGAAAACAGTTGTTGAAAAACATACCCCGATAATTTATGTGAAAGTAACACATCAACCTACGAATCGCAAACCCAATAATTTATCCAGAAACACTGCAGTAAGTTTTACCAATAAGGAAAAAAATGTTGAAAAGCATCCCTCTGGTAACTTATATGAAAATAGCACGGTAACATATGAACCGCATACGATACACATTGTTCAAACATATTCCCTGGTAACTTATGTGCAAAGTTACCATGCTGTACATGTTAAAGTTACTGTGCTTATCACATTATAGTTATCAACCTTCTCATGATATAGTTACCGTCTTTATCATGTCATTTTTTGTTGGATGCTAATGTTGAAGTTATCAAGATGGATATGTCATAGTTATCATCCTCTCTGTGCCAAAGTTATCAAGTATAAAAACAATCATTTTATTGACATGGTAGAAAAAGAAAGGGTTCAAATACCCTTGTTTACACGCTATGGACAAGAAGTAAAGATGATTGAGTTGATTATTGGGTTTACTAACTACACATTAGGCCTGGGTTTGAGTCCCCCTTTAAGAATTTTGTTCCTTTTTTCTTTCCCACCTAAACTAAGTGGCATGAAACCGAGAAAGAAAATTAGAAACCGGTCTGGAATTAAAAATCAGAAGAAAGAAAATCGGTGGAAGTGTGAGAATGATCGACCGAAGTTGAGCTGACGGGTAGCGATCGAACACGGATCGAGCGGGCGTGGGTAGCTATCGAACAAGAGGTTCAGATGGATTGTTCAGTGATATTGCTTACCAGCACATATGTGCTAGTTATCGCTGTCCTTTTCTTAAGTTGAGCGCAAGCTTTCTCAGACCGTGTGCTAGAGCGAAGTTATTCCTAGAGTCTTAGTTTTACACGAGCACGTAATGGGTCATAAGCAGTGCATAGTAAAGGACAAGCACCAGAGCAAAGTGTCCACAGGGAGACCTTACTATTCCTACCTCAGAACATCAATAGAAAAGGCGAACCAACCTGTGGTTGAGATGGTTATGTGAACATTAGTATCCCCAACCTACTAGGGTTCAAATCCTGGTGCTCGCATTATTCCTGGATTTATTTCAGGATTTCCAACGATGTGCTTTCAGTGGGAGGAGACGTTCCCATCGATGACGAGGTGCCTATGCTGGCTTCGTAAATCTCAAGATGATATGCCGGCTCAGTCTCTCGGAGGTGCTCATAGGGATAGGGCGTGCGTGTGTGCGTTCATAGGGGTGAGTGTATGCGCATGTATATGAGAGCTTGTGTCTGTACTGATGCTCAAAGAAAAAAAAACATCAATAAAAAATGAGAAGTCTACGATGGCATAGTAGGTTGCGATCAGTTCCTCACGTCTCTCAATCCCAGGCCTCACTATTTGGCCCCACATCCAAAGGCCTTAGCAGAACCATCGCAACAAACTTGCTTTGTCTCTCCTCGTTCTCAGGAGGTAGTGTGTCATATTCCAGCAATGCAACTCTATCCACATTTTATAACATGGGTTCACTGGATGCAGATACACACCACTTCACCTTCTTATTTTTATTTTTCCTAAAGATACAATGTTTCACTAAAAAAGGCTATTAATTATTTATCAGGGACATCAGCAGAGAGCTTGTTATTCCTATCAAGGACAACTTTTATTTTCTACTGTGTAGTTTTGGTGCTAGTCTTTATGAAGCTTAGGCCGCTAGTGCAGTACAAAACAAATATCCGAAGTGAAGCTCAATGATGATTAATTAGACACAAGTGTAGTAGTGTACAATATCCAAAGAGTAAAATACATCCATGGTATCTAAACTTGACACGACTGTTTAGTTTGGTCACTCTATTTATGGAACCTTGTAATACAACCGTTATGATTGTCATAGTGCCTCCCTACACTAGTGCAGAACAGGGCTATAGCACCGGTTCGTAAGGCCCTTTGGTGCCGGTTTTATGATCAGCACTAAAGGGTGGGGACTAAAGGTCCCCCCTTTAGTATCGGTTCTGTACAAACCACCGCTAAAGGGCCACCACGTGGCACGTGCCAGCGCGGGGGATGGGGAGCCCTTTAGTACCGGTTGGTAACACCAACCGGTACTAAAAGGTTTGGGAGGTTTTGCGTTCATGATTCCTTTTTTCTTTAATTTGGTGTTTTCCATTTAATTCTTTTTCGTTTGCTGGTATTTTACGATACTACATATTGTACCCGTTATGCATATATATAAATAGAATTTCTCATAGAACCGATCATATATCATCGGATGTCTCACAACCACCATTATTCACACACACACACACACACACACACACACACACACACACACACACACACACATATATATATATATATATATATATATATATATATATATATATATATATATACAATTTCTCCTACATGTTGCCTTTGGAGCAAGTGGCATTTGCATTGGTGCCTTCGGAGCACGATGACAATTGAGAGTGGTTTCATGGGGGTGGTAGCGCGTATTGGTATTCTCCTCGATCGTCGTGGCACCAGCTGGAATATGACTTGTGCTCGAATATGTACAAGTTTAATCTTTGAATTATGAACGTAGGAAATGTCGTACTCGGACGACGACAGTCTCCTGGGGGAGTGCAGCTAGTGCCACGACGATCGAGGTATGTGCGACAGGTTCGTTGAGCTGGACGAAGATCGGCGCTTCAGCATTAAGCTCGAGGAGAACTTCGATGTTGAAACGGTACGCAACAACGACAAGTGTTTTTTCGTAATTAAGCATGACTTCAACTATTTCAACCTCTAATTTTCATCTTTTACAATTCGACTAGCTTATCCTATGCCATGCAAGACGCTATGTCCTGGAGAGGATGGGTTTTGAAGACCATAAAAATTTTGAAACAAAGAAAATACACCTAACGACCCATCATGATATGGATTTTGAAGTAAATCTGTGCAATGCTCCGAGTGTAACCCATTTTGGTTGCCAAAATTGGAAAGCACTTTGCAAAATGTATGGTTTTTATGAGGGTACGATTGTCACCATGGATCTTGGTGATCCTGACATCGAGCAAGACAATATGGAAATTTGGGTCCTTATTGATACGCTTCCGATTGTACCGCTATGTGAGTTTCTCAAACATAGTTATTAACTAATTTATATTGTTTATTTTAAAATAGTTGACAACTTATTTCCATTGACAGCTTATTTTGATTCTTCAAAGACTGTGCGGAAGATGGTAGACAAAACCCACTACACCGATGGCTCCGAATTAACTTATAAGGAGAAAAATCATCTGATCGCATTTTGTACTCTTCTTGAGGATTACAATAACTATTATCGAACTCCTCCAAATTATGGTGAATACGTCCAACTAGTGCATGTGTTGAACCACGGTAACTTCTCTGGAGATACCCTGGTAAGATTTTTTACTATTACAACATCCGTGCATCTTTTGCATACTTCTAAAACTAGTACAGCATTACTAACTACGAAGTTATTACTATGTTTTTCAACAGAAACTCCCGATGGATTGTGTGCCTCATCTGACGTATCTGAATGGTCGCCTTACAGTTCTGAACATACTGTTAGGTAAATCTAGGGAGCTCACCTGTGCATATCGGATGTCTAAAACTGGTGAACACATGTTCATCAAAGAATGGAAGAAATGTATGGACATTCGCAAGGAGGTTCTTGGAAGTAACATTCAGCGAAAGGCAAGAATTGGAGACAGGCTAATCTCCATTCTCCATAATGGAGAGTCAGGGGCTATCTTGTTTTTTTACTATTTTACCTTAGAAAATGTAGTAGGTCTTAATCGAATGTAGTAGGTTCTATGAGGTACAATATGTTTATTATGTGGTAATGTGTTAGAGTTGATAATGAGGAGTACTTGGGATTACGATTAGTGACCAATTTGCTAAGTTGATCTTGAGGAGGTGTTATATGACAATGATATATTATGATGATAAGTTGTTAATAATATGATGATAATGATGATATTATTATATCATTGGGTGAAAGAACCGCGGATTAGTTTCAAGTGGATGGACATCCACTTGAAACTAGTCCACGGTTCTTTGACTCCGTGATGTAATAACTCATTATGATGTAAAAAAATCTCTAAATTCCTGTTGTATGAAAACTTGTGTAAAGGTGTATAAATACAACATGAAATAAAAAAGAAATAAAATACTAAATAATAGTAGTAGCGCGGGCAAGGAGAAGCGCTAGTACTAATTACCAGTAGCGCTCTTCTGGAGAAGCGCTACTACTAAGTCAATTTAGCAGTAGCTTTGGTCTAGGCACGCTATTGCTAAGCTTTAGCTGTAGCGCCTTATCAGTAGCGCTCCTGCCCGCGCTACTGATAGGCCTAAAACCCGCGCTACTGCTAGGCTTTTCCCTAGTAGTGCCTTTACGAGAATAGAATTTAATCAGATAATAATTAATCAAGCATGATAATTAATGATATTGTAACAAGAATTAAAGAGATGGTAGCTAGCTAGTCTATACTTCCATATCTATATCTATCTATACTTCTATATCTATACTTCTATACTTATACTAATTTGAGACTTTCAAGAAAATCCCACGTTAATCAGAAATTAGAAACCGTTAATCTTGTGGGGCTGAGTTATTACGGTCTAGATCAGTCTTAGAATTTCCTATATTAATAAAAAAATTACAAATTAAAAATAATAAATCCTATGTTGCTCTTCGGCCAGAATCCCTACGTAACTCTTGGGCCACATAGCGGACCGAACCAATCTGGCATGTCTCTCTATTTCTTACGTACATGGTAAACTTTCTCTAAAAAAAATTGTATATCCTAAACTTGATTCTCAAAATAAAAAACATATATCCGAAACCTGACCCAAGCTCTCACGCATCCCCTTTCCCCCTGAGCTTAACCTGCGTACGTATCTCCCAGCTCTCTCCCATCTCTCTCTCAAAAAAAAGTCTCTCCCATCCCTATTAGTTAATAATCAGAATATATATCTATATATTTTTTGCGTGGCTAAACCAGCTTATGTCTTTTCGGGACTCTCCCTTCTCTCGGTTTTGTCTGGGATCATGTTTTTTTAGTGAAACAGGTCAAGTTATTATGGTGTAAATTTTTAGCTTAATAATTCCAAAACAAATTAAATGTACGATTCCCCCAATGGTCGTTTTGACTTAGGAAACACATGTAGCTACAAAACATCTTTAGCTTATAATTACAAAAAGTAAATAACTGTGCATCACGAGCCGGCCGGTTGTTTTGCTTTAGGAAATACACATGCACATACAGATCAACTTGAAGTAGTCGATTGATTCCCATGTGGCTGAATGCATACGTACGTACCAGAAGAAGTAAGCTGCTGGATCAATGGCTATGGAAGCCAGGTCGTGCCACTGGCAGGAAATACATAAGGGAACTCATATGAGGCACAAATTTGGATCACAATAAGAGCGTGTTGTTCTATCAGGCAATCCCTCTTCGCATCGCCGCCGTCGCTGCACTTTCAGCAACGAGTTCTCGGCAGGCTTCTCAACTACAGATCTCTCTCATTCCCATGCCGCCTCAAATGGGGTCTCCCTTTCTACCCATTGGCAAGGACGGTATGGGTGAATAGGCCGCTGCTATTCCGGACCCTCCATCAACATATTTGGAGGCCTTCACATCATGGGACTTATAATATATACTGTGTGCACCAAGTTTTTGTGTGTTTGGATGATTAGGTTGGAATCACAATCACTGGCTATGACCGATTGGTGGTAAGAAATGCCGCTAATCTTCATACTCCATGGTGACTTCAAGGGTAGTTGTCTCTTACTACTCCACATTTTCAATCTACCTCATAATTACAATATTAGACGACAATTATATGAGATGGTGATCTGAGTTTTTTTTTCTACGTTGGATGAGAATACATATATCAGCTTTTTTTGTCCGACATATCAACATGTCAATGATGTCATTAAGGAGGACATATGAATTGTTTAACATACCAGTAGCTCCTATGCAAATGCTAATAGTCAAGTAAAATTTACCATAAGCAGCTCCTTATATATGTCAATAGTTTTGGGCGAGTGAGAACTATAACAAATTTAATTTAATTTTTATCTCCATGGAAATAGAATCCCTCCCAGAAAGTTTAATTTAAGATATGCAATTGGTTAGTCCATCCTCACATACTGACTCTTGCATGTACTCTTCTAATCTATATAGTTATATATGCAGGATTGAATGATCACATGACAAATACAATTATCACATCCGTACAGAGTTGGTCCATGCTTATTTGCACATATTTTTTTATTTTTCCTTTAGAGTTCAAAGTAAAAAAACCTGAAGTGCACTTTATGCTAAATGTGCTTGTATGCAAATCATGTTTCATTGTGTCATTGCGTGTTAGATCTTCCCGAAATTTCTTTGGATGTGTTATGACATCCCTTAATGCGAAGCTTCGTTGTCTGTTGACATTATGAAACTGCCGGTATTTCGATTTCGATGGTGAAGGGAGTGGCAAAGAAGGCCTTGTGCGGTAAACGGGTTACAAAGGCAAAAAAAGTATTTCGGTATATGAATGGTAATTGTGCAATGCTGTTCAAATTCTTAGCAGTATGCAAATTTCACTATATTATGATTGTCCCTGAGAACAATATATTTATTTTCTTTGTTTTTGAATTATAATTATATTCATACTCCTTATGTGGAATAATGTGGTTAATCCATTGAGTTATAACATAACAACCGAGCAAGAATATTTTGAAAGAAATATACCCCTAGGCCGTGCAAGTGCACGGGTTTACGACTAGTACTACTTACTTAATTACCTTGGGTCGAAACCAATACAACTTTTTTCGCCATTGGCCTAGAGTCATGTTGATGAACATTTTCCAAGCCCTGCCTGCCGGCAATGAAAATGAATAAAGGAGTTATTAAATAGTTGATATCAGGAAATGACGAACTAAAGAGGCCGACATATAGTTACCTGTCGACCATCCCCTTCAAGATTGAGTAGTCACTTTGTTTTTTAAGTTGTGAGTCTAGTATTTCAACTCTTCCTTCTTCAACTTTAATGATTAACAAGATCAAGTGGTAACTGCGTGCGCACACGTTTGCATGTCTTAATTAAGCGGGCATGTGCATAACACTCATCAACTACCGTAAACTCTATACACTTAATTATTAACATCTAACTAGCTAGTAAGCGAAATCAGAATTTGTAGTACAAGACAGTGTGACTCACAGGAAGTTGGAAGGAAGTAGTATATCTTCATTGGTATTGTGGCGCTTCAAGAACTCTAGCATGTTTTTCTCTACATCTGCTTTATACAATTCCCATTTCCATGTTTCTTCATGAATGGTATTTGGGTCAATGAATCCAATGCCATAGCGTCCAACTTTTTTCATTTCATACATCTTCATCATGCATAATACCACAGAAAAGAATATAGTGAGGATAATTATAGGTAATGATCGAACAATGAGCACTACAGATAGCTTGAGACTTTAATTACAGAAAGAAATCACTTACGGACAATAGCAACTGACAAGAGATTTGTCGAGTGCTTCTTGATTGAATAACTGGAATAGTTCTGAATACTCAACGGACAGAGCTAGCTTATGGAAGTAATGATCTTCCTCGACGTTCACCATGAGGGACTCTCGATTGAAACTCTTGGTAATTTTCATGTACCGATCATGCAATTCATACATTCTCGTTGGGAGGTTCTTGACCTCCTCAGGCTCGACCAAAGGTTCACCGTGGACATATTTCTGTTTTATGTTGTTCTCTCTAAGTGGACATGGGCTCAATCTCGAGGAGTTGTCCAATAGTGATACCGAGCATTTCAGCCTGCCTTCTATGCTCGTCGGTTATTACCAGCTGACCGGCGCCGTTACTCTCATGTGTTGGTACAACAAGCGGGGGAATCGATTGCGCCGCCTGTTCTTCCAGCTGGGCAATGGTTTTCCCGCATTTTTTGCCAGCTGCTTGGCTCGAGATCGAGCTCGACTCCTTCTTTTGTCATGCTCGATGTGCCTTCCTGATTTGGCGCTCATAGTCTGAGTCAACAGGCTTGCGATCTAGTGCTTTAGCCATACGAATAAAGTGGTCAATCTTATCCTCAAGCACTTTCTCCCTTGGCGCGGATGCGGTTTCGGTCCAAAATGGGCGTCCACTTGGGCCTTCACTATGGTTTTGTTTTGCTCCTCGGTCATGTCGTAAGGCCTCTGCGTAAGAGGGGCGATTCTTGATCCATATTGAAATCGCATGCCTCCGCTTGTACCTCTTGTACTACCTCGACTTGTACCGCTACGCACCATAGCTGCGATGGCTCTCTTTCACGATTGCTGAGGCAGCGGAGATGGCTTACGTGGCAGACTTGAAGAAGGAGGAGTGGCCTGACGATGTGCTGTACTTGGAGGAGGAGTGGCCTGATGCGCTGGTGGACATTGAGGAGGAGGAGTGGCCTTACGCGTTGGCTTAGTTGAATCAGGAGGAGTGCCCTGACGTTGTGCCGGACTTGGAGGGGTGGGAGTCTGCTGAGTCGGTAGCAGACTTCAAGGAGGAGTCGGCTGACGCGGTGTCGGTTGCCTTCGAAAGATGATGCAATCCTTTCTTCATAGGATGATACGATGTATGGCTTCTCCCAGTGTGTGCTCCTCGTCACCTTCAGGAATGTCAAGCTCTAGCTCCGAATATTGGTCCACCACCTCATCAGCCACGACATGAGCATAGCCGGCTCGAATCGGGTTGCAATGGAAGGTTGCTTTGGGGGAATTTGTATAAGCAACGGCGTCCGCCACCTTCATGGATATGTTCTTCATTTTAAAGTGTAGCTCACAGTTATGACGAGTTTGTGAATCAGGCTTAGAAAACGTCTGGGCCCCAAATAACTATTAGTGATTAGATATTTAATTGAAAACTCTGATAGATAAGTTATAGAACTGACCATTACCATGCTGCACTCTCCTCATCCGTCGTTGACACCAGAAGTATTCTGAAAATGAACTTCAGGTATTCTGGATTATCTAGAAACATATGTCAACTGGCGCTGCTTTGAGCCCATGAACCACATGTGGGGTTTTTGGTAAGCAAAAAGTGTCATTACATCTTTCAAGGTTGACCTACATTATTTCACGATTAGGACAAGTTTAAGGTTGTGATTTGATATGCGTAAGCCTGTATTTGCAATACTGCTGAAATATGTACCTGTCACCTTAAGTCGTGCTGCTATTTTGAACCATGTTGGATCTACAAGTAACAACAAACCTCTTCCATAGGTTTACCAACCGAGAATAGCTCCTCGTTTCTATATTTCAGAGACCCTAGCAAGTTCACTCCTCCATCCGAGACGTTAAATTCTCCAAAAGTTAGTTCTGTTATCAAAATCAGAATACCAGATGTCTTGTTTTTCAATACAGGTATTTTCATTGAATAGATATATCTAGGTGATACAATCGTATCGAAAGAAAGCCGGCCTCTGCATAGCTAGAAGCACACAGGTAAAAAGTCTAGAGCACCCTAACAATAAAATATTTTGATATAATGCCAAGCAATAAATCGTGTCCAGCCTAAGGAACGGTAGATCCTATCCGTAAATCACACCGCCATCCATGAGGATAGAAAACCTCCCTGGCCGTACGCTCCAGCTGTGTAGACGCCATCATAAAAAGGTCCATGTCCTCCGGCTTCTGCAGGATAGACCAAGTACGGAGCCATCGTGTACAAACATGAATAACCTGCATAGGAGATGAGACACATTTATTGTTAAAAACCACATCATTCCTGGTAAGCCACATTGCCCAGCATAAGGCCTCCGCTCCCACAAGAATATGTGCAGAAAATTGTTTATCAATACCCCGCAACCAGCTGCCGAAAATATTCCGTGCACTACGTGGTGGGTATAAATTCGAAGCTACTTGGACCATGGCCCAAACTTTCCGAGTGAACTTGCACTCAAATTGATAGACTCGTCATGTTGGCAAAAGACACATGTCTTGGAACCATGCCAGTTTTGTCGTGGCAGATTATCTCTAGTTAAGATGACTCCTTTGTTTAGAAACTAGAGGAAAATCTTCACTCTTAGAGGAATTTTTAGCTTCCACATTTCCTGTTATCTACTGGAACATCACAATGAACCATTGCATCATACATGGATTTGACCGAAAATTTGCCATTCTGATGCAAGTTCCATCGAAAAGTGTCTGGCTCATCTGACAGTTGAATGTCCTCCAAGCGAGTGAGTAATTCATTCCATGTTGCCAGATGAGTGCCCAAAAGATCCCTATGGAAAGAAATATCACGGTTTTCTTGTTCTAAGACTTGTTTGATCGTGACAAATTTATGTTGATAATCCGGGACAAGCTCGAATATTGCACCATTAGTGAGTTGTTTCCTAGCCAGGTATCTTCACAGAAACGAACCTGAGAACCGTCCCTAATTGAGAAGGTCCCAAATTGGAAGGAGAATTCCTTGGCCTTCATGACACCACTCAAAAAATCTGAATCCCCAGGTTTCCAATGAATTTGAGAAATGGCATTTGATCCCACATACTTGTTGCGAATGATTTCCTGCCATACTCCATTCTCAGTGAGTAGTTGATAAACCCACTTGTTGAGAAGAGCAATGTTTTTAATCTCAAGGTCTTGGTTTCCCAGGCCCCCTTGGCATTTAGGTATGCATAATACACTCCACCTAGCCAGTCGATTTTTCTTGGTTTCATTATCACACTGCCAAAAAAATCTGGATCTAAAGTAGTCTAGACGCCGTCGAACCCCTTTCGGCAGGTGGAAGAATGACATCATATATAAAACCAAGTTGCTTAGGACAGTATTGAAAAAGATCAATCGCCCCCCATAAGACAAGAGTTTGGCCTTCCAACTGGCTAAATGTTACTCAAGTCTCTCTTCCACATGCTTCCACTCAACGATAGTTAAACGACGATAGTGTATGGGAATACCACAATACCGAATCGGAAACTGCTCGAGCTGGCATCCAAAAATCTCAGCATACTCAGGTGCTGATTCTGCAGCATCACCAAAGCAAAAAAGTTCGCTCTTATGAAAATTAATTTTGAGGCCAGAATGTTCCTCAAAAGCACATAAGAGCAGTTTGAGATTTCTTGGCTTATCTAGATCATGATCCATGAATAGTATCATGTCATCCGCATATTGTAGAATGGATAAACAATCTTCTACCAAGTGTGGAATGAACCAACTAATTTGACCATCCAGCTTGGCCCGCTCAACAAGGGTATCTAGCATGTCGGCCACAATGTTAAACAAAATGGGAGATGCAGGGTCACCTTGACGAAGCCCGTTTCTTGTCTGGAAATAGTTGCCAACGTCATCGTTAACTTTTATGGCCACACTACCTCCAGATACAAAGCTCTCTACCCAGTGACACCATTTTTGTGAAAAACCCTTCATGCGCAAGTTTTGCAACAGGAAGGTCCACTTAACTTTATCATAGGCTTTCTCAAAATCAATTTTAAGAATGACACCGTTCAACTTTTTCCGGTGCAGTTCATGTACAATTTCGTGCATGAAGACCACTCTATCTAATATGTTGCGGCCTTGCATAAATGTTGTTTAAGTGGGTTTTACGACATGGTCAGCTACATCGTTTAACCGATTAGTCGCTACCTTCATAAGAATTTTAAAACTTACATTCAGAAGCCAAATTGGTCGATATTGTTGAATACGACTAGCCTCCTTAATATTACGCAATAGGACAAGTTCCCCAAAGGTTAAACAAGAAATATCAAGGTCCTCGGAATGCAGTTGGTTAAACATTTGAACCAAGACTGCCTTAATCATGTCCCAAAAGAATTGATAGAACTCTACGGGAAAGCCATCTAGTCCCGGCTCCTTGTTGTGTTCGATCTGAAACACTGCAGTTCAAATTTTCTCCTCAGAAAACTGAGAGGTTAGGAATTCATTTTCCACTTCCGTAACTTGAGTAATGTCATGAGTAACGGATTTGTCCAGCTGAAAATTAGTTTTAGCTGAAGGCCCAAAAAGGTCTTTGTAAAACTTAGTGGTAAAATTTCTAAGTGGTACGTCCCCCTCTATTCGGCCTTCCTCTTGGTCAAGGGAGAATATACGCTTCTTTCTATGTGTACCATTGGCTAGCATTTGAAAGTATTTCGTATTATCACCAGCAAATCTGCCTTGCTACGTTGGTACCATTTAATCTCTTCCTCACATAGTAGGCGGGCCATCTGCTCGTTTAGATTGCTTTCTTGCTCAATCCCAACAGCAGACAGAGGCCTCACCTCCGCTATTTTATCAAGGGAATCAATTAAGGTAGACAATTGCAGTTTTTATTTTTTGTAGATGCCAGCAGTGTGCTTGGCCCATCCTCGAAGGAATTGACGCAAGGCGCGGAATCGATTATTCCATCGGGTAATGGGTGTGTTACCGCGAGGTTGGCGCTCCCACACCTTCTTAACCAGCTCATGAAATCCCTCTCTAGTGAGCCATCCCAGTTCAAATTTAAACTGGTGACGGTTAGAACTTGGTATTGGTTGTCCAAAATCATTAACAACGGAGCGTGATCCGATAAGGCCTCACTTCTTTCTAGCGCCCGAACCGAGGCTAGGGGATTTTATATTCCCAGTCGGTGGTAACTAGCACCCAGTCCAGTTTTTCAAAGGTTGGCACCGATCGGTTGTTGTCCCAGGTATACTGACGACCAGACATCATGATATCCCTCACATCCAGGCTGTCAATAACAGCATTAAAGAGGAAAGGCCACCTATTGTCAAATCGATCATTGTTTTTTTCGTGTTGATATCGAAGGATATTAAAATCCCCCCCCCCCCGATTAACATGGCATATGGATTGTCTCGACAGGTATTAACCAGTTCTTTTAGAAATGCAGACTTAAACTCCTCTTGAGTGGCGCCATATACAGCCACCAAACACCAGATGAAGTTGTTGGACTTATTTCTAAGGTGGAATTCGATATGATACTCCCCCTTTGAAATGGACAATAGTTGTAAGTATGTACAGTTACTACCTAGCAATATTCCCTCGGACCTCCTAGTCGGCGGTAAGACGTGCCATTCGTAGTTATAACCACATGAAAAGTGGTCCAGATCATGTGTTGGAAAATCACGTTTACCCGACTTAGTGGTAGCCACAAAGTCCAACATATTATCTTTTACACAATCGGCAATATGTTTGTGTTTAGCCAAGTCACCAAGACCTCTGGAATTCGTGAACATGCCTCTCATGATGAACCAACATAATGTTTAGAGACCTTTGCCTTCTTAGAAGAGCACCCTCTTTTCTTTGCTGAGTTAGACTTGTTCTTCCACACCAACGCGACAAGCTCAAAAAGCGTAGTGTCACGTACAGTATCTTCAAGGTCTATTTCAGCCGTGTCTTTAACCAAATGAGAGAGAAGCTTGCCTTCATGATTCGCATCAGCATCCTCATCCTCCTTATCTGACACGAGAGGGTCGACGAAACTCGATAACTTCAGAGCAACCGTAAGCCGGGCGAACTCCACTTTGTTTTAGAGCCTTGACCGAAAAATCTATCTCATTCTCATTACGTCCTAGTGACACCTCAAGTCTAGTGATATTTGAAAGATACTTTGGAATTATCAAAAGACATAAAATATTTGTGAGAGGGCGTACCTCCGAAGTCGAGGTTGCGACCAGCAGTCCTACGCATGGCCTTCACCATAGAGTCCTCGTCGGTGGCTGCTGAGCCGTCAGTCCAGACATGATGACGCCTGCTGCGCCTCAACGACGAAGGAGTAACATCGGCCTTGGATCCCATCTCATCGACTCCGAGAGGTGCAGTAGACTGCTGTGGCGATGAAGAAGAAGATAGTGGGGGCTTCTCCTCGGCCTCCTCAAGTCAGGAAATCCCCCCCCCCCCCCCCCCGGTGGCGGAGGACTAGATGATAACGCGCGTAGCTCCGCCATGGTAGACTCCTGGCCAGCTCGAACGGACGATGAGAAGAGCACACCACATCGAGTCAGAGAGGCAGGAGTGGGCGATGCTGACGGCGATGGAGCGGTCCCCTCCAGTAAGGAGCGCACACCACTCCCCATGTGGGGGTTAGGCGGTGGCGACCAGCGAGTCAAAGACGGTGGCTTCGAGGGTCGGGGCGCTAATATTGTAGGAGGAGCAGCCTTTGACAAAGTTAGCCGGCCCCGAGGGAGTAGACCCCTTTAATGATGATGAAGCAGCCGTGACGGGTAAGCCTCGATGATGGTTCGGAGGTGTGACGGCAATGGGCATCTGCATGGGCACCACACCACCTGTCGGGGATATACTCCGCGGTGTGACACGGCAGGAAATATGCCCCAACTGGGACTTGGTGTTTCATTGGTGACCTTGCAAATTATAATCGGGCAGATAGTTAAGATGGCGGCCAGTTAAGCAGGTTAAGCCGCCAGACAGTTATGCAAGTTAAGCCGGCGGATAGTTAAGCATGGTAAGCCGACAGACAATTAAGCCAAACAGTTAAGCAGATTGCAAGCCGGGTTGTAATTCAGCTTATGTTAAGAAGCCCAAGACGTTAAGAAGCCCATGGTAAGAAGCACATGGTAAGATGTCAAAATAGGTTAAGTCCTAATCCGAGTTTGACTCTACATGTAACCCGCCCCTTCAACTTATATAAGGAGGGACGGGGCACCCCAAGAGAGGAGATGAAGAAAATAATCGTTAAGGCTCACAAAACTAAGAGGAGAGCCGGATATACGACGTCTCTTTCATGAGCATAATGAGACCTAGCCACAAACAGCATGTAGGGCTATTACTAGATGATGTTTCCCGGGGGCCGAAGCTGTCTAAATCCTTGTCTTGTGTGTTGATCCGCTTCGCGTCTATCATCCCGATTAACCCCTCTCAAGCTACCACATGTATGTGTTGGCCTCACGACTAAGTCCTCACACTAGGACATCTGTCGTGACGTTTCCATGACAGTTGGCGCCCACTGTGGGGCCGCGCACGGTGGTGTTGAGTTCTTGGAGGGATCTCTCCTAGGTTTTCGAGAAGTTCGCAAGTTTCCGGTTGAAGAAGAGCCAGAGTGGATAATTATACATGAATCGCAAGTTCAATCTTCATCAGTAGCGGCCTGAGTCGGCCTTCTGCTTGTCTCTGGTTAAAATCGCCCTGAGAGCTGGCCACGGGTCGCCGTGGTCTCACCCTGCTCATGGATCATTGCTCTGCTACAGTATTTCACGATGATCCGCCCCGCCGCGCCAAATTGACCCGGCCTCGCCTTGAGTCGCCATAACCGCGTACAGGAGTGGCCGAGACCGTCACCTGAAGCCATATCGGTTTGTCGTTGTGTCAACTCTGGTTACTACACGCCTACAAGGAATTTACCAAGAAGGAAAAGCTACTGCGTGAGTTTAACATGTGACCCTGGAAGAAGAGATTGATCAGAGGAAGTTGTCGCCGCACGTCTTACAAGCCTTGGTCAATAGAGATTCAGTTCTTGCATCCGAGCCGCCTGCCTTTGCCCACGAGCCGCATCTACTTGGCTTTGCTCCGGGATCGCTAATTTTGGCCACCATCTCTGAGGCCTCGACCCCGGCACCGACGCTGCAAACCGCCGCCGAGCTATTGAGTCGCCTTCATCATTCAACCATCATCAGCAAAGTGAAAAATTAAGGAAAAAGAAAGACGTATACGAGGAATTTTCCAAAGACGCATACGAACCGGAAACGAAGACAATCACGACTGGGAGTCAACATTCGTGGCCTGGATTCGCCGCGATGAGTCGCCATGGGTTTCTCTAGAACCGCCACCCTGCGCCATCCCGGGTCAGCTCCGCATTAGCCTCACCGCGCTACTCCAGGTCAAACCGACCCCGTGCTGCCTTCACCGGTTGCGGCCTGTAAGCCGCCCGGAAGTGTCGTGCCATCGTGAGTCACGAGTCGCCTGGTATTTAAAGCCACAACCTCACGGCCGCACTTCTCCGCTTCGCCGCTGTGGCAGCCCACCGTTCCACTTCTGTGACAGCCGGCTTCGCACGGCCTCACCCCGTGCCGCTGTTCTCAGCGTCTTAAACCGGCCTTGCTGCCGCCCTCGCCAAGGCGACCTCACTCTGAGCCGCGGATCTCTGTCAGAGCCGCCGCCGAACTGATGAGCCGGCGGTCTCCCCCGAGCCACCTCGCAGGCTACAGGTGACCCGCCCGCGCCCGAGTCCGAGCCGCCGGTGCCTCTCAGCCGCTGTGCTGAGTCGCCGCGCTGACCCGCCCTACACCAGCCAGCAGCGCTGAACCGGCCACCCGCCCCTCGTTCCCGCTCAGTCTGGCCTTGTTAGCGCCCCTGACGGCTCGTCCCCACCTGCTAACGAGACCCGGGCTCGGCCCAGCCGCGCCCGACGCGATAACCTGCGCTACTTCGGCCCCGAATGACACAACCAGGCCGGCCCAGCGGCTCTGACTACTTAAGGCACCGCTCCCAGCCCCCCCGCATCCAGTGGATCAACAAACCCGGCGGCGGCGGCACGAACCCTAGCTCCTCTTATCGATCGATTCTTGTAATCCAGCTTGTACCTGACTGAATTGCCACCTAGACTAAGAGTAGATCGATTTCCTCTAGCTTGTCTCTAACATCTGGTATGAGTCGCCAGAAATCCACACTTCCCTTCACCCGATCTGGCTCGCCTCATCGAGACAAGAGGGATTCGCCACGACCGCAACACCATCGAAGCCATGGATCCAGCGACGACAGCTTACCTCGACAAGCTCACGGCAACGATGGAGGCCAACACTGCGGCCCTCACCGCCGTCACCTCCCGTCTCGATGATCTCGTCGCCTGGCAGCCGGATCTGGAGTGTCGCATCTCCGATCTGGGCAACGCGGTCTCTGGTTTGCAGTAGGCGCGGCCAAACTCTATCACCGACACCAAAGGGGGCGCGCTGCCGCTGCGTTCTACGGCGCCACCGCCCGCGCTGCCCACCGACAAATTGGCCCTGGCGGAAGGCAATGAGGATGCCCCTCATGGGTCTCAGGACCACGGCGATTTCCACATACAACGGAGGGGGGGGGTGTCGTTCCAAACGCCGCCGCCACTCCCGGCCAACGGTCAGATCGGGCTCTTATCTCTCCTTTTGCTCATGCTAGTCAGATGCTTGCGGGATTGGGACAAGCCCATACTTCCATTTTGTTTCCTCAATTTTCGGGCGAAAATCCGTACATGTGGAAAACGATGTGTGAATAGTACTTTTCCATGTTTGGTATTCACAAAATATTCTGGGTTCCCATGGCCGCCCTCAACTTCTCAGGGCCTACGGCCATTTGGCTGCAATCAGTCCAAAAGAAGCTCAATAGCTTCGATTGGGAGTCCTTCTTAGCACTGTTAGCTACATGTTTCGGTCGCGATCGCCATCAAATGCTCATTCGTCAATTTTACACCATTAAGCAGACATCCACTGTAGCTGATTTCATCGAGCACTTTGAATTGGTCATTAATCATTTGAGTTCTTATTCAGACTCGATTCACCCATTTTATTTTCTCACCCGTTTTGCGGAAGGATTACAAGCGGATATCCGAGCGGTGGTCATGGTGCAGCGACCTGCCGATCTGGACATGGCATGTGCTTTGGCACTGCTCCAGGAGGAGGTGGCCGACAATGCTCGCGCGGAGTTGCAGCGCCCCACTCCAACACGCCCTCCCGACGCGTCACCGCGGCTCAGCATACCGATGCCACTACCAACTCCACCTGCGCGCGCGACACCACCCCCCCCCAGCCGCGGATCGTCGTGGCACATATGCGCACGATCCGACTCCTCCAAGCTCAAGGTCCTGCGCGACTACTGAGGGAGTCCTGGATGAGGGGGTATCTGGATAGCCAGACTATATACATTGTCCGGACTATTCAAGCGTGAAGATACAAGACACAAGACTCCGGCCCGTGTCCGGATGGACTCTCCTTTGCGTGGAAGACAAGCTTGGCGATCCGGATATTATATTTCCTTCCTTGTAACCGACTCCATTTAAACCCTAGCTCTCTCCGGTGTCTATATAAACCAGAGAGGATGGTCCTTAGAAGGCCGATCACAACTACAATCATACCATCATAGGCTAGCTCCTAGGGTTTAGCCTCTACGATCTTGTGGTAGATCTACTCTTGTACTACCCATATCTTCAATATTAATCAAGCAGGAAGTAGGGTTTTACCTCCGTCGAGAGGGCCCGAACTTGGGTAAACATTGTGTCCCTTGCTTACTGTTACCATCAGCCTAAGATGCACAGATCGGGACCCCCTACGCGAGATCGGCCGGTTTTGACACCGACATTGGTGCTTTCATTGAGAATTCCTTTGTGTCGTTGCTGCGACGCTTGATGGTGTCTTCAATCGCCAACAACATGGTCCAGGGGGAGACTTTTCTCCCCGGACAGATCTTTATGTCCGGCGGCTTCGCAGTGCGGGCCAATTCGCTTGGTCATCTGGAGCAGATCGACAACCGCGCCCCTGGATACCAGGTCAGGTTTGGAAACTTGAACTACATGGCGGATATTCGCGGGGACTTGGTCTTTGACGGATTCGGGCCTATGCCAGGAACGCAGGACAATCACGACGAGCATGGCCTAGACCTGCTGTCGGACAATGCTCGGGATATCACCCCTGCAGTAGCCCCGGATCTAAATCCGGAGCAGGTTGCGTTGCCTAAGGACGGATGGGTGGACCCCGCCCCGCAGGACGCATACTCATCGGCGGTGGAGCCGAACACAGGTTCTACCACTAGTAGAAAAGGGGGCAATGGTCCAGGCCGGTCCAGCCCATTAGTCCCGGTTCAATCCAGAACCGGGACCAATGGGGGCATTGGACCCGGTTCTTGAGCCCTGGGGGCCGGCCAGGCCACGTGGGCCATTGGTCCCGGTTCGTTTGGACCTTTTGGTCCCGGTTGGCGGGACGAACCGAGACCAATGTGCCTTGCTCCTGGCCCACCATCATTGGTCCCGGTTGGGGGAATGAACCGGGACCAAAGGCTTCCCTTTAGTCCCGGTTCATGCCACGAACCGGGACCAATTAATTGCCTATATATACCCCGCGAGCAGAGCACTCTCACTGCTCTGTTTTTCGTGGCCGGCGAGGAGAGAGCTTTGTGTTGCTCTAGCTCACCTCCTATGCACACGAGGTGTTCGATGGAATGCCCGAGCCACACTACTTAAGCTTTCTCCTCTCCAAGCTCCACCTCCAAGCTCCATTTTTCTCAATATTTGTCTAGGTTTAGCGGTCCATCACGTCTCGTCCCCGTCTTCACCGCCGTCGATCGCCCGCGTCACCGGCACCACCGTGGTGAGCCTCTTGTTCTTATCTTCTTTCTGAAAGGAAAAAAAACTCTTACTTGTATGTTTATATAGATACTTGTATAATTTTCTTACTTTTATTATTGCATCTTATATAGTGCGATGGTTTTGGTATCCGCCCCCGTCGGCCCTTGTCCTGTCTATGATTCAGATATGGTATACATTATCTTTTCATAACTATTGGTTCATTTATTGTTTATGACAATTATGCCGACCAACGTGACATAGATTTTATTTATCTAGGAGGTTGTTGAACCGGAAATTTCAACCGACCCTATTGTCGAGAGGTTAAATTTAGTTGAAGAAGAAAACAATTTGTTGAAGGAAAAAATTAGAAAAATTGAGGAGGAGAAGATGATATTGGAGTTGCATGTTGCGGATGTCGTCGATGATCACAAGATCAAGATGGATGCAATGCGCTTGAAGATTAGAAAGATTAGAAAATATGCCGTTCATACCGAGGCTTGGTATCATTATGCCGTTGGATCAGTTGTTACATTGGTTGCGATTATGATCGCATTTGTTTTCGCATTGAAATGTTTTACATAGTTTTAGTGTATGGTTTAATTAATTTAGATGCTCTATAGAGCTTTATGTTGTTAGATGAGAACTATGTATGTACTTTGGTTTTAATGTGATGATGAACTTCTATTAATTTGGTCACTTAATTATATAATGCACGCAGATGAACCGGCAATGGATGTACGGTTCAAGACACACCTTCGAGTACATTAAGGGCGTGCATGATTTTCTCGGAGTGGCTGAGGCAAACAAACAGAATGGTTTTATGTGTTGTCCATGCCCTGTATGTGGGAATACAAAGTCTTACTCTGACTGGAAAATCCTCCACACCCACCTGCTTTACAAGGGTTTCATGCCACACTATAATGTTTGGACGAGGCACGGAGAAATAGGGGTTATGATGGAAGATGGCGAAGAAGAAGAGTACGATGACAACTATGTGCCCCCTGAATACGGTGATGCTCCTGAAGATCAAGAGGAACCAGACAATGTGCATGATGATGCTGCAACGGGCGAAGCTGCTGAAGATCAAGAGGAACCAGACGATGTGCCCGACGATGATGATCTCCGCCGGGTCATTGTCAATGCAAGGACGCAATGCGAAAGTCAAAAGGAGAAGCTGAAGTTCGATCACATGCTAGAGGACCACAAAAAAGGGTTGTACCCCAATTGCGAAGATGGCAACACAAAGCTGGGTACCGTACTGGAATTGCTGCAATGGAAGGCAGAGAATGCTGTGCCTGACAAAGGATTTGAGAAGCTACTTAAAATATTGAAGAAGAAGCTTCCAAAGGATAACGAATTGCCCAACAGTACATACGCAGCAAAGAAGATCGTATGCCCTCTAGGATTGGAGGTGCAGAAGATACATGCATGCCCTAATGACTGCATCCTCTACCGCGGTGCGTACAAGGATCTGAACGCATGCCCGGTATGCGGTGCATTACGGTATAAGATCAGAGGAGATGACCCTGGTGATGTTGACGGCGAGCCCCCCAGGAAGAGGGTTCCTGCGAAGGTGATGTGGTATGCTCCTATAATACCACGGTTGAAACGTCTGTTCAGAAACGGAGAGCATGCCAAGTTGATGCGATGGCACAGTGAGGACTGTAAGAAAGACGGGAAGTTGAGAGCACCCGCTGACGGGTCGCAGTGGAGAAAAATCGAGAGAAAGTACTGGGATGAGTTTGCAGGTGAGCCAAGGAACGTATGGTTTGCTTTAAGCGCGGATGGCATTAATCCTTTCGGGGAGCAGAGCAGCAATCACAGCACCTGGCCCGTCACTCTATGTATGTATAACCTTCCTCCTTGGATGTGCATGAAGTGGAAGTTCATTATGATGCCAGTTCTCATCCAAGGCCCTAAGCAACCCGGCAATGACATCGATGTGTACCTAAGGCCATTAGTTGAAGAACTTTTAGAGCTGTTCGTGACCATCAACGATTGGCCCGCTCTCAGTAACCTTTCAGGACAGACAAACAAGGGATACACGCATGCACGCACTGTTTACTTGACACCGATAGTATATACCTGGCAAGCTGCAGGAAGAATGTGTACCTGGGCCATCGTCTATTTCTTCTGACCAACCATCAATGTCGAAAGAAAGGCAAGCATTTCAAAGGCAAGGCAGATTACCGGAAGAAGCCCGCCATGCGTACCGGTGATCACGTACTTGCTATGGTCAATGATTTACACGTAATCTTTAGAAAGGGTCCCGGCGGACTAGCTGTTCCAAGTGACGCTGGGGGACACGCACCCATGTGGAAGAAGAAATCTATATTTCGGGACCTACCCTACTGGAAAGACCTAGAGGTCCGCTGTTCAATCGACGTGATGCACGTGACGAAGAACCTTTGCGTGAACCTGCTAGGCTTCTTGGGCGTGTATGGGAAGACAAAAGATACAGCTGAGGCATGGGAGGACCTGCAACGTTTGCACGAAAAATACGGCATGCCTCCAATGCAGTATGAAGGTCCTGCCAGCTATGCTCTTACCAAAGAAGAGAAGGAACTCTTCTTTGAATGCCTGCTTAGTATGAAGGTCCCGACTGGTTTCTCGTCGAATATAAAAGGAATAATAAATATGGCAGAGAAAAAGTTTCAGAACCTAAAGTCTCATGACTGCCACGTGATTATGACGCAACTGCTTCCGGTTGCATTGAGGGGCTTCTACCGGAAAACGTCCGATTAGCCATTGTGAAGCTATGTGCATTCCTCAATGCAATATCTCAGAAGGTGATCGATCCAGAAATCATACCAAGGCTAAGGAGTGATGTGGTGCAATATCTTATCAGTTTCGAGCTGGTGTTCCCACCATCCTTCTTCAATATCATGACGCACGTCCTAGTTCATCTAGTTGACGAGATTGTCATTCTGGGCCCCGTATTTCTACATAATATGTACCCCTTTGAGAGGTTCATGGGAGTCCAAAAGAAATATGTCCGTAACCGCGCTAGGCCAGAAGGAAGCATCTCCATGGGCAATCAAACAGAGGATGTCATCGGGTTTTGTGTTGACTTCATTCCTGGCCTTAAGAAGATAGGTATCCCTAAATCGCGGTATGAGGGGAGACTGACTAGAAAAGGCACGCTTGGAAGGGACTCAATAATATGCAAGGACGGATATTCTTGGTCTCAAGCACACTACACAGTTCTACAGAACTCTACCTTGGTGACCCCGCATGTTGATGAACACAAGAACAGTCTGCGCTCCAAACACCCGGAGCAGTGCGACGACTGGATTACATGTGAACACATCAGGACTTTCAGCAGTTGGTTGGAAGCACGTATCAGAGGTGACAACACTGTTTGTGATGAGCTGTACTTGTTATCCAGGGGACCATCTTTGACTGTATTGATTTGGAAACGATACGAGATAAATGGGAATACATTTTACACGATTGACCAAGATCAAAAGAGCACCAACCAAAACAGCGGTGTCCGCTTTGATGCAACAACTGAGAGGGGAAATGACACATATTATGGTTACATAGTGGACATATGGGAACTTGACTACGGACATGATTTTAAGGTCCCTTTGTTTATGTGCAAATGGGTCAATGTGTCAGGAGGCGGGGTACAGGTAGACCCACAGTACGGAATGACAACAGTGGATCTGAAAAATCTTGGGTACACTGACGAACCATTCGTCCTAGCCAATGATGTGGCACAGGTTATCTATGTGAAGGACATGTCTACCAGACCGAGAAAGAGAAAAGATAAGGAAGCGAATACATCATACGATGAGCCAAAGCGCCACATAGTTCTTTCAGGAAAAAGGGACATCGTGGGAGTGGAGGACAAGATAGACATGTCTAAAGATTATGAAAAGTTTCATGAAATTGCTCCCTTTAAAGTCAAGGCTGACCCCAGCATCCTGATAAACGATGAAGAGTATCCATGGTTACGGCGCAATAAGCAAATGACACAAGCGAAGAAAAAGTGAAGACTTTCTCCCGCAACTATTATGATGATACCATGCCAACTTTGTAACTGACAAGTATGATACTATTTTCCGTTTCGTACATGCACATGCTATGTGTGGGTCAATTTATGATACCATGCCAACTTTCAACTTTTTCAGAGTTCATTTGAAATGCTTTAATGTCTTATGGTTCGGCCCTCGTAATAATTAAAAATAGCAACAATAAGTATTTTGCTGTAAGTAGAAACAAAATAAAATAAATAAAGAAAGAAAGAAAACAAAAAAACAAAAAAAGTGGAAACTTTATAATTTTCCTAAAACTAAAAGCGAAAAGAATTAAAAAATAAAGCAAAAAACAAAAGAAAATAAATAATGCAGAAAACAAAACAAAAAAACAACAATAAGTATTTTGTTGTAAGTAGAAACAAAATAAAATAAATAAAGCAAGAAAGAAAACAAAAAAACAAAAAAAGTGGAAAGTTTATAATTTTCTTAAAACTAAAAGCAAAAAGAATTAAAAATAAAGCAAAAAACAAAAGAAAATAAATAATGCACAAAACAAAACAAAAAAACTGGAAAAAAATAAAAATAGCAACAATAAGTTAAGAAAACAAAAAAACAAAAAAATGCCCCCCACTGGGCCCCCACAGCTTGAATACGACTTGAATCCCTACTATGGGCCAGGATTCAGGCCCGCAGTAGGCCCAGAAGGCCCATTAGGCAAAGCAGTTGCAAGTAGGCCCATAAGCCTGCAGTAGAGAGGAGTTCGAGAGGGGTGCGGCAGTGGGGCTTATAAACCACTGCGCGCCCCTCTCAACTAGCGAGGTGGGACTAAACTTTGGCCCCGATGCGGGCAGCACAGGGGCCTTTGGTCCCGGTTGGTGGCTCCAACCGGGACTAAAGGGGGGGCATTGGTCCCGGTTGGTGCCACCAACCGGGACTAAAGGCCGCAGCTTCCCGCCCTTTGGGCTGCCGAAAAAGAGGCCTTTGGTCCCGGTTGGTGGCACCAACCGGGACTAAAGGGTGCATTAGTCCCGGTTTGCGCCACCAACCGGGACCAATACTCCTTGTATATAAGTAGCACTTCGCAGTTTTGCAGAGTTCATCACCACCAGTTGCCCCCCGATGCCGCCGAGCACATCGACGCCGCCAGGCTGCCCCGACGCCGCCCGCCGCCCCCGCCGTCGCCGTCGCCGTCGCCCGCGCCCGTCGTCGTCGCCGGCCTCCCCGAGCCCGCGCCCCGTCGCCGTCGCCCGCACCCGCGCGCCGCCACCGCTGTGAGCTGCCGCGCCGCACCGGCTCTGTTTTTTTTTCATTTTTATTAGTTTAATTTTTTTGTTCAATGTATATATATGTGTATGTATGTGGCCATATATATATGTGGCTCTGTTTTTTTATTAGTTTAAATTTTTTGTTCATATATATATATATAATGTATATGTGTATGTATATGGCTATGTGTATGTAATGTTCAAAAATTGTTCAGAGCATGTTTTTGTTCATATATATATTTATTGTTCATATGTGTATTTATTGTTCATGTTTTTTTTTCATAGATTTTTTGTATCTATTGGCTCTTCGTCGCTCTGTATTTATTGTATCTATTGGTGATATTAATTATTGTATAATATGCAAATGTTTGTATATTCATATGAACAATGCATTAGGCAAAACCTTTGTTTTTTTTCGAAATTTTCTATTTGAACATTTTTTTAAAACAAGCAATACTAAAAGAATGAGAGGAAAAAGGAAAATAAGAAGAGGAAGAAAGGAGAAAAAAAGGAGAGGAAGAAGAGGAGAAATAAATAAGAAGAGGAAAAAAGAAGAAAAAGAAGAGGAGAAGAAGAAAGGAATAGAGGAGAAAGAAGAAATTCTATTTTTTCTTCTTTCTCCTCTATTCCTTTCTTGTTCTCCTCTTTTTTTTTTTCTTCTTCCTTCTTCCTTTTTCTCTTTTCTTCCTTTTCCTTAATTATTTTCCTTTCTCGAGGGAGAAGAAGAAAAAGAAGAGGAGAAGAAGAAAGAAAGGAATAGAGGAGAAAGAAGAAACTTCAACACGAGCTAGGGGGTGGTACCGATACCCCCTCCCCGATAACATTATTTTCCCATGTATATGTATGTCGCGTCCTTGTCGATATAACCCCCTCTAGATAACTTCGACATGAGGGGCGGTCGATATATATATATATATACCCCCTCTCGACCGTGATAACTTATACAACTGCAGCACCCCCTTGGCCCTCTCGCTCGACCAAAACTCTCGAGGACACCCAAACCCTAGAGAGAAAATTATGTTGGTCTCCTACCCCCTCCCGCCGCGCCCCTACCCGACAAATTAACTCTCTCGAGGCCACCCAAATTTATCAAGTTAAAAGAGCGTTATCGTCGAGGCCACCCCAAACCCTTGAAGCGTTGTGTCGAGGCCACTAACATGATTCCTTATTGTGATTAGCTAGCTAGTTCTATGTTTGCCACTAATATATATATATATATATATATATATATATATATATATATATCCATCTGTACCATGTTTGAATAATAATTGACATGTTGTAAATATTTGCAGAAACTATGGAGCACTCCCGAGACGAAGAAACAGAAGCGATGTTGGGGGACATAATCGCAAATGGATCAAGTGATGATGTTGCGTCATTTCTCCTCGACACCGTTGATCAGCTAGATGAAGAAGAGGGCTATGTTTATGATGGTGGCTTCGACCCATTAATGCCGGTACAAGAGGAGGACTATGTTCATGATGGCTCCGGTGACACAATGGAGGTACAAGACGAAGGAGACCGTGCTGACTGCTCCGGTCACCGAACCGAGTCCGGCCAGGTATATATATATTAGCTAAGCCCGTGCTGACTAGTTAATTGATGCATCCATTGTTTTGGTATATGTACACATATTAATTACTGTCGTATTTCTTCCTTATAATTTCTAGCCCTCCGGATCGAGCACAACTTCGTTAAGGAGACGAGGCCCGAAGAAAAAGTTGAGCTCGGATGAAAAGTTTGAGATCATAGAAATCGCGCCCGACGGCGAACCGATTGAACCCATCCGGACAAGGAAGGCATTTTCTGCTCAGTGCGGGGTTCTTGTTAGGGACAGGATCCCGATCAGCATCCAACAATGGTATAAGCCTGCTAAGGATGAAGACGCTGAGGTGTCTTATGTCAATGATATGCAGAAAGAAGATCTTTGGACTAAGCTGAAGGCAAATTTCACCCTACCGCCAGAGGAGGATCCGGAGAAGCCAGTTAAAGATCAATTAATCAAGTCTTGTGCTCTTAAGAAGATGGCAGGCCTAATGAGGAGGTGGAGGAAAGAGCTGAACCAGTTTGTCAAGGAAAAAAAGACACCAGAATTCATCGGCAAATATGAGAAGATCAAAGATCACTGGCCCGTATTTGTGGCCCACAAGACATCGGAAAAGAGTAAGAAGATGTCGGAGACAAACAAGTAAAATGCTGCAAAGAAGAAGCTTCACCATCGCACGGGGTCAGGTGGCTACCTCAAAGCCCGGCCTAAGTGGTCCAAGGCTGAGCATGATCTGCTTGAAAAAGGGATCGAACCAGAGACAATGCGCTGGCCAGACCATTGCCGGACTTGGTTCTTCGGGGCTGGCGGAACCTTGGACCCTGTAACAGGGAAGTGTCAGTGGACGGACGAGCATATACAAACACCAGTCAAGAACCTTCGACACTATATCGATGCAGCGCAGTGAGGGACGTTCCTTCCAAACAGGGAGAAGGACGAGCTCACAATGTCCCTTGGGAATCCCGAGCACCCTGGATGGACACGAGGGACGCCAGGCTCCATTCCGTGGAAGGTTGGTTTTTCCAGACGCAGGGGGTTAGAAAACCCACGAGAGGAGGAAGAAACTGGAGCAGGACCAAATGCAGGCGCTGCTTGGAAGGGTAATGGGGCTAGAGGACCGAGAAGTGGAACGAGAAGCAGCAGATCGCAACAAACAACATGCCGAAGCTTCCCCCGAAGCTACCCCGCCATCTCAGTGGAGAAGCAGCGTGGCTTCCACCGAGCTGCTTCAACCGGAGCATGTCTTGACGGCTCCTGCCAGCTATCCCGTGGATGGTATCATGGAGTCTCAAAATTGCCACATGATGGCGCGATGGATGAATTTGAAGGTCAAGGCGGCTGTTGGCCAAGTTTATCCTAGTGGACCCGGCACAACTTATCACTGCCATCCGATTCCAAAAGGATATGCTAAGGTGATGGTGGATGAAATAACGGAGGGATTTGAGGACCTCGTGCTTGACCACCCTACCGGTGAAGGGGAGACTAGCCTAGGTTCTGCTCTGAAGACTCCATGCGTATGGAAGAAGGAGCTCATCAACCTTCTGAACTGGACGCCTCCGCCTCCTCCTCCTACTCCGGCGAGTCAGGGCACTCCGCCTCCTCCACTGCCTCCTCCTCCGGCGAGTGACGATCAGGGCACGCGTGGCGGCACTCCGCCTCCTTCTCCGCCTGCGCCGGCGCTCCCGAGCAGCCAGCAGCATCCTCCTTCTCCGCCTCACCAGCAAGGGCGGAAGAGACCCGTCGCCGCCCCGGCTGCTCCGGCGCGTCGTACTCCTTCTCCTCCGCCTCGTAAGCAAGCACGAAAGAAGACAAATGCCGCAGCCGCTCCGTCTGCTCCGGCATCTAGCAGCACAACCAGAGGCGGGAGGCAATACAAATACGGTCCATCATCTCTCAAGCCTCTAGAGAAGTTACCGTACGAGAGGTCCGAGGAGGAAAACGATACGATTGTGCAGGCCCACGTGAAGGAGTTCTTTGAAGGGGTGAAAGCAAAGAGACATCCACCTCCGGAGGAGAAGGTAGATTCGGTGAAAGCAAAGCGCACTATCAATGCCCTGAGGAAACCACCAAAGTCTCCGCCGAGAACCAACTATGAGCGCATTACTGAACAGACATATCTCCAAGCCCAGCGGTCGGGAACTACTGTCAGTGCTAAAAGGTCAAAACAACGAGCAAAGGGGAAAAAAATTGCCCAGCTCGGCGAACAAGCACAGCAATCGTGCCCCCCGCTCAATGTGTCTAATGCTCCGGGGACGGTGGCCGGTTATGGCAATCTTGACGACTACCTGCCTGACGATGCACTTCCTGATTTCTTGAAGGTGGACGGACACAGATACGAGTACGGGAAGCCTCTCATCAAAGATGAAAAATCTCTGACAACAATGATGCGAAGATTCCATAATTGGTACATGGAAACCTGCAGAGAGTCTGATGGTAAGAATGCTTTGTATCTGCATATTAAAGAGGAGCACGATCTCGTTGCAAATGATCTGTTGACTGTTCCATTTGAGGAGTTCTTCGAGTTCTTCAATCAAAAGGCCCTCGATAAATTAATGGTCTTTTGCTACTGCCTGTAAGTACTATTTCTGTCATTAAGTCTCTATATATAGCTCGGCTCTTTAATTGCATGCATGTATTTATAATTAATTATCCTCAATATATTATGCAGATTAAAGATCGTCGAGTGCAAAAAACAAGAAATTTATGATATTGGGTTCATTAACACAAATATCATAGATGTATTTCTGGTTGAAAAGAACGTCAAAGAGGCCGAGGACAACTTGCTACGATCGTTGATAAAAAATCAAAACAAAGATACCATACTCTTTCCTTACAACGGCCCGTGAGTGTTACTGTCGTGTGCATATTCGGTTTCCCTTATTACTCAAGCGAGGTTATAGTAATGTAATTGATGAGTTATGCATGCGTGCTCAGGTACCACTATATTCTTCTGGAGATTAAGCTTGAACGTGGACTAGTAACCGTCTTAGACTCGAGACGGAAAGATCCCAAAACCTATGCGGACATGACTGAAATGCTCAACAAGTAAGTTCAATCGATCATAATTATCGCACCATATCGGTAACTTTTTATTCATTTCCTGATATCTCAAGTAATAATAATTATTTTCTTTGTTTTGCAGGGTTTGGAAACAGTTCACCGCAGAAGCTCCGGGACTGCCGAAGGAGCTGCGATATACATACCCGAAAGTAAGTACTACTGGCTAGCTAGTTGCGCGCATCTCCGGCCCGTTGATTCTATATATAGCTATAGTTTCATCAATGCCATTTATAATGCTTCCTTATCAGTTTGATTGACCTCTATTTCTCGTAAAGTGCTTGTGGCAGGAGGAAGGGAATGATTTCTGTGGATACTACATGTGCGAGTTCATCCACACCGCGACTTTGAAAAACAAGCGGGGCTACTCTCAAAGACAATATGAAGTGCGTAAGCAATAATATTCACAATTTCATTTTATTACACCATCATTTCTATTGAGTTTCATTCATATATATGTATTAATTAACCCCCTTCTTCAAATTAGACGTGGCAGATGCGGAATGAACTCCTAGAACCAGATCGCGTGAAAGCAATTCAAGAGGAATTGGTGGGATTCTTTCTAGACCACGTCATCAGTAAAACCGGAGAATACCATGTGGAAATTGATTTCAAATGCTAGCTAGGGGTTTGTAATTATAAGAGATCTTATACATATTGTACATGTATGTAGCCAGTAGCGTCGGATACATGATATGAAAACTTGTTGTTCGATCAACCTCTCGGAGAAGGAGAGGTCGATCGATCACTTCTCTCGGTATGCATGATGAACTTCTGTACTGAATGGTTCTCTCGATCACTTATGTATATATAGTACGTAGCGTCCAAGCACGGACATAAGAGAGGACACTTCTCTCTATTAGTTAGCTAGCTAACACAATATATGAAACACCTAATTAAATTAACCCCCCAAAACCCCCAACCTCCCCTCCTTTCAAAAAAAACAAAAAACCCCAGCAACTGGATTGCTGACGCGTGGATGCATTTTGGTCCCGGTTGGTGCCACCAACCGGGACCAAAGGCCCCCTGACTAGGGTGGGCGCACAGAGCCACGTGGAGGCACATTGGTCCCGGTTCTGGATTGAACCGGGACTAATGGGTGGAGGTATTAGTAACGACCCATTAGTCCCGGTTCATGAACCGGGACTAAAGGCCCTTACGAACCAGGACTAATGGGTGGTTTTCTACTAGTGCACCTCTATGGAGGCCTGTAATCCTAGGCCCCCGGACTCGTATCCGGTTGTTGGTCCCGGTCCACATACCCTCGAGCTAGCCGAGCCAGGTTGGGCTCCGGTAAGGGAGTTTACCACTGCGGATATCTTCCAGCACTCGCCCTTTGGCGACATGCTGAACTCATTAAAGTCTATCTCTTTGTCAGCAGACTCTGGGCTGAACTATGTCCGGCTTGAGTGGGAAATAGGCGACGAAGGAATTCGTTGCCCACCCACCACCCACTTCATTGCCACGATCGATGATTTAACCTACGTTCTTGACTTCGACTCCGAAGACATCAACGGCATGGACGACGATGCAAGAGAAGCTTCAGAATCTCTAGGGCGCGGGACTACTACCTCATCACACGATATATACATGGTGGATACGCCCAAGAAGGACGACGGCGATAATCCGGATGATAAGACACCCGGGCAAAAGCCAAAACAGCGGCGCAGACGCTGCTCAAAGTCTGGCAACAGTAAAAATAGCGACAAGAGCGGAAGAAGGATCGATATACTAGTAAACCCCAAAGGCAATAATGACCACATGGACCCAGCAATGGAGCAGGATGAGTCAGGTCACGGCAAACCAAGTTCGGAGCAAATACCTGATCACACTGATCCGGAGGGACGAGCTCATGAAGCCACCCTAGAACAGGTACACAGTCCGGACGATGATGCATTCACCATTCCGGATGAACGAGTGGAACGATACAACCTCCACCGAAAGCGTATGGCCACAACAAGAAGTCTAAAGAAGCAGAAACAACGGCTTCAAGCCGCACAGGAAAATCTCAGTCGCAGATGGAATAAAGTGCTAGACACTGAAGAAAGATTTGGCGACGATCGCCATACAAAAAGCTATCCAAAACGCAAGCTACTGCCAGAATTCGACGACGAGGCCGTTCCACCAATGAATAATACGACCAGGAGACTAGACGTACCGCTTCACAACCACAACAGAGTGGCTACTGACACCGCGCACGATCTACGTGAGCATCTGGATAAGAAAGCCGGTGTAGCCAGGTCCATCTACTGATATAAAAGACACACCCCAGCGAGGGACTATGGTCACCCTAACGCTCATACAAGCCAAATACCAGTTCGGAATAAGCACCGGACACAACAACAGCCGACTACATGCCACAACGCGTCCAGATACAGAGGGGCTGCTCACCCCCTGTGCTTCACTGAAGAAGTACTGGACCATGAATTCCCACAAGGCTTTAAACCTGTGAACATAGAGGCATACGACAGAACGACAGACCCAGGGGTCTGGATCGAGGATTTTATCCTGCATATTCACATGGCTCGTGGGGATGACCTCCACGCCACCAAATACCTTCCCCTCAAGTTGAAGGGACCAGCTTGACACTGGTTGAAAAGCCTCCCCGAAAATTCAATCGGGAGTTGGGAGGAACTCGAGGACGCTTTTACGACCAACTTTCAAGGGACTTATGTCCGGCCTCCGGATGCAAACGATCTAAGTCACATAATCCAACAGCCCGGAGAGTCCGCTCGCAAGCTTTGGAACAGATTCCTCACTAAGAAGAATCAAATTGTCGATTGTCCGGACGCCGAAGCCTTAGCGGCATTCAAACACAACATCCGTGACGAATGGCTCGCCAGACACCTCGGCCAAGAAAAGCCAAGGACAATGGCAGCCTTAACAAGCCTTATGACCCTCTTTTGCGCGGGTGAAGATAGCTGGCTAGCCCGTAAAGGCACCAGCGACCCCAGCACATTCGAAATAAGGGATGGCAACGGGAAGCCACGACATAATAAAAAGAAACGCCAAAAGATGGAAGAGAGCCCGGACAACACAACGGTCAATGCCGGATTCACGGGCTCTCGACCTGATCAGCAAAAGAAGCCATTTAAAGGTAGTAAAGAGGGACCGTCCGATCTGAACAGAGTCCTGGAGAGACTATGCCAAATTCATGGCACCCCGGAGAATCCTGCGAATCACACCCATAGAGAGTGTTGGGTCTTCAAGCAGGCCGGCAAATTAAATGCCGAACACAAAGGGAGGGAAACACCAAGTGAAGACGAGGCCGAACCTCGCCAGCCAAACACTGGGGGATAGAAAAAATTCCCGCCAGAGGTTAAAACAGTAAACATGATCCACGCGACTCACACATTCACAAGAAGGCATGAACGCGCGCTCAAAGACGTGCACGATGTAGAGCCCATCGTACCCACATCTGACTACTGGATGTCTTGTCCGATCACTTTCGATCACATGGACGCCCGAACTAGTATTAGACACGGAGGATCACAGGCCTTGGTTGTTGACCCAATAATCGACGGATACGGTCTCACATGTGTCCTCATAGATGGCAACAGTAGTCTCAATTTAATATACAAGGACACTGTTCGCAGGATGAGGATAAACCCATCCATAATTAGCCAAAGCAACACCACCTTTGAAGGGGTGATACCAGGCATTGAAGCCTACGGCAGGGGCTCCGTCGTACTGGAGGTAACATTTGGCCCCCAGGCAACTCGAAAAGCGAAGAACTACTCTTCACCATTGCACCCTTCCAAAGCGGCTATCATGCACTGCTTGGAAGAACGGCCTTCGCCTGCTTCAATGTATTTCTGCACTATGGATACCTTACACTCAAGATGCCCGGTCCCCGTGGCGTCATCACCATTAGCGGAATCACAATGTGCTCTTGACGCGCAGAGGAACACGCGACGGCCCTGGCGGCCGGATTATAAGCGGCCTACAATATCAGAAAACATGACTGATCATTAAGACCACAAACACGGTTAGACGAGTCCGGTAGCCCGGATAAAATTCAACCAGGGCACCGTATATGTAATCCCACAGCGGAAACCAGGGGCTATAAATATTTAATACAGCCCCACACTTGGCTCAACCTTATTGGCAGGCCAACATCTTACACTTTTACTATCCATTGCATACTTACGTTGTACTCTCCTATGAGTTTTCGTTTTTTCCACAGACAACATTCACGCGATACCCTTCCAGGATACGGCACAACAGAGACAAAGGCGCAGACGTGTAGCAGGGCCCTGTTCAACTGGTTTATTTTTAGATTAAGCCCCTGTGTAAACCTTTTCTATTGCCTTTTGTTGTTTAAACAATACCATGGGTTGCATACCCATAGAGGATACTGTCGTTATTGGCATTTCACCATGAAGGATTACCGCACGTACCTGGAAACATAGGGTTCATAATGAATGGGCATTCTTGAGCCCATCTTCTGTTATAAAGCCCGAACACCTTCGGGAGTGTTCGGCGTCACGAGTTTGGCCTTATATGCATCAGCTCCGAATCATGTCTTTGGTCAAATGTTGGGTTTTCCCGCCTCCTGGGTTTGCCACCTTACGTTCCGTTATTATCTGCTAAGGCGGCCAAAGGAGAACTATTGCGATTGTGCCCCGGTTATTCCGGATGAGCACCTCGGTAGAGAAAGCCGAAAACTGACTGTCATGATGTAGCGAGAGACTGCTCAACCACTCGAAGACTCACAAAATCTTTAGGATTCCTCCGCATTAACGAGGGCCGTTTCCCGGCCATGTACACATGCGCCCGTATGCGGATGCACGCGAAGGTACCAGGGGCTACATAGTAGCCCCACCATTAGACTCCCATGGCTAAGTGAAAGTGTTACAACTATATAGTCCGGTTGCCTAGTTCGACGTGTGATCACCTCCTTCATGGAACAAGATGTTGGATCAAGTGTGATTAAGCATATTTTTCATGAACACCCCTGCATTGTATGCATGGGGGCTGAAGCCAACGACTGCTATCTTTCGGACTACTTATACATATGAAAACGGCCGCATAGGGGACACAGTCATATTTTCAGGCAAAAAGTATAAATATAGCCTCATAATCAAAATAAACATTGTTTATACAATGATCCGACTAATCACTCGAACAAAACATTCTTCAAGAACTGCGCCTCTATTAGGCGGGTGCCTTCCGTGACCTACGCCAAGTAGTGCTCAGCCAGATATTGGCATCCCGCCGGATCCTGGGTTGCTATAATGGTGGCCTCCATATCAGTCCAATAGGCTTTAACGCGGGCAAGAGCCATTCGTGCGCCCTCTATGCATGCCTACCTCCTCATGACGTCGATCCAAGACACGACCCCAAGGAATTGTTGCACCAAACCAAAATAGTTGTTCGGCTTAGGCACCTTCGGCCAAAGATGGTCTATTACAGACCGCATTGCAAGCCCAGACAACCTATGAAGCTCCGCCACAGCAGCCACCTTCTCATTTAACAGCAGCAAGCGAGTGGGAGCATTGAATTGCGACCAGAAAAGCTTCTCCACTTCCTTATCACCTTGATCCTTGAAGAACTTGGCAGCGTCAGCTGTACTATTTGTCAAGTCCGCATATGCGTCTACAGGACTCCAGCGCCCAGCCATGATTTTGTCGGCCTGTTGGAGCTCCTCCCGAATACCCCGGATCTCGATCCGCATCTCCTTGGCAGCACTAAGTGCCTTGTCCAGCTCGACCGAACTAGCCTTATTCTCCTTTTCAAGGAGTACATACCGATCGGTGGCATTTTTCAACTCCCCAGCCATTTCGGCTATCTTTTCCTCGCTTCGGCGATGAGCAGCCTGTTCGGCTCTCAATTCTTCGGCCGCCTTTACAGCAGCCGCATTGCTAGCCCGAGCAAGTTCCGCCCTCAGGGCCGCCACGGCAGCAGCACCATCTGCAGTGCAAACACATTGCATTAATATTATGCCCCTCTCTCATTTTCCTATATAAAACATAATAAGGGAAGCAGAGCTCATACCCTGTGACTATTCCAGCCTCTTGTTCACCAGCGTGATATCGACATCGATTGATCCGATCTGCCTCCTTAGTTTGGTAACTTCAATAGACTGGTCGGCTGTCGGATCCTTAGACAACTGCGCACACGTACAACGCAGCCATTACTATATGATCCCCCGTTTGCCGCCTATGGTGGGAAACCAGAGTCTCAGGGGCTACTATCCATAGGGAGCACACCTAGTGCATGCTTTACGACCAAAAAATAGTGCATTTTCACTACATACCTCAAAGCCTTTGAGCAGGCTTGTAAATGCCTCATTCAAACCGCTGGTAGCGGATGAAATCTTCATGAGCACCGTGCACATTAAAGATCGATGCTCCCCTGAGAGTGCGGCTCGCTCCAGAAGGCCTGTCAGTACGCCCGGTCAGACATCGAACTGTGCTGGACCCTTCTCATCGCCCCTCATGGGAGCCAAATGCTCTGGGCTCAGGGCGACTGGCGTGTTCGCTTCCGGCTTCGGCAGATCCGGACTCCTCTGTGACGACACCTCAATTTTGCCCGCTTCATGAGGCGGAGAGCTGGGTGGGGTCACACTCTCCATCATCTCCGGAGGAAGATCCCCCGAAGATGAACTCTGTTGAGAGGAGTTGCTCCCCGGACTGCAAAGGACGAAGTCTCGATTATGAATCTCAGAGAAACACCATACCTTCAAATTAATGAATAACTTACAGCTCGGTGGAGGGCTGGCCCGTTGGTGGGCACAACGCGGTGAGGGTGCCCGTCGCAGCAGAGCCCCCTGGTGATACCTTCTTCCCTTGTTTGGGCATCTCCGCCTCCAAGTCTTCGGAAGCGGCCCTCTTCCTCCCGCGCAGGGAGGAGGCTTTAACCTCCCCTTCCTGACTACCCTCCATAGGAGAGGTAGCAATTCCCCCGGTCTGGATGCGTAGTGTGTGAAGTTCGGCTTCACTGCCCTTTCCTTCGCCTTTCCCTGAGGGGATTTTGCTGAGCACCCAGCCAAGCATCTTGGCAATGGTCGGACCAAGCGAGCCTTCAGGAAGTGGCGCCGGACTCCTAATTCTCTCCGCCTTGTTGAGCCATTCCTGGCCACGGAGGGATTTTCAGAATAATAGTGATGGTAAATATAAATAAAGTGTCCAGCTTTATGGTTACTTACTTGGGCATCTAGGCGATTGCAGCTTAGGCCCGCATCCTCGGTGGTGTCCGGACAATTTACTTGTGGTCCGAAGAATAATTTACAGATCCCTTCGAGCTTCAGGCCGAAGAACTGCTTAATAGTCCGCGGACCCTCCGGATTAAACTCCCACATCCGAAGATGCCGACGTTTGCACGGCAACATCCGTCGGATTAGCATCACTTGCATTATGCTGACAAGATTTATGTCCCTCTCAATAAGCTCCCGGATGCGATTCTGCAGTTCTGGTACATCACCAACGGGCCCAAAATTCTTTCCTATGTTGGTCCAAGATGATAACTATGACGGACGGCCCGAGAGGAACTCGGGGGCAGCTACCCACTTTGTGCCTTTGGGAGCTGTAACATAAAACCACCTTCGTTGCCATACATCGTATACTTCCGGGAAGGAAACCTTTGGCCATGGGGCATCAGCGTTCCTGCTTATTATGGCACCTCCGCACTCCGCATGTCACCCCTCGATCATCCTCGGCGTCACATTGAAGGTCTTGAGCCATAAGCCGAAGTGTGGGGTGACAGGGAGAAAAGCCTTGCACACAATAATGAACGACGAGATATGGAGGATAACGTCTAGAGCCAGATCATGAAAATCCAACCCATAGTAGAACATGAGCCCCCTCACAAAGGGGTCGAGGGTGAGGACCAAGCCTGGAAGGAAGTGTGGGACGAACACAACACTCTCATTGGGCTCCGGCGTAGGGATGACTTGCCCTAGAGCAGGAAGCCTGTGCTGGATATCGGCAGTCAGGTATCCGACCTCCCTAAGCTTCGTAATTTCCTCCTCTTGGATCGAGGAGGCCACCCACCGGCCTTTTCCGTCGGATCCGGACATACTGGAGGATCTGGGGTGTTGGAGCTTGGGTCTTGGGTGTTAGAACTCAAGGTGTGAGAAGGAGCAAGGGAGGTAAAGAGGCGTAGGCCTTGACCCCTTTATAAAAGGGATGAATATCAAGAGTCCTCAGCGTGACCGCTTGAGACTTATCTAAAATACACGGAGTCATGCCAACGGTCGCCGTGGGGTCACACACTCCCATATTGATGAAAGATCCCGTAATAAGAGGAACACGATCTTTGCTTTGGCAGGACGTGCCAATAAAACCATCACGCAACGCGAGTCGAGGTGGAGCAGGAAACGCCGGTTCGTATTGGACCAGGCCACGATGCAAGGGAACGACGTACAAAGATTGCCAGCAGAACGGATTTATGCTATGTTCCTTATAATGGTGTGTGAAGATCATCTTGCAGATCCGGACACGGTCTACGTGTTCGATAATTACCCTGGAGTATTCGGAGAAGGAACCCGCCTTGCAGTGCCGAAGACAAGACTGCGCGCCAGATTCATCGTCATTGAAGCCTGGTTCAGGGGCTACTGAGGGAGTCCTGAATTAGGGGGTATCCGGACAGCCGGACTATGTACATCGTCCGGACTATTAAAGCGTGAAGATACAAGACACAAGACTCCGGCCCGTGTCCGGATGGGACTCTCCTTTGCATGGAAGACAAGCTTGGCGATCCAGATATTATATTTTCTTCCTTGTAACCGACTCCATGTAAACCCTAGCTCTCTCCGGTGTCTATATAAACTGGATAGGATGGTCCTTAGAAGGCCGATCACAATTACAATCATACCATCATAGTCTAGCTCCTAGGGTTTAGCCTCTACGATCTCGTGGTTGATCTACTCTTGTACTACACATATCTTCAATATTAATCAAGCAGGAAGTAGGGTTTTACCTCCATCGAGAGGGCCCGAACCTGGGTAAACATTGTGTCCCTTGCTTCCTATTACCATCAGCCTAAGACGCACAGATCGGGACCCCCTACCCGAGATCCGCCGGTTTTGACACTGACAACTACCGACGTGCGCGTGGGCTATGCTTCAAATGCGGCGAGCGCTGGGGACCTGACCACGCCTGCCCGACGTCGGTCGAACTCCATGTAGTCAAAGAACTCCTGGAGCTCTTCGGGATCGATGCAACAACAACACCAACACCGTCAGAAGCCGCCCCAGATGAAGTGGTCATGGCCATATCCAAGGGCGCGAAGTGTTGATGCTCGTCGACTCCGGCAGCACCACTTCGTTCATCAACGAGCGGCTAGCGGCAGCCATCCAAGGCGTCCAGCCTCTTCCACGTGCGTATCAAGTGTGCGTGGTCGACGGGGGAGCGCTCGACTGCTCTTCAAGTGTGCCACAGTGCCAATGGTGCACTCAAGGTCATCAGTTCACGACGGATATGAAGGTATTGGCGCTCGGGACGTACAACGCAATCTTGGGCATGGACTGGCTTGAGGAGCATAGTCCCATGACAGTGGACTGGCTAGCGAAGCTCATCGAGATCCCGTCGCCCACGGGCCCGATTCGTCTCCGCGGGCACGAGGCTACTTCTTCGACTTGCACGGTCATCAATGCCCTCCAACTCCAACAACTGTGCAACACCGGCGCCCTCACTCACATGGCGCTGATCTACGTGACTACCAGCGAAGACAACAACAACAACACCAACTCGCTAGAAATCCAGGCGTTTCTGGAGGAATTTGCTGATGTGTTCAAGGAACCAGAAGGGTTGCCCCCCCCCCCCCCCCGCCGCGATTGCGACCACAAGATCCCTCTCATTCCAAGAGCCCAACCTGTGAACATCCGACCCTACCGGCACAAGCCAGAGCACAAGAAGGAGATTGATGCTCAAGTCGAGGAACTCCTTCGCAAGGGGATTATACAGAAAAGCAACAGTCTCTTCTACTCCCCAGCCATCCTCGTCAAGAAGAAGGACGGGACATGGAGGCTCTGTATCAACTACAGACACCTCAACACCATAACCTACATCGCCAAGTACCCTGTGCCTATCATCGAAGAGTTGTTGGACGAGTTGCACGGCGCAACCTAGTTTTCCAAACTGGATCTTCGCTCAGGCTATCACTAGATTCGCTGTCACGCCCAATATGCGATACTATCCTAAAGAGGCTCGAAGGTCCCACCAAGGATAAAACTGCATATTGAAACGCTTTTGCAGGGTGGATATCATTACATCAACATTACATAATAGATGGGGATACATACAAGAGGCATACAATGCCACGCGAATACAACATCTCAATACATAAGAGCATCATCCGACTACAGATGAAACACAAACAGAAACTCAAACGACATCCACCCTGCTAGGCCAGACTGCCGACCTGGAACCTATCCCCTGATCAAAGAAGAAGCAGAAGAAGAAGAACTCCAAAACAAGCAACATCGCTCTCGCGTTATGATCATCGCATAACCTGTACCTGCAACTATTGTTGTAGTAATCTGTGAGCCACGAGGACGCAGCAATCCCATCACCATGGGTATCAAGACTAGCAAAGCTTAAAGGGAAATGAAGGGGGGTAAAGTGGTGAGGCTGCAGCAGCGACTAAGCATATATGGTGGCTTACATACGCAAATAAGAGCGAGAAGAGAGCAAATGGAACGGTCGTGAAGCTAGCAATGATCAAGAAGTGATCCTGAACTCCTACTTACGTAAGACATAAGCCAAAACCATGTTCACTTCCCGGACTCCGCCGAAAAGAGACCATCACGGCTACACACACGGTTGATGCGTTTTAATTCGGATCTGGTGGCAAGTTATCTACAACCGAACATTAACAAATTCCCATCTGCCCATAACCGCGGGCACGGCTTTTGAAAGTTTATACCCTGCAGGGGTGTCCCAACTTAGCCCATGATAAGCTCTCGCGATCAACGAAGGATATACCTTCTCCCAGGAAGACCCGACAAGACTCGGAATCCCGGTTACAAGACATTTCGACAATGGTAAAACAAGACCAGCAAAGTCGCCCGATGTGCCGACAAATCCACGTTCTCAGGGCACACCGGATAAGTCAAGTTACCAGTAAAACCAGCCCTCGAGTTGCCCCGTGGTGGCCCCACAGGTTGCTCGGTTCGGACCAACACTCGAAGGAGCACTGGCCCGGGGGGGGCTAAAATAAAGATGACCCTCGGGTTCCGGAAACCCATGGGAAAAAGGGCTAGGTGAGGCAAAAGGTCAAACAAAGGTTGGGCCTTGCTGGAGGAGTTTTATTCAAAGCGAACTGTCAAGGGGGTCCCATAAATCACCCAACCGCGTAAGGAACGCAATATCCGGGAACAGAACACCAGTATGACGGAAACTAGGGCGGCAAGAGTGGAACAAAACACCAGGCATAAGGCCGAGCCTTCCACCCTTTACCAAGTATATAGATGCATTAATTAAATAAGAGATATTGTGATATCCCAACATAATCCTGTCCACCATGGAGCAATCTTCAACTTCACCTACAACTAACAACGCTATAAGAGGGGTTGAGCAAAAGCGGTAACATAGCCAAGCAATAATTGGCTAGGAAGGGTGAAAATGTTAGAGGCTGACATGACAATTTGGGAGGCTTGAAGAGCAAATGATTGGTAGCACAGCAAAGCGATAGAACGAAGCAACTATCATAACAATGATAGTAGTGAGATCCAAGGTGACGGTCATCTTACGTGAAATACCGCTGGGAAGAAGAACGAGTCCATGAAGAAGATGAACGGACGTAGTCGAACGAATCCTCACAACTCCGGAACGAAACCGAAGCTAACGAGAGAAGCAAACAATATGGTAAACACACAAACATAATCATGCCATCATGCACAAACAAGTATGATGCATGTCCGATTTAATGAGGCATGACATGGCAAAGTGCAACAAACAACACTACAATTTAAGTGGAGCTCAATATGCAACGAGTTGCATATTGACAAAACACCACATTCGAGTTATTTAGTTCACTCTCGTTTAGGTACACAACAATATTAAATGTTGTTAAACATGTCAAGAGGTGAAACATAAGTAAACTAACTATCTAGGCAAGTTTAAATGAGGCCGGAACAACAAACAACAATTCCGGAAAATCCTCATATGCAATTTATGAATTTGCTACTGTTCTGCCCTATACAAATTTTTTAGAGTTGTTAAACAGTAAAACAAAGTGCACCAAGTTAATCTATGCATTTTTCCACCCCATTTACATATAAAGTTTATTAAAATTGGAGCTACGGTTATTTAGTTATGGAATAAACCATTTTAGCATGTCATTTATGCAAAATTAATGGAAACAACAATTTTAAACATCTTAAACCTGAATGAAAGTAGGGTATTATTAATATACACAAAATTCTAAGCATTTTACATGTTTAAATCATTTTCATTCGATGCACGGTTCATGAGTTATTAAATGCATGAACATGAGGGACTTTTTTGCAAATCTGTTAATTCACTGGATAATAGCTAAAATCGCTGGCAGGAAAAAAAACACGCATCGGGCCGAATCTGGCAAGCCCAACAGGAGCATACAGAGGGCGGGGCTGCTCACTAGGCCTCATGGGCTGGTTGGTGGAGAGGGAGGCCGGCAGGGGGCACGCTAGGCCTTGCGCGAGACACGGCCCGGGCGCGGGTTTGATGCGGTCAACGCGACGACGAGGGAGCTGCTGCTGTTCGTTTCTGAATAATAAAAACTGGGCGAGGCAAAGCGAGCAGAGGCCGGCGACGCTGGGTCTTGGCGAAGGCGGAGCCTCTCCGGCAAGGCGAGGATGGGGCGAAGGCGACCCGATCCGGCGGCGGGGACGCGGTGCATCGCCGGATCTTGTGGAGACGGCGACGAACAAAGTAGGGCGGTGGCGGGAGCTGCAAGGCCATGACGGGGAGAATTTTAGAGAAAAACAGAGAGGAAGGAGGAAGAAGGAGGGAAGGAGGCGGGGCATAGCGCTGGACCCATGTTTGCCGGAGTCGCGCTCGCCGGCGCGGAGGAGGAGGCCAGAACGGCAAGGTCCTTGAGACCCTGGGCTTGGACGACGGGACGGCGATGGAGCGCGAGGAAGCAGGGCGTAGCAGAGAAGCGGCACTAGGTGGAGAAGACGCGAGCAGGGGCGGTCTCCTGTCGGTTCCGGCAACGACGGGCGTGGAGAAGGCCGGGTCTGGGCAAGGTTGGGCGGAGAAGGGAGATCCTGGCGATGAGGTGCTGCAGAAGGGCGGCAGCAATAGCTCCTGTGCGAAGGACACGCAGTTGAGAGAGAGGTCAGAGAGAGATAGAGAGAAGAATGGTAGGAGGGAGAAGAGAAAAGATGGACGCGAGGCTCATCTGGTGGTGATGCTCGCCGGCGGAGGTATCTCCGGTGGTGCTGCGGGCGGTCGGACTTGTCCAGGAGGCAGGGAAGGCAGGGAGGCCCCCATGGCGCTGGTGGTCGGAGGGGAACCTGGGTCGGGGAGGCACGGGAGGTGGTGGATGGGTTGGATTGGTGGCTGGTTCGGGTGGATCGAGGGGAGGCTTCGAGCGCTGGTTGGGCGTTAAGGGGACTGGGAGGATTTGGATCAGGGAGGATCTCGAGGTGGATGCGGGAGAGTGGCGGCGGCTAGGAGGATGGGACATCTCCCTAAATTTTAGGGTTGGTCTGGTTTATATAGTGAGTGGGTTAGGTTAGGCACTATCGGACCCTCCGATCGTAATCGGGCGGTCGAAGATAAATGGCTTAGGGGAGTCCAACAAATAAATGCAGATATTTTATAGATGTTAGGGGATGATCCGGATCCAACGGTAATGACAGAACGGGTCAGGTTCGGGGCAGGTTTCCGACACGCGCAAGAGGGGGGTGGTCGTGCAGAGAGGTTAGGCGGTCAGACAAGAGGGACTCGAAAATCCCGGTTGGTCTCAGAACAGTCAAACGAGGCAAGGGGAACGCGGCAACTATGAACGGGTGCGAGTTTTATGAAAACATGCGGATGCAATGCACATGATGCCATGAGATGAGATGTATGACAATAACAAAATGCAAAACAAAAGATAAAAATCCAAGCACAGAGAAAATAACATATCACATCTCCGGAAAAGGCAAGAGTTGGAGTTATGAATATGGAAAGTTGTATCTGGGGAGTTACAACACTCCACCACTACGAGAGGATCTCGTCTGAGATCTAGGATGGCACCGGAGAGAAAACGGAAGAGGAAGAGAAGAGGTAAAACTAAGTTTCCTCTTTGATAAACGAGTGAAACCATGTACCTTGAGAGGTTGAGCAAAATGAAAGGAAGAAAACAACGAAGATGAACAAAGTTGAAAACACACCGTTAGAAAAGAGGAACAAGGGATACGGCGAGAACCAAGAGGTTTAGTGATAAGATAGATATTGAAACCACTCCGGTTAAAACTAGACAGAGAAGGAATAAGATTGATATAATTTGGGCAGCACTCCGAATGAAAGAAGAAGGAAAACTAGATAAGATGAAAAGCACTTGAAGAGATGACACAACACTCCGGTTAAATGGATAAGCATGAAAAGAACACGATCCTCACAATCGAGATGATGAGTGAAGAGAGCAACATCACCATGCCTTCGGAAGAAAGAATAGAAGATAGATCATTGGAATAAAAGAATGGAGAAGAAAATGCCAACTTCGGCCGCAAATGAGCTAAGAAAGCATCCTTGCAAGAAGGTTAGAACGGAGTTCTTGGAAGACCAACGACGAAAAGAATAAGTTTGTAGTGGGCTTATGGAAACATCTCAACATTATGAGGTGACAACCGACCATTAAAGGAAACAATTGCTTGCTTGAGATCAAAGAAGAGATGAAAACTTCTTTCGCCGAGAGGATAGGAGAAAACTCGGATCATTGATAAGCACCACAAATAGCAACATTCCTTAGGGAAGGCTTTAGGTGAAATATGACACAAGATAACTCCAACGAAGAGATTAATGGATTTAAAATACCTCATTCTTGACAACATGTGAATCCCGAAACGCGAATGGAAATTGTCAAGAATTATATAACACCACATCAAAAGATAAGGTAGAAAGAATTGCACTTCGAAATGCAAGAAGAAGAATACTTGAACTCCTCAAAACAAAACATGTGTTGAGCACCATGTTTATTTTAGAGTATAGCTTAGCAGATCATAACTTCGAGAGAAATCTTGAAGAACAATTGAAGAATGAAAAGTATCCTTGACGAACCATCATGTAGAGCCTCCATGAAGAACTCCAGTAATAAAAGGATGATAAAAAGAAAGAGAACTTGAAAACACAAGGTGAAGCCTTGCGATGATTTAGATGGAGCTTCGCGACGAGATACTACGGAAAACTTGGAACTCCGAAAAAAGAATAGATAAAACACTAGAACCGAGAATTACTTCATCATGAACAATCTCCGGAAGAAAAGAATTCAATCACCTCGAGGTAATAAGAATAAGATTTATTGTATGCTTATCCTTCATCAAAATAAATTGATGACAAGCAATGGATTTGGCATACTACTTATTCTCGTTGAAAGGATTAAGAGAGATATAGCGCAAACTAGAGAAAAGTCATCAACGATCCACCGGTAGGATTTGAAAACAAGGAATGAATTGATATGATAATGAAGGAAGTGAAAACTTGAATGAACCACCATAAGAATTGAAAATGAAAGTAGCAAAGGCACAATTCACCGGGAAGAATTGGAAAACGAATGAAGATACTTGAGGGGATTTAGATACAAGAGAACGAAGAGATCATGAACTGATTAGAGGATATTTGGACGATGCACAAGAAGAATTTGGAGAACAATAGCTACACGCTGAGAATGAAGAATTATGACATGATGGCCTTCGGAGGAAAGAGATGGAAACAACTCATGAAATGCTCCAAATGGTTGAAAAGAATTCTCACACTCGAAAACAAGTACGAGATGATGGCATCAAGCTAGAATCACGAATCTTTGAGAGAACGGATAAGATTTGGAGGAAAACTCTTCTTCAATCTTCAAATTTCGAGAATGACGACGAGAAACACCACCATGAATTGTTGAGACACTCCGGAAGGATTAAAAGAAAAAAAAGGTTGAGCCAAAGATGAAAAGAATTTGAAAATGACCTTGGAGAAGGCATGTGACTGATGAAAATAACTTGGAAATGCATTTGAGAATCGCTCCTGATAATTAGAAGAGTCGGGTAAGATCCTAGGAAAAGACCTGTGGGTTATGGGCCCACTCAAGAGAAACACCGTTGAAATGATTTTAAAGAGAGATTGCACCGGTTGAATTAAATGACTTGAATGAGATAATAATCTCGAAATAGCTTGACGGATCTTGAATGAAAAGATGAGCCTTCTGAGATTTGTTCAAACACTCCGAATATGAACAGAGCGAGGTGAACAATTAAGAGGTGCACCGGCATGGGAAAACATTTGAAACGAGGAAAGGATATGATCGACAAAGCTTGAATTGAATCCACTAGAGAAGAATACGAGAATGAAGAATGATGAACTTGAAGCTCCGTTAGTATCTTCCTGAGAATCACCGGATAAGAACATTGACAGAAAAGAATGGAGAGACTTCACATGAATAAATGGATACTTGATTAAAATATATGAGTCCTTGGAGAAAAAGGGTGTGAGGGCGGGAAAACAAAGACAACTTGGGCAGATGGAATGGATACCTTTGAGAAAACTTAGAATTTATCTCGCGAATGTTGAAATGATAGGATCCAGTTGAAGAGAAGCACGCCGGTTGGGAAAAGAATTAACATGACGACCTCGATGATCAAGAAGGATTAGTATTCACATAGCAATATGAGAACACCATTTATGAAAGGTATGGATTCAACATTTGACTTCGAAGCAACTCGAATACCACAAATAAAACAAAACAAAGGATTTGGCTTGCAGAATAAGCCGGAACAAATACATATGATAGAGATTTACCCAATCCCATGTCATGCATCTGTCGGAAAGATATTCTAGGAGCTACTTGAATTCCCACCTATAAGCTCCCGAAACTTTCTGGTTATGCAATCTGGTGTTGGGGATACAGGGGAAGCAATATATATCTCACCCAAACTAACAATCCCTACATCCAGCTGTATCCATCTGTCAAAACATAACCAAGAAAACTCTAGATATCTTGTACCTCAACCTTCGAAAAGCATCCTTTATACGAGCTATGGCAATACTCCTGAACTCCCCAGTACTGGGTGGCGTCGAGGTTATGTCACCAACAACTGCATAAAAGAGATTTTCGATGTCGGCAAAACTCAGGTATTCCAGAACTGCAACGATAAAATTGTGATGACAACACCTCAGAGCTCAACTCCCCGGGTCACTGCCACATAAAAGACAGGAGGCACCAAGAACAATGTTCTCGTCACAAAACCATCGGAACGATTCCAAGATACCCGCGTGATCCTAAATTTTTTTAGTGAAATTTGAGGAGAGGAAAGTCAAAACATCTACGTCAGGAGACCTCACCAGAGCGACGAAGGGACAGAGGAGTAAAAAGAATCCTACTCTCCGATATATATAATCCTAAGACTCAAAAATAGTTTTCTTCTAGACTCAACAACGGCCAACAATCAAGGGGGCTCCTATGGTCGGTCGAGGCTCTGATACCAACTTGTCACGCCCAATATGCGATACTATCCTATAGAGACTCGAACGTCCCACCAAGGATAGAACCGCATATTGAAACGCTTTTGCAAGGTGGATATTATTACATCAACATTACATAATAGACGGGGATACATACAAGAGGCATACAATGCCACACGAATACAACATCACAATACATAAGAGCATCATCCGACTACGGATGAAACACAAACAGAAACTCAAGCGACATCCACCCTGCTAGCCCAGACTGCCGACCTGGAACCTATCCCCTGATCGAAGAAGAAGCAGAAGAAGAAGAACTCCAAAACAAGCAACATCGCTCTCGCATCATGATCATCGCATAACCTGTACCTGCAACTGTTGTTGTAGTAATCTGTGAGCCACGAGGACTCAGAAATCCCATCACCATGGGTATCAAGACTAGCAAAGCTTAAAGGGAAAGGAAGGGGGTAAAGTGGTGAGGTTGCAGCAGCGACTAAACATATATGGTGCCTAACATACGCAAATAAGAGCAAAAAAAGAGCAAATGGAACGGTCGTGAAGCTAGCAATGATCAAGAAGTGATCCTGAACCCCTACTTACGTCAGACATAACCCAAAACCGTGTTCACTTCCCGGACTCCGCCAAAAAGAGACCATCACGGCTACACACACGGTTGATGCGTTTTAATTCGGATCTGGTGGCAAGTTATCTACAACCGGACATTAACAAATTCCCATCTGCCCATCACCGCGGGCACGACTTTCGAAAGTTTATACCCTGGAGGGGTGCCCCAACTTAGCCCATCATAAGCTCTCGCGATCAACGAAGGATATACCTTCTCCCAGGAAGACCCGATCAGACTCGGAATCCCGGTTACAAGACATTTCGACAATGGTAAAACAAGACCAGCAAACCGCCCGATGTGCTGACAAATCCTGATAGGAGTCGCACGTTCCTCGTTCTCAGGGCACACCGGGTAAGTCAAGCTACGAGGAAAAACCAGCCCTCCGAGTTGCCCCGTGGGTGGCCGCTGCAAGTTGGCTCCGGTTCAGACCAACACTCGAAGGAGGCACTGGCCCGGGGGGGGGGGGCTAAAACCAGGTGGGACATGCTGGAGGAGTTTTAGTTCAAAGTGAACTGTCAAGGGGGGTCCCATAAAACACCCAACCGTGTAAGGAACACAAATCCGGGAAACATAACACCGGTATGACGGAACTAGGGCGGCCAAGAGTGGAACAAAACACCAGGCAAATAAGCCGGCGCCTTCCACCCTATTCCAGAGTATATAGATGTGTTAATTAAATAAGAGATATTGTGGATATCCCAACATAATGCCTGTCACACCATGGAGCAATCTTCAACTTCACCTGCAACTAACAACGCTATAAGAGGAGGCTGAGCAAAAGCGGTAACATGCCAAGCAACTGGTTGCTAGGAAGGGTGAAAATGTTTGAGGCTGACATGGCAATTTGGGAGGCTTGAAGAGCAAATGATAGGTAGCACAGCAAAGCGATAGAACGAAGCAACTAGCATAAGAATGATAGTAGTGAGATCCAAGGTGACGGTCATCCTGCCTGAAATACCGCTGGGAAGAAGAACGAGTCCATGAAGAAGATGAACGGACGTAGTCGAACGAATCCTCACAACTCCGGAACGAAACTAAAGCTAACGAGAGAAGCAAACCAGAAATAAGCAAACAATATGGTAAACACAGAAGCATAATCATGGAATGATGCACAAACAAGTATGATGCATGCCCGATTTAATGAGGCATGGCACATGGCAAAGTGCAACAAACAACACTACAATTTAAGTGGAGCTCAATATGCAACGAGTTGCATATTGACAAAACACCACATTCGAGTTACTTAGTTCGCTCTCGTTTAGGTACATAACAATATTAAATGTTGTTAAACATGGCAAGAGGTGAAACATAAGTAAACTAACTATCTAAGCAAGTTTAAATGAGGCCGGAACAACAAACAACAATTCTGAAAAATCCTCATATGCAATTTATGAATTTGCTACTGTTCTGCCCTATACAAAAATTTTAGAGTTGTTAAACAAAGTGCACCAAGTTAATCTATGCATTTTTTCACCCCATTTACATATAAAGTTTATTAAAATTGGAGCTACAGTTATTTAGTTATGGAATAAACCATTTTAGCATGTCATTTATGCAAAATTAATGGAAACAACAATTTTAAACATCTTAAACAGGAATGAAAGTGGGGTATTATTAATCTACACAAAATTCTAAGCATTTTACATGTTTAAATCATTTTAATTCGATGCACGGTTCATGAGTTATTAAATGCATGAACATGAGGGACTTTTCTGCAAATCTATTAATTCACTGGATAATAGCTAAAATCGATGGCAGGAAAAAAACATGCATCAGGCCGAATCTGGCTGGCCCAACAGGAGCATACAGAGGGCGGGGCTGCTCACCAGGCCTCATGGGCCGGTTGGTGGATAGGAAGGCCGACAGGGGGCACGCTAGGCCTTGCGCGAGACACTGCCCAGGCGCAGGTTTGATGCGGTCAATGCGACGAAGAGGCAGTTGCTGTTGTTCGTTTCTGAATAACATAAACATGGCGAGGCAAAGCGAGCAGAGGCCAGCGATGCTAGGACTTGGCAAAGGCGGAGCTTCTCCGGCAAGGCGAGGACGGGGCGAAGGCGACCCGATTCGGCGGCGGGGACGCGGTGCCTCGCCGAATCTGGCGGAGACGGCGATGAACGAATCAGGGCGGCGTCGGGAGCTGCAAGGCCATGACCGGAAGATTTTTAGAGAAAAACAGAGAGGAAGGAGGAAGAAGGAGGGAAGGAGGCGGGGCATGGCGCTGGACCCATGGTTGCCGGAGTCGCGCTCGCCGGCGCCGAGGAGGAGGGCAGAACGGCAAGGTCCTCGAGAACCTGGGCTTGGACGACGGGACGGCGACGGAGCGCGAGGAAGTAGGGCGTAGCAGAGAAGCAGCACTAGGTGGAGAAGACGCGAGTAGGGGCGGTCTCCTATCGGTTCCGGCAACGACGGGCATGGAGAAGGCCGGGTCTGGGCAAGGTTGGGCGGAGAAGGGAGATCCTGGCGACGAGGTGCTGCAGAAGGGCAGCAGCCATGGCTCTTGTGCGAAGGACACACAGTTGAGAGAGAGGTCAGAGAGAGATAGAGAGAAGAATGAAAGGAGGGAGAAGAGAACAGATGGGCGCGAGGCTCATCTGGTGGTGATGCTCGCCGGCGGAGGTATCTCCGGTGGTGCTGCGGGCGGCCGGACTTATCCAGGGGGCAGGGGAGGCAGGGAGGCCCCCATGGCGCTGGTGGTCGGAGGGGAACCGGGGTCGGGGAGGCACGGGAGGTGGTGGATGGGTTGGATTGGTGGCTGGTTCAGGTGGATCGAGGGGAGGCTTCGAGCGCTGGTTGGGTGTTAAGGGGGCTGGGAGGATTTGGATCAGGGAGGATCACGAGGTGGATGCGGGAGAGTGGCGGCGGCTAGGAGGATGGGACATATCCCTAAATTTTAGGGTTGGTCTGGTTTATATAGTGAGTGGGTTAGGTTAGGGACTATCGGACCCTCCGATCGTAATCGGGCGGTCGAAGATAAATGGCTTAGGGGAGTCCAACAAATAAACGCAGATGTTTTATAGATGTTAGGGGATGATCCGGATCCAACGGTAATGACAGAACGAGTCAGGTTCGGGGCAGGTTTCCGACACGCGCAACAGGGGGGTGGTTGTGTAGAGAGGTTAGGCGGTCAGACAAGAGGGACTCGGAAAACCCGGTTGGTCTCGGAACGGTCAAAGGAGGCAAGGGGAACGCGGCAACTACGAACGGGTGCGAGTTTTATGAAAACATGCGGATGCAATGTACATGATGCCATGAGATGAGATGCATGACAAGAACAAAATGCAAAACAAAAGATAAAAACCCAAGCACGGAGAAAATAACATATCGCATCTCCAGAAAAGGCAAGAGTTGGAGTTATGAATATGGAAAGTTGTATCTGGGGCGTTACATTCGCTTAGCGGAAGGTGAGGAGTATAAGACAGTGTTCCAGACGCACTCAGGCCACTATGAGTTCTTGGTGGTATCTTTCGGGCTAGCTGGTGGACCGGCCTCGGTCAACGGAGCACTAACGGCCACTCTCAAACCAGTCAGCCGCAAGTGCATGCTCCTCTTCTTCAATGACATCCTCATGTTCAGTAAGACGCTGCGCGGCCACATCAATCATATGCGACAAGTACTGCAACTTTTGCGCCAAGATCAATCGCGTGTGAAGATGTCCAAGTGTGAGTTCGGCCAGCATAGCCTATCGTACCTTGGGCACGTCATCAGCAACCAGGGGGTGTCCACGGAACTAGCCAAGATACGAGCTGTATCCAACTGGACGATACCAACTGACGTCAAAGCACTACGCAGCTTCTTGGGACTCGCCGAATACTATCGGCGATTTGTCAGAAACTTTGAGATCATAGCTCGCCCTCTGTTCAACCTGCTGAAGAAAGGGGTGCCGTTTGTGTGGAAACCCGCTACAGAAACAGCCTTCCAACTGCTTAAGCAACATCTGATCGAAGCCCCGGTCCGGGTGCTACCCAACTTCTCCAAATCATTTGTGATCGAGACTGACGCTTGTGACAAAGGGATTGGGGCGATACTGCAACATGATGGCCACTCGATTGCATATATGAGCAAAACCCTGAGCCCTCGATACCAGGGCCTCACTACTAGGGAAAACCCTAGTAGTAGCGCGGGTTTTGAGGCTAGCAGCAGCGCGGGTGGCCGCGCTACTAATAAGGCGATACAGCTAACATATAGTAGTAGCGCGATCCGCACCCGCGCTACTACTGTTGACAATATCAGCAGCGCTTTTGCGGAATGCGCTACTATTGTTTAGATGTAGCGATTTCGTTGTCCCTCGCTACTGCTATATATTTCATCATTTTCCCCCTGTACCCCTTTCCCTTTGTACCCCTTTCCCTTTCAGATACTAGGTACTACTAGATATCAAATTCATAAACCATTATAAGTACTAAGTAGTACTCCCTTCATTCCAAATTACTCGACGTGGTTTTAGTTCAAACCACGAGGAGCAATTTGAATGAAGGGAGTACTAGATAACAATTTCATGCATAGTCAACATGCAGCCTAAAGCAGTACAAGGTCATATCGACGGTGATCATCATATGTAGTTCTAGATGATATCAACGACCATCATCATATGTAGTTCTAGATGATATCAACGATGATCATCATATGTAGTTCTAGATGATATAGCCACACACACATATGTAGTTCTAGATGGTATCGAAGACAATCATCATCCTCAAGCCTGGGCGGTTGGTGTTCCTGATAGTAATTAGGATGGCCTGTCCAACATGAAGATTCTTGCCATTGAGGAATTTCTTCCACCCAACCGAGTTTAAGTGTGTGCGACCGTCCGTGTCCACACGGTAAGTACAGGTTGTGACGGAGCCCCTTGCAGTAAGGCGTAGTCCAGCTGAGCCTTCTTCATCAGGCTCGATACCATAACTCACAGATAGGCTCTTTGCCAATTTCTGAATAAGAAAAACATATCAATTAATAAATAGCCTCGCACATACTCTTGCAAATAAGTATATATGGATTATCTACACTATTAATAGTTCCTTAGATTCCACACTAATAAGCATGTGATCGAACTCTATCGAATAGATTCCACACAACATACCATATCATTGGACTGTACACAAAGTATTTCATCGGATAATTTGCATTTGTAAGTATAACATACCATATCATGTCGATCAACCATGGTACTTCTCAGGCGGGTCGGAATGGCACCCCGACAAAGTTAGCACATGGTGGAATTATGTCCCACAGGTTGGACACCTCCTCCTCGCTCAGCCTCATTCTTTGAGCTATGATGGCTTCATGAAGTGGGTCCTCATCATCTTCATTGAATGGGTCCTCATTATCTTCATCATCTTCATCATCTTCGTCATCTTCATCATCTTCATCATCTTGCACCAGGTTGAGATAAATGACAGCTAGCTTGGGTCTTTCTGCTCTGAAGGAGAACCTGATCAACTCACCACCAATAAGACGCATGCGAGCAACAAAACGGGCCCATCCATCTCCTCCAATCTGTGAAATATTGCGTCCTTTCTCGACCTTCCTAGTGTATGGCCCCCAGGAGCGTCAAATGTCACAGTGTGTCCTGTCAGCTTGTTGAATTTCAACCTCACATTGCATGGGACGATCTGTGTAAAATAAGAAAAATGATACAATGCAGTAATGCCAACACTAAAAATAAAATAGTTGCTACATTTCATCTAATTTCTTACCGCCGCATGACGAAAACTCGGCTGGAAGTAGATGCCGAGCAACTTGCCAGTTCCAAGGCTGCTGGCGCACCTTGACTTGCACAGTCGACATAGTGGTGGTGGTGGTGGCGCCATTTTTCCTAAAGCAATACGAGCAAAGGATTAACAATCCACTTCACAGGAAAGAAAAACAGTAGCATGTGATATTTTTGGTTCTTCCGCGAGAAGCAATTTGATGGAGAATTATAATCCTAAGATCTAATAACATATTAGAAGACAATGTACCACCTACATTTTTCCAAAAAATAACTTATTACAAAAAACAAAAGCATCTACCTATCCATGTACAGAAAAAATAACAATAAAATGGTGCATACTAAATCAACTAAATCAAATAGCCTACTAAATCAACTAAATCAAAATGTTCTAAATCAACTAAATCAACTAGCCTACTAAATCAACTAAATCATATGAATTAAATCAAAATGTTGCATATGAACTAGACTAATAAATCAAAATGTAGCAGGGAGAAGGAGGGGCAACACAAGGAGGGAGAAGAGAGTAGGACGGAGGAGGAATGCGGAGCGAGGAGGGGTCGGTCGGCGGCCAGTGGAGGGAGGACGCAGGAGGAAGGCGGAGCGAGGATGGGCCGGCCAGCAGCGAGTGGATTAGGGAGGACGGAGGAGGAGGCCGGTACGGTGTCCAGCAAGGAGGAGGAGGTGACGACTGCGTAGAGGGAGGAGGGCAAATGGGGAGGACCGGTGCGGGGGGTTGAGGGGGAGATCCAGTGAGTGTGTGAGTGTGAGTGGATCAGATAGTGAAGAGGGGGGGGGATGGAATGGCTTAGCAGTAGCGCGCCATAGAGAAAGACGCTGCTGCTAAACGACCTAGCAGTAGCGCCTTTCACAAAGAAAGTGCTACTGATATGTGTCAGCATGTAAAAATAGACTTCAAAAATACATTGATCATCAACGATCTTTTTGTGTACAATCTGATGTGTCAATATGAGTCCTCACCGGTTCAGGAATCGGTGAAGACTCATATTGCGGCCACAAATTCTACACATAGAGTTCAATGAAGAACAAGTGCTTGTCAAAGTTTGAGAAGTAACATATTTAGAGGTGGTAGAAACTCTGTTCACGGAGCGAGGTGGGACTAAATTTTTGTAGTAAACTTAGGAGTAGCGCTTATTGGTGAAATGCGCTGCTACAATGATCCGTAGCAGTAGCGCTCTTTGTGATAACGCGCTGCTGCTAGAACTAGCCTCGCGGCGGCCTCGTGCGATCTATAGCAGTAGCGCTTCTTAGAGCGGGTGCGCTACTGCTTTATTTATTTTAGCAGCGAGTTATGTTTGCGTGCGCTCCTGCTACCTAGCAGCAGTGCCTTATTTTAAAGCGCGTTGCCGGTAAGATTCCGTGTATAGGCTTTTCCCTAGTAGTGCCTCTCGACCTACGAGAAGGAGTACTTCGCAGTTATTGTGGCAGTAGACCAGTGGCGACCCTACCTCCAACACGTTGAATTCACCATCCTCACAGATCAACGTAGCTTCACACACCTGGCGGAGCAGATGCTTTTGACACCATGGCAGCAACGAGCTTTCACTAAACTGCTAGGGCTCCGATACATCATCAAGTACAAGAAAGGAGCCGAGAAAACATCAGCGGACGCCTTGTCTAGAGCAAAAACATCAGAGGTACTGCACACCATCAGTGTATGCCGACCAGCGTGGCTCGAAGATATTGTCACCAGCTACGACACTAACCCTCAGGCACAAAAACTCCTCCAGCAACTGACTGATCGAGAGGACCCAGAAGGAAGATTCCAACTCCAGAATGGACTGCTTCGCTTTCGTGGCTGCATCTGTCTGGGAGGAACCACAACTATGCAACAACACATCATCACGGCCTTCCACAACAGCCCGATGGGTGGTCAGTCAGGCTTCTCAGTGACATATTACCGCATTCGCAGGCTGTTTGCATGCCCGAAGATGAAGGCACACGTGTAGCAGTATGTGCGGTGCTGCCAGGTCTGCCAACAGTCCAAACCAGACCGCACAGCTTCACTGGGACTGTTGATGCCATTACCAATACCCAAGGAGTCATGGCATCTAATCACCATGGACTTTGTGGACGGTCTGCCGCAGTCGGGTCAATACAACTGTCTGCTCGTTGTTGTCGACAAAAGAAGACGGTTTTCCCACTTCCTACCACTGGCTCACCCCTACACTATAGCTAAAGTGGCTATCCTATACATGCAGCAACTGTACAAGCTCCATGGATTCCCAGTGGAAATTGTATCTGACCACGACCCCGTTTTCACCAGCCATTTTTGGCAAGAACTGTTCAAATATGCAGGCACAGAGCTGCGAATGAGCATGGCGAACCACCCACAAGCTGACGGCCAAACCGAGAGGGTAAACCAATGCATCGAAACTTACCTACGCTGCTTTGTTCAGGCATGCCCGAAATGCTGGAGCTTTTGGGTACCCCTGGCGCAGTTCTGTTACAATTCGTCGCACCACTCGGCCATCGGAATGACACCTTTCAAGGCCATGTTAGGGAGGGAACCAAGACACTGGGGGATCACTGCTTGTACATCATCTTCGGTGCCTGCGTTGCAAACCTGGCTTGAGGAGCGAGTGATACGTCCATTTTGCATCATGCTTTTATATCTATATTTATTGCATTATGGGTTGTTCTTACACATTACGTCACAATACTTATGGCTATTCTCTCTTATTTTACAAGGTTTATCATGAAGAGGGAGAATGCTGGCAGTTGGGATTCTGGCTGGAAAATGAGCAAATATTGGAAACCTATTCTGCACAGCTCCAAAACACGTGCAATTCCACGAAAGTCATTTTTGGATTTAATAAAAATTATTGAGCAAAGAAAGTACCAGAGGGGGCCCACCCCTACTGGGCATGCCCCCCTATCTCGTGGGCCCCCTGGTGACCCTCTGGTGCCCATCTTCTGCTATACGAGGTCTTTTACCCTGGAAAAAATCATAAGCAAGCTCACAAGACAAAACTCCACCGCCACGAGGCGGAAACTTGGCGGAAACAATCTAGGGCTCTGGTTGAGCTATTCTGCTGGGGAAACTTCCCTTCGGGAGGGGGAAATCATCACCATCGTCATCACCAATGATACTCTCATTAGGAGGGGGTCAATCTCCATCAACATCTTTACCAGCACCATCTCCTCTCAAACCCTAGTTCATCTCTTGTATCCAAACCCACAAATTGGCACCTGCGGGTTGCTAGTAGTGTTGATTACTCCTTGTAGTTGATGCTAGTTGATTTACTTGGTGGAAGATCATATGTTCAGATCCTTTATGCATATTAATACTCCTCTGATTATGAACATGAATATGCTTTGTGAGTAGTTACGTTTGTTCCTGAGGACATGGGTGAAGTCTTGCTATTATTAGTCATGTTAATTTGGTATTCGTTCGATATTTTGATGAGATGTATGTTGTATCTCCTCTAGTGGTGTTATGTGAACGTCGACTACATGACACTTCACCATTATTTGGGCCTAGAGGAAGGCATTGGGTAGTATTAAGTAGATGATGGGTTGCTAGAGTGACAGAAGCTTAAACCCTAGTTTATGTGTTGCTTCATAAGGGGGCTGACTTGGATCCACTAGTTTCATGCTATGGTTAGGTTTAGCTTAATACTTGTTTTGTAGTTGCGGATGCTTGCAATAGGGATTAATCATAAGTGGAATGCTTGTCCAAGAAAGGGCAGTACCCAAGCACCGGTCCACCCACATATCAAATTATCAAAGTAACGAACTGATACGTCTCTGCTACGTCTTGAGCTTGCGTTGGTTTTCCTTGAAGAGGAAAGGGTGATGCAGCACAGTAGCGTAAGTATTTCCCTCAGTTTTTGAGAACCAAGGTATCAATCCAGTAGGAGGCTTCCGAACAAGTCCCACGAACATACATACACAAACAAAGAACTCGCAACCAACGCGACAAAGGGGTTGTCAATCCCTTCACGACTACTTGCGAAAGTGAGATCTGATAGAGATAGTATGATAAGATAAATATAATTTTGGTATTTTATAATATAGATGCAGAAAATAAAGATGCAAATAAAAGTAGATTGGAAGCAAATATGATAAGAGATAGACCCGGGGGGGGAATAGGTTTCACTAGTGGCTTCTCTTGAGAGCATAAGTACACTACTAGGGAAAAGCCTGGCAGCAGCGCGGGTTTTGGGCCTCTCAGTAGCGCGGGTACCGGCGCTACTAATAAGGCACTACAACTAACGTATAGCAGTAGCGCCTGTTGTCCCACACTACTGCTATACATGAATAGCTGTAGCGCTCGTTGGAAAAGGGCGCTACTAATATTATCTGCAGCGCTTTTTACAGGGAAGCGCTACTGCTAAATTTCCCCCCTCGCTACTACTAGTTTTATTAGTTTTTTTTCCTGCATATTTGTTTTGTATTTGAATAGGCTTTATACAATAATCTTTAGCATATCATACACATACAAATGTAATCATAGCATATACATACAATTAGTCTCATCAAATCATGTCATCATCATAATCATCATCCAACACAAAGTGGTCTCTCGTCATCAATCTCGAAAATAGCGATACAAGTCTCGATTACTAGCAAATACATCGTCATCCATCTAAACAATGATATACGCGAGAAGAGCTATCACTTTGAGTACATGAGTTCCTTGAAAAATAGTGGTCTTTTCAAAAATCAAAAACCTTTGCAAAATGACCTCACTAAACACTTCTCTGCCTAGGACAGAACCCAAATTATGTTGATCTAGCTATTCCTCTCTCTCACACAAACACACATTATTATCTCTAACCCTTCTCTGCCTAGGACAGAACCCAATTAAATTGCAAAGGAACTCCATTTCTCTAACCCTTCTGACCTAACGCTCTAAAATAAAATTTTCCTCTAACCTAGCCAGCCTACTTAACCTAGCTTGTTAATCCAACGAACCTAATTAACCTACCTATTTAACCTAGTTAGTTAATCTAGTTTACCTAGATAATTAACCCTAATTAAACTAGTTAACGCAACTAGTTCTCTGTCAAATCCCAAAATAAATTTTTGCACTAATTAACCTAGATAATTAACCTAATTAAAATAGTTAACCTGACTAGTTCTCTCTCAAAGCCCTAACTAAATTTTTGCACTAACCTACATAATTAACCTAATTAAACTAGTTAACCTAACTACTTCTCTGTCAAAGTGCTAACTAAATTTTTGCCCTAACCTAGATAATTAACCTAATTAAACTAGCTAACCTATGCATGAGAGAGAGAGGAGGGGTGGGGGCTTACAAAGGATGGCTCCGGTGGTGGCGACGGAGGCAGTGGTGGCGAGGGAGGCAGTTGGGGCGAGGAAGGATACGGTGGCGTCGACGGCGGCTCCGGTGGCGTTGACGAGGCCGCACGGCTCCGTGGTGTTGGGGGCGGCTCCGGTGGCATCGACGTCGGCAGGAGACGGCGGCGAAGTGGGGCGACGGCGAATCGGGGAGACGGCGGCGCGCAGGGTGGGTTGAGGGATTTGGGGGAGAAGTGGTGGCCGGGGGGAAACGGTTTTTTGGTTAAGTCAAACTTAGCGGTAGTGCGTTTGATGAAACACACTATAGCTAAGATAGCTATAGCGGTTTTTACAAAACGCGCTGCTGCTATAGCTATGTAATTTTCTTCCATTTTTTAATTTCCTTTTCTGTTTCTATAGCGGGGGTCTAGGACACGCGCTACAGCTAAGTTAGCTACAGCGCCTCTTACAAACACACGCTGCTGCTATGTCTTCCTCCGTTTTTTCTCTTTTTCATTTATTTTGCTTTACATTTTATTTTTTCCTTTCTCCTTTTTCTATTTCTTTCATTTTCATTTTCATTTCTATTTGTTTTTCATCTTATTTTATTTCCGTTAGTAGTAGCGCTCTTCTTAGGAAACGCGCTGCTACTTATGCCCTAGCGGTAGCGCGTTTCTTCCAAGCCCGCTAATGCTATGCGTAGCCTATCATTCTAGCAATTGGAATATTAGTAGTAGGGCTTTTGCCACTACACGCGCTACTGCTAAGATTGTATCTGTAGCGCGGTTTTCCTTTGATCACTACTGCTATCTAGCACTAGCGCCCTTTTTTGACCCGCGTTGTTGCTAAATTTCCGTGTATAAGGTTTTCCCTAGTAGTGAACAAATTACTCTCGAGCAATTGATAGAAAAGTGAATAATTATGACGTTATCTAGGCATGATCATGTATATAGGCATCGCGTCCGCAACAAGTAGACCAACTCCTGCCTGCATCTACTACTATTACTCCACACATCGACCACTATCCAGCATGCATCTATTGTATTAAGTTCATAAGAACAGAGTAACGCATTAAGCCAGATGACATGATGTAGAGGGATAAACTCAAGCAATATGATATAAACCCCATCTTTTTATCCTCGATGGCAACAATACAATACGTGTCTTGCAACCCTTTCTGTCACTGGGTAAGAACACCGCAAGATTGAACCCAAAGCTAAGCACTTCTCCCATGGCAAGAAAGATCAATCTAGTAGGCCAAACCGAACCGATAATTCGAAGAGACTTGCAACGATAACTCAACCATATAAAAGAATTCAGATAAGATTCAATTATTATCCTTAGATAAACTTGATACTAAACCCACAATTCATCGGATCTCGACAAACACACCGCAAAAAGAGATTACATCAAACAGATCTCCACAAGAGAGGGGGAGAAAATTGTATGGAGATCCAAAAAGAGAGAAGAAGCCAACTAGCTAGTAACTATGGACCCGAAGGTCTGTGGTAAACTACTCACGACTCATCAGAGGCGCTATGGTGTTGATGTAGAAGCCCTCCATGGTGGAATCCCCCTCCGGCAGAACACCAACGACAGCTCCAAGATGGGATCTCGCTGATACAGAAAGTTATGGTGGTGGAAATTGTGTTTCGGTTGCTCCCTGGATGTTTTATGGGTATGTAGGCTTATATAGGAGGAAGAAGTACGTCGGTGGCCGCCCGAGGGGCCCACGAGACAAGGGAGCGCGCCCTATAGGGGGGGGGGGAGTGCCCTACCCTCTCGTGGACGCCTCGGCTGCTTATTGACTTGCACTCCAAGTCCTCTGGATCACGTTCATTCCAAAAATCACGCTTCCGAAGGTTTCATTCCGTTTGGACTCCGTTTGATATTCCTTTTGTTTGAAATACTGAAATAGGCAAAAAAACAGCAATACGGGCTGGGCCTCCGGTCAGTAGGTTAGTCCCAAAAATGATAATAATGTATAAAATGAAGCCCATAAACATCCAAAACAGGTAATATAATAGCATGGAACAATCAAAAATTATAGATACGTTGGAGACGTGTCAAGCATCCACAAGCTTAATTCCTAGCATAATTCTCAAGGTAATTTTCTTTATTGTGGCATGAATGTTCAGATCCAAATGATTCAAGATAAAAGTTCATATTGACAAAAGAAATAGTAATACTTCAAGCATACTAATAAGAGCAATCATGTCTTCTCAAAATAACATGGCTAAATAAAGTTCATCCCTACAAAATCATATATTTAGGCTATGCTTCATTTTCTTCACACAAAGATGTTCCCAACTTCTATACCCCCGATGACAAGCCAGGAAATTGTTTTGTACTTAAATAATCTCAAACTTTTTCAACCTTCACGCAATACATGAGCGTGAGCCATGGATATAGCACTATAGGTGGAATAGAATAATGATTGGGGATCGTGTGGAGAAGACAAAAAAAGAGAAAGTCTCACATTAATGAGGATAATCAACGGGCTATGGGAATGCCCATCAATTGATGTCAACATGAGGAGTAGGGATTGTCATGCAACGGATGCACTAGAGTTATAAATGAATGAAAGCTCAACAAAAGAAAACTAGTGGGTGTGCATCCAACTTGCTTGCTCACGAAGACCTAGGGCATTTGAGGAAGCCCATCGTAGGAATATACAAGCCAACTTCTATAATGAAAAATTCCCACTAGTATATGAAAATGACAACCTATGAGACTGTCTACATGAAGAACATGGTGCTACTTGAAGCACACTATATGAGACTCAGTAAAGAACAAGGTGCTACTTTGAAGCACAAGTGTGGAAAAAGAGATAGTAGCATTGCCCTTTTATTTATTTATTTTATTTTATTTTCTTTTCTTTTTTTTCTTTTTCTTTTTTCTTTTTTTTCTTTTTTTTCTTTTGGCCTTTCTATTTCTTTTCTTTTTGGCCTTCCTTTTTTTGGGCAATGCTCTAATAATGATGATCATCACACTTTTATTGATTACAACACATGAATTACAACTCGAAACTAGAACAAGATATGACTCTATATGAATGCCTCTGGCGGTGTACCGGGATAGTGCAATGAATCAAGAGTGACATGTATAAAAATTATGCATGGTGGCTTTGCCACAAATACGATGTCAACTACATGATCATGCTATGGCAATATGACAAAAGTAATGTACGTCATGATGATGATAAACTGAACGGTGGAAAGTTGCATGACAATATATCTCGGAATGGCTATGGAAATGCCATAAATAGGTAGGTATGGTGGCTGTTTTGAGGAAATATAGGGAGGTTTATGTGTGATAGAGCATATCATATCACGGGGTTTGGATGCACCTGCGAAGTTTGCACCAACTATCAAGGTGAGAAACGACAATGCACGGTACCGAAGAGGCTAGCAATGATGGAAAGGTAAAAGTGCGTATAACCCATGGACTCAACATTAGTCATAAGCACTCATATACTTATTGCAAAAATTTAGAAGTCATCAAAAACCAAGCACTACGCGCATGCTCCTAGGGGGATAGATTGGTAGGAAAAGAGAATCGCTCGTCCCCGACCGCCACTCATAAGGATGCACAAGCCAGGTACACTTCATGCTTCAAATTTGTTACACAACTTTAACCATACGTGCATGCTACGGGACTTGCTAACTTCAACACAAGAATTCTTCAAATTCATAATCACCCAAATAGCATGACTTTTAATATCACTACCTCCCTATCTCAAAAAAATCAAGTATCAAGTTGATCATAGCATCCAATTCACTTCCTATGATAGTTTTTATTATACCCAACTTGGATGCTCATCATTCTAGGACCAATTTATAACCATAGCAAATACCATGCTGTTCTAAAAGACTCTCAAAATAATATAAGTGAAGAATGAGAGATCAACAATTTCTTCAAAATTAATCCACCACCGTGCTCTAAAAGATATAAGTGAAGTACTACAGCAAAAACTACCTAGCTCAAAAGATATAAGTGAAGCACATAGAGTATTCTAATAAATTTCAATCAAAGAGGCTTCTCCCAAAAGGTGCGTTACAGCAAGGATGATTTTGTAAACTAACAAACAAAGACTAATATAATACACGAGGCTCCAAGAAAAACACATATCATGTAGCAAATAAAAATATAGCTCCAAGTAAAGTTACCAATGAACAAAGACGAAAGAGGGGATGCCTTCCGGGGGCATCCCCAAGCTTAGGCTTTTGGCTATTCTTGAATATATTGGGGTGCCTTGGGCATCCCCAAGATTAGGATTTTGCCACCATTTATTCCATAGTCCATCAAATCTTTACCCAAAACTTGAAAACTTCAGAACACAAAACTCAACAGGAAATCTCATAAGCTCCATTAGTGAAAGAAAACAAAACCACCACATAAGATACTGTAATGAACTCATTCTTTATTTAAATTGGTGTTAAACCTATTGTATTCCAAGTTCTCTATGGTTCATACCCTTACATACTAGCCATAGATGCATCAAAATAAGCAAACAACACACGAAAAACAGAACCTGTCAAAAACAGAACAGTCTGTAGCAATCTGTAACTAACGCAAGCTTCTGGAACCTCAAAAATCCTACCAAAATAGGAAGTCCTAAAAAATTTGTTTATTGAACAGAAGCAAAAATAATCAATGCAAAATCTCGCTCTTGTGATTTATTGATTTTTTTTCTCTTGAGCGCAAAGTTTCTTTTTTTCAGCAGAATAAAATCAACTCATATCATAGGTTATCCTATAGGTTCTACTTGGCACAAACACTAAATAAAAGAAGAAAACACATCTAAACATAAAGTAGAAACAAAATTTATTAAATAACAGCAAGGAAAATATTGGGTTGTCTCCCAACAAGAGCTTTTCTTTAGAGCCTTTTTAGCTAGGCATTGAGATTTCAATGATGCTCACATGAAAGACAAGAATTGAAGCACAAACAAAGCATCATGAAACACGTGACAAACACATCTAAGTCTAACATGCTTCCTATGCATAGGAGTTTTATAGGAAAACAAATTAGCAAGGCAAGAAAGATCTAACATATGCAAGGAAAAGGAAAGAAACAATAGCAATCTCAACATAACGAGAGGTAATTTAGTAACATGAAAATTTATACAACCATATTTTCCTCTCTCATAATAATTACATGTGGGATCATAAGAAAATTCAACAAAATAGCTATCACATAAAATATTTTCAACATGATCCACATGCATACGAAGTTGACACTCTTCCAAAATAGTGGGATTAACATTAGCTAAAGTCATGACCTCTCCAAACCCAGTTTTATCAAAAATATCATAAGATTGAACATAATACAAATATGTGGGATCTAAAGTTGACACTCTTCCAAACACACTTTCAATATTATTGCAAACACTATTATCTATCTCATATTCATCATGGGGCTTAAATAAATTTTCAAGATCAAAAGAAGAATCACCCCAATCATGATCATTGTAACAAGTAGTAGACATAGCAAAACTAGCATCCCCAAGCTTTGGGTTTTGCATATTATTAGCACAATTGACATCAAGAGAATTTATAGTAACATCATTGCAATCATGCTTTTCATTGAAGGAACTACTAAGTATGGGTACAATAGCAACGATCTCATGTTTAACATAAGGAACTATAGCGAATTCATCTTCATAAATATTGGCATCATGGCCACAAGAATAGCAAGCATCATGTTCATCAAGGGATATTTCAATCAAATCATCGGGATCATCTATAGATTCATGCATATCATTAGTTTCTTCCAAAGCAATAGTCATTCTCTCAATAAATTCTTTGACATGGACATTATGAGCATAGTTTTCATAGCAATATTTAAGTATGTCAAAATTTTCAGATTCGTAGAGAGTAATATCATACTTTTCAATCAAAGAAGCAACTTCATAAGCACCCTTAAAAGCAACAAATTCTTCAATTTTTTTGATATCATAGTAACTATAAACACCCTTTGCATAAAAAGATAAGATTTCATTATCGTTAAACTCACATAGGTAGGCAAGGTCTTTTTTAGGGTTCTTAGAGCAACAAGTAAAATAACAAATTTCACAAAGATTCCAAGCATAACACAACAAACGGTTTATTTGATCCCATAAGGTACCCCTTTTTGAGACACACGACGACGCACAAAATGAGCATGCTCATCTAAAGATTTCCCATCAACTAGGCTAGTTGGGGTTTCAGCATGAGCGCATAAGGATCGAAGATGACCCAAGTAGAACACTTTAAGTGGATCCATATCAATAGATTTAGCAAGCAAAGATGCAAGCACATAGAAGGCACATGGAGACACAAGCAAACAGAAAAAGGCAAACAAAAGAGAGAGGAAGAAGAAGGTAAGCAGAAAAGAGGGCAAATAAAGCGGCAAGGGTGAAGTGGGGGAGAGGAAAACGAGAGGCAAATGGCAAATAATGTAAATGCAAGGGAGATGAGTTTGTGATGGGTACTTGGTATGTCTTGACTTGAGCGAAGACCTCCCCGGCAATGGCGCCAGAAATCCTTCTTGCTACGTCTTGAGCTTGTGTTGATTTTCCTTGAAGAGGAAAGGGTGAGGCAGCATAGTAGCGTAAGTATTTTCCCTCAGTTTTTGAGAACCAAGGTATCAATCCAGTAGGAGGCTTCTCAACAAGTCTCACGAACATACACAAACAAACAAAGAACTCGCAACCAATGCGACAAAGGGGTTGTCAATCCCTTCACGGCCACTTGCGAAAGTGAGATCTGATAGAGATAATATGATAAGATAAATATATTTTTGGTATTTTATAATATAGATGCAGAAAATAAAGATGCAAATAAAAGTAGATTGGAAGCAAATATGATAAGAGATAGACCCGGGGGCCATAGGTCTCACTAGTGGCTTCTCTTGAGAGCATAAGTATTATGGTGGGTGAACAAATTACTGTCGAGCAATTGATAGAAAAGTGAATTATTATGACGTTATATAGGCATGATCATGTATATAGGCATCATGTCCGCAACAAGTAGACCGACTCCTTCCTGCATCTACTACTATTACTCCACACATCGACCGCTATCCAGCATGCATCTAGAGTATTAAGTTCATAAGAACAGAGTAAGACATTAAGCAAGATGACATGATGTAGAGGGATAAACTCAAGCAATATGATATAAACCCCATCTTTTTATCCTCGATGGCAACAATACAATACGTGTCTTGCAACCCTTTCTGTCACTGGGTAAGAACACCGCAAGATTGAACCCAAAGCTAAGCACTTCTCTCATGGCAAGAAAGCTCAATCTAGTAGGCCAAACCAAACCGATAATTCAAAGAGACTCACAAAGATAACTCAATAATATAAAAGAATTCAGAGAAATTCAATTATTATCCATAGATAAACTTGATATAAACCCACAATTCAACGGATCTCGACAAACACACCGTAAAAAGAGATTACATCGAATAGATCTCCACAAGAGAGGGGGGGAACATTGTATTGAGATCCAAAAAGAGAGAAGAAGCCAACTAGCTAAGAACTATGGACCCGAAGGTCTGTGGTAAACTACTTACAACTCATCGGAGGGGCTATGGTGTTGATGTAGAAGCCCTCCATGGAGGAATCCCCCTCCGGCAGAACACCGGCGACTGCTCCAAGATGGGATCTCGCGGATACAAAAGGTTACGGTGGTGGAAATTGTGTTTCGGTTGCTCCCTGGATGTTTTCGGGTTATGTAGGCTTATATAGGAGGAAGAAGTACGTCGGTGGCCGCCTGAGGGGCCCACAAGATAGGGGGCGCGCCCTATAGGGGGGGCACCCTACCCTCTCGTGGCCGCCTCGGCTGCTTCTTGACTTGCACTCCAAGTCCTCTAGATCATGTTCGTTCCAAAAATCACGCTTCCGAAGGTTTCATTCCGTTTGGACTCCGTTTGATATTCCTTTTCTTTGAAATACTAAAATAGGCAAAAAAACAGCAATACGGTCTCGGCCTCCGGTTAGTAGGTTAGTCCCAAAAATGATAATAATGTATAAAATAAAGCAACCTACTAACCGGAGGCCGAACCCGTATTGCTGGTTTTTTTGCTTATTTCAGTATTTCGAAGAAAAGGTATATCAAACGCAGTCCAAACAAAATGAAACCTTTGGGAGCGTGACTTTTGGAACGAACATTATCCAGAGGACTTGGAGTGCAAGTCAAGAAGCAATCAAGGCGTCCAGGAGATAGGAGGGCGCGCCCCTGTCTCCTAGGCCCCTCGAGCGGCCACCGACGTACTTCTTCCTCCTATATATACCTACATACCCCGAGAACATCCAGACAGCCAGCAAAGAAATATTTCCGCCACCGTAACCTTCTGTATCCACGAGATCCCATCTTGGAGCCATCGCTGGCATTCTGCCGGAGGGGGAATCCACCATGGAGGGCTTCTACATCAACACCGTAGCCCTTCCGATGAGTTGTGAGTAGGTTACCATAGACCTTCGGGTCCATAGTTATTAGCTAGATGGCTTGTTCTCTCTTTTTGGATCTCAATACAATGTTCTCCTCCTCTCTTGTGGAGATCTATTCGATGTAACTCTTTTTGTGGTGTGTTTGTCGAGATCCGATGAATTGTGGGTTTATGATCAAGTTTACCTATGAGAAATAATCGAATCTTCTCTGAATTCTTTTATGTATGATTGAGTTATCTTTGCAAGTCTCTTCGAATTATCAGTTTTGTTTGGCCACTAGATTGATCTTTCTTGCCATGGGAGAAGTGCTTAGCTTTGGGTTCAATCTTGCGGTGTCCTCACCCAGTGACAAAAAGGGTTGCAAGGCACGTATTGTATTGTTGCCATCGAGGATAAAAAGATGGGGTTTATATCATATTGCTTGAGTTTATCCCTCTACATCATGTCATCTTTCTTAATGCGTTACTCTATTCTTATGAACTTAATACTCTAGATGCATGCTGGATATCAGTTGATGTGTGGAGTAATAGTAGTAGATGCAGGCAGGAGTCGGTCTACTTGTCACGGACGTGATGCCTATATACATGATCATGCCTAGATAATCTCATAATTATTCGCTTTTCCATCAATTGCTCGACAGTAATTTGTTCACCCACCGTAATACTTATGCTATCTTGTGAGAAGCGACTAGTGAAACCTATGGCCCCCGGGTCTATCTTTTATCATATAAGCTTTCAATCTACTTTTATTTGCAACTTTACTTTTTGCATCTATATTAGAAAATACCAAAAATATATTTATCTTATCATACTATCTCTATTAGATCTCACTTCTGCAAGTGGCCGTGAAGGGATTGACAACATCTTTATTGCGTTGGTTGCGAGTTCTTTGTTTGTTTGTGTAGGTGCGTGGGACTTGTGAGGAGCCTCCTACTGGACTGATACCTTGGTTCTCAAAAACTGAGGGAAATACTTACGCTACTATTGCTGCATCACCCTTTCCTCTTCTTGGAAACCAATGCAAGCTCAAGACGTAGCACGAACGCGAATCATATGAGCATGATGAAACTAGCTTGACGATAATTCCCATGTGTCCTCGGGATCGCTTTTCTCAGGCTTATCCTTTGCTACAAAAAGGATTGGGCCACCTTGCTGCACCTATTTAATTTTATTGCTTGTTACCCGTTACGAATTATCTTCTCACAAAACTATCTATTGCCTACAATTTCAGTGCTTGCAGAGAATACCTTACTGAAAACCGCTTGTCATTTCCTTCTGCTCCTTGTTGGGTTGGACACTCTTACTTATCGAAAGGACTAGATAGATCCCTTATACTTGTGGGTCATCAAGACTCTTTTCCGGCGCCGTTGCTGGGGAGTGAAGCGCCTTCGGTGAGTGGAACTTGGTAAGGAAACATTTATATAGTGTGCTGAAATTTTCTGTCACTTGTCACTATGGAAACTAATCCTTTGAGGGCCTTGTTCGGGGCATCTTCGCCCCGACCAGTAAAGCGAAGAGTTGCTCCTCAACCTACTGAACCTACTGAAAATGTTCACTTCGAAATTCCTTCGGGTATGATAGAGAAACTGCTAGCTAATCCTGTTGCAGGAGATGGAACATTGCATCCCGGTTTACACCTTATCTTTGTGGATGAAGTTTGTGGATTATTTAAGATTGCAGGTATTCTCGAAGATGTTGTCAAAAGGAAGGTCTTCCCTTTATCTTTGAGTGGAGACGCATTGACATGGTATAGGCTATGTGATGATACGGGATCTTGGAATTACTAGTATAACGCCCGTGCGTTGCCACGGGCTCTTCAAAATTTATAATCAGTATCTTTAATTTATCATCCCCTCATATTGGGCGATTATGGGGTGCTCTAATTAGAAACACAACAATCAAATATTAGGAAATTTCACCGAACGAACAACAACGAATAATATGATATCTATCAAACGAATAAAATGAGGTCATATTTTTGGTCCGTCATGCACTTCTGTTGAAAAGTGCCTATCCCTTTTAGATCAACCCACTGTTTGCTCGCACGCAAAAAAATACATCTCTAAAGTGTGGAACCGATCGGTGCCAAAAAGAACTCAAACTCCTATCCAATCCCGACTTCGTGCTCTTCCACTTCCATTGATAAAGATGGGACGTCAAGGGTTTCATCATGATGACCTCGAGCAGCCGCCGACATCCCTCCCCACATCTACCCCTACCCCCTGCTGCCGCTTGCCCTGTCCTTGCTCCTCGAGGGAGCTAGGGACACAATGTTCTCTAGGATGGGCATGACCAGATCCACGAGGAGGCCACATTCTTCCATGGGAACCCAACCAAGCACACCACCCTCTGCAACCATCCAATCCCAGCATAACAAAGTCAAGACCCGCCATCGATCCACAAATCAGTCTGTAGTCGACATCTTGACTTTGGCTATCCCCGTGGAAGAATCATCGGATCCTGCTTACTTTTACCATCACTTCGTCTCTTCCCAAGGCAGCGACACCACCCAGCCAATCACCACCACCGCTTGCGGCTTTCCTACATAAAATCATATGAGAAATCCCCACGGCGGTGCTGTAAGATCACCTTGGCGACCTCGACAGTGACCGACTGGTCTAAGATCTAAGCTAGCCGCTCTTTGTAAAAACCAATAGAAGTAGGCATGTGACTCAGATTTGTTCTTTGGTGTGCATGCGTTTCTTGCTGCCCACCAGCTCTTGTCTACAACTCGCCTATATCTGTACCAGCTCTTGGTTTACAACTCGCCTATCTCCATGCTCGAGAATCTCGAGTGTAGTAGTTAAAAAAAAGACCAACTTTATACTCATTTGATAATTCAATGTGCATGGGCATGCACCGGATGGAATTCACGCTCTATGTAAAATCTGGAGTGTAATGACCGTGGTTGATGAATGAAAGTCTTATTTCCGCAAAAAAAGAAGTTAAAGGTGAATATATTCCTCATGTGTAGAGTACAAACAGAGCATATAGTGGTGACCTAGTTTCTTTTGATTGAGGTGAATACATGCCAGTACTAAAATCTTCTAATTTTTTTGATTGAATCCAAGTTGTCTCTTTTCTTTCGATTCAGCAAAGCTAGTTCGAATAAATAGGATTGTCTATATCTTAACTCCTTTGCCAATTAAGCTTCAAAATTGCAGTCTGATTCAGAAACAATCGAACGATTGTGTCGTTAACTCCAGGAGATTCTCGTTAGATCTTAGGAACGCTGCAAGCCATCATATCATATAAGAATAAGATCGACAATTGATATGGACAGATCTTACTACAATCATATTACTACTACTCACACACTGATATGGACAGATCATACAAGATCGAAGGTACGTAAGACAAGGTCCTCTAGATTACGAAAAACTGTTTGCTTCGCCTCATGTGAGACGGACCCCGAGCTATTCTTCAATGGCGCACCGCGCGCACATATTTGGCGGCGAAGTAACTCGTTATCCTAAGGACGTCCCCGTTAAGCCCGTCGACAGCGTCACCCTTTTCCATCTCCCCGGCTGGACCTCGCCGAGTTTCCACCGTCAACGGCCTTCCGCCGCTGCATTCTGCTGCACGAAGGAGATCAACGACGGTTTAGACGTGCACGGGTGCAGCAGAGCAGATCGACCGACGGATCGGTTGACAACACGTACCGTCGCAGGACGCGTGGCCGTGGTGGGGGCGGCGGCGCTCGAGGTGCCCTGCGCCTCGCATTCTCAGGGCGAGACGGCGCTCGTGGCGCTGGTGCCGATCTCCTCCTCCGGACGAACGAGGAGCCAGCCGTCCAAGCTGGGCGAGGGAGCCAACGGCGGCCTGCAGCGCTTCCGGCTCGACTCCTTGCAGTAGGCGATCGCGCTCGCGACGGCCTCCTCCCTCGCCCGGGCGGTGCCGTCCTCGCCGGCGGCGACCCTCCCGTCCGGCTTCGTCGCCCGGCCCTTCCGTCTCCCGCGCCCGTCTGGCCGCTCGTCCGCAGCACCGGCGTGCTGCAGATTTCTGGCGAACCTGCGCAGGCACCGCCTTAGCGCATGGCCCTTCCGTGCGGCCATGTCACCGCCCTCCCTCACCTGTGAGCGCGCGCTGTTCGACGAGCTGCTTCGGGCGCCGAGCAAGGAGGAGGAGGTGGACGACCTCGACGCCGGGGAGGAGCCCGGGTCGGAGGCCACCTTAGCGTCGCCAGGGCCGAACGCCGGCGACGAGGAGCTGCCCTGCTCAACGCTCGAAGCGCCGTCCGTGGTCGCTGCCGTCGCCACGGCCGGCGCCATCGCCGCCCACACGGCGCACGGGAACATCCACGCCATGACGACCTGGAAGAAATGCATGGTGATCAGGAGCACTGGGGTTTGCTTGCAGGCCCTTGTGCACGTAGTACGTCCTTGTATATATATACATGTCGCGATTGCGATCGCGTTCGCCTCCGACTCCGGCGGTGGTTGCAGGGGGGGCACGGCGGCGTCTGCGGGCGCGTGATTTCCGAAATCCGAGATGCCACAGCGAGATTGCCAAAATCCTGTGGCTAATCTATGGAATACTCCGGCGGTTCCTTCCATATACGGAGGGAGTACTAATTACTGCACGGTTTAATTACTCGATCGCTGATTTATCGGATGAGCTAGTAATGCGGACGGATCGCTGATTTATTACCATATTCGATATTTCCCGAGTTATGGCCTTACCATACGGCCTGGATTGATAGCCTTTGGGGTAATTTAAATTTATTACCATATAATTACCATATTCAAAATTTCCTGAGTTATGACCTTACCATACCTGGATTGAATTATTACTATACGTGCATTAATTATGATTTATTACTATATGATTTATTACTATACGTGGATAGCCTTACCATACCTTGTGGTAATTTAAATTTATTACCATATTCGATATTTCCCGAGTTATGGCCTTACCATACCTGGATTGATAGCCTTTGGGGTAATTTAAATTTATTACCATATAATTACCATATTCAAAATTTCCTGAGTTATGACCTTACCATACCTGGATTGATTTATTACTATACGTGGATTAATTATGATTGATTACCATAAATACGTTGGGTATTGCCCGTCAGACGAGAAAAGAGAAAAACCAGTGGGAGGGGCTGGTGGGAGGTGGGACGAAAAAAAACCGGTTGAAAAAAAACCGGTTGAAAATAAATCAGTTGAAAGTGGGGGGGGACTATTCAACCAATTCATCCATTAGGAGTAGAGATAAACGATTGAAGTTGGAATTTCACCAGAAGTTCTATCCTATGCATCCTGTTCATCGTGATCATAATTACATATATAATTTGTGGCCTCGCGAAGGAGAAAGCATCGCTCAGGCTTGGGGGAGGGTTAAGTCAATGTTATATTCATGCCCCGATTATGAGCTCTCAAGAGAAATGATTATTCAAAAAATTTATGCTCGACTTTCTCTCAATGATCGCACCATGCTTGATACTTCCTGTGTTGGTTCTTATATGTTGAAGACTACTGAATTCAAGTGGGATTTATTGTAAAGAATTAAATGCAACTCTGAAGATTGGGGTTCCGATGATGGTAAGGAGTTAGGTATGACACCTAAGTTTGATTGTGTTAAATGTTTTATGGATACCGATGCTTTTCGTGGATTTAGCGCTAAATATGGACTTGACTCTGAGATAGTAGCTTCTTTCTGTGAATCTTTTGCTACTCACGTTGATCTCCCTAAGGAGAAGTGGTTTAAATATAATCCTCCCACTGAAGTAAAAGTAGTTTCACCTGTTATAGTTGAAGAAAAGAATATCACTTACAATGATCCTATTGTTCCTACTACTTATGTTGAGAAACCACCTTTTCCTGTTAGAATAAAGGATCATGCTAAAGCTTCAACTGTCGTTCGTAAGAGTAAAACTAGAACTTATACACCTCCTGAGGAAATTAAAGTTGAACCTAGTATTGTTATGGTTAAAGATCTCTTGGATGATAATATAGATGGGCATGTTATTTAATTCTGTGGTGAAACTACTAATATTGCTAAACGAGATGCTAAGATACATAGACCTGTCGTAGGCATGCCTGTTATTTCTGTTAAAATAGGAGATCATTGTTATCATAGCTTATCTGATATGGGTGCTAGTGCTAGTGCAATACCTATTTCCTTATACCAAGAAATTATGCATGATATTGCACCCGCTGAGTTAGAAGGTATTGATGTTACAATTAAGCTTGCCAATAGAGATACTATTTCACCAGTTGGGATTGTTAGAGATGTTGAAGTCTTGTGTGGGAAAGTTAAATACCCTACTGATTTTCTTATTCTTGGTTCCCCACAAGATAGCTTTTGTCCTATTATATTTGGTAGACCCTTCTTGAATACTGTTAATGCTAGGATCAATTGCGAAAAGGATGTTGTCATGATTGGCTTGGATGATATGACTCATCTATACCTATACTAATTTGTGACTCCCTAGAAATTACCACATTAATCAAATTTTACGAACCGTTAATTTGGTGGGACCAAATTTTTTACGGTGTCGATCCAATTGTAACATCCACGGCCAGAAAAAGACTCCATGCATTCTACTCCTAGCCAGAAAAAGCCTCCATGCGTTCTACTCCTAAAAAAAGGAGTCCATGCGTTCTATTCCACCCCGTGAATTCTCCTCCCCCAGATGCATCTCCTTTCTCCTGTATTTCTTTTCAACGGCGGCGTGTTTGATCCAACAGCAAATGTAATTGCACAAGCTCATGGCAAATAGGGCTTGGCCTCTTTCTGCCGGTTCCATCTCTCTCTCTTTCTCCTCTCTCTCCCCCTCTCCCGCTCTCTCTCTCCCTCCGTCTCTCTCTCTCTCTCTCCCTCTCCTGCTCTCTCTCTCTCTCTCCGTCTCTCTCTCTCTCCGTCTCTCTCTCTCTCTCTCTCTCTCTCTTTGAATAGAAGAAGCAGTAGACATGGCTGAAGGATCACGAATATCATGCTATCTCATGCGTCCAAAAGTAAGATTTTTAGGTGAATTTTATTATGGCTACATCTTCCTCTCGGTGCCCTAGCTCCTATGATATGATCCGGGTGGCAAAACCTGAAGTTTGCAGCAAGTTCAGAGTAATGTTAGGTTTCTTGCTTTATCACGGATCTCTTTTGTGTTGTCTCTAATGTTATAATTTGATTAGATAGACGCATGGAGATGTATAAATTATTAAAGATGATGTGATTGATTACTTGAAAACATGCTACCACAAGTGCATATTGTAGATCACTGTACGTAGAAATTCTGAATCAGGATCTGTTTTGATGCTTTAAAGTAGTTCTCCTCTAACTTGCTGCTGTTATTCAATGTAATATCCATGGGAACTGCAAATTTCAGTCTTTAAGTGAAATAAAGTTTGACGCAGGTGTTCAGCCTTGCATTGGCTGCTTTCATGTCGACTCGAGTGTGAAGAATGAAGAACTGAACAAGCATGATAGAGGATGTTTGATAGGTATATTCTTTAAGTTGTCCTATGTTGTTTATTGCCCACCCTTAATTTGCTTGGCCTGATTTTCTTTTTCATATGCAACTCCATGGTCGATGTTAGGATAATCTTTGATTAGTTGTTAGCTTGGTTTAGATTTCTACTTTTATTCTATTAGTCCGGCGTAATAGTACATATAGGATTAGTACTTTCCTATGTATATATTTTGCTAAGTTGTGTCATAATTGGGCTAGGTGGTGTCCGACAATGCACTTTGGTCCTGTAGTTGTGTTAGTAGCACAAGTTGTGTCATGGTTGGATATAGTTCTCTATGAGCAGCTTTAGGTTGTGTTGGGTAGGATATTTACTGGTCCGTGTCACTGCATGTATATGTGCAGCAGGTCCTAAGTATTGTAATGCTGTGATTTCAGAAGAAATAAAGAAAAAAGAGGGGAGCAAGACACATGGCTTTGCAAAAGTTTCTTGTGAGCCTGTTCATTGGATTTGATGTGATCGCCCCGTAGGAAATTCCAATAGTTGAGTTCCATATATTTGGTTTGAACAAGTTGCCTAATACTGTTTCTCATAGGTAAACACAGGTGAGAGAAGTGACTGAGATTTCACATGACATTCTAAATGATATAAAACATAAGGGCCAGCTGATATATATGCATCTTCTATATGGTGTCATTGTGCCTTTTGAAGATATAAAATTCTACTAAAGCTAATTTTATTTGTGATTTAGTTGGACCAATGTTTGGTGGTATACAGTGGCATTGTTTTTCCTGACTGTGCATGCCTTTTGCTGCAACTTTGCAATGCACGAAACCAACAAAATGTTGGCACAGTCTTCAGATGTTGTATAGCTTAATCTGTTAAGAAACATGTGCGGTGTTAATTACAATTAGTTTCTCCTCGATAAAACAATCAAACCCATAGTTTAATCTTTCGTGTGTTCTCTTTTTTCAGCCTCGGTACTATGAATAATGGTGGTCTGTTAAACGATACGTTTGTCATTCTCAAAAATTTCAGTGCCACTTGCAACAGGTAACAAAGGTTTCTGTAGCATTGTGAGCTCTTGGTATTGATGAATGCAAATGTATACCATGATGCTTCAATTTCTCAAGCCTATCGTAATATGTTGAACTCATTTTTTAATGGTGTGACCCACATTATACCCTCTCAAACAGACAAATTATGTGATTATTATTGTTTGGAGCATGGTCATTCGCTCAAGGAAACAAGTTTCAAAATATTTTTAGCACATATTTCAGATCTCTTTTCTTTATCTCAGTTTTTCGTATTTTATACCTTATCATGAAACTTTTTCTTCTACCACCACTCTCCATTAATACTCTCTCATCTTCGTGATCTCTGACATGTAGCATAAAAGAATCCAATTCTATTGATAATATCAGCATCTCCCTTGATCTTACAGACCTCTTAATCCACAATTTTTCAATCCAGCAAATGACATTGTCCATTGAGGAACCACTGATACCCTTAGTACGAGTAAACAAAAAGTAATCTTTCAATCCAGTTTGCTTTAGGATGTCTTATACTTGGACTATGCTTCTGACGTCTATCTTATATGTGCATTTTATTGCTCACGCTCTATGTTTGGCCTAATTTGATGGGTTTTATAAGAATTCCAATGGATTGATCTTCTTTTTTTAGGTTCAAAGCATAATACACAATTGATTTTATTGTATACAAAGGTTCTAATTTCAATCAGGTATGTTCTCTTTGTTTTGTGTAATTTCTGTGAAGGATGACCAGTCAATTTTTTTCCAGGCTAGCTTCATTGTTGGGCACAGGTTATTATCTGCAAGACAGAAAATGCTCATGTTTCATGCAATAGACCTTGTAGGCACACATACAATTTTGACCTTATGCACAAAATCCACTAGATCATGAAATTGATGAGATTCTAATTTACCTTTTTCTGAATGCCTGAGACTGAATTAGAACAGAACTATGGCAACCCCTCCATGCAAAATAGGAGGTTAGAGTTGTCTATCTTCTCTCGAGTTGCTTTTCAAATTATTAGGGTGCTGAATTTTGCATTGTTAATAAGTAACAATCGGACATGACATCAGTCCATACACTATAACTTTGGTATGTTAATCTACGTTCAAAATATGATGATTGTATGCTTGGTTTCGAGAGTAGATGGATATGTTAAGCATGTTTTGTACTAGATTTTGCAGCATAATCAGATTATTTGCCCAATAATGAAATATGAAAGGAACCCCATGGTAGTCAAACCCCAATACACCTTGGGTACCACAAGTAGATGCAACCGACTTCCAAGATATCAAGTTATAAATGTCAATCTTACATACAAGCAACAATACTAAACATGTACGTAAGAGTAATGTACATTCAAGAAAGATATTTACTTATTTTTACACTGTTTTTTTTCCGAAAGTGAACACCATATTTTTTTTGTTAATGCCATGTATATACTGGAATCACTGAATTTGCGGAGTTTCCAGCATACTCGGAAAAGCCTAGAAACAACTCAGCATTGTGTTTGCCGCTTTCTGTTCTCAATCGGGAAACAACACTCGGCTGGACGGACATGAACAATCATTAACTTTACGGAGTTCTCATTATCAGTTACTCGACAAACATTTAAATAGCCATTTTCCGAGTTTCAAATAAGTGAGAACTCGCCAAACTACCACGTTAGGAAAGATATATAGGGTGGCAGATAATGGACATGACAGATGTCCGCCGGTTTGCTTGGTTTGATAAATATGATTGTAGGTAAATATTGTATCTGTATTTTCTTAAATACAGTATGCATTAATAATTTGTTTTGGTTTCATTATATACAAAATTATGTCAGGAAGGTTTTTGTATATACCAAGTTCACGTGAATTCAAAATAGAGATGAAACAGTTTACTTCTGTCTATAAGTTAATGTATGAGTATTTAACTTTGAGGGAACCACTAATATAATGAAAGGTAACATGTTTACATCAATACAATATGGTATGATGGAAGGAAAGGAGATGCATAAAAGTGCAGTCCTCGAAACATGTATAGAAGGTCAACCACATGACTATTTTCTTTATGCATCACTTTATTATAAGTTGGTGACCAGGCTTTTGTCTTTTTATGAGAATTTTTTGGAGCAATAGAAAAAGTAATAAAAAATGGTTCCTGATGCGTGCATCTATTCCTATTTTTTTGTTGATTTTGTGCTCTGAGTAGATGTCAAGTGAATGAATAAGTAGAAAATTTTATTTTCAATGTGTTGAACTCTGCTATATTTTGTACTATACCAAAGTTGGAGGTGGAGGACATGGATTCGTAATGATATCAATCTCGATGAACAAATATCCTAAGAGAGAATAAAACATTCAATCAATAGTAACAAGGTGTGATAGGGTATACATGCTATATATGTACATCTCTGCTTGCAGCAATAGAATTTATTTACTATTCATGCTTCTTCGGTTCGTTATGGGAACAAAAAAAATACTTGGGAAGGAACTAATTTTTTAAAAGTTTTGATTTCAGAAGTGTATATTCACATTGACACTGAAACAGAAGTTATGCTACAACAAATCATACCCAATCTACATAAGATACACATTTAGTACCATTAGGACCTCTGACATATGTGTTAGATCCATTAAATTTTGCTGTTACTAATTTTGGGTGACTACTAATCATCTTCACTATACCCACACTGATATGCCTACATTGCGCAGTAGAGTGGTCGATTTCGTTGGGTTCGTAATTCTTCTTAGAACAAATAGGTTGATAGATTAGCAATATTTAGGCAATAACGTGGTCACTATAGGATATTGCAAATTTTTGGACTGTGACAACTAGGTAAAATAGCACCTACCTCAATAGCGAGATACTTCATTCGATTTTTTCTTTTCACAATGATATGTCAAAAATATTGAGAAAAAATGCATTATTATTTTCATCGGCTGTGTTTATTGCCAAGCGTTTCTGCGTATGTTGTTCCTCGACATAGAACATCATGGCATATGCAACTTTCAACCTTTCCAGAAGTATATGTATGCCTTTTTTCCAAAACATTTTTTTCACAAATGAAAAATAAAAGATTCTTAATTCCAAGCAATTTTATTTTGTGCTTTTTTTCACAGGGCCATTAGCAGTGCGGATTTTTTAGCGGATCTTTGGAAGAATAAGGAAGTGTACAACAACACTATTAGTGGTTTCCATCCCGAGTAGTGAGAACATTTATGTTGCCCTACAATTGTTATACATAGTTGTGCGCCATATGTTCTATCAAACTTTAAAATCTCTTTTGCTGAAAAATATGAGCAGCAACATCTTGAATCTTATGGATTATTATGGTTACATGCTGAGCTGAGATATCATAGGGTCTCAATGATGGTGTATTAGTAACTTGAGTATTTTCTACTTAGTCCATTGTTGTGGTATATTATGTGCTTAGAATGACAGCTAGCTCGTGCAAGTGCACGGGTTGGCGTCTAGTGAGTTTAATTTTGCTAAATTTCATAGACAACCACATGATAAAGAACCGTCTAGTAAGGGTGAAATAATTGGTCTCGCTTCTATTGCCGTACCTCCTACTGATCCGTTAGTACAATATTTGCTAGACCATGAAAATGATATGTTTATGAATGAAAGAAGGGAAATAGATAAAGTATTCCTTCAACAGGGTCCTATTCTGAAACACAACTTACCTGTTGAAATCTTAGGGGATCCCCCTCCACCCAAGGGTGATCCCGTGTTTGAGCTCAAACCTTTACCTAGTAATCTTAAATATTCTTATCTTAATGAATATAGGATATATCCTGTTAGTATTAGTGCTAACCTTTCAGAGCAAGAAGAGGAAAGATTATTGAAAACTCTGAAGAAGCACCGTGCTGCTATTGGATATACTCTGGATGATCTTAAGGGCATTAGTCGCACTCTATGCCAACACAAAATTAAATTGGATGAAGGTTCCAAACCAGTTAGAGATCATCAACGACAGTTAAATCCTAAGATGAAAGAAGTGGTAAGGAAGGAGATACTAAAGCTCCTTGAGGCAGGTATAATTTATCCCGTTGCTGATAGTGATTGGGTAAGTCACGTCCATTGCATTCCTAAGAAGGGAGGTATTACTGTTGTTCCTAATGATAAAGATGAATTGATTCGGCAAAGAATTATTACAGGTTATAGGATGGTAACTGATTTCTGTAAATTAAATAAAGCTACTAAGAAGGATCATTAACCATTACCTTTTATTGATCAAATGCTAGAAAGACTATCCAAACATACACATTTTTGCTTTCTATATGGTTATTCTGGTTTCTCTCAAATACATGTGTCTGCGAATGATCAATCAAAAACTACTTTTACTTGCCCTTTCGGTACATTTTCTTATAGATGTATGCCTTTTGGTTTATGTAATGCACCTCCTACCTTTCAAAGATGTATGATGGCTATATTCTCTCACTTTTTTGAAAAGATTTGTGAGGTATTCATGGATGACTTCTCCGTTTATGGATACACTTTTGATGATTGCTTGAGCAACCTTGATCGAGTTTTGCAGAGATGTGAAGACACTAGTCTCGTCTTGAATTGGGAAAAGTGCCATTTTATGGTTAATGAAGGCATTGTCTTGGGGCACAAAATTTCTGAGGAAGGTATTGAAGTTGATAAAGCTAAAGTTGATGCTATTGAAAAGATGCCATGTCCCAAGGACATTAAAGGTATAAGAGGTTTCCCTGGTTACGCCGGTTTTTATAGGAGGTTCAATAAGGACTTTTCCAAAATCTCTAGGCCTCTGACTAATTTATTGCAAAAAGATATTCCTTTCGTCTTTGATGATGATTGTGTAGAAGCATTTGAAATAATTAAGAAAGCTTTGATCACTGCACCTATCATTCAGCCACCTGATTGGAATTTACCCTTTGAAATTATGTGTGATCCCAGCGATTATGTTGTAGGTGCTGTTCTAGGGAAAAGAGTTGATAAGAAATTAAATGTTATCCAGTATGCTAGTAAAACTATTGATACTGCCCAGAGAAATTATGATACTACTGAAAAAGCATTCTTAGCAGTTGTATTTGCATGTGATAAGTTCAGACCTTATATTGTTGATTCTAAAGTGACTATTCACACTAATCATGCTGCTATTAAATATCTTACAGAAAAGAAAATGCTAAACCTAGACTTATTAGATGGGTCCTCTTGCTCCAAGAATTTGATTTACATATTATTGATAGAAAGGGAGCTGAGAACCCCGCTGCAGACAACTTATCTAGGTTAGAGAATGTTCTTGATGACCCACTACCTATTGATGATAACTTTCGCGATGAGCAATTAGCGGTCATTAATGCTTCTCGTACTGCTCCAAGGTATGCTGATTATGCTAATTACATTATTGCTAAATTTATACCACCTAGTTTCACATACCAGCTAAAGAAAAAGTTCTTTTATGATTTAAGACATTACTTCTGTGATGACCCACACCTTTATATAGAAGGAGTAGATGGTGTTATTAGATGTTGTGTACCTGAGCATGAACAGGAAAAGATCCTACGCAAGTGTCACTGCGAACCATATGGAGGACACCACGCGGGAGATAGAACTGCACATAAGGTATTGCAACCCGGTTTTATTGGCCTACTCTTTTCAAAGATGCCCGTAAGTTTGTCTTGTCTTGTGATGAATGTCAAAGAATTGGTAATATTAGTAGATGTCAAGAAATGCCTATGAATTATTCTCTTTTTATTGAACCATTTGATGTTTGGGGCTTTGATTATATGGGATCTTTTCCTGCCTCTAATGGATATACACATATTTTAGTTGATGTTGATTACGTTACTAAGTGGGTAGAAGTTATTCCAACTAGTAGTGTTGATGATAACACCTTTATTAAGATGCTTAAAGAAGTTATTTTTCCGAGGTTTGGTGTCCCTAGATATCTCATGACTGATGGTGGTTCACATTTTATTCATGGTGCTTTCTGTAAAATGCTTGCTAAATATGATGTTAATCATAGAATTGCATCTCCTTACCACCCACAGTCTAGTGGTCAAGTAGAATTGAGTAATAGAGAGCTAAAATTAATTTTGCATAAGACTGTTAATAGATCTAGAAAGAATTGGTCCAAGAAACTTGATGATGCATTATGGGCCTATAGAACTGCATATAAAAATCCTATGGCTATGTCTCCGTATAAGATGGTTTATGGAAAAGCGTGTCACTTACCTCTTGAACTTGAACATAAGGCATATTGGGCCATTAAACAGCTCAACTATGATTTCAAACTTGCCGGTGAGAAGAGGTTATTTGACATTAGCTCACTTGATGAATGGAGAACCCAAGCCTATGAGAATGCAAAGCTGTTTAAAGAAAAAGTTAAAAGATGGCATGACAAAAGGATACAAAAGCATGAGTTTAACGTAGGTGATTATGTGTTTCTATTCAACTCTCGTCTAAGATTTTTTGCAGGAAAACTTCTCTCTAAATGGGAAGGTCCTTACATTATTGAAGAGGTCTATCGTTTCGGTGCCATAAGAATCAACAACTTCAAAGGCACAAATCCGAGTGTGGTGAACGGTCAAAGAATCAAACATTATATCTCATGTAAACCTATAAATGTTGAAACTAATATTATTGAAACCTTAACCCCCGAGGAATACATAAGGGACACTTTCCAGAATGTTTCAGACTCTGAAAAGGAATAGGTATGTGGTACGGTAAATAAACCGACTCCAAAACAATTCTAATGGAAATTATCCTCCGTTTTGGAATATTTAAAAAAAATTGGAAGCAAGAAGTAATACGGGAAGGACACGAGCCCTCCATGAGGATGGAGGGCGCGCCCACACTTATTGGGCGTGGCCCCCTGCCTCGTGGGCACCTCGTGTGCCTCCCGGACTCCATTTTCTTGCACGTTACTTCTTTTGGTCGGTAAAAATTCATTACATAATCTCCTAAAGGTTTTGACCACATATCATGCGAAAATCTTCTATCTTTGTTTCGAGCTATTTTTCTGACAGATCCATAGCATCATGACGTCAACCTCCTCCAATATTGAATACAAGGATGCTTGGCTATTGAAGATAGAGCTGAAAAGAGAAGAACCGGAGGAGATCAACAAGGATGAAGGGATCAAGAAGTACATGGAGATCAAGCCTCGGCAGCGAAAGAAGAAAACATCCCTCAACCTTCACCTAACCTCTTTACCCCAACTGAGATTGAAGCTTTCAAGATGATTGAGTTAGCTCATATACAAAACAAGTATCTCACACAGGAGAATATTTTATTGAAGGATCATATCGTCGCACTCAAGGGCATTATCCGCTAGTTGGAGGAGCTTTTACGCTCGATGTGCGATTATCCACCATCATCATCACCGCCTTCATCACCTTCGATGACATAATCACATGGGTATGGGCACTCCCCTTGGCAACTGCCAAGCTTGGGGGAGGTGCCCCGGTATCGTATCACCACACGCTCCTATCTTTTCTGTTTTATTTAGTTCGATCCTTTTGGTAATATCTAGATCCAGTAGAATAAAGTTTTGGTTTGAATTAGTTTTGAGTTTTGCTTTGTGATCCTTCTATGTAATCGAGTCCATGAGCTATCTATAATAAAGATTAGTGTCGAGTCAAGGGCTTTGCTATCTTGTTATGATCTTGAGAAAAATAGAAAGAATAAAAAGAATAAAAGAGTTCATATTGATGTTATGGATACTAATGACTTCACATATAAAGAGTATGAGGCATAAAAGTTGTTGAGAGTTTAAAAACATAGTTTTGGTCATATTTGCAATTAATAGGAAGTAATAAAGAAAGAGAGGTTTTCACATATAAATATACTATCTTGGACATCTTTTATAATATTGAGCACTCATTAAAGTATGACATGCTAAAGAGTTGATGTTTGACAAGGAAGATAACCTAATGGTTTATGTTTTCTCACATGCCAGTTAAAGTATATTGTCATGGATCATTCAACATGTTCAGCTTGCCTTTCCTCCTCATGCTAGCCAAAATTTCCTAGGACCAAGTAAAGATACTAATTGTGCTTCCAATTATCCTTAAATCCAGTTTGGCCATGAGAGTCCACCATATCTACCTATGGATTGAGTAAGATCCTTCAAGTAAGTTGTCATCGGTGCATGCAATAAAAATTGCTCTCTAAATATGTATGACTTATTAGTGTGAAGAAAATAAGCTTTATACAATCCTGTTATGGAAGCAATAAAAGCGACGGACTGCATAATAAAGGTCCATATACAAGTGGCAATATAAAGTGACGTTCTTTTGCATTAAGACTTTGTGCATCCAACAATAAAAGCGCATGACAACCTCTACTTCCCTCTGTGAAGGGCCTATCTTTTACTTTATGTCTTTTACTTTATGCAAGAGTCAAGGTGATCTCCACCTTTCCCTTTTCATTTTATCTTTTGGCAAGCACCTCGTGTTGGAAAGATCCTGATACATATATCCAATTGGATGTTCGTTAGCATGAACTATTATTGTTGACATCACCCAAAGGTGAATACATTGGGAGGCAACACTATAAGCCCCTATCTTTCTCAGTGTCCCATTAAAACTCCATAACCATAAGTATTGCTTGAGTGTTAGCAATTGTAGAGGACTATATGATAGTAGAGTATGTGGATTTGCTGAAAAGCTCTACTCTTGACTCTTTCTGATGTTATGATAAATTGCAATTGCTTCAATGACTAAGATTATAGCTTGTTACACTACTAGGAAAACGGCTATATATAATATGGACATTAATGGCGCACCACATATATGGTGCGCCACTGCTACATAGGACTGGTCCACCATATATAGGTACCCCATTAAACTCCAAATACTAATGGCACACCACATCCACGGTGCGCCACTACTAATTTTTTTTTCAAAACTAGTAGTGGCGCAACAGGGGATAGTGCGCCATTACTAGTTTAACTAGTAATGGCGCACCACACACTTAGTGCGCCACTACTAACAAAATTTTTTTCATTTTTTTTAAAACTGGTAATGGCGCACCAGCGGATAGTGCACCGTTACTAGCTTTAACTAGTAAAGGCGCATCACACCCTCGGTGTGCCACTACTAAAAAAAGTAATTTTTTTGAAAGTTAGTACTGGCGCACCGTGGGTGTGGTGCGCCATTACTAACTTTGACCAAAAATTCCACCGAATGCACCCCCCTTGGACCGCCTTTTCAGTTTTAAAAAAATAAAAGAAAACGATGGAAATGTCAAAAGAATAAAAGAACATAAGTTTCCCATGTGATATGTGGTCTAGTTGTTGGAAAAATTTACAAATATGAATTTCAACTTTATTTGCAAAATCTCTCTGGAATTTGTAAAATGGGCATAACTTTTGCATAAGAACTCCGATTAAAAAGTTTTTATATGAAAAATCATCTACTCGAAAAGTTACATCCGAATTCAACCGGGGAACCCTCGTTGAAGATATTTAGAATCCCCAAAAACCTAATAGAACAAAAGATACGGGGCTTTTAAGATCTAGAGGGGGAAAATAGAAAAAAATTCGAACTTAGTAGTGGCGCACCGTTTGCTAGGTGCGCCACTAGTAAAAGAAAAAAAATAGTTTCAATTTTTTTTTCAAAATATGATATGTAATATGAACGGAAGTTTGAAATATTTTTTCAAAATTTCATCACACTGATGAACATGAACAAACTCCTAAACATCAACAAGGTTTAATAGGATTGATATGCTAGATATATCAATAAGTGCATGTTAAGTGAGCTGGTGTTGGGGTTGGATAGAACTCTAAATTTAAGCGTGCTTGTGCTGGAGTAGTGTGAGGATGGCTGACCTTTCGGGAAGTTTGACCACGAAATGCGATTTGACTTGAGATTAAGCATATTGACCCGAGATTAAGCCATATTAACCAGAGATTAAGAAAAAAACTAAAAAAAATTCTGAAAATATTTTAAAACAAAATTTGAAAAAAAATGTTAGTAATGGCGCACTTCTATGTGGTGGCGCACCTCTAGGCATAGTAATGGCGCATATGTGATAGTAATGGCGCACCAAATGTGTGCCATTAATATTTCTTACTAGTGGCATGGTAATAGTGGCGCACCTATAGTGTGCCATTAATGGCAAAAATAGGTGCGCCACTAATAGGCCTTTTTCTAGTAGTGTTAGTTTTCAATGAAGTTTCTGAACCATACATGACATTATGAATAGATTGTTACTTGAGAAAAATAAACCATATGACAAAAATCTATATATGTTGTTGTTATAAGAATGATCATCATGCCCTCATGTCTGTATTTTATTTTTATCGACACCTCTATCTCTAAACATGTGGACATATTTTTCGATAGCTTCCGCTTGAGGACAAGCAAGGTCTAAGCTTGGGGAGCTGATAGGTCTATTTTGCATCATGCTTTTTGTCGGGGGTTGGGTGCGAGATATGCCAAAGGATGACTTATCATGGTGGGAGCGAGTAGAACGTCGCCGGTTCCTGGAAGCGGGATGAGGCGTAGACACGAACACCGGCGCACTTTACCCAGGTTTGGGGCTCTCCTAGGAGATAACACCCCTAGTCCTGCTCTGCGAGGTCTCCGCATGATCACTAAGGCACTAGTGAGTACAATGTGGTCCTTGAGCTGTGTGCTAGAGGTTGAAGGAGGCAGGGATAGCTCTCTTCTTCCTCTAGGTACGAGTCTAGTTCTAACAGGTTGGGAACCCTTTGCATGGGTGCCCCGGGGGGTTTATATAGGCCTACCCCCCCAGGGGTACAATGGTAACTTGGCCGGGTGTATGACCCTGTTGTCAGCGTCTCTGGTCGCCGGCTTCTCCGCCGGTAGCTGGGGCCCGCCGCCTAGTGGGCCCCTACGACTGGTCTGCTATGGAGCCGACAAGCCGCTTTCGCCGGTGGCGGGTCTGGTTGGTGGCTGATCATTGTAGCCGTGATGCTAATGACGCAAGCTTGGTTGGGCAGGGCATGGCTACAGTCCCGCCGCCTGGCAGGAGATCATTGTAGCCTCGCCGTGCATTGTATGGTTAATGGCGCTCATGGCTTGAGGAAGGATCCGGTTGCCGGCCAGGAGCCGGATCCCCTTGGATCTGAGTGGCCGGGCTAGGCCGCCCTCCGGGCCCTCGCTGCCTAGTAGGGCCTGCTACGTATTGAGCTTGCGTTGGTTTTCCTTGAAGAGGAAAGGGTGATGCAGCACAATAGCGTAAGTATTTCCCTCAGTTTTTGAGAACCAAGGTATCAATCTAGTAGGAGGCTCCTCACAAGTCCCACGAACCTACACAAACAAACAAAGAACTCGCAACCAACGCGATAAAGGGGTTGTCAATCCCTTCACGGCCACTTGAAAAAGTGAGATCTGATAGAGATAATATGTTAAGATAAATATATTTTTGGTATTTTATAATATAGATGCAAAAAGTAAAGATGCAAATAAAAGTAGATTGAAAGCTTATATGATAAAAGATAGACCCGGGGGCCATAGGTTTCACTAGAGGATTCTCTCAAGATAGCATAAGTATTACGGTGGGTGAACAAATTACTATCGAGCAAATTGACAGAAAAGCGAATAATTATGAGATTTTCTAGGCATGATCATGTATATAGGCATCACTTCCGCAACAAGTAGACTGACTCCTGCCTGCATCTACTACTATTACTCCACACATCGACCGCTATCCAACATGCATCTAGATTATTAAGTTCATAAGAACAGAGTAACGCATTAAGTACATAAGAACAGAGTAACTCAAGCAATATGATATAAACCCCATCTTTTTATCCTCGATGGCAACAATACAATACGTGCCTTGCAACCCTTTCTGTCACTGGGTAAGGACACTGGAAGATTGAACCCAAAGCTAAGCACTTCTCCCATGGCAAGCAAGATTAATCTAGTAGGCCAAACCAAACTGATAATTCAAAGAGACTTGCAAAGATAACTCAATCATACATAACAGAATTCAGAGAAGATTCAGATATTTCTCATAGATAAACTTAATCATAAACCCACAATTCATCGGATCTCGACAAACACACCACAAAAAGAGTTTACATCGAATAGATCTCCACAAGAGAGGGGGAGAACATTGTATTGAGACCCAAAAAGAGAGAAGAAGCCAACTAGCTAATAACTATGGACCCAAAGGTCTGTGGTAAACTACTCACAACTCATCTGAAGGGCTATGGTGTTGATGTAGAAGCCCCCTCCGGCGGAGCGCCAGCGAAGGCTCCAAGATGGGATCTCGCGGATAAAGAAGGTTACGGTGGCAGAAATATTTCTTTGGTGGCTCCCTGGATGTTTTCGGGGTATGTAGGTATATATAGGAGGAAGAAGTACATCGGTGGCTGCTCGAGGGGCCCAGGAGACAGGGGGCGTGCCCAGTAGGGGTGGGCATGCCCTAGTATCTCCTGGCCGCCTCGATTGCTTCTTGACTTGCACTCCAAGTTCTTTGGATCACGTCTGTTCCAAAAATCACGCTCCCGAAGGTTTCATTCCGTTTGGACTCCGTTTGATATTCCTTTTCTTTGAAATACTGAAATAGGCAAAAAAAACAGCAATACGGGTTGGGCCTCTGGTTAGTAGGTTAGTCCCAAAAATGATATAAATGTGTAAAATAAAGACCATAAACATCCAAAACAGGTAATATAATAGCATGTAACAATCAAAAATTATAGATACGTTGGAGACGTATTAGGGCCCGCCGCCTGCGAGCCGTACCGACAGGCCGTCGTGGGAGCAGGCCCTGCCTGACAGGGATGACGTCGAGGGTGGGATGGCAACAGTGTCGCATCGTGCAGAGATCTTCGCCTGTACGGGGCATTGTGGCCACGCCAAACCCGGGATTCGGGGGCGAGGGACTACACTATAGCCTCAACCTCTCTTGTCCTCTTGATGAGGGGCGCAGACTATGAGGGCGCCGAGTGGCCGCCTGCTAGAAGCTGGCCTCTACGGAGGCCGTCTGCTAGGAGTCAGCTTGTCTTGGTGTCGTCTGTTGGTGCTCAGCCATCTTCGGGCAGCCGGCCGTCTGGCCAGCCGGCCACCAGAAGGCGGCGCTTCTTTCTGGGGTCTCTTGTGGCGAAGCCGGCCCAAAGTCTTGAATGGCTCAAGGTCTCGGGTTAGGCTACCAGTGGCCCATTACTCCGACACTTTTATATTGATATTTATTGCATTATCGGCTGTTCATACACGTTATGTCACAACACATACGGCTATTCTCTCTTATTGTACAAGGTTTATCATGAAGAGGGAGAATGCCGGCAGCTGGGATTCTGGCTGGAAACGGAGCAAATATTGGAAACCTATTCTGCACAGCTCCAGAAGACCTGCAACTCCACGAAAGTCATATTTGGATTTAATAAAAAATATTGAGCAAAAAAGTACCAGAGGGGCCCACACCCTGGCCATGAGGGTGGGGGCGCCCCCACCCCTACTAGGCGCGTTCGCTGTCTCGTGGGCCCCCTGGTGGCCCTCCGGTGCCCATCTTCTGCTATATGAGGTCTTTTACCCTGGAAAAAATCATAAGCAAGCTCACGAGACGAAACTCCACCGCCACGAGGCGGAACCTTGGTGGAACCAATCTAGGGCTCCGGCGGAGCTGTTCTGTCAGGGAAACTTCTCTCCCGGAGGGGGAAATCATCATCATCATCATCACCAACGATCCTCTCATCGGGAGGGGGTCAATCTCCATCAACATCTTCACCAGCACCATCTCCTCTCAAACCCTAGTTCATCTCTTGTATCCAATCTTGTATCCAAAACCACAAATTGGTACCTGTGGGTTGCTAGTAGTGTTGAATACTCCTTGTAGTTGATGCTAATTGGTTTACTTGGTGGAACATCATATGTTCAGATCCTTTATGCATATTAATACTCCTTTTATTATGAACATGAATATGCTTTGTGAGTAGTTATGTTTGTTCCTAAGGACATGGGTGAAGTCTTGCTATTAGTAGTCATGTGAATTTGGTACTCTTTCGATATTTTGATGAGATGTATGTTGTCTCTCCTCTAGTAGTGTTATGTGAACGTCGACTACATGACACTTCACCATTATTTGGGCCTAGAGGAAGGCATTGGGAAGTAACAAGTAGATGATGGGTTGCTAGGGTGACAGAATCTTAAATCCTAGTTTATGCGTTGCTTCGTAAGGGGCTGATTTGGATCCACTAGTTTCATGCTATGGTTAGGTTTACCTTAATACTTCTTTTGTAGTTGTGGATGCTTGCAATAGGGGTTAATCATAAGTGGGATGCTTGTCCAAGAAAGGGCAGTACCCAAGCACCGGTCCACCCACATATCAAATTATCAAAGTAACGAACGCGAATCATATGAGCGTGATGAAACTATCTTGACGGTAATTCCCATGTGTACTCGGGAGCGCTTTTCTCATTATCAGAAATTGTCCAGGCTTGTCCTTTGTTACAAAAAGGATTGGGACATGATACTTATCCAACATATCTATAATTTTTTATTGTTCCATGCTATTATATTACCTGTTTTGGATGTTTATGGGCTTTATTTTATACATTATAATCATTTTTGGGACTAACCTACTAACCGGAGGCCCAGCCCGTATTGCTGTTTTTTTGTCTATTTCAGTATTTCGAAGGAAAAGAATATCAAACGGAGTCCAAACGGAATGAAACCTTCGAAAGCGTGATTTTTGGAACGAATGTGATCCAGAGGACTTCGAGTGCAAGTCAAGAAGCAGCCGAGGCGGCCACAAGAGGGTAGGGCACCCCCCTATAAGGCGCACCCCCTGTCTCATGGGCCCCTCGGGCGGCCACCGACGTACTTCTTCCTCCTATATAAGCCTACATACCCCAAAAACATCCAGGGAGCAATCGAAACACAATTTCCACCACCGTAACCTTCTGTATCCGCGAGATCCCATCTTGGAGTCATCGTCGGCGTTCTGCCAAAGGGGGATTCCACCACGGAGGGCTTGTACATCAACACCTTAGCCCTTCCGATGAGTAGTGAGTAGTTTACCATAGACCTTCGGGTCCATAGTTATTATCTAGATGGCTTCTTCTCTCTTTTTGGATCTCAATACAATGTTCTCCCCCTCTCTTGTGGAGATCTATTCGATGTAATCTCTTTTTGCAGTGTGTTTGTCGAGATCCGATGAATTGTGGGTTTATGATCAAGTTTATCTTTGGACAATAATTGAATCTTCTCTGAATTCTTTTATATGATTGAGTTACCTTTGGAAGTCTCTTCGAATTATCGGTTTGGTTTGGCCTACTAGATTGATCTTTCTTGCCATGGGAGAGGTGCTTAGCTTTGGTTCAATCTTGCGGTGTTCTTACCTAGTGACAGAAAGGGTTGCAAGACACGTATTGTATTGTTGCCATCAAGGATAAAAAGATGGGGTTTATATCATATTGCTTGAGTTTATCCTTCTACATCACGTCATCTTGCTTAATGTGTTACTCTATTCTTATGAACTTAATACTCTAGATGCATGCTGGATAGCGCTCGATGTGTGGAGTAATAGTAGTAGACGCAGGCAGGAGTTGGTCTACTTGTTGCGGACATGATGCCTATATACATGATCATGCCTAGATAATCTCATAATTATTCGCTTTTCTATCAATTGCTCGACAGTAATTTGTTCACCCACCGTAATACTTATGCTCTCAAGAGAAGCCTCTAGTGAAACCTATGGCCCCCGGGTCTATCTCTTATCTTATTTGCTTCCAATCTACTTTTATTTGCATCTTTATTTTCTCCATCTATATTATGAAATACCAAAAATATATTTATCTTATCACATTATCTCTATCAGATCTCACTTTCACAAGTGGACGTGAAGGGACTGACAACCCCTTTATTGCGTTGGTTGCGCGTTCTTTGTTTGTTTGTGTAGGTTCGTGGGACCTGTTGAGGAGCCTCCTACTGGATTGATACCTTGGTTCTCAAAAACTGAGGGAAATACTTACGCTACTATTGCTGCATCACCCTTTCCTCTGCAAGGAAAACCAACACAATTTCAAGACGTAGCAAGAAGAATTTCTGGTGCCGCTGCCGGGGAGGTCTTCGCTCAAGTCAAGACATACCAAGTACCCATTTGCCTCTCGTTTTCCTCTCCCGCACTTCACCCTTGCCGTTTTCTTCACCCTCTCTTTCCCAATCTCCTCTCTTTTCCGCTTGCCGTTTTCTTCCCCTCTCTTTCACTTGCCGTTTTCTGTTTGCTTGTGTGTTGGATTACTTGTTGCCATGGCGCAAGATAATACCAAATCGTGTGATTTCTCCAATATCAATAATAATCATTTCCTTAGTACTCCGATTGCTCCTCTTCATGATGTTATGAAATCAATACCACTTTGCTGAATGTTGTTATGAAAGATCAATTCGCTGCCCTTCCTAGTGAAGATGCCACTACTCATCGAAACAACTTTGTTGATTTGTGTGATATGCAAAAGAAGAAAGATATGGATAATGATATTGTTAAATTGAAGCTATTTCCGTTTTCGCTTAGAGATCATGCTAAAGTTTGGTTTTCGCCTTTGCCTAAAAATAATATTGATTCTTGGAACAAGTGCAAAGATGCTTTTATCTCTAAGTATTTTCCTCCCGCTAAGATCATCACTCTTAGGAATGATATTATGAATTTTAAACAACTTGATCATGAGCATGTTGCCCAATCTTAGGAAAGAATGAAATTGATGATTCGCAATTGCCCTACTCATGGTTTGAATTTATGGATGATCATACAAAAAAAATATGCTGGTTGGAACTTTGCTTCTAGAAATCTCTTAGATTCGGCCACCGGAGGCACATTTATGGAAATCACTTTCGGAGATGCTACAAAACTTCTTGATAATATTATGGCTAATTATTCTCGGTGGCACACCGAACGGTCTACTAGTAAAAAAGTGCATGCTATAGAAGAAATTAATGTTTTGAGTGGAAAGATGGATGAGCTTATGAGATTGTTTGCTACTAAAAGTTCTTCTATTGATCCCAATGATATGCCTTTATCTACCTTGATTGAGAATAATAATGAATCTATGGATGTGAATTTTGTTGGTAGGAATAGTTTTGGAAACAATGCTTATAATGGAAACTTTAATTCTAGACCGTTCCCTAGTAATTCCTCTAATAATTATGGAAATTCCTACAATAATTCTTATGGTAATTTTAATAAGATGCCCTCTAATTTTGAGAATAGTGTGAAAGAATTTATGATTTCTCAAAAGAATTTTAATGCTTTGCTTGAAGAAAAATTGCTCAAAGTTGATGATTTGGCTAGGAACGGTGATAGACTTTCGCTTGATGTTGATTCTCTTAAACTTAGATCTTCTCCTCCTAAGCATGATATCAATGAGTCTCTCAAAGTAATGAGAATTCCCATTGACGAGTGCAAGGAAAGAACCGCTAGATTGCGTGCTAAGAAAGATAGCTTTATAAAAGTGTGTTCTTCTAGTTTCCCTGAAAATAATGATGAAGATGTTAAAGTTATTGATGTGTCCCCTATTAGATCTTTGTTTTGCAATATGAATCTTGAAAATAATGGGACTGGAGATGATTCAACTTTATTTAGAAGGCGTCCCAAGAATTCGGAGTTTTTAAATCTTGATGCTAAATTTGGGAAAAGTGGGATTGGAGAGGTCATGACTTTAAATAGCACTGGACCCACTATCTCGGATTTAAAGGAATTTGATTATGATAATTTTTCTTTATAAATTTGTATTTCCTTGTTGTAATCCGTTCTTAATTCTCCACATGCTTATAGTCAAAATAAAGCTTTTACCAAACATATCGTTGATGCCTTGATGCAATCTTTTGATGAAAAACTTAATTTGGAAGTTTCTATACCTAGAAAACTTAAAGATGAGTGGGAACCTACTATAAAGATTAAAATTAAAGATTATGAGTGTTTTGCTTTGTGTGATTTGGGTGCTAGTGTTTCCACGATTCCGAAAACTTTATGTGATATTCTAGGTTTCCATGATCTTGATGATTGCTCTTTAAATTTGCACCTTACGGATTCCACCATTAAAAAGCCAATACGAAGGATCAATGATTTCCTTATTGTTGCAAATAGAAATTTTGTGCCCATTGATTTTATCGTTCTTGATATAGATTGCAACCTTTCTTTCCCTATTATTCTTGGTAGACCTTTCCTTGGAACGATTGGTGCGATTATTGATATGAAGGAAGGGAATATTAGATTCCAATTTCCATTAAATAAAGGCATGGAGCACTTTCATAGGAAGAAAGTCAAATTACCTTATGAATCTATCATGCGAGCTACCTATGAACCAAGTGCCAAAGATGGCACTATTTAGATCTATCTTCGCTTTTATGCCTAGCTAGGGGCGTTAAACGATAGCGCTAGTTGGGAGGCAACCCAATTTTCTTTGTGTTCTTTGCTTTTGTTCCTGTTTAGTAATAAATTTTGTTTATACTTTCTCTTTAGATGTGTTTTCTTCTTTTAATTAGTGTTTGTGCCAAGTAGAACCTATAGGATAACCTATGATATGAGTTGATTTGATTCTGCTGAAAAACAGAAACTTTGCGCTCATGAGAAAAAATTAAATAAATCACAGGAACGAGATTTTGCATTGATTCTTTTTTCTGCTGATCAATAAACAAATGTTTTAGGACGTCCAATTTTGGTAGGATTTTTGAGGTTCTAGAAGTTTGCGTTAATTACAGATTGCTACAGACTGTTCTGTTTTTGACAGATTCTGCCTTTCGTGTGTTGTTTGCTTATTTTGATGCATTTATGGCTAGTATGTAAGGGTATGAACCATAGAGAACTTGGAATACAGTAGATTTAACACCAAAATAAATAAATAATGAGTTCATTACAGTACCTTATGTGGTGGTTTTGTTTTCTTTCACTAACGGAGCTTATAAGATTTCTTATTGAGTTTTGTGTTGTGAAGTTTTCAAGTTTTGGGTAAAACTTTTATGGACTATGGAATAAAGGGTGGCAAAGAGCCTAAGCTTGGGGATCCCCATGGCACCCCAAGATTTTCAAGAATAGCCAAAAGCCTAAGCTTGGGGATGCCCCGGGAAGGCATCTCCTCTTTCGTCTTCGTTCATTGGTAACTTTACTTTGAGCTATATTTTTATTCACCACATGATATGTGTTTTGCTTGGAGCGTCGTGTATTATATTAGTCTTTGCTTTTTAGTTTACCACAATCATCCTTGCTGTAACACACCTTTTGGGAGAAGCCTATTTTATTAGGATTTGATAGAATACTCTATGTGCTTCACTTATATCTTTTGAGCTTGATACTTTTTGCTCTAGTGCTTCACTTATATCTTTTAGAGCATGGCGGTGGATTAATTTTAAAGAAATTGCTAGTATCTCATGCTTCACTTATATTATTTTGAGAGTCTCTTAGAACAGCATGGTATTTTCTTTGGTTATGAATTTGGTCCTAGAATGATGAGCATCCAAGTTGGGTATAATAAAAACTATCAAAGAAAATGAATTGGATGCTAGGATCAATTTGATGCTAGATAATTGTTTTGAGATATAAAGGTAGTAATGTTAGGGTCATGCTAGTGGATAATTATGAAATTGAGAAATACTTCTGTTGAAGTTGGCAAGTCCCGTAGCATGCACGTATGGTAAAAGTTGTGTGACAAATTTGTTGCATGAGGTGCTCTTTTGAGTGTCTTCCTTATGAGTGGCAGTCGGGGACAAGCGATGGATTTTTCCTGCCAATCTATCCCTCTTGGGGCATGCGTAGTAGTACTTTGCTTCGAGGGTGAAGTAGACTTTCGCAATAAGTATATGAGTTCTTTATGACTAATGTGAGTCCATGGATATACGCACACTCATCCTTCCATTTTGCTAGCTTCTATTATACCTTGCAATTTTCGCCGGTATCATGAACCCATTATTTACCTTCCTCAAAACAACCACCATACCTACCTATTATGGCATTTCCATAGCCATTCAGAGATATATTGCCATGCAACTTTCCACCGTCCCGTTTATTATGACACATTTCATCATTGTCATATTGCTCTTTCCATGATCATGTAGTGACATCGTATTTGTGGCAAAGCCACCTTCATAATTTTCATACATGTCACTCGTGGTTCATTGCATATCCCGGTACACCGCCGGAGGCATTCATATAGAGTCATATTTTGTTCTAGCTTTGAGTTGTAATTATATAGTTGTAAATCCATAAAAAGTGTGATGATCTTCATTATTAGAGCATTGTCCCAGTGAGGAAAGGATGATGAATACTATCCCCCACAAGTCGGGATGGGACTTCGGACTTTATGAAAATAAAAGAGGCCAAAGAAGGCCACCAAAAAGAAAAAGAAAAGAAAGAAAAAGAGAGAGAAAAAAAGAGAGAAAGAAAAAGAAAAAAGAAAAAAATAATGAGAGAAAAAGAGAGAAGGGACAATTGCTACTATCTCTTTTTCCACACTTGGGCTTCAAAAATAGCACCATGATCTTCATGATAGAGAGTCTCATATGTTTTCACTTTCATATACTAGTGGGAACTTTTCATTATAGAACTTGGTTTGTATATTCCAATGATGGGCTTCCTCAGAATGTCCTAGGTCTTCGTGAGCAAGCAAGTTGGATGGACACCCACTTAGTTTCTTTTGTCGAGCTTTCATATATTTATAGCTCTAGTGCATCCGTTGCATGGCAATCCCTACTCACTCACATTGATATCTATTGATGGGCATCTCCATAGTCCGTTGATACGCCTAGTTGATGTGAGACTATCTTCTCCCACTTTTTGTCCTCACAACCACAACAATAGACCACCATAGTGCTATGTCCATGGCTTGCGCTCATGTATTGCGTAAGAGTTGAAAAGCTGAAGAGCGTTAAAAAGTACGAACCAAATGCTCGGCTCGTCATCGGGGTTGTGCATGATGGGAGTATTTTGTGTAATGAAAATGAAGCATGGCCTAACTATATGATTTTGTAGGGATAAGCTTTCTTTGGCTATGTTATTTTGATAGGACATGATTATTTGTTAGTATGCTTTGAAGCATTATTATTTTTATGTTTTATAAGCTTTTATCTTGAGTCATTTGGATCTGAAACATTCATGCTACAATAAAGAAAAATACATTGAGAATTATGCTAGGTAGCATTCCACATCAAAAATTCTATTTCTGTCATTTACCTACTCGAGGACGAGCGGGAATTAAGCTTGGGGATGCTTGATACGTCTCCAACGTATCTATAATTTTTTATTGTTCCATGCTATTATATTACCTGTTTTGGATGTTTATGGGCTTTATTTTATACATTATTATCATTTTTGGGACTAACCTACTAACCGGAGGCCCAGCCCGTATTGCTGTTTTTTTGTCTATTTCAGTATTTCGAAGGAAAGGAATATCAAACTGAGTCCAAACGGAATGAAACCTTCGGAAGCGTGATTTTCGGAACGAACGTGATCCAGAGGACTTGGAGTGCAAGTCAAGAAGCAGCTGAGGCAGCCATGAGAGGGTAAGCACCCCCCCCCCCTATAGGGCACGCCCCCTATCTCGTGGGCCCCTCGGGCGGCCACCAACGTACTTCCTCCTCCTATCTAAGCCTACATACCCCGAAAACATCCAGGGAGCAACCAAAACACAATTTCCACCACTGTAACCTTCTGTATCCGCGAGATCCCATCTTGGAGCCATCGTCGGCGTTCTGCTAGAGGGGGATTCCACCATGGAGGGCTTCTACATCAACACCATAGCCCTTCCGATGAGTTGTGAGTAGTTTACCACAGACCTTTGGGTCCATAGTTATTAGCTAGATGGCTTCTTCTCTCTTTTTGGATCTCACTACAACGTTCTCCCCCTCTCTTGTGGAGATCTATTCAATGTAATCTCTTTTTGCGGTGTATTCGTCGAGATCCAATGAATTGTGTGTTTATGATCAAGTTTATCTTTGGATAATAATTGAATCTTCTCTGAATTCTTTTATATGATTGAGTTATCTTTGCAAGTCTCTTCGAATTATCGGTTTGGTTTGGCCTACTAGATTGATCTTTCTTGCCATGGGAGAAGTGCTTAGCTTTGGGTTCAATCTTGCGGTGTTCTTACCCAGTGACATAAATGGTTGCAATACACGTATTGTATTGTTGCCATCGAGGATAAAAAGATGGGGTTTATATCATATTGCTTTAGTTTATCCTTCTACATCATGTCATCTTTCTTAATGCGTTACTCTGTTCTTATGAACTTAATACTCTAGATGCATGCTGGATAGCGTTCGATGTGTGGACTAATAGTAGTAGATGCAGGCAGGAGTCGGTCTACTTGTTGCGGACGTGATGCCTATATACATTATCATGCCTAGATAATCTCATAATTATTCTCTTTTCTATCAATTGTTCAACAGTAATTTGTTCACCCACCGTAATACTTATGCTCTCGAGAGAAGCCTCTAGTGAAACCTATGGCCCCCGAGTCTATCTCTTATCATATTTGCTTCCAATCTACTTTTATTTGCATCTTTATTTTCTGCATCTATATTATAAAATACCAAAAATATATTTATCTTATCATATTATCTCTATTAGATCTCACTTTCGCAAGTGGCCGTGAAGAGACTGACAACCCCTTTATTGCATTGGTTGCAATTTCTTGGTTTGTTTGTGTAGGTTCGTGGGACTTGTTGAGGAGCCTCCTACTGGATTGATACCTTGGTTCTCAAAAATTGAGGGAAATACTTACGCTACTATTGCTGCATAACCCTTTCCTCTTCAAGGAAAACCAACGCAAGCTCAAGACGTAGCAGGACACCTTGCTGCACCTATTTACTTTTATTGCTTGTTACCCGTTACAAATTATCTTATCATTAAACTATCTATTACATTCAATTTCAGTGCTTGCAGAGAATACCTTACTGAAAACCGCTTGTCATTTCCTTATGCTCCTTGTTGGGTTCGACACTCTTACTTATCGAAAGGACTACGATAGATCCCCTATACTTGTTGGTCATCTGCGGGCAGTTGTGCAGGACCTCATTCAACAGCAACTCCATCGCACGCATCAGATCATGCAAGACCAAGCGAACAAGAAGCACTACTTCTGGCAATTCCAGGACAACGATCAAGTCTTCCTGAGGTTGTGGCCTTACATCCAGTCCTCAGTGGCTCCTCGTGCTAATCACAAGCTCAGCTAGAAATACTACGGTCCGTTCAAGATCATCGCCAAGATCAACGACGTCTCCTACAAGATGCAACTTCCTCCCCAAGCAACGGTGCACCCTGTCTTCCATGTGTCGCAACTTCAACAGGCGCTGCTTCCTGGCACAATGGCATCTCCAACCTTGCTAGCAGACACAAGCGACACGGCGATCCCGATCAAGACTCTCCAGTCAAGATGGCGCAAGAAGAATGAGACCATCATTGAGCAAGTCCAAGTTTAGTGGTCAGTGGGCGCAGCACTCGACACCACCTGGGAGGACAGACATGCACTCCAAGCTCGATTTCCTCGTGCGTAGGCTTGGGGACAAGCCTCGTCTTAAGTAGGAGGGGATGTTAGCGCCCCTGACAGCTCGTCCCCACCTGCTAACGAGACCCGGGCTCGGACCAGCCGCGCCCAACGCGGTAACCCACGCTACTTCGGCCCAGAATGGCACAACCAGCACGGCCTAGCGGCTCCAACTACTTAAGGCACCGCTCCTAGCTTTGCCCCTCATCCAGTGGATCAACGAACCCGGCGGCGGCGGCACGAACCCTAGCTTCTCTTATCGATCGATTCTTGTAATCCAGCTTGTACCTGACTGACGTGCCACCAAGAGAAAGAGTAGATCGATTTCCCTCTAGCTTGTCTCTAACAGGCCTATTGCCTCGACAGCCTCGTCTCGCCTCTCCTGAAAGTTACCGATGAAGGCTGACATCCAAACACCTGTGGATTGTGATAGTTTTTGGCTTCAGTTACCGCAGCGTCGATGGTTTCAAGGTCTACAAGGCCTGGAGGTTAGTATGATGATGAAGGGTACGGCGAAGGAGATACCCTGGGCAGCGCATGCATACATGATGCTTAAAATCTGCCTATAATAATGGAATATGAGTCCAGTGGGCAAGTACCAAACTAGTAAATTTGCAGCAGATCAAAGTCATAGTCTGTGGAAGAAATAAGCAACCCATAATCTGCTAGCAGTTCTTCTTACTGCATCAGTACTCACTGTTGCATATGCATGTGTGTTGAACTGCTCGAATCTATCTATCCCTACGACTACACGACCAACAGATGCGCTGTATGCTGCTGTCTCAAAGTGCAGGAACAAACAACTCCAATGGTGCATGCAGGATTCAACCAAAGCTAACATGATTAGCCTCGGCCAAGGCAATGATATATTGGCGTAAAAAAACTGCTATTTGGGCACGTCCTCCAAAGCTTGATGGATGCATGGGTGGATATGAAGGCCCATTAAACCTCCATGATGAATTTTGCCTCGATCGCTACGTCCGACGAAAACCAGGTGTTCTCAACACTGATCTTTTATGTATGTACATGTTAAATCTTTTAGAAAATATTTTCTTTTTCCTGGCATGTACTATTTTATACAGGATGATCAGGGATGCATGTCAAACGCACTAGAAGCACATGTGTTCGTGGGTGATGTTGTGCGTGACTGCAAGAGGGACAATCGCGCAGACTACCGCCTCCATGATCCGACTTACAAAGCCGCGGCTGACTCGCCCGTCCGCACCGGCTTAAAACACCTTAGCTGATTCATCTGTCTGTGCCTGCGGTTGCCTCGCCCATCCGTGCAGGCTTACAACGACCGTGGCCGGCTCGTCTGTCGACTCTCGCAGCTGATTCGGTCGTGATTGATTTCAGCTTCAACGTGGTGACCATCAACTTCGCGGTGAATATTTTCTAGCCTAACATATCAGGTGAAATCCATCCTGTGTTTTATATTACATATTGCTTTCTTTAAAAGAGCAATTACTCAGGCTTGCAAGTTCTCCAATGCAGGGCAAGTTGTCTACTGCAAAGGGGACTACTATATTATTGAGCGGTTCAATGACTCATAATGGTTTATGTCACGGTCAAATATGAAGAATCTCAAGCCAACGTTTTGAGTCGTCTTAAGACTCGGGGGCTATGATGACATGACTTAGTAAATGGTTGCTAGTTTAAAGCAGATTCAAGAACTCTGAATCAGTGAAGGGAAGATCACCCGGTCCCGGAGGCTATTGCTATATTGATGAAAATCTAAAAGCCGTCAAGAAATTTCCGGCCAAAAATGAAGAATCCCGGTTTAAAATCCAGTTCAAGAGAAATCTGTCTCTCACAAAGCATTGAAGCTCAATATTTAGTTTAAAATCTGGTTCAAGAGAAATCTGTCTCGCACAAAGTATTGAAGCTCAATATCCGGTTTAAAATCCGGCTCAAGGGAAATCTGACACTCGCAAACCTTTGTCTTCCATGATTACTAGGGGGCTTGATCGTATTCGAATCATAGCTATTAACCACTTTGGTACGGCTTCCTGATCATATTCGAATCATAGCAGTTAAAAATTTTATCACTCGGGGGCTTGATCGTATTCGAATCATAGCTTAACCCCTTTTGGTCTGGCTTACTGATCGTATTCGAATCAGAGTCGTTAAAAACTTCATGATCACTAGGGGGCTTAACCATATTCGAATCATAGCTATTAACCCCTTTGGTCCGGCTTCCTGATCGTATTCGAATCATAGCCGTTGAAAATTTGATCATTCGGGGGCTTGATCATATTCGAATCATAGTTTAACCCCTTTTGGTCCGGCTTACTGATCGTATTCGAGTCAGAGTCGGTACAAACTTCATGATCATTGGGGGCTTGATCGTATTCGACTCATAGCTTAACCCCTTTGATCCGGCTTCCTGATCGTATTCAAATCATAGTCGTGAAATTTTTTGATCATTCGGGGGCTTGATTGTATTCGAATCATAGCTTAACCCCTTTTTGTGCGGCTTACTGATCGTATTCGAATCAGAGTCATTATAAACTTCATGATCATTGGGGGCTTGATCATATTCGAATCATAGCTTAACCCCTTTGATCCGACTTCCTGATTGAATTCGAATCATAGCCGTTAAACAATTTGATCACTTGGGGGCTTTATCATATTCGAATCAAAGCTTAACCCCTTTTGATCTGGCTTGCTGATCGTATTCGAATCAGAGCCGTTAAATATTTTGGTCACTGGGGGCTTCCTGGTCCTATTCGAATCATAGCTGTCGGTACCCCTTTGATCGGTGCAATGCCACAAACCACTTGGGGGGTTCCTGATCATATTCGAATCATAGCCATTAACCCTTTTGGTCCGGCTTCCTGCTCGTATTCGAAGCATAGCCTCGCCTTTTTTCTCTTTTTGGTTTGAGTTTTTGAACAGTTTTTCAATTTTTTCCTGATACTCTCTTTCTCGTATCTGAAGCATACCTATGGTCTCTATTAACCCGGCCTGGTTTTGGATGATAAGTCCCCAACATATGATAATATTAAATACTTGGAAGTATTGGCTTCTAAGTGTTGGATTATCACCTTTACTGCATTGATATGGTAAGCTGGCAGTTTAATCACATTCACAAGAACAAATTTTCAAACAGGGTTATATTATTCAAATCATTAATAGCCAACATGGCTAGATTCTTATTATGGTTATCAATAACCAATATTATGATGGAGGTCTTTAAAGTCGCTTTAGCGTAATGGCTATTATTTTATCAAGGGGTATGATTTATGTTACAATGGAGGGAATAGTCCCGAGTCGCTGCAGGCTTACGATCCGGCACTTGGGGGCTATATTATTCAAGTTGAGGTTACATCAAATATGGAAGTCCCATGTCACTACCAGCATGCACCATGGCACTTGGGGGCTAATGCAAAGTCATTTTTTCTCAATTTACTAAAGACCCGACTCATCACATGGTAATGAGCTGGCCCTTGGGGACTACCAATTGCTCCTGTCAAAAATTCAAGGTACACAAGCCTTAATCCATTATATTGAAAGGTCCACTACTCAGCTGGTAGAGAACAAAGCTCTTAACCTTGTGGACGTGGGTTCAAGCCCCATGGAGGAGATTAAATTAGATGATGTTATTATCAACGAATTATATACAAAGTCCTAGCTCAGTATTATCTTGCTCAGCCGGCCCTTGGGCACTACTAGGGAAAAGGCTAGCAGCAGCGCGGGTTTTTGGTGTATCAGTAGCGCGGGGTGGGGTGCTACTAATAAGGCGCTACAGCTAACATATAGCAGTAGCGCGTGGTCATCGGCGCTATTGCTACACAAGTGTAGCAGCAGCGCGGTTACTGGGAGTTCGCTACTGCTAGTAGCTCTAGCGCCCTTTGCAGCAATGCGCTACTGCTATAGAGGCGCTGCTGCTAACATCTATACAGTCGCTACTGCTAATTTAACAGTTTTTTTGTTTTTTTGGGCATATTTGTTTTGTATTTCAACAGGCTTTATAGAAGAATCTTTAGCACATAGAAATGTCATCATGATACACATACAAATGCCTGAGAGACCACGAATATAATCATAGCATATACATATAAATAGTCTCATCATAATCATCATACAACACAAAGTGGTCTCTCGTCATCATCTCGAAAATAGCAATACAAGTCCTTGATTACTTGCAAATACATCGTCATCCATCTAAACAATGGTATACGCGAGAAGAGCTATCACTTTGAGTACATGAGTTCGTATCCCTCTCTCGCATTAGCGTGAACCTAAACTAACTACTGCCTGTCGCTCGGAAACAGGAAACCGGCAACACCTGGGCCTGACACTCCAACCACTCATCGTATATATACTCCTGGCGTAGCACTTCTTCGCCATCGATGATCTATGCACCTGCATTGTCACATGAGTAGATGATATGCAACATATATAGTTGAGCAACAGAAAGAGACAGACTTGACAAAAATAGAAATAACATATCATAAGCATAAATAACAAAGTTCATCGTAACCAAAATGCCCTAACTAGAGTGATCTTCGCTAGTCGAGGAGGAGGACGGTTTAAGTACATCACAAATAAAGTTTCACTGCGCATAACTCAAAGTTTTGTCATATAGAAAGTATGGACTAAACAGACACATTGTCGTATATCGACAATCACTCCAACATGCCGTGCCATCCATCGAGGTGAGGGAGATAGTCCCCGAGAGGCTATCCATGTTCGGACGTCTTCCCGCGACATTTGTCCTCCGTAGAACATCCCTTTTTTCCGACGACCTCTTTCATGATGATTTGGGCAAGTTCGCGCTGGATGTTAAAGAACTCAGCTCGAAGTCGATGATCCTCGATATCTCCTATGTCCTTTGCCCATTGCAGAATATGGGCATCGCCAGATCTAGGTGACATGTGAAGGTTCTGGTGATCCCGTCTGTACTCCAGCATGTGGTGTAGGACATAGAATCCATCATTAAGAGAATCGTTCGGTTGCTGGATGCAGCAGAAGTCGGTCTTATGGCTGAAGGTGGCCCTGCCGCCCCTTCTCTTCTTGTCCCTAACCTCTCCACCCCTTGCTTGGTAGTAAAACATAGCACTATCAAGAACATCTTTGATGTGGGTGTAATCCTTTTTGTGAATGTTCTTCGACGAGTCCAAGTAAAGAGCGTGGGAGAATCGGGGGTAGAGGATGATGAGGACGGCGCGCCCGCCGCTGCGCAAAATAAGTACACCTCAAATTAATTAGCCTCCACCGTGCAAATGAATTATTCAAATAGAAGGAAGGATAGCAGCGCGGATGACTTACACGGGATGATAAGGCACGAGAATCACCTCCTTGTCCTTATTGGCGAGCATGAAACTGACGATGTAATCCGTCGCGTATTCACGCTGCTCTGCACAGGCTCCCAAGAAGCTCTCGTGCATGTAGTACGGGTCAGCGACACAGATATGACGTATCTGCTCAACCCCAATGATGTAGTTCATTTGCAAGGCATAAAGGCGGACAAACGTAAAATCCAGCTTCTTCACGTGAAACATGTCGAATATGTAATCAAATCAGAGGAAGAACTTATCCGTAGGGAAGCTGTCGACGTATGACATTTGCCGCGGAATGTTAACCACGTAGAGTGGGTATCCTGGATCTTTCGAGGCGATGAGGCATTTCTCTACCCGCAGCACATCATCATGAAGTCTCCTTAGATCGCCGAATCTGGCCCGTAGCGCTGTTGCAGGTAGGATTGGTTGACCGGGGATATGCCATTTATCCGCATCGGGGATATCTATACGGTCCTGAAGCCGAGGCTGCTGAGGCGGCTGGATCATAGAATCAGCTTTTTTGCCTTTCCTCGCTCTCTTCCTAGACTTCTTTACTACCGGAAGGTCGTCAATAACACGTTGAGATGGTAATTCAGGCACCAACTCATGACGCTCAAACCCTCAGGAGGCGCCAGTATAGACATACTGTTCAGCGCCATCCTCATCCTCATCCTCATCCATGGCGACATCATCAGCAACTAATGGAGCCTCCTCCTTACCCCGTCCACTATCACCCAACCCGACGCCCAATGCTAATTGGGTAGGTGGGGTGTTGATGTTCATACCTTGCTGAGACGAAGCAGACTCTTTGGCCACAACAGGACCCACCCATTGCAACAATCACCAAGCCGCCGCGGTGTCTCCTCGTCATCCACCAGTAGTGTTGGAGGAGGCAAATTCTCGTGGCCCAGTTCGACACTGGCCATGGAAACCTTGAATACGTTCGGGGGGATCGGCCGGCTGTGGAACAATGGTTCCTTCGGCTTCATTATCGTCGCCTTCCCCACGGTCACCTTCTGGTCGCCGATGGTGTACAATATGGTGCACGGGGTTTCGTTGGCCTGCAAAGAAAAGTCTGCGACGTGAGACATCCGAAAGGCAACGAAAACGGGAGATTATACATTTATATTGAAGGGGGCCAGTGTGACAGATACCGTGAGGGCGTCGAGCTCAGCCAAAGACGAAGCACCGCCGAGCACGTCCGGTGCGGGAGCAGGCGCGGTAGCCGGTGCAGGAGCAGGTGCAGGAGCAGGTGCGGGAGCCGGTGCGGGAGCAGGTGCTCCCAAGAAGTCAGCAAGGGGAAAGTCCTCTGCATTTTTTTTTGGATTTTTCCTTGTCCAAGTGATAACGCCTGTCACTAAGGAAGTAGAAAAATCTGCAACCGCCTATTTTGCGGCAGCTACCGCTGTTGCAACTGTCTGAGATGATTTCTTCTCAACCACAATCTCAACCTTCTTGTCGATGTTTTCTTCAGTTAACCTCCGTCTTTCCTTTCTCTCCTCCGTGGTCTCACGGTAGTACTTCTTCCACATGGTGCCATCTCCGACACCGTGCACGCGTCTATACGACGGTCGAGTATCCACTAGTTGTCACTTCAATACGTTCAACGCCCGGTTGAATGGAGTGTCCCACTTGGGCCTCGCCAATGCCTCAGATGGCGAGTAACTTTCGGCCGCAATCCGGTGCTGCTCTCTCTGCAAAAGGCACAAGGATCGTTTACAAATATGACTAACGTGTGCAGTCGAATTGATCAGAAACTAAAATTACCAGCAGTCTCATGAACTGCGTAATGACCGGTGTTGTCTCATAAACCTTCTTCACTGGGTCCCAACGGTGTCGGGCCCTCAGGATGTCACGCTCCTGCGGGACGGTGAAATCCGCCAAGGGGTCTGGGATGCCCAGACTCACGGCTTTCGCGTCCTCCTTGGCCCATTTGGACCTCTTTCCGCCGTAACCACGGCTTCCGAGGTGGTGGCTCCCAATGTTCCTCTGTTAAAGCCCCTTCATGTACTTAGACTTGTTTGTGGTAGCTTCTGCCTCGCAAGCCTCCTTGAATATTTGAAACTGGTCTTCCGTGATTGTCGGGTTATCCTTTACAATCTCGGAGTAGGGTTCCTTCTTGTCGATGATCCTTGCTTTCACTCCAGTTTTCCAGGAGGCCAACGCGTCGCTGAACTTGGTCATGGCGTGTTTGTTTATCTTCTTCATTGCCGGGTCCTCGTCTGGATCTTCATAATCCTTCTCATTACGGCCAGGGAACAAGAATATCTGGTGAAACTTCTTTAGGAGGGAGCTCCTCATATTTTCTATCTTCTGTAGTTTCTCATCGTTGATGGTGGCGGTTGTCCATACGATGCAGCCTATTTGATTGCCGTAGCACGAGCGAGCTTCCTCGGGCGCCTTTGGCTCAAAAATGTCGACGTCCACCTCCGTGACCACCAGCCTAGTAGTCCTGAGTTTGTTAGGAAGTTGTTGCCTCTTTGCTTTCAGTTCTACACTGGCTCCGCTCCCCGAGGCAGCACCGGTCTCATCGCCGGTCTCGATGTCGGTCTGAATCTCAGCACCGGTCTCAGTCTCAGCACCGGTCTGCATGTCAGTCTCAGTCCCCGATGCCATCGGTGGGCCCAGCAACAACATCGGTTGATCGTCGGTAAGGCTAAAATATTCGTCTGCCGCCAGGTAGACGTCGTCGCAATCACCAGAACCCTGTCCTTCATCGTTCTAGCCATGTTTACTATGATTAAATCTAGTCAATTAATTCTAGACCTAATAAAATGAATAATGACATAAAAAAGGACTATTGTTTTGCAGGAATGTTGACTCCTTCCTGGTGTGGCAAATCCCGGGCACTCGATATGTCCTAGTTTGTAGCACAAGTCATGCTGAAATTCGCCGGAACCTGAAATTTGCCGGAACAGAAATGAATCAACATTCCGGCAAAACATAGGCCACTCAGCATCATTCCCTGGAAACAACAAAGCCACTTGGGCACAATCGAACAACTTCAATGAAAAGATATAACATGAGCAAACACTATATAACATGGCCACTTCAATGAAAAGATATAATCAACAATAATGGAATATGCAAATGAACATCAATGACATATAGCTACTGTTCTGTTTGACCAAGTTTTTGAAAAGAAAAACAATTCTGTTTTTTGTTTATAGCTAAATGCCATGGCTACTTTTTTATTTATAGATAAATACTTTTGTTTTTTGTCTAAAGCTAAAAGTCTAGGAACTACATTTTCTCTAACCCTTTTGACCTCACCAGAATTTCCACAGGAAGACCTTAGTACCTACACCCAATTTCTTAAAAAATATTCAGGTCCATAGTCCAAATAATTAAAATTTCATTTGAATGAAATTTGGAACAAATTCAGGTCCGTAGTCAAAATATTTTTTTATAGCTAAGTGTTTTTTGTTTATACCCTCTGTTAATTTAAATCTAAATGCTACTATTATTTATATACCCTCTATTAGTTTAAAGCTAAATGGAATTACTGTTTAGGAATTTTCATAAAAAATGCCCTAGCTAATTTCCTAAAAAAATTGCTAATCATTTTTCCTAAATGCTATAATATGCCTACTGCCCTAAAAAAATCTAGGGTTCATATGAACACCTAGGGTTCATATGAACATCAACACAGTATCAACACATATATATAATTGCCCTAGCAGAGAGAAATAGGAGGGTAGGGACAGGAGAGGCATAGCCTTACGGTCGGCGGCGAGGGCATGCTCTGGCTCGGGCAGCGGCGGTGAGGTCGAGGGCGGCGGCGGCGAGCTCGAGGGAGGCGACAGTGAGGTCGACGACGACGGCCTCGGGCGGCAGCTGTGAGGTCGAGGGGGCGGCCTCGGGCGGCGGCGGTGTGGTCGAAGGCGGCGGGCGGCGGCGGTGTGGTCGAAGGTGGCCTTCGGCGGTGGCGGTATGGTCGAAGGTGCGCGGCAGGGCAACGGCGGCGATGGAGCAGTTGGGGGATAGGGGGGAGTAGAGAGGGGGGAACAGGACTTAGCGAAATTTTGAGCCAGGGCCGTCGGGATTTGAGTCAAACTAGCAGCAGCGCGTTTTTACGAAACGCGCTATACCTAAGATAGCTATAGCGTGTTCGAGAGAAACGCGCTGCAGCTAACCCTTTCTGTTTTCTTTGTCTTTTTCTTTTGTTTTCTTTACATTTTCTTTTTTTCCTCCTTTTTCTATTTCTTTCATTTTCATTTACTTTTCTACTTATTTTTCTATTTATTTTCTTTTACATAGCAGTAGCGCTGTAAAGAAGAAACGCGCTGCTATAATGTGTTTATCAGTAGCGTGCTTCTGCGAGAAGCGCTGCTACTATTCCTAGCCTACCGGCACCAGTGAGACAATTTTAGTAGTAGCACTTTTCTGTGGAGACGCGTTAGTGCTAAAATAATGATTGTAGTGTGGTTTTGCAACAAGCGCTACTACTAAGTAGCGCTAGCGCCGAGTTTTGACCAACGCTACTGCTATACCTCTGTGTATAGCGTTTTCCCTAGTAGTGGGGGGCTACACATTGCTGTTCAAGTCTACATGATTATATCGACAAAGTCCCTGCTCATTATTGCATAATAACCTGGCCCTTGGGGGCTACACTGGTTGAAGTTTTTATGAGCATAAGGCAGTTACAAATCCCAGGTTGCTGCAAGCATGACAACTCGGCACTTGGGGGCTACATATGTGGCATATTCAATTTTAACTAGTGATTGAGCACTAGTGCAGAAGCGTGCTATTTGGTTCTGCAACCGGCACTAAAGGGTGGGGACACAAGGTCCCCCCCCCCTTTAGTACCGGTTTTGCACGAACCGCCACTAAAGTGCCACCATGTGGCATGAGCCGGGGCTGGGTGGCGGGAGACCTTTAGTACCGGTTAGTAACACCAACCGGTACTAAATGTTTGGGCTGTTTTGGTTTTATTTTTTATTTTTCCTTTAGTTTTGTTTTTTCAATTTAATTTAGAGATTGTTTTTACATTATAATGAGTTGTTAAATCATTAGGTGAAAGTACCGCAGATTAGTTTCAACTCGGATGCATGCATGGATCCTAGCTAAGTGATCAAATTATATATGCCATATCCATATTACTTGATCACTTATATTAGGTGAGCAACTAATATGGATATGTCATATATACTTGATCACTTAGTTAGTTAGGATCCATCCAATTGAAACTAATCCGCGGTTTCTTTCATAAATGATATAATAACTCATCATAGTCGTCATTAGCACTATTTAATCATCATAGTCATTACCGCTATCTAATCACCACCAATATATATATACTAGCTTAAATAAGAAACATTCACTTGTACAAGAAGGAAAGATATCATCGAGTTCAACATGGTCATGATTATAAGCGTTCATATATAAGACCACAAAAGCAAATCACTCTTTGAGATTAAGTTCAGGACGAAGAACACGAAGAGCATGCTAATCACTCCTGCTGCTCTCTCTCGGTTAAAATAGCATAGAACATGTATAGCTCTCCTGATTCATCATATTGGAGCATGCTAATGAACCTGTCTCCTAATCGTGGGTTGCACTTCTGATTGCTGCCCCCTAGTACTCTGCGATCGTGGACAATTCTGCTCCAGTCTTTCACTATTAAGCATTTCGCGCTAATCTTGAATGTACTAAAGTGCATTACAGGAGGTCTTGGCCGTAAGCTAACCATTATCATGCGACCTTTAGTCTCGATCCACTGAGGCAGAACATTCATCGAGAGTCCCTGATGAAGAACATCGCATAGTAACATACTTACCAATGAAGTTTAGCTTAAAAAATAATGTATGCAAAAGATGCACTGAGGAAAAATAGTAAAAACCTTACCATCTTTCCTAAATAGATGTAACCATAGTTCAATACGATCACTATTGGTCGCACATTTTGAGTACTAAGATTTTTAAGTCCAGAAAAATAATTTGTCTTGACAGTATAAAGATCCTCAAGCCATGAAACATAATGACTTAACTCCTCGCAGTTTAGTTCAGCCCCGGGACAGTGGAAGGTCCTGTCTACCAAGCGCTGGACAGGTTTGCTTGAATGGAAATAAGCTGTCAATAGAAATTAGTTATCAACTTTTTTTGAAAAAACAATATCAAAGACATAGATATGGTTGAGAAACTCACATAATGGTAGAACTGGAGGCATCTGCACCTAGACCCAAATGTCTATATTACCTTCAATATCATCTTCGGGACGAATATCAAAGGTGATAAACATACCAGTCTCAAATGCATAAGCCTTGCATAGTGCTTGCCAAGTTTTTGCATTCAAAATGGGTGTAGGTTTCTTGATTGTATAATTTGACGTTGAAGGTATAACCATGCTCGGTCTTCAAGTAAATTCTCTTTACCTCCATAGTTTTGTTAGGACTGAAACCTATCTTATCCAAGACAAAAAATTCTTGCATGGCAAGGGATACGCTAGTAGAACAGTGAAATATTAAAGTAATAAGTTGAAGCAAATGAAGCATATATAAGTCATGCTTAATTACAAAAAAAGACTTGTTGTTGTGACTTATTGTATCCACTTCGAAGGTCTCATCCAGCTTGATGTTGAAGCGCCTATAATCAACTAGGAAATTTTTGTCGCACAGGCCGCGTTGGTCTTCGCAGTCTTCGCACATAATGAAATCATTTTTGTTGTCATACGACATTTCCTATATATGTTCATAGGTGAAACATTAAACACTTATTAGTTATATTAATTCAACTAATTAGACTAGTTCTATTAATTCAACTAGCTAGTTCAACTAATTAATTCAACTAAGCACTTACTAAAAATATACCTAAATAAAGTATAGCTCATAATTCAACTAATTCAACTAACTAGTTCAAGTAATTCAATTAATTCAACAAATTAGACTAGTTCTATTAATTCAACTAGCTAGTTCAACTAATTAATTAATTCAACTAAGCACTTACTAAAAATATACCTAAATAAAGTATAGCTCCTAATTAAATTAACTAGTTCAACTAATTCAACTAATTCAACTAAACTAGTTCTATTAATTCAACTAGCTAGTTCAACTAATTAAGCACTTACTAAAATATACCTAAATAAAGTATAGCTCCTAATTCAACTAACTAATTCAACTAATTCAACTAAAGTAGTTCTATTAATTCAACTAGCTAGTTCAACTAAACTAAGCACACTTACTAAAAATAAACCTAAATAAAGTATAGCTCCTAATTAAACTAATTCAATTAACTAGTTGAACTAATTCAACTAATTCAACTAAACTAGTTCTATTAATTTTCTTACGAAAAAGTATACCTAAATTTTAATTAGATGATCAAATCTCATGTACCTAAATTCAATATATATTAATTCAATCTAACATTAATATAAATTCATATATAACTAAAAGTATAAAAAACTAACCCATCTAACATTATCTAATTCTTATATAATCTAATATTTATATAATCTAACATTTTGACATTAAACATTTGTGTGTGTGTCCGTTTGTGTAAGTGGTGGTTATATAGGGGATGCCTTTAGTACCGGGTGGGGGCACAAACCGCTACTAAAGGTTAAATTTGGCCAGGCGAATCGGCGGGAGGGCACCCCCTTTAGTACCGGTTCGTGCCCCCACCCGGTACTAAAGACCCACCCTTTAGTACCGGTTCGTGCCATGAACCGGTACTAAAGGGGGTGTGCTCCCGTTCCGCGGTGCTCATTGTTTAGTCCCACCTCGCCGAGCGAAGGGCAGCCGCATTGTCTTATAAACCCAGCCGCGGCTGCTCCTTCAAGCTCCTATATAATGCAGGCCTTTGGGCCTAACTTTGCGGCACTGCCCTGTGAGATTGTTGGGCCTTATGGGCCTGCATATGCCCGCCCAAGGCCTAGCAGGCCCACTGGGCAGCGTGGATATAATTTTTGTCATATAGTTTCTTCTATTTATTTTTGAGTAGTTTTTTGATGTATTTAGAGTTTCTTATATTTAATATTAGTGTGTTTTATCATTATATTCATTTTCTAGTGATTTTTCAGTTCATTTTCTGGTGCTTTTCACTTTCACAGTGATTTAGCTCTGAAAACAAATCAGTAAATGCATCAAAAATAGCAAATTATGTCAGAAAGGGTTGAAAGTTGATGACGTGGATTTGAATTCTGCATCTGAACGCCGAAAAAGTCCGGAGTTGTACTAACTTATTAAAATATTGAATAGTCGGTGTAACAGATGAGTTTTCGTCCGAAACCCTGATACTTCCTAAGAGATTGTCCAGTTTTTACACGAAGTGCATCCAGTTTTTGCCGTAACCCTCTCTACTTTTTTGCACATGGTATGCGGTTGAAATGATGATACCTTGCCAAGTTTCAACCTTTTCATAGTTCATTTTCTGCTGCTTTGCCCTTTCACGGTGATTTAGTTCTGAAAACAAATTAGTAAATGCATCGAAAATAGAAAATTATGTCAGAAAGGGTTGAAACTTGATGACGTGGATTTTAATCCTGCATCTGAACGCATAAAAAGTCTGGAGTTGTACTAAGTTATTAAAATATTGAATAGCCAATGTAACAGATGAGTTTTCGTCCAAAACCCTAATACTTCGAAAGAGATTGTACAGTTTGTACACGAAGTGCATCCAGTTTTTGCCGTAACCCTCTCTACTTTTCTGCACATGCTATGCGGTTGAAATGACGATACCTTACCAAGTTTCTACCTTTTCAGAGTTCATTTTCTGGTGCTTTTCACTTTCACAGTGATTTAGCTCTGAAAACAAATCAGTAAATGCATCGAAAATAGCAAATTATGTCAGAAAAGGGTTGAAAGTTGATGACATGGATTTGAATCCTGCCTCTGTACGCAGAGAAAGTCCGGAGTTGTACTAACTTATTAAAATATTGAATAGCCGGTGTAACAGATGAGTTTTCGTCCGAAACCCTGATACTTCGAAAGAGATTGTACAGTTTGTACACGAAGTGCATCCAATTTTTGCCGTAACCCTCTCTACTTTTTTACACATGATATGCGGTTGAAATGACGATACCTTGCCAAGTTTCAACCTTTTCAGAGTTCATTTTCTGGTGCTTTTCACTTTCAGAGTGATTTAGCTCTGAAAACAAATCAGTAAATGCATCGAAAATAGCAAATTATGTCAGAAAAGGGTTGAAAGTTGATGACGTGGATTTGAATTCTGCCTCTAAACGCAGAGAAAGTCCGGAGTTGTACTAAGTTATTAAAATATTGAATAGCCTGTGTAACAGATGAGTTTTCGTCCGAAACCCTGATACTTCCTAAGAGATTGTCCAGTTTGTACACGAAGTGCATCCAGTTTTTGCCGTAACCCTCTCTACTTTTTTGCACATGCTATGCGGTTGAAACGATGATACCTTGCCAAGTTTCAACCTTTTCAGAGTTCAATTTCTGCTGCTTTTCACTTTCACGGTGATTTAGCTCTGAAAACAAATCAGTAAATGCATCGAAAATAGCAAATTATGTCAGAAAGGGTTAAAAGTTGATGACATGGATTTGAATTCTGCATTTGAATGCCGAAAAAGTCCGGAGTTGTACTAAGTTATTAAAATATAGAATAGCCGGTGTAACAGATGAGTTTTCGTCTGAAACTTCGATACTTCCTAAGAGATTGTCCAGTTTGTACACGAACTGCATCCAGTACTTCGAAAGAGATTGTGGATTTGAATTGTGCATCTGAACGTAGAAAAAATACGTTGATCAGTACCGCCTTTCATCCAAAATGAGCTATTGCTACAGAGAACTACATAAAAATACATTGATCATCAATGATCTTTTTGTATAGAATCTAAATTGTTAATAGGAATCTACCCCGATTTAAGAATCGGCGAAGACTCCTATTGCAGACACATATCCTACACATGGGGTTCAATGAAGACCAAGTGGCTGTGATAGTTTGAGAAGTAACATATTTAAGGTGGTAAAAACTCTGTTAGCGGAGCGAGGTGGGACTAAAAACCATGTCGGAGTATCGGGCCACGGGTAGGCTAACCCGAGTCCCAGGACCTTTCAAGACATCGGGGCAGGCCGCGCCCCTCAAGCCGAGTCCCAGGAGCGACTCCAAGACAAGCCGAGTGGCCGACTATGGAGAGTCGGCCCATGACTCCTCCCTCATCCCGAAGTACGATGTGGGGTACGGTCACGGCGTGGCCGTTCCCCCCTGCTTACGAAGGGCCGGCATGGCTACAGTGAGTCGTATAGCTGGAAGATCTCCGGCGAGGCGCGGCACTGTTGCCATGCCTGCCCTGACCTCAGCCACAGTGCGCCACGCACTGTGCCCATGACGCCGGCCTGTACGGCCCGAAGATGGCGGGGCCGCCTGTCAGTGGGTGGGCCGGAGGCAGCCTGGGCGCCCCGAAGACAGATCTGTGGGAGTCGGCCTCCTTGGAGTCGACTGACTCCTCCCCAGGGCCCCACGAGCCATTAACCAGATAGGATGGGGAATGGTGACAGTGATCGCCCGATAGATGGCGGCACTGTTGTCACGACCCAATGACCGAGCCTGCGTCATCAGGAATGCCGCTACAGTATCAAGCCTGTCCGCGGGACCCGCCAGTCGGCGGGCCCCAGAAGCCGGCGGGGAAGACGGCAGCCTGAGAGACAGACGGCTGGGACCCGCGCCCAGCCGGATTACTATTATACCCCCAGGGGGTAGGCCTATATAAACCCCCCGAGGCACCCATGCAAAGGGTTCGGACCTAGATAGAGATAGACCAGATAGCACAGGGAGGAGAGAGCTAGCCTTGCCCTCTCCTGCCTCCCGAAACAGCTCCAGGAGCACCATTGTAGCCACTTTGCCTTAGTGATCATGCGCAGACCCCGCAGAGCAGCAGTAGGGGTGTTATCTCCTAGGAGAGCCCTGAAGCTGGGTAAGTTCCGCCGGCGTGCATGTCTTCCCCTCATCTCGCTTCCAGGCACCGGCGACGTTCTACTCGCTCCCACCATGATAATCCATCCTTTGGCATATGTCGTACCCAACCCCCGACAAACCAGCTGCAGAATGAATCAGCTAGAAACCTCTAGTACCTGTTGGAGGCATCAACCGGTACTAAAGGTTCTGGTGGGGCCCCAGCCTGACCACAGCCTGCAACTGCCTCTTTAGTACCGGTTCATGCCACGAACTGGTACTAAAGGTTCTCCACGAACCGGTACTAATGATCTCCGCCCCCCTAGCCGTTGGACCCGGCACTAATGGTCACATTAGTGTCGGTTCTGATACAAACTGGGACTAATGTGCTTCACATTAGGCCCTTTTTCTACTAGTGGAGATGAACAACTTGGATTTCTTCAAGGTTGCAACTGTTACTACGTTACCTTCTTAAGACTTGGGGGCTACAAGTGATATGCATATAAGGGAGGTACATTTTCAAGTTTGATGTTAGCAACAATTATTACCAGGTACTATCAATTACAAACCGGATATTTTGGCAATGATAAACTGGCAAGTTCTACATCTTCAAGCTGGCTGAAAATCATATGAGTATTTCATGACCAATGTTTTTTCTGTGAGAAACCAATGTCAGCAAATTGATTATGAAGCTAGCCTATTGACCCGGATTTTCTAGAAGAAGGAAATACCAAGGAGTTAAGGATGATCAGGTGCTGGCTTACAACAGTTCTTAACCCGGAGCATAATCTATCAAAATTGTTCTTGTGTTTGTTTTACAGGATCAGTTTAACATGGATGAATCCAAATTAAACTGGGGGCTAATGTCGGGGATATACCCCGTGGTGTGACCCGGCCGGATATATGACCCGGCTGGGACTTGGTGTTTCATTGGTGACCTGGCAGATTATAAGCCGGCACACAGTTAAGTCGACGGCCAGTTAAGCAGGTTAAGTCGGTGGACAGTTAAGCAGGTTAAGCCGGTAGACAGTTAAGCATAGTAAGCCGGCAGACAGTTAAGCCAGACAGTTAAGCCAGGTTGCAAGTCGGATTGTAATCTGGCTTACGTTAAGAAGCCCAAGACGTTAAGAAGACCAAGACGTTAAGAAGCCCATGGTGAGAAGCCCATGGTAAGACGTCAAAATAGGTTAAGTCCTAATCCGAGTTTGAATCTACATGTAACCCGCCCATTCAACTTATATAAGGAGGGGCGGGGCACCCAAGAGCGGAGAGGAAGAAAATAATCGTTAAGGCTGGACACAACTAAGAGGTGAGCCGGATATACGACGTCTCCCTCATGAGCATAATGAGACCTAGCCGCAAATAGCATATAGGGCTATTACCGGATGATGTTTCCCGGGGCCCGAAGCTGTCTAAATCCTTGTCTTGTGTGTTGATCCGCTTCGCGTCTATCATCCCGATTAACCCCTCTCAAGCTACCACATAGATGCATTGGCCTGACGACTAAGTCCTCACACTAGGACATCTGCCATGACATTTCCACGACACCACCCGAGGAAGTAAGGTCCGAAGAGTTATTGGATGATGATGTGGGTTTGGACCTCTTGCTTGGATCATTGGTCCTTGTTGTATCCTCCCTGTCATGCCCCTTGTCACCCCCTGGATCATCGCCATGCTCCCATACTCGAGGCACAAAGTCACTATCAACACGGAAGTCTGATTCTTCAAGACTGTACCGGAACTCATAACCTTTCCTTTGAACCACCACGTCTGAAGAAAGAGAATCAATTGTGCTACTTTTGAAAGCATCAAGGTTCAATAATGCTACCTGGATACGAACAATTCCTCTCTGGCGCAAACAGAGAAGGTCAACATCGAGAGTAGCATGAATCACCGGGCCGACTGCCCAAAGCCCCAAGAAGTGTCGGAGAGCGTGAGGCACCCCATGCACATGAACCAAATAGGAATTAGCTCGGAACGATGCGGTATCTTCTCTGACTTCCAAGGCTTAAACTTGATAGTGACATTGTGAGATTTGTTGAAAACTACAAAACCAGTCACCCTCTATAGAACCTCCTCACTCGGAAAGGACATGAGAAAAGCGTCCTTGCCATGCGGTATGGCCTCCCACATCCACTGCCGCTAGTAATAAGCAATCTTAACAACCTCTGTCTCCAAGATACTAGGAGTTATAGAGCCACTAGACATAGATACCAACACCGTCAGTGAATCTTGTGGTGCAAGATCCTCCTTGCTGACATTGTCAGGCATCTGGAAGAAATCCATATTTTCAGTTCCATAACCACATAACATCGCCAGTGGCTTCGGCATCTTGAGAGCAGGGCAGCGCCGCATGGTCATCGGGTGATTAATATTGTCACAAATAAAACAGTATTGTTGTGTCTCGCAATCATCGTAAGTGTGCCCTGTAGATTGGCACTTCGAGCACCATACCTTCTTCTGATTAGATGTCACCTTAGCTGCCCCTGAAGGTTGTATCGTAGACTGTTGTTGCAACGAGCTAAACAGCAAAGGAGTGTTCTGCCCATAACCAACTGCCATCATAGATGAAGAAGCGGGCACCTGTACCAATGGCGGCATCATAGGGGCCGCCGGTGGATTAGTGGTAGGTGGTACAAATTCTCCCTGATGAGTTTTGTGATGACCACCCATGCCGCCCTTTGGCTTCCGAGGGCGTGCGGCCGCATGAACACCGTTGGCGGCTGGGTTTTCTGGCATGCAGGCATTGGAGCCGGCCGCCCCCTGCGCCCCTGTTGTACCAGGGTGTTGCATGCACTCAAACACTGGCGTTTGTTGTTGCTGCTGCTTATAGCCACCCGTCGGTTGAAGAAGGAACGGCTGTTGTTGCATGAACTGGCCCGGGGTAGCGACGAAAGGCTGCTGAAAGTGAGCATGATACACCGAGGACTGCTGCAGGGGCTGTTGTTGTACCTGAGGCTGCTGCGCCGGCACGAAGCTACCTGGCGTCACATATGGTTGCGCGGCCTGCACCGGATGATAGACACCCGGAGCGAAGCCAGGAGCGCCACCCGTCGGAGAAGAAGGCGGCTGGGAAGAAGTTGGAGGCTACAAGGGCTAGTGGCAGGTGGTGGTGCTCGGCTGCGCAGAAGGGTCGCCGCGCGTCATCATGGGAGAGGCGATGACGGCAGCGAAGGTGCGATTGAAATTAGGGTTCACCCCCTGCACTTTCTAGTTCCACATATGTCCAAGCCAACGGCCGAGATCAACCATCCGAAGCGGGCGCTCAGGATACGCCTGCGGACCTGGTGCAGCCGCCGATGTCAGATCGGGAACAACGACCGCCGTGACGGCCCGTTCGGGTTGGCCCGAGGGCGGCGGAGGCCCACGGAACTCCGGTGGGATTCCCCCATCGCCGAGACAAGCTCACGGTAGTAAATAACCGAGCGTGCTTGGCTGCGACAGCTGATGTGGTGCAACCGGGCCAATCCAAGGCTTGATCAGAGTCCTCAATCGATTGGGAACCCCAGAGACGCCGCGGGGGGGGAGGGGGGGCTGCAACCATCGCCGACACATTCGAGGAGGAGGCCGTCACGCCCTCCACCGAGACCGGCGAAGATTCTCTGATCTTGTCTGACCTGCAAACAGAAGACACCTCACCTGCCCATCGAGCCGAAGGTCTCTCCCAAACCCTAGACGCTGGAGTAGGGTAGCCGATGTCCTCCCAGAACTCGTCTGCCAACTCCTTGTCCGTTTTCCTCCGGCGAACTGCAGAAGACAAAAGAGAAGAGTTGTCGAGGGAGGAGTAGGGCCCCATTTGCGTTATCTCCTCCGCGTCGGAAGAACCAAGGCAGGTGAACCGGGAGCCCGTTTGCATTGTCTCCTCCGCGTCGGAAAAACCAAGGCAGGTGAACCGGGAACCTAAGTTGCCCGGCGGCATCGGAGACCAACAAGGCGCCAAAGTCAGTCGCCACCGAGAGGCGATCTGCATAGTGAGGTCGACGTCTGAGATGTTTGATGGTGAAATATCTTCTAAATTCTAATGGCACGTGGTGGTTCTTATAAATTATCTGCTGCGTCAAGTCCAGATGTGTTGATAACTTGATATTCTACTACTGTGATTACTTATAAATTATTTTAGCGTACCACACAGTTTAAAGTGCATATATGTTTCTGAAGAACTGTTTGCTAGTCTTTCTTAGAGCCATATTATGAACTGATATTTTAAACCAGCGCGGTTAATTTGGTGTTCTTGCAAGAATACTGGATTTGAAAGATGACTAGATTCCAGCTTCGTTTTCTATATTTACAGTCACTAGCTTTAAATCATGAAATTGGGAGTGAAAGCTAAATACAGTAGGACAGTACCCTCCATGTCCAGGCGCCTGTGTAAGCAACTAGCTTGGGGACACTGACATCGCCAAACGAGACTGAATCATTACAGCTTCATGATGTGCCATAATGGACATACCAGACACACTAGAGACGTCGAGGAGACTTTGTATAGTGACAACTGCCTTCAACTGGAAGAACGGAGAAACAATGGTACGCTGTTATTCACTAGTAGAAAAGGGGGCATTGGTCCAGGCCGGGTCAGCCCATTAGTCCCGGTTCAGTCCAGAACCAGGACCAATGTTGGCATTGGACCCGGTTCGTGAGCCCCGGGGGCCGGCCGGGCCACGTGGGACATTGGTCCCAGTTTGTCTGGACCTTTTGGTCCCGGTTGGTGGGATGAACAGGGACCAATGGGCCTCGCTCCGGCCCACCACCATTGGTCCCGGTTGGTGCCTCGAACCGGGACCAAAGGCTGCCCTTTAGTCCCGGTTCATGCCACCAACCGGGACCAATGAGGTGCCTATATATACCCCCTCGTGTAAGAGCAGAGCACACTAGTCTGTTTTTTCTGGCAGCCGAGGGGGAGAGGGCTTGGTGGTGCTCTAGCTCGCCTCCTATGCACACAAGGTGTTCGATGGAATGCCCGAGCCACACTACTTAAGCTTTCTCCTCTCCAAGCTCGACCTCCAAGCTGCATTTTCCTCAATATTTGTCTAGGTTTAGCGGTCCGTCATGCCCCGTCCCCGTCTTCACCGCCGTCGATCACCCGCGCCGATCTCAGCGCTGGCACCACCGTGGTGAGACTCTTGTTCTTATCTTCTTTCTGAAAGGAAAAATATTCTTACTTGTATGTTTAGATAGATACTTGTATTATTTTCTTACTTTTATAATTGCATCTTATATAGTGAGATGGTTTTGGTGTTTGGGGAACGTAGCACAAATTCAAAATTTTCCTACGTGTCACCAAGATCTATCTATGGAGAAACCAACAACGAGGGGAAGGGGAGTGCATCTACATACCCTTGTAGATCGCTAAGAGGAAGCATTCAATAGAACGGGGTTGAAGAAGTCATACTCGTCGTGATCCAAATCACCGGAGATCCTAGTGCCAAACGGACGGCACCTCCGCGTTCAACACACGTACAGCCCGGTGACGTCTCCCATGCCTTGATCCAGTAAGGAGAGAGGGAGAGGTTGAGGAAGACTCCGTCCAGCAGCAGCACAACGGCGTGGTGGTGGTGGAGGAGCGTGGCAATCCTGCAGGGCTTCGCCAAGCACCGCGAGATATGAGGAGAAAGAGAGGTAGGGCTGCGCCAACAGGAGAAGAACTTCGTGTGTTGGGCTGCTCCTTTGCCTCCACTATATATAGGCGGAGAGGGGTCTGCGCCCCCACCTAGGTTTCCACCCCTAGGGGCGGCGGCCAGCCCTAGATCCCATCTAGGGGGCGGCCAAGGGGGGGAAAGGGGGAAACTTGCCCCCCAAGTTAGGTGGAGGCGCCCCCTCCCCAAACCCTAGGCGCCTTGGGCCCTTGTGGGGGGGTGCACCAGCCCTCCTGGGGCTGGTCCCCTCCCACACTTGGCCCATGTAGCCCTCCGGGGATGGTGGCCCCACTTGGTGGACCCCCAGGACCCTCCCGGTGGTCCCGGTACGTTACCGATAAAACCCGAAACTTTTCCGGTGACCAAAACAGGACTTCCCATATATAAATCTTTACCTTCAGACCATTCTGGAACTCCTCGTGACGTCTGGGATTTCATCCAGGACTCCGAACAACATTCGGTAACCACATACAAACTTCCTTTATAACCCTAGCGTCATCGAACCTTAAGTGTGTAGACCCTACTGGTTCAGGAACCATGCAGACATGGCCGAGACGTTCTTCGGTCAATAGCCAACAGCGGGATCTGGATACCCATGTTTTCTCCCACATGTTCCACGATGATCTCATCGGATGAACCACGATGTCGAGGACTCAATCGATCCAGTTATACAATTCCCTTTCTCTAGCGGTATTGTACTTGCCCGAGATTTGATCGTCATTATGCCGATACCTTGTTTAATCTCGTTACTGGCAAGTCTCTTTAATCGTTCCATAACACATCATCCCGTGATCAACCCCTTGGTCACATTATGCACATTATGATGATGTCCTATCGAGTGGGCCCAGAGATACCTCTCCGTCAACCGGAGTGACAAATCCCAGTCTCGATTCGTGCCAACCCAACAGACACTTTCGAAGTACCTGTAGTGCACCTTTATAGCCACCCAGTTACATTGTGACGTTTTGTGCACCCAAAGAATTCCTACGATATCCGGGAGTTGCACAATCTCATGGTCTAAGGAAATGATACTTGACATTAGAAAAGCTTTAGCATACGAACTACGATCTTTGTGCTAGGCTTAGGATTGGGTCTTGTCCATCACATCATTCTCCTAATGATGTGATCCTGTTATCAACTACATCCAATGTCCATGGTCAGGAAACCGTAACCATCTATTGATCAATGAGCTAGTCAATCAGAGGCTTACTAGGGACATGGTGTTGTCTATGTACCCACACATGTATCTGAGTTTCCTATCAATACAATTATAGCATGGATAATAAACGATTATCATGAACAAGGAAATACTAGTATGCATGCACGCGCTATGCGCGTCTTTTACGTTGCAGAGTGATTTTGGCAAAAATAAGTCATGAAAATGACCGAGAAATGAAACAAATTTTCATGTGCATGTACTCGGAATTAGCATAAGAAAGCTTCTCATGTTCTTACGCAATCACTATCACATGAATATGTAATTGCACAAAAATTGGGGTACCTATTTGGGAAGTTAAATAGATGAACCCTCTTCGAAAAATATATTTCTAAATGACAAAAAATTCTAAAAAAGTACATGTTAGCTCACTTTGAAAAACACATTCTGAAAAAAGTACATATGAATTCACTTCGAAAAACACATTTGTAAATGACAAAAAATTATGAAAAAAGCTGCACGGATTAATCTCCCACCATGTTCCACATGAGAATAGAAAGTTCCACGGAAGAATTAAACAACTTTTTCTGCATGTGCAAAAAGACAGAAAAAAAACGTGTTGTGAAACACTATTTAGAAGCACTAAAATTGATCTTTTGTACAAAGGCAAAATAAAAAGGCAATTATTTATAGAATTTCGTTTCCCGCACATATTTTGTGAAAATATACGCATGAAATTTTGTTTTGTAAATTTTTGTCATTTTCAAACATATTTGAAATACATTTTGAAAAAGCGGGTACATATATAGCTAGGTTTAGGTAGCATTTACTACAAACTTCCAGCCAGAATGCGGCAGTACTAAAAAAGAAGTACGAATGTGGGCGCTGCACCCGGTTTGATTTATTTATATTTTACTTTTTTATCCTTCTACTTTTTCACCTCCTGTCAGAATTGTTTATCTGACCACACTGGTCATGTAGCTCTGCGGATGTCAGGTAGTAGTATAAAACAATTTGTACAACTTCCCTTCTCGGCGCTAATCGATCGATATTTCTGGAACGACCCAGATAACACTGAATGGCACTGTAGCAGCGAATCCCTGTGTTATAAACTGTTGGATGGAGCCCAATGAACGGCCAGAAACGCATTTCAATGCCTGAATTCAAACATTTAAAACTCATACACTATATAGTAGTATAGATAATAATAATAACTAATTTATTATTGCCTCCAGGGCATATTTCCAATAGTCTTCCACTTGCACTAGAGTCAATAATCTAGTTCACATCGCCATGTGATTAACACTGATAGGTCACATCGCCATGTGACCAACATCCAAAGAGTTTACTAGTGTAACTGAACTAGTTCACATCACCATGTGATTAAGACTCAATAAGTTCTGGGGTTTGATCATGTTCTGCTTGTGAGAGAGGTTTTAGTCAATGGGTCTGCAGTATCCAGATCCGTATGTACTTCGCAATTCTCTATGTCATATTGTAAATGATGCTTCCATGCTCCACTTGGAGCTATTCCAAATGGTTGCTCTACTATACGTATCCGGTTTGCTACTCAGAGTCATTCGGATAGGTGTTAAAGCTTGCATCAACGTAACCCTTTACGCCGAACTCTTTATCACCTCCATAATCGAGAAACATGTCCTTATTTACTCCAAGGATAATTTTGACCGTTGTTCAATGATCCATTCCTGGGTCATTCTTGTACCCCTTGACTGACTCATGGCAAGGTACACTTCCGGTGCGGTACACAGCACAGCATACTATAGAGCCTATGTCTAAAGCATAGGGGATGACCTTCGAACTTTCTCTCTCTTCTGCTGTGGTCGAGCTTTAACTCTTAACTTCATACCTTACAACTCAGGCAAGAACTCCTTCTTTGACTGATCCATCTTGAACACCTTCGAGATCATGTCAAGGTATGTGCTCATTTGAAAGTACCATTAACGTTTTTGATCTGTCATCATAGATCTTGATGCTCAATGTTCAAGCAGCTCATTCCAGGTTTTCTATTGAAAATCACTTTTCAAATAACCCTATATGCTTTCCAGAAATTCTACATCATTTCTGATCAACAATATGTCAACAACATATACTCATCAGAAATTATATAGTGCTCCCACTCACTTCTTTGGAAATACAAGTTTCTCATAAACTTTGTATAAACCCAAAATCTTTGATCATCTCATCAAAGCGTACATTCCAACTCCGAGATGCTTACTCCAGTCCTTAGAAGGATTGCTGGAGCTTTGCATATTTGTTAGCGTTCTTCGGGATTGACAAAACCTTCTGGTTGTATCACATACAACCTTTCCTCAAGAAAATTATCGAGGAAACAATGTTTTGACATTCTATCTGCAAAGATTTCATAAAAAATGCAGTAACTACTAATCCATTTCCAACAGACTCTTAGCATCGCTACGAGTGAGAAAGCCTCACCGTAGTCAACTCCTTGAACTTGTCGGAAAACATCTTAACGACAAGTCGAGCTTTCTTAATGGTGAATCTTACCATCATTGTCTGTCTTCCTTTTAAAATCCATCTGTACCCAACGGCCTTACGACCATCAAGTATTTCTTCCAAAGTCATGGATTCTTTCTCAGATTTTATGGCCTCGAGCCATTCGTCAGAATCCGGGCCCACCATCACTTTTCCATAGCTCGTAGGTTCATTTTTGTCTAGCAACATGACCTCTAAGACAGGATTGCGTACCACTCTGAAGTAGTACGCATCCTTGTCACCCTACGAGGTACGGTAGTGACTTGATCTGAAACTTCATGATCACTATCATAAGCTTCTACTTCAATTGGTGTAGGCGCCACAGGAACAACTTCATGTGCCCTGCTACACACTAGTTGAAGTGACGGTTCAATAACCTCATCAAGTCTCCACCATCCTCCCACTCAATTCTTTCGAGAGAAACTTTTCCTCGAGAAAGGACCCGTTTCTAGAAACAATTACTTTTGCTTCCGGATCTGAGATAGGAGGTATACCCAACCATTTTGGGTATCCTATGAAGATGTATTTATCCGTTTCGGGTTCGAGCTTATCATGATGAAACTTTTTCACATAAGCGTCGGAGCCCCAAACTTTCAAGAAACGATAGCTCAGGTTTATCTAAACCATAGTTCATACGGTGTCATCTCAACGGAAATCGTGGTGCCCTATTTAAAGTGAGTGTGGTTGTCTCTAATGCCTAACCCATGAACGATAGTGGTAATTCGATAAGAGACATCATGGTACGCACCATATCCAATAGGGTGCAACTATGATGTTCGGACACACCATCACACTATGGTGTTCCAGGCGGTATTAATTATGAAACAATTTCCACAGTGTCTTAATTGCGTGCCAAAGCTCGTAACTCAGATACTCATCTCTATGTTCATATCATAGACATTTTATCCTCTTGTCACGATGATCTTCAACTTCACTCTGAAATTACTTGAACCATTCAATAATTCAGACTTGTGTTTCATCAAGTAAATATACTCAACATCTACTCGAATCATCTGTGAAGTAAGAACATAACGATATTCACTGCATGCCTCAGCACTCATTGGACTACACACATCAAAAATGTGTTACTTCCAACAAGTTGCTATCTTGTTCCATCTTACTGAAAACGAGGCTTTTCAGTCATGTTGCCCATGTGGTATGATTTGCATATCTCAAGTGATTCAAAATCAAGTGAGTCCAAACGATCCATCTGCATGGAGTTTCATCATGTGTATACACCAATAGACATGGTTCACATGTCTCAAACTTTTCAAAATGAGTGAGTCCAAAGATCCATCAACATGGAGCTTCTTCATGTGTTTTATACCAATATGACTTCCATTGCAGTGCCACAAGTAAGTGGTACTATCATTACTATCTTATATCTTTTGGCATGAAAATGTGTATCACTACGATCGAGATTCAATAAACCATTCCTTTTAGGTGTAAGACCATTGAAAGTATTATTCAAATAAACAGAGTAACCATTATTCTCCTTAAATGAATAACCGTATTGCGACAGACGTAATCCAATCATGCCTATGCTCAACACAAACACCAAATAACAATTATTTAGGTTTAACACCAATCTCGATGGCAGAGGGAGTGTGCGATGCTTGATCACATCAACCTTGGAAACACTTCCAACACATATCGTCAGCTCACGTTTAGCTAGTCTCCGTTTATTCCGTAGCTTTTATTTCGAGTTACTAACACTTAGCGACCGAACCGGTATCTAATACCCTGGTGCTACTAGGAGTACTAGTAAAGTACACATTAACATAATGTATATCCAACATACTTCTATCGACCTTGCCAGCCTTCTTATCTACCAAGTATCTAGGGTAATTCTGCTCCAGTGGCTGTTCCCCTTATTATAGAAGCACTTAGTCTCGGGTTTGGGTTCAACCTTGGGTTTCTTCACTGGAGTAGCAACTGATTTGCCGTTTCTTGAAGTGCCCCTTCTTGCCCTTGCCCTTCTTGAAACTAGTGGTTTCACTAACCATCAACAATTGATGCTCCTTCTTGATTTCTACTTTCGCGGTGTCAAACATCATGAATATCTCAAGGATCATCATATCTATCCCTCATTTGTTATAGTTCATCATGAAGCTCTAGCAGCTTGGTGGCAATGACTTTGGAGAAACATCACTATCTCATCTAGAAGATCAACTCCCACTCGATTCAAGTGATTGTTGCACTCAGACAATCTGATCACAAGCTCAACGATTGAGCTTTTCTCCCTTAGTTTGCAGCCTAAGAAAATCGTCGGAGGTCTTATACCTCTTGACGTGGGCACGAGCCTGAAATGCCAATTTCAGCCCTCGAAACATCTCATATGTTCCGCGATGTTTCGAAAATGTCTTTGGTGCCTCAACTCTAAACCGTTTAACTGAACTATCACGTAGTTATCAAAACGTGTATGTCTGATGTTTGCAACATCCACATACGACGTTTTGGGGTTCTGCACACTGAACGGTGCATTAAGGACATAAGCTTTCTACTAGTCGCATAATCGCTACTGTCAACTTTCAACTATATTTTCTCTAGGAACATATCTAAAATAGTAGAACTAACGCCCGAGCAATGACATAATTTGCAAAGGGCTTTTGACTACGTTCAGGATAATTAAGTTCATCTAATGAACTCCCACTCAGATAGACATCCCTCTAGTCATCTAAGTGATTACATGATCCGAGTCAACTAGGCCGTGTCCGATCATCACATGAAACGGACTAGTCATCATCGGTGAATATATTCATGTTGATCGTATCTACTATACGACTCATGCTCGACCTTTCGGTCTCTTGTGTTCCGAGGCCATGTCTGTACATGCTAGGCTCGTCAAGTTAACCTAAGTGTCTCGCGTGTGTAAATCTGGCTTACACCCGTTGTATGTGAATGTAAGAATCTATCACACCCGATTATCACGTGGTGCTTCGAAACGACGAACTTTCGCAATGGTGCACATTTAGGGGGAACACTTTCTTGAAATTTTAATGAGGGATCATCTTATTTACTACCGCCGTTCTAAGCAAATAAGATGTAGAAACATGATAAACATCACATGCAATCAAAATAGTGACATGATATGGCCAATATCATTTTGCTCCTTTTGATCTCCATCTTCGGGGCTCCATGATCATCATCGTCACCGGCATGACACCATGATCTCCATCATCATGATCTCCATCATCGAGTCTCCATGAAGTTGTCTCGCCAACTTATTACTTCTACTACTATGGCTACCAGTTAGCAATAAAGTAAAGTAATTACATGGCGTTGTTCAATGACACGCAGGTCATACAATAAATAAAGACAACTCCTATGGCTCCTGCCGGTTGTCATACTCATTGACATGCAAGTCGTGATTCCTATTACAAGAACATGATCAATCTCATACATCACACATCATTGATCACATTCTTCTTGGCCATATCACATCACATAGCATACCCTGCAAAAACAAGTTAGACGTCCTCTAATTGTTGTTAGCATGTTTTACGTGGCTGCTATGGGTTTCTAGCAAGAACGTTTCTTACCTACGCAAAATCACAACGTGATATGCCAATTGCTATTTACCCTTCATAAGGACCCTTTTCATCGAATCCGTTCCGACTAAAGTGGGAGAGACTGGCACCCGCTAGCCACCTTATGCAACAAGTGCATGTCAGTAGGTGGAACCTGTCTCACGTAAGAGTACGTGTAAGGTCGGTTCGTGCCGCTTCATCCCACAATACCGTCGAAACAAGATTGGACTACTAACGGTAAGCATATTGAACAAAATCAACACCCACAACTACTTTGTGTTATACTCGTGCATAGAATCTACGCAATAGACCTAGCTCTGATACCATTGTTTGGGGAACGTAGCAGAAATTCAAAATTTTCCTACGTGTCACCAAGATCTATCTATGGAGAAACCAGCAACGAGGGGAAGGAGAGTGCATCTACATACCCTTGTATATCGCTAAGCGGAAGCGTTCAAGAGAACGGGGTTGAAGAAGTCATACTCGTCGTGATCCAAATCACCGAAGATCCTAGTGCCGAATGGACGGCACCTCCGTGTTCAACACACGTACAGCCCGGTGACGTCTCCCATGCCTTGATCCAGCAAGGAGAGAGGGAGAGGTTGAGGAAGACTCCGTCCAGCAGCAGCAAAACGGCGTGGTGGTGGTGGAGGAGCGTGGCAATCCTGTAGGGCTTCGCCAAGCACCGCTAGATATTAGGAGAAAGAGAGGTAGGGCTGCGCCAACAGGAGAAGAACTTCGTGTGTTGGGCTGCTCCTTTGCATCCACTATATATAGGGGGAGAGGGGGTTGCGCCCCCACCTAGGTTTCCACCCCTAGGGGTGGCGGCCAGCCCTAGATCCCATCTAGGGGGGCGGCCAAGGGGGGAGAGGGAGAAACTTGCCCCCCAAGTTAGGTGGAGGCGCCCCCTCACCAAACCCTAGGCGCCTTGGGCCCTTGTGGGGGGGTGCACCAGCCCACCTGGGGCTGGTCCCCTCCCACACCTGGCCCATGAAGCCCTCCGAGGATGGTGGCCCCACTTGGTGGACCCCCGGGACCCTCCCAGTGGTCCCGGTACGTTACCGATAAAACCTGAAACTTTTCCGGTGACCAAAACAGGAGTTCCCATATATAAATCTTTACCTCCGGACCATTCCGGAACTCCTCGTGACGTCCGGGATCTCATCAGGGACTCCGAACAACATTCGGTAACCACATATAAACTTCCTTTATAACCCTAGCATCATCGAACCTTAAGTGTGTAGACCCTACTGGTTCGGGAACCACGTAGACATGACCGAGACATTCTCCGGTCAATAACCAAAAGCGGGATCTGGATACTCATGTTGGCTCCCACATGTTCCACGATGATCTCATCGGATGAACCACGATGTCGAGGACTCAATCGATCCCGTTATACAATTCCCTTTGTCTAGCGGTATTGTACTTGCCCGAGATTCGATCGTCGGTATGCCGATACCTTGTTCAATCTCATTACCGGCAAGTCTGTTTACTCGTTCCATAACACATCATCCCGTGATCAACCCCTTGGTCACATTGTGGACATTATGATGATGTCCTACCGAGTGAGCCCAGAGATACCTCTCCGTCAACCGGAGTGACAAATCCCAGTCTCGATTCGTGCCAACCCAACAGACACTTTTGGAGATACCTGTAGTGCACCTTTATAGCCACCCAGTTACATTGTGATGTTTGGTGCACCCAAAGCATTCCTACGGTATCCGGGAGTTGCACAATCTCATGGTCTAAGGAAATGATACTTGACATTAGAAAAGCTTTAGCATACGAACTACGATCTTTGTGCTAGGCTTAGGATTGGGTCTTGTCCATCACATCATTCTCCTAATGATGTGATCCCGTTATCAACGACATCCAATGTCCATGGTCAGGAAACCGTAACCATCTATTGATCAACGAGCTAGTCAATCAGAGGCTTACTAGGGACATGGTCTTGTCTATGTACCCACACATGTATCTGAGTTTCCTATCAATACAATTATAGCATGGGTAATAAACGATTATCATGAACAAGGAAATACTAGTATGCATGCACGCGCTATGCGCGTCTTTTACGTTGCAGAGTGATTTTGGCAAAAATAAGTCATGAAAATGACCGAGAAATATAATAATAATAACTAATTTATTATTGCCTCTAGGGCATATTCATAACATTTGGTATCCGCCCCCGTCGGCCCTCGTCCTGTCTATGATTCGGATGTGGTATATATTATCTTTTCATAACTATTGGTTCATTTATTGTTTATGAAAATTATGCCGACCAACGTGACATAGATTTTATTTATCTAGGAGGTTGTCGAACCGGAAATTCCAACCGACCCTATTGTCGAGAGGTTAAATTTAGTTGAATAAGAAAACAATTTCTTGAAGGAAAAAATAAGAAAAATTGAGGAGGAGAAGATGATATTGGAGTTGCATGTTGCAGACATCATCGATGATCACAAGATCAAGATGGATGCAATGTGCTTGAAGATTAGAAAGATTAGAAAATATGCCATTCATACCGAGGCTTGGTATCATTATGTCGTTGGATCAGTTGTTACCTTGGTTGCGATTATGATCGCATTTGTTTTCGCATTGAAATGTTTTACATAGTTTCAATGTATGGTTTAATTAATTTAGATGCTCTGCAGAGCTTTATGTTGTTCTGTAATGATTTTCGCTTGAAGATGAGAACTATGTATGTACTTTGGTTTTAATGTGATGATGAACTTCTATTAATTTGGTCACTTAGTTATCTATTCATGATGTTATGTAATGATTTTTGACACAGTTAATTATATATAATGCACGCAGATGAACCGGCAATGGATGTACGGTAACAGAGACACCTCCGAGTACATTAAGGGCGTGCATGATTTTCTCGAAGTGGCTGAGGCAAACAAGCAGAATGGTTTTATGTGTTGTCCATGCCCTATATGTGGGAATACGAAGTCTTACTCTGACCAGAAAATCCTTAACACCCACCTGTTTTACAAGGGTTTCACGTCACACTATAATGTTTGGACGAGGCACGGAGAAATAGGGGTTATGATGGAAGAAGGCGAAGAAGAAGAGTACGATGACAACTATGTGCCCCCTGAATACGGTGATGCTACTGAACAACAAGATGAACCAGACGATGTGCACGATGATGCTGCAACAGGCGAAGCTGCTGAAGATAAAGAGGAACCAGACGATGTGTCCGATGATGATGATCTCCGCCGGGTCATTGTCAATGCAAGGACGCAATGCAAAAGTCAAAGGAGAAGCTGAAGTTCGATCGCATGCTAGAGGACCACAAAAAAGGGTTGTACCCCAATTGCGAAGATGGCAACACAAAGCTGGGTACCGTACTGGAATTGTTGCAGTGGAAGGCAGAGAATGTTGTGCCTGACAAAGGATTTGAGAAGCTACTTAAAATATTGAAGAAGAAGCTTCCAAAGGATAACGAATTGCCTGACAGTACATACGCAGCAAAGAACGTCGTATGTCCTCTAGGATTGGAGGTGCAGAAGATACATGCATGCCCTAATGACTGCATCATCTACCGCGGTGCGTACAAGGATCTGAACGCATGCCCGGTATGCGGTGCATTACGGTATAAGATCAGACGAGATGACCCTGGTGATGTTGACGGCGAGCCCCCCAGGAAGAGGGTTCCTGCGAAGGTGATGTGGTATGCTCCTATAATACCATGGTTGAAACGTCTGTTCAGAAACGGAGAGCATGCCAAGTTGATGCGATGGCACAGTAAGGACCGTAAGAAAGACGGGAAGTTGAGAGCACCCGCTGACGGGTCGCAGTGGACAAAAATTGAGAGAAAGTACTGGGATGAGTTTACAAGTGAGCCAAGGAACGTATGGTTTGCTTTAAGCGCGGATGGCATTAATCCTTTCAGGGAGCAGAGCAGCAATCACAGCACCTGGCCCGTCACTCTATGTATGTATAACCTTCCTCCTTGGATGTGCATGAAGCGAAAGTTCATTATGATGCCAGTTCTCATCCAAGGCCCTAAGCAACCAGGCAATGACATTGATGTGTACCTAAGGCCATTAGTTGAAGAACTTTTAGAGCTGTGGAATGGAAACGGTGTACGTATGTGGGATGAGCACAAACAGGAGGAATTTAACCTAAAGGCGTTGCTGTTCATGACCATCAACGATTGGCCCGCTCTCAGTAACCTTTCAGGACAGACAAACAAGGGATACCACGCATGCACGCACTGTTTACTTGACACCGATAGTATATACCTGGCAAGCTGCAGGAAGAATGTGTACCTGGGCCATCGTCGATTTCTTCCGACCAACCATCAATGTCGAAAGAAAGGCAAGCATTTCAAAGGCGAGGCAGATCACCGGAAGAAGCCCGCCATGCGTACCGGTGATCACGTACTTGCTATGGTCAATGATTTACACGTAATCTTTGGAAAGGGACCCGGCGGACTAGCTGTTCCGAGTGACGCTGGGGGACACGCACCCATGTGGAAGAAGAAATCTATATTTTGGGACCTACCCTACTGGAAAGACCTAGAGGTCCGCTCTTCGATCAACGTGATGCACGTGACGAAGAACCTTTGCGTGAACCTGCTAGGCTTCTTGGGCATGTATGGGAAGACAAAAGATACAGCTGAGGCATGGGAGGACCTGCAACGTTTGCACGAAAAAGACGGCATGCCTCCAAAGCAGTATGAAGGTCCTGCCAGCTATGCTCTTACCAAAGAAGAGAAGGAAATCTTCTTTGAATACCTGCTTAGTATGAAGGTCCCGACTGGCTTCTCGTCGAATATAAAAGGAATAATAAATATGGCAGAGAAAAAGTTTCAGAACCTAAAGTCTCATGACTGCCACGTGATTATGACGCAACTGCTTCCGGTTGCATTGAGGGGGCTTCTACCGGAAAACGTCCGATTAGCCATTGTGAAGCTATGTGCACTCCTCAATGCAATATCTCAGAAGGTGATCGATCCAGAAATCATACCAAGGCTAAGGAGTGATGTGGTGCAATGTCTTGTCAGTTTCGAGCTGGTGTTCCCACCATCCTTCTTCAATATCATGACGCACGTCCTAGTTCATCTAGTTGACGAGACTGTCATTCGGGGCCCCGTATTTCTACACAATATGTACCCCTTTGAGAGGTTCATGGGAGTCCAAAAGAAATATGTCCATAACCGCGCTAGGCCAGAAGGAAGCATCTCCATGGGCCATCAAACAGAGGATGTCATCGGGTTTTGTGTTGACTTCATTCCTGGCCTTAAGAAGATAGGTCTCCCTAAATCGCGGTATGAGGGGAGACTGACTAGAAAAGGCACGCTTGGAAGGGACTCAATAATATGCAGGGACGAATATTTTTGGTCTCAAGCACACTACACAGTTCTACAGAACTCTACCTTGGTGACCCCGTATGTTGATGAACACAAGAACAGTCTGCACTCCAAACATCCGGAGCAGTGCGACGACTGGATTACATGTGAACACATCAGGACTTTCAGCAGTTGGTTGGAAGCACGTATCAGAGGTGACAACACTGTTTGTGATGAGCTGTACTTGTTATCCAGGGGACCATCTTTGACTGTATTGATTTGGAAAGGATACGAGATAAATGGGAATACATTTTACACGATTGACCAAGATCAAAAGAGCACCAACCAAAACAGCGGTGTTCGCTTTGATGCAACAACCAAGAGGGGAAATGACACATATTATGGTTACATAGTGGACATATGGGAACTTGACTACGGACATGATTTTAAGGTCCCTTTGTTTAAGTGCAAATGGGTCAATGTGTCAGGAGGTGGGGTACAGGTAGACCCACAGTACGGAATGACAACAGTGGATCTGAAAAATCTTGGGTACACTGACGAACCGTTCGTCCTAGCCAATGATGTGGCACAGGTTATCTATGTGAAGGACATGTCTACCAGACCGAGAAAGAGAAAAGATAAGGAAGCGAATACATCATACGATGAGCCAAAGCGCCACATAGTTCTTTCAGGAAAAAGGGACATCGTGGGAGTGGAGGACAAGACAGACATGTCTGAAGATTATGAAAAGTTTCATGAAATTCCTCCCTTTAAAGTCAAGGCTGACCCCAGCATCCTGATAAACGATGAAGATTATCCATGGTTACGGCGCAATAAGCAAATGACACAAGCAAAGAAAAAGTGAAGACTTTCTCCCGCAACTATTATGATGATACCATGCCAACTTTGTAACTGACGAGTATGATACCATTGTCCGTTTTGTACATGCACATGCTATGTGTGGGTCAATTTATGATACCATGCCAACTTTCAACTTTTTCAGAGTTCATTTGAAATGCTTTAATGTCTTATGGTTCGGCCCTCGTAATAATTAAAAATAGCAACAATAAGTATTTTGTTGTAAGTAGAAACAAAATAAAATAAATAAAGCAAGAAAGAAAACAAAAAACAAAAAAGGTGGAAAGTTTATAATTTTCTTAAAACTAAAAGCAAAAAGAATTAAAAATAAAGCAAAAAAAAATAATGCACAAAACAAAACAAAAAAACTGGAAAAAAAATAAAAATAGCAACAATAAGTAAAAGAAACAAAGAAACAAAAAAAATGCCCCCCACTGGGGCCCCACGGCCTGAATACGACTTGAAACCCTACTATGGGCCAGGATTCAGGCCGCAGTAGGCCCAGAAGGCCCATCAGGCAAAGCAGTCGCAAGTAGGCCCATAAGCCTGCAGTAGAGAGGAGCTCGAGAGGGGTGCGGCAGTGGGGCTTATAAACCACTACGCGCCCCTCTCAACTAGCGAGGTGGGACTAAACTTTGGCCTCGATGCGGGCAGCACAGGAGCCTTTGGTCCCGGTTGGTGGCTCCAACCGGGACTAAGGGGGGGGGCATTAGTCCCGGTTGGTGCCACCAACCGGGACTAAAGGCCGCAGCTTCCCGCCCTTTGGGCTGCCGAAAAAGAGGCCTTTGGTCCCGGTTGGGCTGCCGAAAAAGAGGCCTTTGGTCCCGGTTGGTGGCACCAACCGGGACTAAAGGGTGCATTAGTCCCGGTTTTTGCCACCAACCGGGACCAATGCTCCTTGTATATAAGTAGCACTTCGCAGTTTTGCAGAGTTCATCGCCACCAGTTGCCCCCCGACGACGCCGAGCACATCGACGCCGCCAGGCTGCCCCGACGCCGCCCGCCGCCCCCGCCGTCGTCGTCGCCGTCGCTCGCGCCCGTTGTCGTCGCCGGAATCCCCGAGCCCCCGCCGGCCTCCCAGAGCCCACGCCGTCCTCCCCGAGCCCGCGCCCGCCATCGTCGCCGCCAGGCTGCCCCGTCGCCGTCGCCTGCCCCCGCGCGCCGCGCCCCGAGCCCCTGCCCCGTCGCCGTCCCCCGCCCCCACGTGCCGCCACCGCTGTGAGCCGCCGCGCCGCACCGGCTCTGTTTTTTTTTATTTTTATTAGTTTAATTTTTTTGTTCAATGTATATATATGTGCATGTATGTGGCTATATATATATATATGCGGCTCTGTTTTTTTCATTTTTATTAGTTTAATTTTTTTGTTCATATATATATATATAATGTATATGTGTATGTATGTGGCTATGTGTATGTAATGCTCAAAAATTGTTCAGAGCATATTTTTGTTCATATATGTATTTATTGTTCATATGTGTATTTATTGTTCATGTTTTTTTTCTGTTCATAGATTTTTTGTATCTATTGGCTCTTCGTCGCTCTGTATTTATTGTATCTATTGGTGATATTAATTATTGTATAATATACAAATGTTTGTATATTCATTTGAACATTTTTTTTTAAACAAGCAATACTAAAAGAATGAGAGGAAAAAGGAAAATAAGAAGAGGAAGAAAGGAGAAAAAGAGGAGAGGAAGAAGAGGAGAAATAAATAAGAAGAGGAAAAAAGAAGAAAAAGAAGAGGAGAAGAAGAAAGGAATAGAGGAGAAAGAAGAAATTCTATTTTTTTCTTCTTTCTCTATTCCTTTCTTTTTCTCCTCTTTTTTTTCTTCTTCTTCTTCCTTCTTCCTTTTTCTCTTTTCTTCCTTTTCCTTAATTATTTTCCTTTCTCGAGGGAGAAGAAGAAAAAGAAGAGGAGAAGAAGATATAACCCCCTCTAGATAACTTCGACATGAGGGGCGGTCGATATATATATATATACCCCCTCTCGACCGTGATAACTTATACAACTGCAGCACCCCCTTGGCCCTCTCGCTCGACCAAAACTCTCGAGGACACCCAAACCCTAGAGAGAAAACGATGTTGTGGTCTCCTACCCCCTCCCGCCGCGCCCCTACCCGACAAATTAACTCTCTCGAGGCCACCCAAATTTATCAAGTTAAAAGAGCGTTATCGTCGAGGCCACCCCAAACCCTTGAAGCGTTGTGTCGAGGCCACTAACATGATTCCTTATTGTGATTAGCTAGCTAGTTCTACGTTTGCCACCAATATATATATATATATATATATATATATATATATATATATATCCATCTGTACCATGTTTGAATAATAATTGACATGTTGTAAATATTTGCAGAAACTATGGAGCACTCCCGAGACGAAGAAACAGAAGCGATGTTGGGGGACATAATCGCAAATGGATCAAGTGATGATGTTGCGTCATTTCTCCTCGACACCGTTGATCAGCTAGATGAAGAAGAGGGCTATGTTTATGATGGTGGCTTCGACCCATTAATGCCGGTACAAGAGGAGGACTATGTTCATGATGGCTCCGGTGACACAATGGAGGTACAAGACGAAGGAGACCGTGCTGACTGCTCCGGTCACCGAACCGAGTCCGGCCAGGTATATATATATTAGTTAAGCCCGTGCTGACTAGTTAATTGATGCATCCATTGTTTTGGTATATGTACACATATTAATTACTGTCGTCTTTCTTCCTTATAATTTCTAGCCCTCCGGATCGAGCACAACTTCGGTAAGGAGACGAGGCCCGAAGAAAAAGTTGAGCTCGGATGAAAAGTTTGAGATCATAGAAATCGCGCCCGACGGCGAACCGATTGAACCCATCCGGACAAGGAAGGCATTTTCTGCTCAGTGCGGGGTTCTTGTTAGGGACAGGATCCCGATCAGCATCCAGCAATGGTATAAGCCTGCTAAGGATGAAGACGCTGAGGTGTCTTATGTCAATGATATGCAGAAAGAAGATCTTTGGACTGAGCTGAAGGCAAATTTCACCCTACCGCCAGAGGAGGATCCAGAGAAGACAGTTAAAGAGCAATTAATCAAGTCTTGTGCTCTTAAGAAGATGGCAGGCCTAATGAGGAGGTGGAGGAAAGAGCTGAACCAGTTTGTCAAGGAAAAAAAGACACCAGAATTCATCGGCAAATATGAGAAGATCAAAGATCACTGGCCCGCATTTGTGGCCCACAAGACATCGGAAAAGAGTAAGAAGATGTCGGAGACAAACAAGAAAAATGCTGCGAAGAAGAAGCTTCACCATCGCACGGGGTCAGGTGGCTACCTCAAAGCCCGGCCTAAGTGGTCCAAGGCTGAGCATGATCTGCTTGAAAAAGGGATCGAACCAGAGACAATGCGCTGGCCAGACCGTTGCCGGACTTGGTTCTTCGGGGCTGGCGGAACCTTGGACCCTGTAACAGGGAAGTGTCAGTGGACGGACGAGCAACTGCAAATACCAGTCAAGAACCTTCGACACTATATCGATGCAGCGCAGCGAGGACGTTCCTTCCAAACAGGGAGAAGGACGAGCTCACAATGGCCCTTGGGAATCCCGAGCACCCTGGACGGACACGAGGCACGCCAGGCTCCATTCCGTGGAAGGTTGGTTTTCCGGACGCAGGGGGTTACAAAACCCACGAGAGGAGGAAGAAACTGGAGCAGGACCAAATGCAGGCGCTGCTTGGAAGGGTAATGGGGCTAGAGGATCGAGAAGAGGAACGAGAAGCAGCAGATCGCAACAAACGACATGCCGAAGCTTCCCCCGAAGCTACCCCGCCATCTCAGCGGAGAAGCAGCGTGGCTTCCACCGAGCTGCTTCAGCCGGAGCATGTCTTGACGGCTCCTGCCAGCTATCCCGTGGATGGTATCACGGAGTCTCAAAATTGCCACATGATGGCGCGATGGATGAATTTGAAGGTCAAGGCGGCTGTTGGCCAAGTTTATCCTAGTGGACCCGGCACAACTTATCACTGCCAGCCGATTCCAAAAGGATATGCTAAGGTGATGGTGGATGAAATAACGGAGGGATTTGAGGACCTCGTGCTTGACCACCCTACCGGTGAAGGGGAGACTAGGCTGGGTTCTGCTCTGAAGACTCCATGCCTATGGAAGAAGGAGCTCATCAACCTTCTGAACTGGATGCCTCCGCCTCCTCCTCCAGCTCCGGCGAGTCAGGGCACTCCGCCTCCTCCTCCGGTGAGTGACGATCAGGGCACGCGTGGCGGCACTCCGCCTCCTTCTCCGGCGCATGGCGGCACTCTGCCTCCTTCTCCGCCTGCGCCGGCGCTCCCGAGCAGCCAGCAGCATCCTCCTTCTCCGCCTCGCCAGCAAGGGCGGAAGAGACCCGCCGCCGCCCCGGCTGCTCCGGCGCGTCGTACTCCTTCTCCTCCGCCTCGTAAGCAAGCACGAAAGAAGACAGACGCCACAGCCGCTCCGTCTGCTCCGGCGTCTAGCAGCACAACCAGAGGCGGGAGGCAATACAAATACGGTCCATCATCTCTCAAGCCTCTAGAGAAGTTACCGTACGAGAGGTCCGAGGAGGAAAACGATACGATTGTGCAGGCCCACGTGAAGGAGTTCTTTGAAGGGGTGAAAGCAAAGAGACATCCACCTCCGGAGGAGAAGGTAGATCCGGTGAAAGCAAAGCGCACTATCGATGCCCTGAGGAAACCACCAAAGTCTCCGCCGAGAACCAACTATGAGCGCATTACTGAACAGACATATCTCCAAGCCCAGCGGTCCGGGAACTACTGTCAGTGCTAAAAGGTCAAAACAACGAGCAAAGGGGAAAAAATTGCCCAGCTCGGCGAACAAGCACAGCAATCGTGCCCCCCGCTCAATGTGTCTAATGCTCCGGGGACGGTGGCCGGTTATGGCAATCTTGACGATTACCTGCCTGACGATGCACTTCCTGATTTCTTGAAGGTGGACGGACACAGATACGAGTACGGGAAGCCTCTCGTCAAAGATGAAAAATCTCTGACAACAATGATGCGAAGATTCCATAATTGGTACATGGAAACCTGCAGAGAGTCTGATGGTAAGAATGCTTTGTATCTGCATATTAAAGAGGAGCACGATCTCGTTGCAAATGATCTGTTGACTGTTCCATTTGAGGAGTTCTTCGAGTTCTTCAATCAAAAGGCCCTCGATAAATTAATGGTCTTTTGCTACTGCCTGTAAGTACTATTTCTTTCATTAAGTCTCTATATATAGCTCGGCTCTTTCATTGCATGCATGTATTTATAATTAATTATCCTCAATATATTATGCAGATTGAAGATCGTCGAGTGCAAAAAACAAGAAATTTATGATATTGGGTTCATTAACACAAATATCATAGATGTATTTCTGGTTAAAAAGAACGTCAAAGAGGCCGAGGACAACTTGCTACGATCGTTGATAAAAAATCAAAACAAAGATACCATACTCTTTCCTTACAACGGCCCGTGAGTGTTACTGTCGTGTGCATATTCGGTTTCCCTTATTACTCAAGCGAGGTTATAGTAATGTAATTGATGAGTTATGCATGCGTGCGCAGGTACCACTATATTCTTCTGGAGATTAAGCTTGAGCGTGGACTAGTAACCGTCTTAGACTCGAGACGGAAAGATCCCAAAACCTATGCGGACATGACTGAAATGCTCAGCAAGTAAGTTCAATCGATCATAATTATCGCACCATATCGGTAACTTTTTGTTCATTTCCTGATATCTCAAGTAATAATAATTATTTTCTTTGTCTTGCAGGGTTTGGAAACAGTTCACCGCAGAAGCTCCGGGACTGCCGAAGGAGCTGCGATATACATACCCGAAAGTAAGTACTACTGGCTAGCTAGTTGCGCGCATCTCCGGCCCGTTGATTCTATATATAGCTATATATACTTTCATCAATGCCATTTATAATGCTTCATTATCAGTTTGATTGACCTCTATTTCTCGTAAAGTGCTTGTGGCAGGAGGAAGGGAATGATTTCTGTGGATACTACGTGTGCGAGTTCATCCACACCGCGACTTTGAAAAACAAGCGGGGCTACTCTCAAAGACAATATGAAGTGCGTAAGCAATAATATTCACAATTTCATTTTATTACACCATCATTTCTGTTGAGTTTTATTCATATATATGTATTAATTAACCCCCTTCTTCAAATTAGACGTGGCAGATGCGGAATGAACTCCTAGAACCAGATCGCATGAAAGCAATTCAAGAGGAATTGGCGGGATTCTTTCTTGACCACGTCATCAGTAAAACCGGAGAATACCATGTGGAAATTGATTTCAAATGCTAGCTAGGGGTTTGTAATTATAAGAGATCTTATACATATTGTACATGTATGTAGCCAGTAGCGTCGGATACATGATACGAAAACTTGTTGTTCGACCAACCTCTCGGAGAAGGAGAGGTCGATCGATCACTTCTCTCGGTATGCATGACGAACTTCTGTACTGAATGGTTCTCTCGATCACTTATGTATATATAGTACGTAGCGTCCAAGCACGGACATAAGAGAGGACACTTCTCTCTATTAATTAGCTAGCTAACACAATATATGAAACACCTAATTAAATTAACCCCCCAAAACCCCCAACCTCCCCTCCTTTCAAAAAAAACACAAAAACCCCAGCAACTGGAATGCTGACGCGTGGATGCATTTTGGTCCCGGTTGGTGCCACCAACCGGGACCAAAGGCCCCCTGACTGGGGTGGGCGCACAGGGCCACGTAGAGGCGCATTGGTCCCGGTTCTGGATTGAACCGGGACTAATGGGTGGAGGTATTAGTAACGACCCATTAGTCCCGGTTCATGAACCGGGACTAAAGGCCCTTACGAACCGGGACTAATGGGTGGTTTTCTACTAGTGCATGAAAACCTGCAGAGAGTCTGAGGGGACGAATGCTTTGTATCTGAATATTAAAGAGGAGCACGACCTCGTTGGAACTGATCTGTTGACTGTTCCATTTGATGAGTTCTTCGCGTTCTTCAATCAAAAGGCCCTCGATAAACTAATGGTCTTTTGCTACTGTCTGTAAGTACTATTTCTGTCATTAAGTCTCTATATATAGCTCGGCTCTTTCATTGCACGTATTTATAATTTATTATCCTCACTATATTATGCAGATTGAAGATCGTCGAGTGCAAAAAACAAGAAATGTATGATATTGGGTTCATTAACACAAATATCATAGATGAATTTCTGGTTAAAAAGCACCCCGAAAAGGCCGAGGCCAACTTGCTACAATCGTTGATCAAAAATCAAAACAAAGATTTAATACTCTTTCCTTACAACTTCCAATGAGTGTTACTGTCGTGTGCATATTCGATTTCCCTTATTACTCGAGCGAGGTTATAGTAATGTAATTGATTATTTATGCATACGTGCGCAGATTCCACTATGTTCTTCTGGAGATTAAGCTTGAGCGGGGAGTAGTAAACGTCTTAGACTCGAGACGAAAAGATCCCCAAACCTATGCGGACATGACTAAAATGCTCAACAAGTAAGTTCAATCTATCATTTATCGCACCATATCGGCAACTTTTTGTTCATTTCCTGATATCTCAAGTAATAATAATTATTTTATTTGTCTTGCAGGGTTTGGAAACAGTTCACCGCAGAAGTTCCGGGACTGCCGAAGTAGCTGCGATATACATACCCGAAAGTAAGTACTACTAGCTAGCTAGTTGCGCGCATATCCCGTTGATTCTATAGTTGTACTTTCATCAATGCCATTTATAATGCTTCATTATCAGTTTGATTGACCTTTATTTCTCGTAAAGTGCTTGTGGCAGGAACAAGGGAATGATTTCTGTGGATACTACGTGTGCGAGTTCATCTACAACGCGACTTTGAAAAATAAGGGGGGCTACTCTAAAAAACAATATGAAGTGCGTAAGCAATAATATTCACAATTTCATTTTATTACACCATATTTCTGTTGAGTTTCATTCATATATGTATTAACCCCCTTGTTCAAATTAGACGTGGCAGATGCAGGATGAACTCCTAGAACAAGATCGCATGAAAGAAATTCAAGAGGAATTGGCGGGATTCTTTCTTAGACCACGTCATCAATAAAGGCGGAGAATATCATGTGGAAATTGATTTCCATTGCTACGGGATTGTAAGAGATTTTACATATTGTATATGTATGTAGCCAGTAGCGTCGGATAGATAATACGAAATGCTGACGCGTGGATGCCTTTTGGTCCCGGTTTGTGCCACCAACTGGGACCAAAGGCCCTCCTGCCTGGGCTCGGCGCACCGGCCACGTGGAGGCACATCTGTCCCGGTTCGTGTTAGGACCGGGACTAAAGGGGGGAGGCATTAGTAACGACCCTTTAGTCCTGGTTCAAGAACCAGGACTAAAGGCCCTTACAAACCGGGACAAATGCCCCCTTTTCTACTAGTAATTGCCTAGATGTACATTTTGGGGGATTGAATCATTTGCCACACTTTACATGGGGTTTCATGATTTACCCCTAGTGGACCCGGCCCCGCCCGTCAATCTCCGCGGGGGGGGGGGGGGGGGGGGCAAATCATCAAAGTTAGAAGTAAAGTGTGGGTTAAGATCAAATTTCCACATGTTGTCGGATTACTTTTGATAAATATAGCAGTAGCAATGTACTCCCTCTGTTCGCTTTTATAAGACGTCAGAACATTTGTGTACTTCATCCTTAAAATGCTGAAACACAGCTAGTGTTCTATACTTCTATGTTGGTGGCTGGGTTCAGTTAGAGGCAGTTCAGTTTCAGTACTCACTGCTAGTTCGAGAAAACCCAAAGGACGTCAACCTGGAAGGGTTAAACTCACCAGTCTTTCATCTGCCAAATCTACAGGCAAGCAATTTGGATCAGAAACGGGAGGCGGAGACGGGACGAGACTCACCATAGAGGTCAACGAAGGGCTGGACAGGCCAGGGCCTGAAGTAACCGGAGGCCTGGAGGGAGAATTGGAGCGCGATGTCCTCGCGACTTACGACATGACGAGCACGATGGACGGGCCACGCCGGTTCGCCCTGTCGACCTGCCACCGCACCGGGCTGCGCCGGCAGGGCTGTCGATGGCGAGCCAGTCAGCAAGCAGACTAGCAGGACCAGTGGAAACCATTTGGCAGCTCAGGCTAGGGAGCTTCATGGCCATGGCTGGAATGGACCGGCAGCAAGCAAGCCAGCAAGTAGCAAGCTTTTAAAATACAGTGTTAGCGGATCGGGCAGCTTAATCAACCCCGTAGGTCCGTGGACGGCGACGATCTGCCGGTACGGTGCAAGTGTGCTCCAATTTTTATACTTGGATGGTTGGTGAAGATGTCTCTGCCAAGGATTGGGCTCATTAAGGAAGACCATTTTGTAATGTTGTCATACCGTATTATCATCTGTGGGGCAGAGCTTTTGGAGCAGCAACGTTGCAAAACAAAGGTGTATTACTATAGAGTACTGAGGAGCTGAGACGAGCAAGTTGCACAGCTGTTAATTACAAATACTCCCGATGTAAAGAAATATAATAGCGTTTGGATCACCACTTATTAGTAATCTTAATGCTCTTATATTTCTTTATCGAGGGAGTACTTACTTAATTTGATTGTTTCAAATGTCAAAAATATTGGTACAGACGTACGGTACATTTTTTTTTCTGCATTTGCCAACTTAGCTGCCACGGCTCCTTGTGCACCGGAGATGACAAAACATGTTTCAATTTAGGCCTCCTTGTTCGCTAGAGATACAAGACGTGACGACGTGTCCGTATGTATGTAAGTAGGGATTCTTCAAAATGACCCAACCCCAAGCATTAAGCAATAAAGCTCCCCAAATTCTTGACAAAGGAAAGTGTGAGGGGTACCGAGTTGGGGCGGATAAGGTCCATATGGAAGGAGATCACAGGAATCCGGGCTACGAACTGACTTGGTCACAACTAAGAGGTCAATATAGGATGGCACCATATCTCAGATGGGCTCACGGGCACGCAAGGATGACACCGTATCTGTCTCATCCATTCTTTAAAATACTCTCTCCGATTCAAAATAAGTGTTGCCTTAGTTCGAACAAATTCATATGTAAATTGGATTGCCGTGCACATAAGAGCATCTCCAACAGGCACCCAAAAACTGCTCCGCGCGTTAAAAAACATCCTTTTTTGGCGCCGGAGACGCTTGAGCAGATGCTGCAAAATAGTGTGCGCGTAAAAAAATTAACGCACGCGTTAAAAAGCGCTATTGCACGCTGCAAATGTTGGGCGCCGGACCATGCGCGCTTCATAATTTGCACTGCCTATTTTTTTGGGTGCGCGTGCTTGTGCATATGGAAAACCAATGTTGGCTGTGGCGCGCTTGCTACCGTGGCGCTGTAAAACTATTTTAGCACACAATATTTTTGCGGCCCTATTGGAGATGCTCTAACAACGGAAACGATGAACCCAAACCTTGTTTCGCACTATCAAAGACATTTATTTTGGGACTGTGGGAATAGTAAATATAACTAGGAGGCAGGCATAGAGAAATTAACTAATAGGATGATGTTGCTTTCGACACACGGCAAGTGCAGTCATGTAATCATGTTCATGTTCTCCCTACCAAGGAGAGCACTCTTGTATTGATGGTTGTATTGCAAACCTTACAGGTCATGTTGTTATACATTTTCTTTTTCAGATTCCTTGCTTTGATGGGTGAGGGCTAGTTTTCTCTTTTATTATTTTGCACCAAAAAGTACCTGCTTTGTGAAGTTTCGGTAAAATCTTGATTACTATGATTTGCGGACGGTTCATTTGTGCTTATTTGTACAACCTGTATTACATAGGCCTTTGGCCAGTGGATCTTATATTTTATTCCATTTGAATAAAACCACCAAGCTAGTAACTCAATCTCTCTTTACCATGGAATGCAAACTTCGTGTCTTCTTAGGACGAAAGAAGACTGGATTCAAGCCAATGTTTGACTCGTTGGGAATATTTGAGCAAAGAACATGAGAAAGAAATACTTACTACTTCTAGTCGTCAAAGATGGAACATGGATGTCAGACCCTTTCATGTTAGAATTGTTGAAAATGCATTACATCCATACATTGGTCAATAGAGAGAGAACAAAATGAATTGGCTCACTAAATTTTACAACGACGACGATAAGTATGGACCAAGTTGAATAAAAGACCTATCATTGATTAATGCACACAAAATTTACAAAACGTGGATGATATGTATGGACGAACGATAAATGAATTTTAATTTTTCGTCTTATAAGTCTCATTTTTATTGTTTCCCACCATATGTTTAGATTTCAAGGTGCATGAAATCGCGGCATGCGAGGATTAAAAGAAAATTCACCAATGCATTTAAAAGTTTCTGATCATTTATTGATCACACATGCATGCATTATAACTAATGCATTAGTAAACACATTTTTGTGAGAAAAACAAGCATATTAATTGAGTATTTTTAGAACTACAAAAATATTCCACCACTCATGTTGTAGTGGAGTACATAGGTTGATGATATTTTTGAATTGACCCCTTTAAACCAGAATGGATCGACTACATATAATGTGCATTGATATGACATAATTGTTCTTTTCCACCAAAACATGAGTGGCTAAAGATGCCTACTTATATCCCACCACCAAGCGAGAGATGCATTCTCTGCATGCCCACGAGTCATTTCAATGCATTTTTCTCATACACCAACTCATAGTGTTATTTCAACGCATTTTACTCATACCCCAACTCCTAGAGAAAAAACGATGCAAGGTAAACAGAGATTTTGTTTAAGAATAGGAGGCATCGGAAAGGGAATACTATCAGTGATATGGAGGACCAGGTCCCATGGGCCTGCTATGACCTATTGGCTTCAGCACCATGACCGCCTCGGGAATGGTAGTCTTCCCCCTGGAACGGGCATTACCCGGTGGACCCTTCCGGCGTGGCCGATGCTTTTCACGGGAGAGCATGTGGCCCCGCTGGAAGAGTATAATGATGTCGACAAAGGTGTGTTGTTTCATATTGTAGCATGTGGGAGGAGTCCTCACTTGTCATGCACAATGGGTATTTCAGCGCCCTCTCCACCTACTGACTGTGCAGAATGTCGGTGCATCTCTGGCCACTCTTCTCTGCCGATGATAGGTTTCGATAGAACAGTGGATGGTGCGTCGAGACGTCTCTTCACGGCATCGCCTTCGGTCAGCATTTGCTAACTTGTACATACGGTGACCCTGCACACTACACCATAGCATGATGTAGCTTGTCAGATATAACACCCATGAGACACCGTGTTATGAACCTTATATCCCACAAAGTTGTACAAAAAAGCATAGCAGGTCCAAATACAAACCTATAGTATTACAAATCTTGTTCAACAAGATTCAAAGAATTCAAACTACTGCTACCGAAAGACACGGTACCACTATGATACTACGATTCTTATCCCAACCTTAGTCACGACTACTGTGACCAAGTTCATTCTTATGACTAGTCTATGATTGAAATTCAGGTTTATGAGTTATTACATAATGGACGCCTTGGATTGCGCTGATAGATCTGCATCCTCGTAGAAATACTCTCCAGCGGTATTCGGATCTTCCGGCATCTCCTTCAAATATTTAGATTCTAAATAATAGAATTAAAGGGGGTGAGTACTTGAGGTACTCAACAAGTTCATAGATACTGTGAGTAGATATGCACCTAACACACTAGTGAGACCAAATAGGCCACAACAAAGAATTTTCCAATTATCTTGTAGAAGTCAAGTTTTAAATTGATGTGATGATCATACTTCACAGGTATTTAGAACCTCTGATGGCCCCTTTCCCACCATTTTCGTAGATCTTTCCTAGATCAGGGAGTGACAAGCCACAGTTCAATACATTATGCAAATTTGTGCCACTTCACCCATGAGCGATTAATAACTTAGCCCTTTTGTCGGATCCGTAATCCTACATGCAAGCAATTTGTATCGGAAACGGGAGGCCAAGGAGAAAATCACTGGTGGGTTCAATGAAGGGTTGGACAAGCCACAACGTGAAGTACCCGGAAGCCTTTAGCACGGTGTCCTTGGTGACGTACAACTAGGGGCGAATCTACAGTATAGGCTTTAATAGGCTTAACCCTGCCCTCCAACTGGCTCAATTAGGCCTTTGCTGCTCATGATACAGGGCCCAAACAAGAAATTGGATGTTTTTTGGCCCATCTCAGTGCCTCCTCGCTTGTTCAAGCCTGTCCTACAATTACGTTCTAGATTTGCTGCTGCGTACAAAATGACAAGCCCGATGTAAGGGCCACGCCGGCTCGCACTGTCGACCTGCCACCACTCGGTCTATCTGGGGCGGCGCCGACAGGGCCATCGTTGACGAGCCCGCCAGCAAGCAAAGCAGCAGGACCATCAGCGCCGTTTGGTGTCTCAAGGCAGAGAGCTCCCTGGCCATGGCTGGCATGGACTGAGAGTTTGAGAGCAAGCAAAATTTTAAATACAGTTGCTCCCTAAAATCACTTAGAGGAGTAAAAAATACGCTTTACTCCTCTAAACTGGACCTAGCCGACCCCCTAAACTGGTTAGAGGAGTATAAAATTTACTCTCTGCGGAGGCCGAGGAGTGAAAATACTCCCTCCCCCTTCCACGCGTCGAGAAACGAATCTCCCCCGCCCAATCCAATCACACACCGCCCCCACGCTCATTCTGCTACCCATGCGCCGGCTATGATTGTTGAATCTTGTCGGCACCATCCTCCCTCCCTCCCCCAATCTGCAGCACCCAGTCGGTGGATCCATGTCGCGGAGGCGCATCCTCCACATGAACCTCCCCATCTAGCATGTATGATGCCTCCTCCTCTCCGCAGGCGGTGCACCAACATTCCTTGACCTTATGATGCCGCCGCCACTGATGTAGAGATACCACGGCATGTGGCGGCGCCCGTGAGGAACGTGGGTGACCGAAATCTACCATCAGGAGACTGGGAAGACCCACCGGTTGGGCCACTTGCACTCGACAAAGGCATCGGCGCGTATCATACAACATCAAGTCGGTGCACTTGTACGGGGCCGCCAGCCACCGGTACTTCCCCGATGGGTATTTACCGCCATTGGAGCCACGACCCCTGGGTGGCCACCCCACCTGAGAGGAGGGACATGACCAAAGTCATCGATTTGTCAAGCGATGAAGGTGGCGATGGTGACGGCAGCACCAACGACCCGGACCCAATGATCGGCGGTTTGAGCAGGGCAAAGTGGGAGGCCATCGAGGAAGAATTTCAAATTTCATTTTAAGTTCGATGTAAAATATTTAGACGTTGCACCGAATGTTCTTTAAATATGTTTGTGTTCATATGCCTTTCAAAAAAATTACTCCACTAAATTTAGGGGTTCGGCTATACGTTTCTTTAGAGGAGCAAATCGCCTCTAAAGTTGACTACCCCTTTATTCCTCTAAAATTTACGGCATCAGCTAAAGATGCCCTGCGGGAATCAGGCAGTTTAATTAACTCCGTTAGTCCGTGGACCGTCACAATTATCTGTGGTACTGTGCTCCGATTTTTATACTTGAATGATTGATGAAGATGTCCCTGACATGGATTGCGCTCATTAGGGAAGATCACGCTTTAAATTGAATAAATACTATAGTCCTACATAATCTCTGGGGCAGAGCTTTTCGAGCAGCAATGTTGCAAAACAGAGGAGGGTTATATGCGCTTCAGAGGGACTGCGACAAGCAATTTTTGCAGGTTGTTAATTACATAGTGGCTATTAATATCCCGACGCAGCGGGTGCATGTGCCTCCGGTGAAGCATGTTTGGAGGGCGCCAGAGAACGGGTGGCTCAAGTTAAATACAGACAGTGCAACGGACGGTGTCAATGGCTGCGCGAGTATAGGTGTGGTTGTACGGAACCATGAGGGTCAGTTTCAGTTTGGGCAGTGTCGGAGGTATAATGCTATGTATGAGTCTTCCATTTTGGAACTGACAGCATGCCGGGATGCACTGGTATGTGCTGTGGAGAACGGCTACTTTTTTCAAAACGGAGACAGAAGATTTGCCTTATCGATTAATTAAGAAGAAGAGAATTGCCCGGTTAATTAATGGAAAACAGGGCAAAAACCGGTACATAAAAACCACATGCGGACTACTCGCTAAAAAAAGAAACTCCATAACCCCACGATCAACCCAGCAAACACACAACACACACAACAACCATGATCCCTCGCACTCCTACGTTGCAATGAAACCCACAACAAAACCAAGTTTGAATACAATGGACACCACGAATTCCACGAAGACGAGCCAAACGAAGATGGTGGTCGAAGAGGATGAGTATTAAGCGGACGCCTGCAAGTCATCGCCCACGCCGGTCGACACAAAGGGAAAGCTTCCCCAGGCGGAGGGGCCGCACACTGCGGATCCGTCGGGCTATCGCAGCATCGCCGGCGTGCTCCAGTACCTCACCATCACCCGGCCTGAGCTGGCATACGCCATGCAGCATATCTGTCTGCACATGCACGATCCGCGGGACTGCCATTAGGCCCTCATCAAGCACGTGTTGCCCTACGTCCGGGGGACGCCCACGCTCGGGCTCCATCTCCGCGCCTCGTCGACACTGGATCTACGCGGCTACACCGACGCTGATTGGGCCGGCTGCCCAGACACCCGCCGCTCGACGTCTGGGTTCTGCGTCTACCTCGGCGACGCGCTCGTCTCCTGGTCCTAGAAGCGTCAGGCCACCGTGTCTCGCTCCAGCGCTGAAGCTGAGTACCGCGGTGTTGCCAACGTCATCGCCGATTGCGTCTGGCTTCGCCAGCTCCTCGGCGAGCTCCTTCTTCCTGTCCGCTCGGCGACCGTGATCTACTGCGACAATGTGTCCGCCTGCTACCTCTCCGCCAACACTGTGCACCACCACCGCACCAAGCATGTCGAACTCGACATACACTTCGTGCGGGAACGAGTGGCACTCGGCCAGTTTCACGTTCTACACATTCGCACCACACAGCAGCTCGACGACATTATGACGAAAAGCTTGCCCACGGACGTTTTTTTTTCAGTTCCGGGCCAGTCTTTGCGTTGCACCAGCTGACGCCAAGACTTGGGGGGGGGGGGGGGGGGGGTGTTAGAGTATACGTAGCTCTTGTATCTATACCGCGTATCACGCACGACCTGCGGTCTGTGCACCGTGTGAGTAGTGGGCATGTCGCCCACGATCTGCCAGGTAGTGGCACACGATGATCTCTGTAAGGTGTATATAGTTTCAGCCGGCAGAGCTAATACAAGTGTGTTGATTCCTATATCTACTCTCTCCTCTTCAGTATCGGGGCTACAAGCTGACTTGGTCATGAGTCGTAGATCAATACATACATACAGGATGTCTATGTAAGGAGCTTGGTGGCCAGGATGACTGACAATCAACTCTTAAGCCACGAAACACCTTTGAAGCTCCAATAGATCAAGGCTCGTTTAGTCTCATATAGACACAAACAACATTCTAAGCAATCTTTATATTATAAAATCACCAGAAGGCACGTAGCAAGTAGCCAATAGCCATTCGCATTACTCAACCAAAAGAGAAGAAAATGAGTTGATAAAAGCACATCACATGAACCATAAAGGACCAATATTTATGAAGACCTTCAATACTCCAGGATAATGTTTTTTTTTCACCACGGGGCTAACGATGGCTAACCATGCCTACATATATGACCACCAAGTGAGTGATGCATTCTCTTCAAGCTTCACGAATCATTTCAATGCATTTCTCCCATACACCAACTGCTAGAGCACCAATAATGCAAGGGCAGTAGAGAGTTAGCTTAAGAATAGGAGACACCGGGAAAGAAATGCCTAGGCCCAACCAAGGTCGCCGTGCTGTCACCTGGAGACCAACGTGAACATTTGTCGATGGACATGCAGCCATGCACTTGACTATTAGCGATTGGCAGTTGTGACTAGTTTGTGCACCAGGCTTACAAAACGTCTATACCCGTGCGGCCAATATCCCTACAGACACAACCCGGAGGTGTGATGGTCGCCCAGGGCAGCACGAATGGCCAAAACAACGCGATTGCAAATCGAGGAGGCTGGGAAGCGTGAACGGCCAGAGCAGGGCAGCTGCGGAGCTAGATGGTGCCTCTCCGGGCACCACGATGAACAAATCACCGAGCCGCCTGTCCACCCACGTCCTCACCCGGCCACGCCATCTCCGGCCGAGCCTCTTGGGCGGGGCTGGTGCCAGACACAGGCTGCCTAGCTGCAGCAACGCTCCTTCTTCGCCCATACCGACAGCTCCAGGTCCTCGGCCCGGGCGTCGCTGTCCACGGCACGATGTGGAGGAGCGCCTTGGCCCCAGCTAGCGTGAGAAGCGACCAGCGGGAGGAGCTGCCGTGCTGGGGAGCATCTCGACGGCCTGCATGTCCGCCAGGAGGTGGATACTAGAGAAATTGCGCAAGGTTGGAGCTCGCATTGCTAAAGCAGACGGCACGACGGAGGCTACGGCAATGTCTACTGGCTACCAGAGGATAGCTACGTCAATTGTTCTTTTGGGGGGAGCCAGGGGGCGCGTGGGCCATCTGTCAAAACACCCAATGCGACGGTCAAATAAACAACAATGACTATTGTGCACGTCAGTGCTGTAATGTAGGCCATCCCTCTCATAATCAAAAAAAGAAAGATTTAAAGTTATTTGGCAAACAAAATAAAGTGGTAGTAATTGTTTGGAACCTTAACCCGAATTGTAGTATTTTTGGCTATTTACTCGTGCCCAACCGTATACTATAGTTCTACATCATAATCAACTTTATGTTTTTTCTAATATTTGGTTCAGTTTCATGTATGAAGCTTGTTGTGGAATAGAGAATCAATGTTTTTCTTTTAATTTCCCTTCCGTACAATCATTTCCATATTGTGCCCCATACCAGCTGCTTTAATTCTGATTTGTGGATAATAAATCTAAGAGATAGTAAATTGAAACATATCGCCCTTACTATTTTTATTTGTCGTTTTACAAGCTTTATCACATAATATGAGCCACATTTGTTCGAATCAATTATATAGAGTTAGGAAAGTTGTTCAACTTGTAACCTCTCTCCATCTCTTCTTCTCTCGTGGTCTCCTCAACCGACCTCTTTGTAACGATCTCACGATCGATCTATCTTCGTGTACACCAAGGCATATGCCCAATATGTATCGATGCGGCCCGAGACAAAGGATTTAACACTTCCAACCTAGTTTACATGGTAATCAGAGCCTCTTCCTCATAGATCAAAGATCCCATCTAGGTACGCCCTAGGCAGAGATCATGTCCACCACCGCCGCCGCGTCGTTCTCCATCACCGTGAGTGCGCTCACCACCACCTCATCCTGCACCTTCGTGTCATCATCCTGCACCTTCGTGTCATCCTCCAGCACCACCTATGTCTCTCTCGGACCGCTGCCACAGGAGAAGCTCGCGAGGGGAAACTTCCTCCTATGGAAGGTCATTATGTTGCCTCAGATTAAAGGCGCCCAAATGGCACACCACCTCGACAGGAAGAGCCCGCCACCGCCTGCCACCCTCGCCATCAGCAAGGACGGGAAAGAAGAGCAGATCCTCAACTATGCCTGATCCATCAGGTACGCACAGCAGCAACAACGTCAAGGGTATTTGATGGGGGGTCCCTCTCCCACGATATCCTTACATAGGTCGTCACGCTACAGACGACGGCCGAACTTCGAAATGCCATGCACTCCATGTTCGCTGCTCAAAGCCAAGCTCATGGCATCAACACCGGGATCGAACTTATGAATCTGCAGAAAGGTAATCTAACCTGGCTGAATATCTTGGAAAAATTAAGAGCCTTACAGATGAAGTTGTGTGCACTGAAGCTGTGCTCTCTGATCCGGAGATCACATCAAAGCACTACTAGGGAAAAGCTTATACACAAAAAGTTACTAGTAGCGAGGGTTAAAAACCCTCGCTACTGCTACTTACCAGTAGCGCAGGTTTTTAAACCTCGCTACTACTAAGTTGATAGCAGTAGCGCGGGTTTTTAACCCTCTCTACTACTAAGCGGTCTCTACCGTGCCCCCCCCCCCCCCCCGTTCAAACTCTACCCCCCTGGACCGCCTTTTCAGTTTAAAAAAAATAAAAGAAAATGATGAAAATGTCAAAAAAAATAAAAGAAAATAAGTTTCCCATGTGATATGTGGTCTAGTTGTTGGGAAAATTTGCAAATATGAATTTCGACTTTATTTGCAAAATCTCTCGAGAATTTGTAAAAATGGGCATAACTTTTGCATACTAACTCGGATGAAAAAGTTTTTTATATGAAAAATCATCTACTCGAAAAGTTACATCCTAATTTAACCAAGGTGAACCCCGTTAAACATTTTCAAAATCCTCAAAAACCTAACAGAAAAAAAGTTACGGGGCTTTTAAGATCTGGAGGCAAAAAAATTCATCAAATTTCAGTTTTTTTAGTTTTTTGTTAAATCTGGTCAAACTATGGTCAAACTAATTATTCAAGAATATTAGTGTTACTAAATAATTATTTTAGTTTTTTTGAATTTTGGTCAAATTTGGTCAAACTATGGTCAAACTGTGGTCAAACTAATTATTCAAGAAATATTAGTGTTACTAATTTTTTAGAACAATAGTTTCAAACTCAAACAGTGAAATGTGTGACTTCATGCTCAAGCTAAATTCCTGAGGTTAATAGGATTGACATCTTACTATTGTCAGGAAAACAACAAGTGCAGACTTGGAAATGAGGGAGAATAGAACCCGGAAGTTAAGCATGCTTAGGCTGGAGTAGTGAGAGGATGGGTGACCGTCCGGGAAGTTAGATGATTTGGAATGATGACGGGTGATTAGAGATTAAATTGAGCAGCGATGAGGGGTGATTAGAGATTTGAGGTTAAAATAATTCAGAAATTTGAAAATTAGGGGGGAAATCGAAAAAAATCGAAAAAAATCAAAATAAAAAACCAGAGATTAGAGATTAGTAGTAGCGCGGGGTTTTACCCACGCTACTACTAACGGACCCGCGCTACTGCTATACGTTAGCTGTAGCGCCTTATTAGTAGCGTCGGCCCCCGCGCTACTAATAGGCCCAAAACCCGCGCTGCTGCTAGGCTTTTCCCTAGTAGTGAAGATCCTTGCCGGCCTCGACCTTGAATACAATCCCTTCGTGTTGGCGCTCATTGCTAGGGTCGAGCCTATCTCTGTCCTTGAATACAACCACCTCTTGAGCTTTCATGCTCGTCTCAGTTTCCTCCATGGCACCAACATCCGGCAGTTCTCCGCCCTCAGCCTCCCATGGCTGCGGCCATGGGCACGATTACCAGGAGGAGAATCGTAGCAAATAGCAGCAGTAGTCGCGGACGTTGTGGTAACCAGGGTGAGGGTGATCGTCCTGGTAGTGGCGGCTATGGGAACAGTACAAGAGGTGGCGGGTTTAACACCAATAATAGCTGTCGCGCCTCCTCCTCTCATGGTCGGCCTCGGCGTCAGCTTTGCAATAAGCCCGACCATGAAGTCATGATTGCTAGCACTCTACGGTGAAGATTGTGTCCCCAATGCTCGCCATGTTGGTGTAGCTATTTGTCAGCAAGGAGGAGATGGAGTTTGGTATGTTGACTCCGGTGCAACGGGCCATGTCACAAGTGAACTAAAGCAACTTGTTGTCCATGAGAGGTACCTCGGCAAGGACCAATTTCACACAGCAAGTGGTGGAGGTATGGATATTCCTCACATCGGTCAAGGTTTTATTAATTCAACTACTCTCAAACGTGACCTAGTCTTAAAAGATGTCCTTCATGTTCCACAAGACGACAAAAATCTTGCACCTATGTCTCATTTAGCCACCGATAATAATGTCTTATGTGAAACTCACCCTCGTTGCTTTTTTACAGAGGATCGGGCAACGAGGGAACTCATTCATCACGGTAGATGCATTGGGGGACTCCATCCCATCACATCAGGAGAACTTAGTCACAAGCATCGTCGAGTCTACTCCATCATCAATCCCTCTTTGGCAAGCTAGCATCAAAGATTAGCACATCTGTCATCGATCATAGTCAAACAAGTAGTCAATAGAGACAATCTTCCATTGTCACATTGTCAAATTTGTGAGTCTGTTTTTTAAGCATGTCAATGTGCCAAGAGTCATCAACTGTCTTATCCTAAGTCAAGTAGTGTGTCTCATGCTCCCTTAGAGCTTCTTTTCAGTGATGTATGGGGTCATGCCAGAGATTCTTTTGGAAGAAAAAAATTACTATGTTAGCTTCATTGATGACTATAACAAGTTTACTTGGATTAGTTTGCTTAAGTACAAATCTGAAGTTTTTTCTATTTTCCAAGAGTTTCAGAAACTTGTTGAAAGGCACTTTGACAGAAAAAATTCTGACAGTCCAAAGTGACTGTGGAGGGTATTATGAGAAACTCAACTCTTTCTTCCATAGCATAGAAATGGAACATCATTTATCTTGCCCACATGCTCATCAACGAAATTGCTCTACCAAGCGCAAACATTGCCACATTGTTGAAGTTGGTCTCTCCCTATTAGACCATGCATTCATGCCTCTCAAACAATGGGAAGAAGCATTTATCACATCCACATATCTTATAAATCGTCTTCCTAGTAAAGTCATTGGCAACTCTACTCCACTGGGTCGGTTATATCACCAAAAACCTAACTACAACTCTCTCAAAAAAATTGGGTGTACTTGTACCCCAATTTACGTCCATACAAACGTCATAAACTTGAATTCCATTCCACTCAATGTGTCTTTCTTGGCTATAGCAATCTCCATAAAGGGTACAAGTGCCTAGAGATTGCAACCAGACGTACTTATATCTCTCGAGATGTTGTTTTTGATGAAACTCTTTTTCCGTTTGCCAAGCTTCATCTGAATGCAAGAGCCCTTCTTCGTGCTGAAGTAGCACTCCTTCCAGACTATGTCACAATTCCTAATCACGGGGGTGAATTACATAAAATTGACAATGTAAATAATTCCGTAGAGAATTGTGATTTTGGTGATGTATGTGTAGACTCAGATCGTCATTTTATGTGTGAAGATGCAGACAAAACAGGCATGCGAGCCCCTGTTGATTCTGCTGATAGCCTGCGATCCGAGGTGAATCCCTACACCAGTCCTGCTGTGTCTACTTGTGCGCGATCCCAGGAGGATGTCTCCTTCCTGCATGCTGATAACGACATGGTGGTGACTGACTACCCCGACCAGGGGGAGCCCAACAGCCCAGGCCCAGGCGAGGCCGAAACATCTGGCACCACGACTCCATGGGCTGAGCTAGCCGCCGACCACGGGACAACGTCTAAGCCCAGCATCGTTGTCCCGTCGCGCATGCCCGTTTGTGCTGAAAAAGGAGGCGAGACCCGACGTGGCCCTGCTGGTGGGGAGATCGTGAGGACCATCCTGCCTGGCTTGCTTGCTTCCTCAGATCAGGAGCCGGCTGATGTTGTTCAGGTCGGATCTTTTGTGGAGGATTTTTCTACTACAGATCTTGCTACACCAGGACCATCTGTGCCTACCGCAGCTCCTCGCCGCGAAGCTCCTACACGTCAAGTCCCTGCACTCCTCTCTAGCATACGAGATCACAGTCAGGTATTGTCAAGGAAAAGGAATACACTGATGGTACGATAAGGTATGGTAAAATCAAACATATCTTTCTCACCACTGCTGGTGAACCAACTCATTTGCATGATGCTCTTGCTCATACGGACTGGAAGGAAGCTATGGATAGTGAGTATAATGCACTGATGAAAAATAAAACTTGTCATTTAGTATCACCAAAGAATGGAAACTTTTTTATTGATTGTAAATGGGTGTACAAGATAATGAGAAAATCGGATGGAAGCATAGACAGATATAAGGCTAGGTTAGTTGCTAAAGGGTTTAAAAGAGGTTTAGAATTGATTATGAAGATACTTTCCGTCCTATTGTTAAATCAGATATCATTCAACTTGTAGTATCGATTGCTATTTTCCGGAGGTTGGAGTCTACGACAGCTAAATGTTCAGAACGTGTTTCTTCATGGTGTTCTTCAAGAAGTGTTCATGCGGCAGCCAAAAGGATATGTGGATCAAAGCACACCACATTATGTCTGCAAGTTGAATAAAGTCTTGTATGGTTTGAAATAGGCCCCAAGAGCTAGGCATTCTAGATTGAGCATGCAATTACAACGACTTGGGTTCACACCATCCAAAGCAGATACCTCACTGTTCGTTTACAATAAAGGCAGTGTCACTATATTTGTGCTTGTTTGTGTTGATGATATAATTGTTGCTAGTTCAATCAGATGCTACTACTTGTTTGCTTAAGGATCTTAAGTCGGAATTTGCTCAAGGACTTGGGTGACCTTCACTATATTCTTGGCATATAGGTCAAACAGATAAATGATGGTATACTTCTTAGACAGGAAAAATACACCACTGACATACTCACGACAATAGGATTGGAAAATTGCAAGCCTATGGGTACACCAATCTCAACCTCAGAAAAGCTTACAGTTGAAGGTGGAGAAGCACTTGGACCGAAGGAGGCAACAAATTACATGAGTGTTGTAGGTGCTTTACAGTATTTGACACATCACGTCCTGATATTTCTTATTCTGTGAAAAAATTATGCTAATATTTACATGCACCTAGCACTACTCATTGAACTGCAGTTAAGAGAATTTTGAGGTATCTCAAGTTTTCAGAAGGACTTGGACTTCAAATTACCAAGTCTTCTTCTATGCTTGTTACTACATATTTAGATCCAGACTGGGCAAGATGTGTTGATGATAGAAGATCTACACTTGATTTTGTTGTGTTTCTCGGAACAAATCTTGGGTCATGGAGTGCGAGAAAGCAGACTATTGTCTCAAGAACATATCTTGTGAATGGGCATGTACCACACTTATAGATCTAGCAGCTGCCTTTTGTATCGGCACTTCATGGCTAAGATTGTGAAGCACCAGATGTTAGACTGTATATATATACGTAGTCTGTGTATTAACATTATAACATTGTATTGTACCTCTTGGTACCTCTATATAATGAAAGAGCCACACCCCATTTAGGGTGTCGAGCAAGTTCCCAACATATTATGTTTTACACGGTATCAGACTAGGGTTTCGATGTCTTCCGCTGCTCCCGCCGCCGCCGCCGGTGCGCCAACTTCCGTCGCTGCCACCGCCGCCGCGCCGGCCCTCGCCCCTATGTCGCCGTTCCTCGCTTCTAGGCCACTTGCGTCGGCCTACGGAGCCCTGGCGCCGACCGAGTCTCCGATCGGATCGCATCCGACGGCCGACTCGTCTGCTGAGTTCGCCGCGCCGCCGTCTCAGGCCGCTGCCGTGCAGCCGCCCTACGGCGTTGTCGCGCAGCCATCCGGTGGCGTCGCGCCCGCCCTGTACGGTGCGCCGCCGCAATCCTCCTGGCCCGTGGCGTCCTACACGGCGCCGCATCATCATCAACCCTATGCGGCTCCCTCGCCACATCATCACGGGCCACCGCTGGCGCCGATCTACTCGGCGCTGCCACCGCAGCAGCACTACCTGGCGCAACCGCCGCAGCCCTACGCGGCGTCGCCACGTCAAACCTACCCCGCGCCGTCCGGTCTCGTGGCTGCACCGCCGCACCCGTCCTACGGGGCCGCGGCGACCTACGGAGCCGACGCCCTCGCTCCTGGTGCCTCTGGCGTCTACTCGGCGGGTGCTCCTAATCTCGAGGTAGCCCCGTCGATGGGCCTCTACGCTCCACCGATGCATGCTCACGCCGCTCAGGTCACGGCGCCATCACCGTTCTACTTCTCGCATCTGCTGCCGGTGAAGCTCACGCCGGACAACTATCTGTCCTGGCGTGCCCAGGTGTTGCCTCTTCTGCGCAGTCACTATCTGGAGGGCTATGTTGACGGATCCATCCCGTGTCCGCCAACTCATCACCCGGCGTATCATACATGGGTGGCCCAGGATCAGGCCATTCTCTCTGCCATCCAGTCCTCGCTCACTCCGAGCGTCTCGTCGCTGGTCATCTTCGCTGCCACATCCCGGGAGGCGTGGGCGGCGCTTCAAGCCAGCTTCGCCTCGCAGTCTCAGGCACGTGCTCATTCTATACGCACCGAGCTTGGTGAGACCAAGCTTGGTGACCTCAGCATCACGGACTACTTCAACAAGATGCGGGGTCTTGCCGACACACTGGCCTCCGTTGGCCAGTCTCTGCAGGATGAGGAGTTCACCACTTTCGTTCTTAACGGGCTCGACGACGATTATGACAATCTCGTTGAGAACGTTCATGGCTGTGACGATCCACTTCCACCTCGCGAGCTGTATGCCCGACTCCTTGGCCGTGAACAGCGCATCAAGGCACGCCGTGTCTCGCCGGGCTTCGCCTCCGCCAACACCGCGACTCGCGGCAAACCTCAGCGGTCTTCATCTTCGGGGGGCAAGCAGGCACCATCTTCACAGCCGGCCGCGCGTGGCAATGCGCCATCCATCACGGGTGGTAACCGGCCGGTTGCTTGCTGCTCCTCTTGCGGTGCCCCGCGGGCTTGCCAACTGTGTGGCCTGGAGTGCCACATTGCATCTCGCTGTCATCGTCGCTACAAGCAAGATTTTCTGGGCCTTGGCAACAATGGCAAAGGAAACGACAAGCAGGCTGCCGCTGCCGTGACGTCTCATGATCATGGTCGCACTCCGTCCTACTCCATTGATCCAACATGGTATATGGACACCGGCGCTACTAACCACCTCACCGGCGAGATGGGCAAGCTCTCTACTTAGGAGCCATACCGTGGTCACGATCAGGTGCACACCGCCAGTGGAGCAGGTATGCGCATCTCCCATGTTGGTCGGGATTCTCTCCTTACACACAATTTTCGCAAACTACATTTTTCCAATGTCCTTCGTGTTCCCTCTGCTACGCGTAGTTTGTTGTCCATTCCTCAACTTACACGTGATAATAATGTCCTTGCTGAGTTTCACCCTTTTCGTTTCTTTATCAAGGATCGGGACACGAGGGCCATTCTGCTTAGCGGTCGTCTTCGCCATGGCCTGTACGCACTTGATGCACCGCGCACACCATCCATGCAGTCTTCTCCTCAGGCGTTCAGTGGTGTTCGTGTGTCGCCTACGCACTGGCATGCGCGCCTTGGTCACCCTGCGGCTCCTATAGTTCGTCATGTGTTGCATCGTCATGAACTACCAGTTGTGTCCAATAAATCTGCTGAAACCGTTTGTGATGCCTGTCAGCAGGGCAAGAGTCACCAACTTCCGTTTTCAGAGTCTAGTCGTGTTGTGAAACATCCTCTTGAGCTTGTGTTTTCTGATGTTTGGGGTCATGCCCAGACGTCTGTTAGTGGCCACAATTATTATGTCAGTTTTATTGATGCTTATAGTCGGTTTACTTGGCTGTATCTTACTAAACGCAAGTCTGATGTGTTCGATGTTTTTATCCAGTTTCAAGCACATGTTGAGCGTCTCCTTAAGCAGAAAATCATCCATGTTCAATCTGACTGGGGAGGGGAATACCACAACCTCAACTCCTTTTTTAACAAACTTGGGATTTCGCATCGTGTGTCTTGTCCTCATACACATCAGCAAAATGGAACTGTCGAACGTAAGCATCGTCACCTTGTTGAAACTGGCCTCACCTTGCTAGCTCATGCATCCGTTCCGTTTCGGTTTTGGAGTGATGCTTTCTCCACAGCTTGTTTTCTCATAAATAGGCTTCCCTCACGACTCCTGAAAATGCAAACTCCGCTTGAACTTTTGCTCAACGAGGTTCTAGACTACACTTTTTTTAAGGTGTTTGGGTGTGCATGTTGGCCTCATCTTCGCCCATATAACAAGCGGAAGTTAGAGTTTTGGTCTAAGAAGTGCGTCTTCCTGGGGTATAGTTCTCTTCACAAAGGGTACAAATGCCTTCATGTTCCTACTAATCGCGTTTACATCTCTCGTGACGTAGTGTTTGATGAAAATGTGTTTTCTTTTCGCGCACTTCCGACAAACTCTACCACTTACTCACAACCGGTGCACATGTCCGTACCTTTGCCTGATCAATTTGTGGATGTTGCATATGCCCCTGCGTTGTTGCCTAATCATGCTGCAGGTATTGGACGTGGCGCTCGTCTTGAGCTTCTTGATGACCAGGACACCGACGTGGCAACTCCTGCTCGGGATGTGCATGGGCCATGCATATCGGGTTTGACCCGCGTACCCGCCTCTTCACCGCCACTGGAAGCTGCTGTGCGGGCGCCGGCCTCGCCTGGCACCCGGATGGCGCCTGGCCCGCCACTGGCCTCGCCCAGTCCTTCGGCCGGCGCCCCGCCTGGCCCCCTGATGGCCTCGCCTGGCGTGCCGCTGGCCTCGCCCGGCACTCCGCCTGACCCAGGAGGGGTCCCGCTTGACCTGGAGGCATCTTCGCCTCGGTCGGCGGTTGCTTCAACCAGCCCGGCCCTTGACCCGGCCAGTCCCGCCTCGGTTGATAGTGGGCTGGCCTCGCCTAGCTCGTCATCGCTCGGGAGCCCTAGTACGAGCTCCCCCGACGCTGCAGCTTCGTCTCCATCACCGGTTGCGTCGGTATCGCCGGCACGGCCTGTGATCCCTCTTCGTCCTCGTACACGGAGTCAGTCGGGCATTTTCTGTCCAAAGGAACGCATGGACGGGACTGTGGCATGGCTAGCCGCGTGCATGGCTCACACTGCTGCTGATCCCACTGCTGAGCCTCGACACTTCCAGGCTGCACTAAGTATTCCTCACTGGCGCGCTGCTATGGAACGGGAGTTTCAGGCTCTCCAGAAAAATGACACTTGGCAGCTTGTTCCTCCAGTATCTGGTGTCAATATTATTGATTCCAAGTGGGTTTTCAAAGTCAAGAGACATGCTGATGGTTCCATCGAGCGCTACAAGGCACGGCTTGTTGCCAAGGGCTTCAAACAGAGGTATGGTCTTGATTATGAAGACACGTTCAGTCCAGTCATCAAGCCTACTACCATTCGCTTGCTGTTGTCTCTTGCTGTCACTCGTGGATGGTCTCTACGCCAGCTTGATATGCAGAACACTTTCCTCCATGGTATTCTGGAGGAGGAGGTTTTTATGCGTCAGCCACCTGGATTTGTTGATCCTGCACGCCCTCGTCATCTCTGTCGTCTGACTAAGGCGCTATATGGACTGAAACAGGCTCCTCGTGCATGGCATGCTCGTCTTGGCTCCGTTCTCCGAGCACTTGGGTTTACTCCCTCCACTGCAGACACATCGTTGTTTCTTCTTCAATGTCCTGAGGTTACAATGTATCTTCTGGTTTATGTTGACGATATCATTCTCATCAGTTCATCACATTCTGTTGCTGATCGGCTGGTGGTTGCACTCAGTGGTGACTTTGCTGTCAAGGATTTGGGTGCTTTGCATTTTTTCCTTGGTCTGGAGGTTTCACGCTCTTCTGCTGGTTTGACTCTTACACAGAAGAAGTACTCCTTGGACTTGTTGCGTCGTGCTGGTATGCTGAAGTGTAAACATGCTATTACTCCGATGTCTGCCACTGATCGGTTATCTACCCTTGATGGAGATTCTCTCTCGCCTGAGGATGCTACTGAGTATCGCAGTCTTGTTGGTGGTCTGCAATACCTCACTATTACCAGGCCTGATATCTCCTATGCAGTTAACCGTGTCTGTCAGTTTTTACATGCACCCAGGACGTCTCACTGGTCAGTTGTGAAGCGTATTTTGCGCTATGTCAGCCTTACTGATTCTTATGGTTTGCTTCTTCAGCCTGCACCATCATATGAGCTCTCAGCTTTCTCTGATGCAGATTGGGCTGGTAGTCCGGATGACAGGCGATCCACGGGGGGCTATGCGGTGTTTCTGGGTCCTAACTTGATCGCCTGGAATGCTCGCAAGCAAGCAACTGTATCTCGCAGTAGTACTGAGGCTGAGTACAAAGCTGTTGCTGATGCAACTGCTGAGATCATATGGGTACAGTCTCTGCTGAGAGAGTTGCGTGTTCCTCAAGCTCGTCCTCCAGTCCTGTGGTGTGACAACATTGGTGCTACATATCTTTCTTCTAATCCAGTGTTTCATGCGAGGACAAAACACATTGAGGTTGACTATCATTTTGTTAGGGAACGTGTTGCACAGAAGCTACTTTGTATCAAGTTCATTCCGTCACAGGATCAACTTGCTGACATCTTCACGAAGCCTCTTCCACAACCACAGTTTGTAGGCTGTAGGCGCAATCTTAACTTGCTTTGTACTTCAAGCCACAGTTAAGATTGAGGGAGAGTGTTAGACTGTATATATATACGTAGTCTGTGTATTAACATTGTAAGATTGTATTGTACCTCTTGGTACCTCTATATAATGAAAGAGCCACACCCCGTTTAGGGTGTCGAGCAAGTTCCCAACATATTATGTTTTACACCAGGCAGCTCTTATGATCATCTCACAATTCAAGGAACATACTGTAGATTTCAGTCCATTTACATTGGAACTGTAAGATATTTAAATATTATGATGTTCATAACTTCAAGTACAATAGTGCAGGTGGAAGCTGTTGACCATAGAAAAAAGTGATGTTTTATTCTGGTCTGGGATTAGATAATTTACATCTTGCATTCTATAATAAAAATCAAGGACTGTAAGAACATTCTGTTTTTTTGTATCAAAAAATGTTTTATTCACCATTATATTCCAGCATTATTCCAATAAAAGTGGATCGACATAGGCATGTTTAGAATTGAGTATACATTGAACACTTATTTCTTCTATTGGTCAGTTACATGTACTTCGAAGCTAAGGATTGCTCCTCACTCTGAATGCAGTCTCCATTTATTGTTTGAAACTGTTTTAAAGATCTGATCGATGGGCATGCAGCTCTCTTTTGTTTCATTTATTAGAACTTTGTACTGATGATGTTGACTTTTGCCTGCCAATTGTAGCGATGAACTCCACTGCCACTTTAAGGGCATTAATTGATGCCAGGTTCATCAGGCTTGCTGATGACCATGGCGGCCCCCCCTCCAGCCAGATCAGATACTCCACGGAACACAATGACAGGCACACCAGGTGACGTTGTTGTCTGCCGAAATAGAAGTTTCTCTTAATTAGTGATATCTTAATAGTATTTGTGATTGAACCAACATGTTGGAGTGGAAATGCTGGCTGATTTTTAAGTAAAAAATATGAGAAAGTAGCTATAGAACTTACCATGACCGCTGCTGCACTCTCTTCATCTGTCGTTGACACCCCGAATGTTCTCAAAAGGAACTTCCGGTATTCTGCATTATGTAGAAACATGTCAGCTGACGTTGCTTTCAGCCCATGAACCACTTGTGGGGTTTTTGGTAACCAGAAAGTGCCGTTACATTTTTCAAGGTTAACCTACATAATTTCAGGATTAGGACAAGTTTAAGGCTGTGATTCGATATGCATAAGCCTGTATTTGCAATACTGCTGACATACGTATCTCTCAACTTAAGTCCTGCAATTTTGAACCATGCTGAATCTACAGGTATCCAAAAAAACTTCTTCCATAGGCTTACCAACTGCGTATAGGCTATAGCTCCTCATTTCTGTATTTAAGGGACCCTAGCAGGTTCTCTCCTCAATTTAGGACATTAAATTCTCCAAACGTTAGTTGTGTTGATGATTCTTTCAGTGATTTAAACTTCTGACAATATCAAAATCAAAATACGGGAGGTCTTGTTAAGTACTGAGGCAGGCGTATGAGATGGTTGATAGTAAAATATCCTCGAAATTATAATGATGAATGATTCTTCTTATAGATTTATCTTCTGTGTCATGTCTAGATGTGTATACATTGTACTAGTGTAATACCTTGTTTTAGCCTACGACAGAGTTTAAAGTGCATATATGCTTATTGAAGAACTGTTTGCTTGATTTCACCTTCTTAGAGCTAACTTATTAACTGATATTTTAACCCAGCGCAATTAATTTTGTATTCTTGCAAGAACAACAACACAGGACTAGAAGATGACCAGAATCCAGTTGCTTTCTTCTAGCTTTGCACTCACCAGTATTACATCATGAAATTTGGGTAGCGAAAGCTAATTGCAGTTGGAGAGTACCTTCCATGTCTAAGCGCCTGTGTAAGCAACTAACTTGGAGATACTAACATCGCCGAATGAGACAGAATCATTACAGCTTCCTGCTGTGCCATAATGGACAATGCCAGACACGCTAAAGACGTCAAGGAGAGTTTGTAGTGACAGCTGCATTCAACTAGAAGAACAGAGAAATAGTGGTAATAGGTAAGCATATTACAAGTCATATTTAAATCTGCATGTTGTTTCTTTATTACTAGTAGAAGGCTAGAAAGGAGCGCTTCCATACTGCAGTAGTAATGGTAAATGCACAAGTTCAGGCTGAGTATATCACATTCACACCTTGAATACTGCCGATGAGAAACCTACGTCCTGAAATGAATATGCGGTGAGACTGCACTCTTGACACCATAGGAAAATAAATACAGATATGCATCAAAGGACTGTATGAAACATTCCTGTTCTTCATCCTTAAAATGTTGAAACACAACCATAGCATCATCTCTACTGGTGTTATGTTGGTTGGGTTCAGCTAGAGGCAGTTCAATACTCGCTGCTGGTGCTAGCTGTTGGAGAAATTAAAACCCAAAGGAAGTCAACCTGGAAGGGTCAAGTTCACCAGGTTTTCATCCGCCCAATCTACAGGCAAGCAATTTGGATCAGAAACGGGAGGCCGAGACGGGACGAGAGACACACCATAGAGGTCAACAAAGGGCTGGACAGGCCAGGGCCTGAAGCAACCGGAGGCCTGGAGCGCGGTGTCCTCAGCAACGTACGACATGACGAGGCCGATGGACAGGCCGCGCCGGTTCGCACTGTCGACTCAGGGTGGACACGGTCCGGGCCGGTCCGGTCCCGGTCCGAGCCGCCACTTGGACCGGCCGCCGGCGGTCCGGTCCGGACCGGACCGAGCTGTCCAACGAGCTCCTTTTCTGGGACCGGACCGTTTGGGGGCCAGCTCGGTCAAGCCCGAGAGGACCGAATGGACCGGCCCGTCACCTTGCCTGGCAGACTGTATTTTGCTGCGTATAGGTCATATTTAGCTGTTGTTTATGCAGTTGCAGGTAGCTGCCGATCGCACGATCCATCCCATGACCTGGTCTTGAGCGAAACTAGCTGAGCTACTGACTGTACGTGGACATATGCATGCTGCCGGTCCTATTATTCAGAGAAGGAGCAAAGTGTATGCTAGAACATGCAACAGACTAGTCATCAGTTTAGGCATCTGTTGATTTTGGAGAGTAAATAAAGCAAAAGTGCAACAACAAGTAGATAAGTTTAGCTACTGTTTAGGCATCACATAGTGACAAGCTTACGAATGGATGTAATATGACAAGTCATCACTCCTCACTACATTTTCAGGTAAGTTTGGACAGGAACAGCAGATATATCACATCCACAAACAATTCATTTGGACAGCAGGCACTAGACTAAATTTGGACAGTAAAAATAACTACATTCGGACAGCATTTCCTTTGTTTTTTGGACATCAAAACAACTGATTTTGACAGCAAACATAGCACAAATCAGGTTAAGCAACACAAATCTTGCCTAATTAGGTAATTCAAGCTCTTTTCCTTTGCCTTTGCCTTCCCATTCTCCTTACCAGCACCCTTCGGCTTCCCATTCTCCTTACCAGCACCCTTTCCCTTCTCATTCCCCTTCTCCTTCACCATTCTCTACAAAAAAAAACAGCACATAATATCTACAGTCAGTACATCAACCATCAAGTGCAAATAATTCATCTTCTTCTTGTTGTAGCATAGAAAACCTTGTTCTGCACATACTGTCTACTCTCTAGAACTACATCTCCTGACCAAACGTGTTAAATCAGCTAGTACTAGTGCAAACAAACATATAGTCATCTAGCAATAGTGCATAATCAAGCATTTTTTCAGAAACTATTGTCACTTTTCAGTATAATCTCTTGACTAAAGTTTGCTGTTGAAACACTACATCTACTGAAACTATTACATTAGTTCAGAAAATTCAGAAACTCTAGATACATTAGTTCAGAAAATTCAGAAACTGTTACATAAGTTCAGAAAATTCAGAAACTCTTACATAAGTTCAGAAAATTCAGAAAGTTTCTTGTTCAAACACTAGATCTCTAGATCACCTATCTAAGTTCAGCACTGAATCATCTCAGTTTGGCGGGGTTACAGGTCAGGTTACCTCTTCCTCTTCGTGGCGCTCGGCGAGGAACCAGGGAAGACGGGACCGATGGCGCGCTGGCCTTGCTGCGTCCCCGACGTACACGTGCTCCTCCAGCTCGTACTCGGACGAGATGGCACCGTCGATGAAGGGGAGAGGCCGCGGGCGATGGCGCCGTCGATGAAGGGGAGAGGCCGCGGGCGATGGCGCCGTCGATGAAGGGGAGAAGCCGCGGGCGATGGCGCCGTCGATGAAGGGTTAGGGTTTGGGATTGGAGAGGAGGAGGCGCTGTGAGGAGAGGAGAGCGAGGGGAGGGGGGGAGGGGGAATGGAACGAGGGGAGGGGGTTCGCTCGATGCCTCGATCTGTCCAGCCAGATGGGCCTTGCTGCGCCAGCGGTCCGCTCGGTCGGCCCGGTTAAAGACCGGACCGGACCGAACTTTTTGCGGTCTGTATTTCTGGGCCCGGCCCGTCCTGTTTTTCTACCGGGCCTGGACCGTACGGTCCGGTCCTGAACGGGCCACGAGCGGGCCGCAAAGCTTGCTCGTGTCGTCCAGGCTGACTGTCGACCTGCCACCGCACCCGGTCCATCCTAGGCAGGGCTGTCGACGGCGAGCCAGCCAGCAAGCCGAGCAGCAGGACCAGCGGCACCATTTGGCGGCTCGGGCTGAGGAGCTCCATGGCCATGTCCCTGTCATTGATTGGGCTCATTAAGGAAGATCACGCTTTAAATGGTACTACTATATATACTCCTATCTATATAATCTCTTGAGGATTGGGTTCATCAAGCTTTTGGAGGAGGAACGCTGCAAAACAGACAAGGATTATATGCACTTGAGAGGAACTGTGACGAGCAATTTGTGCAAGTTGTTAATTACATAGAGTTATGCCCGCGATTATGTTGTATGATTCTACGACTTTATGAGTCAAACTAACAACTCTGATTCTACTATTTTCGCTAGTTTAATCTACGTTTTTACGATTCTTTTTTTTTGCAGGGGTACGTTTTTACGATTCTGATAGTTAAGTTTCTATGACTTGCGATCCTACCATTGGAGTTCCAATATGGTTCAGAATCATAATTCTGACAACCTTTGTTAATTACATGGAGTTACTTAATCTGAGTGTTTCAAGTGTAAAAAATACCATTACCAATCTGCTATGTCAGAGTTCCAGCGCGAATCATTAAGAAACTAAACATTGCCGCAAAATTTAAAAAAATAGCTCGCAAAATTAAGATAAACCAAAGTGTGCAATAGGGATCGAAACAGGGACATCACACCAGTCAACCATCACAGTAGTCACTATACCAACTGAGATTTCGTGTCCAAAAAGGTAACCCAGTCTATATGAACTAAAAGCTGCGACAATATTTAAAAAAAAGGGACCTCATTTTCTAATTGGAAAAGGTAAATATTTGTAGAAACGCGGTCATTTAAAAATTTGTGATAGTTTAAAAAGAACTAGAACATTTTGTGAAAACGTGAACATTCTTTGGGAATCATAAAAGGAACAAACTAAAAATGATAACATATTTTGGAATTGCAAACAATTTTTTGGGAGACTTGAACACAAATTTGTGTTTTTTAAAAAACCTAAAATATTTTGTGAAAACACGAGTTTTGGGACTCTCAAACATTTGTTTTACAAAGGAAAAAACAATCAAAAGGAGAACATTTTTTGAAAAATAGGAACTAAACTGAAAACACGATCCTTTTTAAAAATTACGAACAATTTTTTCAAAGTGTGAACATTTTTTTGAAATTCTCAAACATTTTATTGAATTTGCGAACAACTGTTGAAAGCAAGAATATTTTTGGAATTTGCGAACAAATTTTGTAACCGGCCTCGTCGTTCTGATTACACTACTTGCCATTCGACTACGCTGCCACTCGTGATATTTAAAAGCAGGAAATGTATAAGGGTCAACTACCGTATCGATGGAAGAAAACTTAACCGCGGCTATCTTCCTTTTGCACTGGAGATGACAAAAACATGTTCCAATTTAGCCTCCTTGTGCGCCAGAGATACAAATATACGTTGTTTACATCTCAGAGATGTGAAAAGCCATGGATTGTTCTTCTTGTCTGGTTTTTATTTTTAGTTTTGTTAAGCAGTAGCAAAACACAAACTTTGTTTCAGTTAGTGGATCTCTTTGTGTGCCAAGAACCATAGAAGATGAGGCAGACCGGCGGCGGCCCTCAAGTTAGTGACTTAATCTATCTTTGTTTCAACTCTACTTACGACCCAAGCAGTCTAGATTTGAGCCCATGTCTGGATTTTTTGAGCAAAGTACATGAGAAATATATATATCGCTTCTCATCATCAGAGATAACACATGCATCTCAAATCCTCACATTTTAGAGATGAATTATTTAAATTGAGTTACATGCACATATTAGTCAACGGGGAGAGAACAAAATGAGTTGGCAAACTAAAATTTACAACGACCATGAAAGTATGGAGCAAGTTGAATAAAATCACATCACATGCACCATAAACGACCAATATTTATGAAGACCTCAATACAAAACAACTCATGAATTGATCTGGGATAAATGTTTCTTCCCACCACAACATGAGAGACTAACGATGGCTAACAATGCCTACATATATCACCACCAAGCAAGGGATATGCATTCTCTTCACACTTCACTGAGTCCTTTCAATGCATTTCTCCCAAAACCAACTGCTAGAGCAACCATAATTCAAGGGAAGCAGAGAGTTAGCTTAAGAATAGGATACACCGGGATAGGAATACCTAGGATTGACCGTGTTCATCGTGCAGTCAGCTATGGAGCAACGTGAACATCTTCTGATGCCTAGGCAGCCAAACACTTGACTATTAAGGATTACCAGGTGTGACTAGTTTGTGCACCAGGCTTACAAAATGTCTATACCCGTGCAGCCAATATCCCTACCGAGACAACCCATAGTTTGACAAAAGTGTGATGGTTGCCCCAGGCAGCACGAACGGCTAGAGCAACACAATTGGAAATCAAGGAGGGGGTAAACCCACCGATGGCCCGAAAAGCTCGAACGGCCAAAGCAGGGCAGCTGCCAAGCTAGGTGGTGCCTCTCCGGTCTCCACGGGGAATGAGTCACCAAGCTGCTGGTCCACCCATATCCTCACCCGGCCACGCCATCTCCGGCCAAACCTCTTGGGCAGCGCCGATGCTACACAAAGGTTGACTCGCCGCAGTTCCGTGCCTTCGTCGCCCGTCCGGACGGCTCCAGGTGTTTGGCTTGGGCGTTGCTGTTCACGACAGGGTTGAGGAGGAGCGCCTCGGCGTCTGCTAGCGAGTGCAGCGAGTAGCGGGAGGAACTGGGAAATGGCCATGGCTACTGGCTATGAGAGGATGGCTATCTTGGGGAAACCGGGAAATTTTAGCGAGGGAGACTGATAAATGGGCCAATCTGCCATAACACGCAATGTAACGGTCAAACAAATGGTATTGACTATCTTGCCACGTTAGTGCTGTAATGCAGTAACTGGCGTTTGCTGAAGAAAAAAAGACTTGAAAGTGGTACTTACATTATTGACGAAGTATTTGGTGAAAATCAGATTTCAGGAAAAACTGGAAATTCGCATCGTGGGTCCTCAGGTTGACAAGGAACGGCAACATATTTGGGATGGGATCACCACCGGCCACTTAAACACAAATTTAAAGATAACCCCCTATTTTGTTGATAAATTAGTTAGGGATTACCTTCTCAGTTACCTCTTTTAATGATAAAGTTGCAAGGCGATGTAAATAAGAATACAAAATAAAAGAGCGCAACAAGTGGTTTGTCCTTAGCAGAATAAATGGTAAAAGAATGTCCAATCCTTAATTCTGCTAAGGACAAACCGGTTGAATTCTTATATGGACTAAACGTTCTCGAGTAGGACGTTCCTACCAACAGAAAAGGTAGTTGCTTTGTAATGTGGCATAAAAGGGGTATTTCCTTTAATATAAAGGATTTTATTCCCTTATTCAAATTGGACTTTCTACTAGATGTCAATGTGGGTGCATAGGTCATCGCCACATTGCTGTATGATGGATGTGGGGACAACATAGGCTTTCATATATATGGTCCATTTAGGAGTTGATAAGAAAGAAAGTTTCCTTTTTTTAAGACAGTGGCAGCGACACACGAAAGAAATATTTCAAGGTTGATGAAAAAGTTGGTTTGCAAGACTCTAAATTTGGTATTCAGATAATTTTTCTTTTCAAATAGCATTATTACTTACTCTACAAAAATATTTGTAAGGCATTTTATTTATTTTGAGGTGTTGATAAATTCTGATTGAGTATATTTTAAAGTGTGGTTAAAATCTTATTATGATGTCTTTGCAGCTGATGCAATCAAAATGGTTATTAATTATGTGAATCTCTAATTGCGTGTAAAATCGCCCGTTGGATTATGTATATTGACTTATCCAAAGACTTGACTGAACACATGTATGTAACCTCATAGCTTTACTGGTCCAAACCAAACAAAACAAGTTGTATGTTACATCCTAAATCCCAAAGTTACCCAATTGCACTATCTTTTGTGTTACGACCATCCGAACCAAACAGGTCCTTAGATGTTTACATGAAAGTAGGAATCAACCAATCATGGCATTCAACAGCTAGATGGTACTGAGAAACTAGTGAAACACCAATCAGATGCAGCAAAGGCGCACACACAGAAGTAATGGAAGCAATTCAACACAAGAATAGTTCTGGGCTTGCACATCCTTGGAAACCACCTTTGCTCCCAATGTTGTTTTCAATGGATTTTGAGGGCTGTTCCTACAGTTGATGTGATGTTATCTTGTCTGATCCATTTGCCATCAGCAACACAGTGAACTTTATGTGCGCAACAAGATCGCCTGCACAAAGAACAAACTATTAAGAGACAAGACAACCAAGATAGGAGACAGCAAGAATTAACAACAGATAAGATCAGCAAAAATAACAAATAAGTACACATCAAAAGATTTACACAAACCCAAGGGATCTCAAGCACGACTTGTACAAACAATTTCTAAAATCTATCTAGAGGATTTATGTTAACTACCTTGCTTCTCATAAAGAACAGGGTACGGCTGTAAGAGTTCATCAATGCAGCATTCTGTCAAGGATAAGAATTGTCGCTTCCTATCTTCCAATGCCCTGTCACAATTCAAAACATATGTACTCCTAGTAGAACAAAAAAAGTGCATCACAAAAATCAATGTGCATTTACACACCTAAGAGTGAATGGCATGAAAGTGAACTTCTCGCGAATCTCACTGAATATGTAGTTTGACGATTTCATCTTCAACTGATAGTCCTTGTCTACAGCTCTCTTATAGATGGTGGTATATTTCTCAGACAATGACTTTGGCTCTGAATTACAAAGTTCAACAAAAAGGAAGGAAAATATCATGAAACCAATAACATCAATTATCATTATCACCTTTCCCTCACTAGTGCTAGTGACAATATCAATCACATACACTTCATTTTCTACAAATTCAGCATCGATCACCGTCGTATCAACATTGGAAACACTAAATACCACTTTGTTACCATCAATGACAAATTGATTCAGCTGATGGCTAAGAATTCCTTCCACAGTTTTGCAATCGTAAGCAGCAGCAACCTTCTGAATTGCATCGACAACATCTTTGTTCTGGATAAAATATAAGCAGTAATTTACTATAATAAAGCATATTATCAGAAAAACATTACCAAAAAGGCTTTCGCCTTGCTTTATACATAATGCAACAACCAACGACGACATACAGAACCAATACAAACACAAAAACCCACACCACAATCACCCTAAGGCTAGATACATAGGTGCCAAAGGGCTATAACAACAACACGGCCGAATGACTCAAACTAGACTACGAGAGAGGACATGAAGCAGTACTACATAGCCGTCGGCGCCCTTCCGATGATGGTATCGCGAAGAGGTGAAGTTGAGACTCGACCAAACATAGAGCTCCAAGATGGTGCCTTTGGGAAGGACGCGTCACAGCAGCGCCGCCACTATCCGATCCAAAGATCATATTTCCATCTGGAGCACGACGAACGGAGGGAGAAACCACAACGGAGGCTTTAGGAAGATGGCAACGCCCACATGCACCGCCTCCATTGGTTTGTCCAAAACCAGACACTGTTTTCACCCCAGCACACATACTCCGCCTCCGACTTGGTGGGACAGGCAAGGACCATAGCTACCCACCGGCACAGAACATCGAAATGGCAGCCACCACACTGCTAACATGGCCATGACCACTCCGCCTGCACCTGAGCAGCGACCTCAGCCGATAATCACCACGGCTACCACCACCCAGGCCGTATGCCCAGGAAACAAGATGCCTCAAAGGTCCTCCATGACTGTGAGTGATGAACTGACCAGCATGCTCTGACCGCCAACAGAGCCACGCGCCATCGACCAGAACAACCAAATTGATCGGGGAGCAACCAGGTCGAAGAAGAGGTCAGGCGGGAGCAGACTACGTTGACGCCCAGCACCCCTGCAGGTGACGGGTGGCCCGTCCACATTGGCGCCACCCATCTCTCCCACCACCTCTCCAAACATCACCCCTAATACCCAACCGAGACTCCCTGCCTAGACCTGCACCTAGCCCAAACTGGTCACCCATTCAACGGCGCTAGAGGCTGGACCAGACACCACCTGCAACCACGGGAGAGACCTAGAAGCATTCACAAGGACCAGACGAGCGGAGGCCGGAGCACGCCCAGCCACCACTGCGCATGGCGCACACATCGCCGTCAGCTGCCAGCACGCCGTTGCAGCTCTCCCCACGCTTTAGCACCGGAGGCCTCCACCAACACCCCGCGTCCACCACCACTCGCCAGAGGGGCCGGATCCTATGTGCCGCTGCCGCGCACCCAGACCCCAGCGACGAGGCCCCGTTCGCTGCCAGACGCATCCGAGATTTGGATCTGGGCGCATGAGGGCAGCTGCTGCCGCTGACACGGCACGCACTGCCACATCCAAGAGGATGCGGCCCCGCCGCCAGGTCCCGGCGGAACGCCATCGTGCCCCATGCAAAGACCGCACTGCCACCCGACGGCCACGGTCCACGCAGAACCATCCCCAATGGGGGAAGAGGGGAGGCCCTAACGCCGCCACGTCGGCCGAGCTTTGCCGGCAAGCATGCCAAGGCAGCGACAAGGAGGGGAGGAGGTGGGGAGGGGAGGGCGAGGCGGCTAGGGTTGCCCTCTGGTCGCCCGCGGGTGTGATACGGACGGGAGGAGGGGAGCTGAGAACCCACTGGCTCCCTATTCTGGACAGTGGATTAATTTTCCGATCAGAAGACCATTACAAAGAGAAATGAGAAAACTAGTACATTCCAGGAGCACTATCGACAACGATGCAGTAACAGAGAAGAACTAACATGTGAAAATGCAACAAATCTGAAATAACAGTGGTAATCTTTTTTTTTTTTGCGGGGAAAAAAAACAGTGGTAATCAACATGGTGTACCTTCTTTCCAGGTCTAACTAGTCTCAATGCCACTTCGGCTGATGTGTTTGCCGCAGCAAGAACATCAGCTGCACTTCCGATGACTGGCCCATCATTGATAACATGTGTATGAGCCACCACAGCCATCAATAGGACACCTCATATCTCTGCCAACCGTGAGAAGAATCCTCGGTTCATGGTGAAATAAAAGGATAAAAACATGGTAGCAAAGGTGAAAGAAAGACGCTATATTTTGACCATATCATTTTTTCCAAGGACTGCATCGTGAGTCGAAAGGGGGGAGAATTGGCAGACAATGTTGTTCATAGATAAGTATGTTGGGAAATAAATGCCACTTTCACTATTCTTCTTCACATTCTTGTAGAGAATCCCAGTTTTCTCAGTTTGCCTACCGTCAGCAGAAACACCACGTAATAACAAATTCAACAAGGAAATAAAAAGGAAAATATTATAAAAAAGGGCAACCTGGTGCATGTAGCTCCCGCTTGCGCAGGGTCCAGGGAAGGGTCCGACCACTTTGGGTCTATAGTACGCAGCCTTTCCCTACATTTCTGTAAGAGGCTGTTTCCAGGACTTGAACCCATGACCTCATGGTCACAAGGCAGCAGCTTTACCACTACGCCAAGGCTCCCCTTCAAAAAGGAAAATATTATGAAGGGACAAAACTGAAGGCATTGCTCTGTTATGAAGTTGTCACCCTTCTCACACATCTCAACAATTTTGGCATCTGGCTTGCACTCTAACACAACAAACTTCAGAGCCTCTGTTCCAGAACAAATTTCAACTAAGAGTTTGATAGCTGATGACATCATACATCAACATATCAATGAAAACATATATGCACATTCACATGCCCATACTGCTGGGATGTTCTATACTGCTGATGAAAATTGCTTCAGTAACATCTTCACGCGTTGATTGCTAGGATGTTCTATACTGCTGGTGAGTGATTGCTTCAATAACATCTTGACGCTCTGATTGCTAGGATGTTTGATACTTCTTTTGAGTGATTGCTAGACTAACATCTTGACGCTTTGATTGCTAGGATGGGCTATATAGCTGGTGAGTAATTTACCATTTTCAATGGTAAACTTACCATTTTGCTGGGATGCTTCTAGGCCTTCCTTCCAATGTTGCAAGAACCCCCCTTTTCGAGAAAAAGGAAGGCTTTGAGGTTTGCTGCCAACAACAATTTGGGAGGCTATGCAAACTGCTTGCGGGGGTGTTGGCAGATCATACGTTTTCTCTTACTGTCTGGACCACATACGTGCTTCAAGGAAATGAGCAGAGTATTCAGGTGGCCTGGCCCATCAATATTCTGCGACATTGGAGGAGACACCCATGAGATATTTGGTGGTGGTGCAGATTTTCTTTAGGAACCCCCATGCTCTCACTAGATGAACAAGACTTGGAGGCCTAGCTGGTTGGTATTGGGGCATCATTGGATATTAGAGTTGCAGAGTTGAACATCGACACAACGAATTGAGATTCATCATTCATGTCATGTTATTTTGTCATGTCATTTACCTGCCCTACTGCCTTCGAACATCATTAGCCGATTATGTAATTTCTGTTTGTTTCATGAATTTTCTAAGTTGTGGATTGTGGTTAGATTAACTTATTATGTACTCCCTCCGTTCCAAAATATAAGACCTTTTAGAGATTCCACTATGGATTATATACAGATGTATATAGACATACTTTAGAGTGTAGAACTGTAGATTCACTCATTTAGCTCTGTATGTAGTCTATATTGGAAACTCTAAAAGGCCTTATATTTAGGAACGGAGGGATTACTAGATACCTAAATGTCTAAAAACTACGTTATGTCGTTGAATTGTACTGTTATTTCGTGATTTATTTGCTGCCTTGTGTGTTTGGAATGTAGAGAAATAGATGAATAGAATAAGACTTGATTAATTTACAGAAAATTGTGGTGCTGTACATTTGCAATGTAAGCTTGATGTATATTTCCACTTATTCTTGCTAACATTTGTTAGTGTACTAATTTACTCTGTTGTTGGCGCTTGATTTGCTTGGGGGAGAGGAGAATCCAAGAGGGAGACACCACAGCAGCAATAAATAAGCCAATTTGTGGTACTCCTAAATCCAAAAATTTCTGTTTTCTGAGTTCACGTACAAAAATCCCTAATTTCTACTCCCTCCGTTCCGATTTACTCGTCATGGTTTTAGTTCAAATTTGAACTAAAACCACGACGAGTAAATCGGAACGGAGGGAGTATTTCTTAAACATTCAATATCTATATACAAATGTATCCCTCTATCCGCGTTTTCTTTAAAATGACGTACCGAGGTATAACAGTGTTCGTGCAATTTAGTTTGTCAGCACGTGGACACCTGAATTTAGAACTGCAACAAGATGTAGCAAACAAAAAACGCTTCATTAAACTGCAACCAAATTAAACAGCAGAGCTCTAACCATGTCGGTGCTAATTTTTCTGAAAGGGACGTATGCATATTCGACATCTTTAATAAAATTAACTGTGTAGAAACAATAACCAAATAGGATAGCTACTCACCGAACAGCTAAATTCAGAAAAGGCTAAATAACACATGGCATAAGCTCAGACAAGCTGCCCCATTAACAAAGATCGCATCCAACGCGACACCGGCAAGCAGCAAATGAGTTACTATTATTTTAGAGAGACGTACGAGATTACTGTTGATGATTTCGGCGGCGGCCTTATACTTGTAGATGACTTCGTTGGAGGAAAGATCGGGCTCCTCCTCCCTGACCCCCTCGTCGGACGACATCTGAAAAACAACCCGTAAAAACCTGGGGAAAGAACTGGCAGGACTGATCGAGCCCTGGATACGCGAGAAGAATCTGACAATTCCTCACCGCGTCGATCCGAACAGGGGATGGGGAGGGGATTCAGGCCGCGCCGGCGGGACAGTGGAAGTTTTTGGAGACTTCACCGTTTCCACTCTCGAGACAGGGGCTGGATCAATTTGCCCCCCGTTTATTTGTTGCCCTGCTTTTTTCCCTTTTGATCGTATCATATGCCCCTTTTAAGTGTCACACGTGTGACACGAAGTAATTCCGCCCTGACGTTTTTTGATGGCAGCTTTAGTTATCCGGGGATGACAACTTTAGTTGTGAAGCACGACAACTTTCTGTTTGGATGGCAGATTTCAGTTATTTTTTTCGTTTCATTTTTTTCGGATGGCAATTTTAGTTGTAAAAACATTAGAGTGCTGTTACTTCGTGCCATCGGATTCTCCATCACCTGGCAGAACTTCCCGTTCGGGACGGCGCCGGTCCACCTTGTCCGGCCGGAGCCGGCTGTCGTGAGCGTGTTGATGACTCGGGTGGACCGAGAGGCGAGGGAGCGCCACGAGGCGGAGGCCGCCGATGAGGCGTACATGGAGGACCTCCACCGCCAGCAGGGAGGTCATCGTCATCTCCGACGACGAGGTGCAAGGCGGCGAGGAGTGCGGCAAGGAGGGCGGCGAGGAGGGTTAGTTCGACGTTGACAAGTGGTAGACGATCTTCCACGACTGCACGATAACGGCACCGGCCCGGACCAATGTCTCACCGAGGGTGGCCAGCCGAGGAAGGATTGGCTCGACCTCCACTATGGTCGATGAAGATGAGTAGTCTAATGTAGTTTAAGTTTGAATTTATGTTTACTGTTCGGTTGTCAAGACTATCTACGTTAAACTTATGTTCAAATGCATGCAAATTTTTGTTGAAACTAGGTTGAATTTATGCAAATTTATGTTTTACTCCGCTAAATTTAGGGGATCGGCTAGAACCGACCAAAACTTAGTGAAGTATAAATACTTCATTAAGGTTTATTCGGCCGGATACTCTATTTTATAGGGGTTCAGTTAGAAATGCCCTAACTAACCTTTATATCACCGTTTGGTCAGTCAACCTAGGCAATTAAGCTTTGGCATGTTAATGTCCCGGGAAAGATTCGGGATTTTCTTTGGAGGTTAGCAAAACAATCAATCCCTATCGAAGATGTCCGCAAACGCAGGAAAATGTCCCACTCTGATAATTGTCAGCTATGTGGCGCTAGAGACTCTTGGCACCATTCTTTGCTTGAGTGCTCGTCTTCGAGATGTATATGGGCTTTGACCGATGGGGATCTTGCTGAATACCTCATTGCCACTACAGAACCATTGGCGAAGCAGTGGCTGTTTGCGGTGATTGAGGCACTCCCACACGATAAATTTGTGTTGTTGATAGTTACTCTTTGGGCTACATGGACAGCCTGGCGGAAGGCGATCCACGAATCAAACTTCCAGAGTCCACATGCCACTCATATCTTTGTGCAGCTGTACATATCAGAGTTGGAGGCAATCAAAAAAGTTTAGAATAGCACTGTTTGTGTGGCGCCGGCTAGGCACCCCCAGAGGTGGAAACCTCCAGTAGCAGGTATGGTCAAAATCAATGTCGACGGAGGGCTATCCCGTGATGGCACCACTGGTGCTTCTGCCGCTGTTTGCCGGGATGACGAAGGCCGGTTCCTAGGATCCTCGTCAATGGTGTTTACTGGAGTTACAGACCCTGCCTCTTTGGAGGCCTTAGCATGTCGAGAAGCTCAAGCACTAGCCTTGGATTTGAATCTAGGCAAAGTCATTATTTCATGCGAGAGCAAAGGGGTAGTGGACGACATAAAAAATGATGCTCGTAGCATGAACGGCACTATCATTCATGAGATCAGGGAGAACAAATTGCTTTTTCAGGCTTGCAAAGTCATTATTTAATGCGAGAGCAAAGGGGTAGTGGACGACATAAAAAATGATGCGCGTAGCATGAACGGCACTATCATTCATGAAATCAGGGAGAACAAATTGCTTTTTCAGGCTTGTAATATTATACACGAACAAAGAAGCTCATAGTTTCGTAAAATTTTCAGTTTCGCTTAGTACGGGTCGTCATTTGTGGCTAGGGTACCCACATGATCCCATTTGTATTCCTTTGAACATCCCCTTTGATCAATAAAGCAGTTTCTTACCGCAAAAAAATACCTAAATAGCTCATCCCACTATTTTTATTATCTTAATATGCACACATGTCACATCATTAAAGGACCACCGCAATATGCATGGTAATTATTTTCATTATTAATTGATCATCACGAATTGAATTCATTTCATTATGCACACATGTCACGTCATTAAAGGACCACCACAATGTGCATGATAATTATTTTCATTTTTAATTGATCCTCACTAGTTCTTTTAATTTCATCATGCACACATGTCACCTCACCGAAGGACCACCCAAGATGCATGGGAAACAAATCCATTATACTCCCTCCTTTCTAGGCTTTTCTTTAACTTTTTTGTTTTTCCAATTTAAATGGCCCATCCGCATCTCATTTTTACTTTCCAATGCGTATTAAATATTTGCATGCAAGACTTAAAAAAGAACACACCAATGCATGTACTGTTCATACTCATCTAGTGGCCAAGCAGGCATACTAAATAACTAGTACGTACTACAAACTTGCTACCTGCTCCAACCATCGTTGACGACTCCCCCGCGTCGCCCCCTGCTCGGGCGACTCGGCTGGCACCCCAACCCTAGCCGCCACCGGAGCCTAACTCATCTTCCTCCCTTCCTCCCGCCACTGCCGGAGGACGCCGCCGACCTGCGCTTGGAGGCTGACGGCGGTAGTTGGGGCCCTTCCTCCCTCCCGCGTCTCAGGGGTGGCGGGGCCCAAAAGCGTGTGGAGGTGCGGCTGATCTAAAAGCAGCGGCAATGGCTTCGACGACGGTGGTAGTGGTCGGCCCTGCCTCGGGCCACGGGCGGCTGCCTGCGGCGGCTGGCCTGGATCGGGCGGCGGAGCGATGCGGTCTTCGGCGGCACATCATCTGGCTTTAGATCGGCGACAGCATCGAGGGCATGGTGGACTGCTCGGCGGCACCTCTTGCAGATCTATTCTGGCCAGTGTAGCCAGTGGTGGTGGTCATCTTGTTTGTCGGAGATGGTCGGCCAGAGGCTTGGTGATCGGATCTCGAGATCCATTATCTAGTCCCGGGTGCGAGTTGGGGAGACATGGTTGCCTGTGAAAACCGAGCCAGCGGCAGGCGATGGCGGCGTTCTACGTGGTTACCTTGATGAAGTCATCGTCGTGTAACTACTGTCGACCCACTCATGCTGCTCCTGGGGGAAACCCTAGGATCTAGTGTTCCAGATCGGACGATGGCAGCACTGCAGTGTCGTTTCTCTCTTGAAAGCATCATTTGTGGAGCAGCGCTGGAAGTCAGAGGCAGGATGTTGAGCGGCTTCGTCTTGCATGGAGCTTCGGTGGACATGTCAAGTCATGCCTGACCGACAGGTGCTACGTTTTGTCATGCATGGTCTACACGTGCTACGCAGGACAGATCTTCCAAAGATTTCAAGCAGCTGTGTCGGCTGGCGGTACTTGGCAGCATGGTGCTGAGGTGTATCGGTGGCGATCGCTATGTGCTCAGCTGTTTGTGCGCAGGGAGGTGGTGGTGTTGGGCGCCGTGGTCGCGTCGACGACAGCTAGACCGAGCATAGTTAATGCGTCAGTACAGCTCTGAAGATGGAGCAGTGGCAGTTGGAGGCGGCGACCTCTAAGAGCGCGTCGGACCGGCGTGTGCCCCAGACCCGGCAAGTGGCTAGGTTGGGGCTGTTGGGGAACGTAGCAGAAATTCAAAATTTTCCTACGTGTCACCAAGATCTATCTATGGAGAAACCAGCAACGAGGGGAAGGAGAGTGCATCTACATACCCTTGTAGATCGCTAAGCGGAAGCGTTCAAGAGAACGGGGTTGAAGGAGTCGTACTCGTCGTGATCCAAATCACCGGAGATCCTAGTGCCGAACGGACGACACCTCCGCGTTCAACACACGTACAGCCCGGTGACGTCTCCCATGCCTTGATCCAGCAAGGTGAGAGGGAGAGGTTGAGGAATACTCCATCCAGCAGCAGCACAACGGCGTGGTGGTGATGGAGGAGCGTGGTAGTCCAGCAGGGCTTCGCCAAGCACCGCAGGAGAGGAGGAGTAAGAGAGGTAGGGCTGCGCCAAGAGGGAGAGGTTCTTCCGTCTCTGGCAGCCCCAAAACCCCCACTATTTATAGGGGAAGGGGAGGGGGCTGCGCCCCCTCTAGGGTTCGCTCCCCAGGGGTGGCGGCAGCCCCCAGATGCCATCTGGTGGCGGCCAGAAGGGGGGAGGGGGGAGGCGCACCTAGGGTGGGCCTTAGGACACCTAGGGTTCCCTGCGCCTTGGGCCCTGTGGGGGGGCGCACCAGCCCACCTGGGGCTGGTCCCCTCCCACACTTGGCCCATGCAGCCCTCCAGGGTTGGTGGCCCCACTTGGTGGACCCCCGGGACCCTCCCGGTGGTCCCGGTACGTTACCGAAACAACCCGAAACTTTTCCGGTGACCAAAACTGGACTTCCCATATATAAATCTTTACCTCCGGACCATTCCGGAACTCCTCGTGACGTCCGGGATCTCATCCGGGACTCCGAACAACATTCGGTAACCACATACAAAACTTCCTTTATAACCCTAGCATCATCGAACCTTAAGTGTGTAGACCCTACGGGTTCGGGAACCATGCAGACATGACCGAGATGTTCTCTGGTCAATAACCAACAGCGGGATCTGGATACCCATGTTGGCTCCCACATGTTCCATGATGATCTCATCGGATGAACCACGATGTCAAGGACTCAATCGATCCCGTATACAATTCCTTTTGTCTAGCGGTATTGTACTTGCCCGAGATTCGATCGTCGGTATCCCGATACCTTGTTCAATCTCGTTACCGGCAAGTCTCTTTACTCGTTCCGTAATACATCATCCTGTGATCAACCCTTTGGTCACATTATGCATATTATGATGATGTCCTACCGAGTGGGCCCAGAGATACCTCTCCGTTTACACGGAGTGACAAATCCTAGTCTCGATTCGTGCCAACCCAACAGACACTTTCGGAGATACCTGTAGTGCACCTTTATAGCCACCCAGTTACGTTGTGATGTTTGGTACACCCAAAGCATTCCTACGGTATCCGGGAGTTGCACAATCTCATGGTCTAAGGAAATGATACTTGACATTAGAAAAGCTTTAGCATACGAACTACGACCTTTGTGCTAGGCTTAGGATTGGGTCTTGTCCATCACATCATTCTCCTAATGATGTGATCCCGTTATCAACGATATCCAATGTCCATGGTCAGGAAACCGTAACCATCTATTGATCAACGAGCTAGTCAACTAGAGGCTTACTAGGGACATGGTGTTGTCTATGTATCCACACATGTATCTGAGTTTCCTATCAATACAATTATAGCATGGATAATAAATGATTATCATGAACAAGGAAATATAATAATAACCAATTTATTATTGCCTCTAGGGCATATTTCCAACAGTCTCCCACTTGCACTAGAGTCAATAATCTAGTTCACATCATCATGTGATTAACACTGATAGGTCACATCGCCATGTGACCAACATCCAAAGAGTTTACTAGTGTCACTAAACTAGTTCACATCACCATGTGATTAAGACTCAATGAGTTCTGGGGTTTGATCATGTTTTGCTTGTGAGAGAGGTTTTAGTCAACGGGTCTGCAACATTCAGATCTGTATGTACTTTGCAATTCTCTATGTCATATTGTAAATGCTGCTTCCACGTTCCACTTGAAGCTATTCCAAATGGTTGCTCCACTATACGTATCTGGTTTGCTACTCAGAGTCATTCGGATAGGTGTTAAAGCTTGCATCGACGTAACCCTTTACGCCGAGATCTTTATCACCTCCATAATCGAGAAACATGTCCTTCATTTACTCCAATGACAATTTTGACCGCTGTCCAATGATCCATTCCTGGATCATTCTTGTACCCCTTGACTGACTCATGGCAAGGCACACTTCCGGTGCGGCACACAGCATAGCATACTACAGAGCCTACATCTAAAGCAGAGGGGACGACCTTCGTCCTTTCTCTCTCTTCTGCCGTGGTCGAGGTTTAACTCTTAACTTCATACCTTACAACTCAGGCAAGAACTCCTTCTCTGACTGATCCATCTTGAACACCTTCAAGATCATGTCAAGGTATGTGCTCATTTGAAAGTATTATTAAGCATTTTGATCTATCCTTATAGATCTTGATGCTCAATGTTCAAGTAGCCTAATCCAGGTTTTCCATTGAAAAACACTTTTCAAATAACCCTATATGCTTTCTAGAAATTCTACATCATTTCTGATCAACAATATGTCAACAACATATACTCATCAGAAATTCTATAGTGCTCCCACTCACTTCTTTGGAAATACAAGTTTCTCACAAACCTTGTATAAACCTAAAATCTTTGATCATCTTATCAAAGTGTATATTCCAACTCCGAGATGCTTACTCCAGTCCATGGAAGGATCGCTGGAGCTAGCATACCTTTTAGCATCCTTAGGATCGATAAAACCTTTCTGATTGTATCACATACAACCTTTCCTTACGAAAACTGGTAAGGAAACTCGTTTTGACATCCATCTGCCAGACTTCATAAATGCAGCTAATGCTAACATGATTCTGACGGACTTAAGCATCACTACGGATGAGAAAGCCTCATTGTAGTCAACTCCTTGAACTTGTGAAAAACTCTTCACCACAAGTCGAGCTTCATAGACGGTGACATTACCGTCCACGTCCGTCTTCTTCTTAAAGATCCATTTATCTCAATGGCCTGCCGATCATCGGACAAGTCCACCAAAGTCCATGCTTTGTTATGACACATGGATCCTGTCTCGGATTTCATGGCTTCTAACCATTTGTCGGAATATGGGCCCACCATCGCTTCTCCATAGCTCGTAGGTTCATTGTTGTCTAGCAACATGACCTTCAAGACAGGATCACCGTACCACTCCGAAGCAGTACGCGTCCTTGATCACTATCATAAGCTTCCACTTCATGATCACTATCATAAGCTTCCACTTCAATTGGTGTAGGTGCCACAGGAACAACTTCCTGTGCCCTGTTACACACTTGTTGAAGTGATGGTTCAATAACCTCATCAAGTCTCCACCATCCTCCCACTCAATTCTTTCGAGAGAAACCTTTCCTCGAGAAAGGACCCGATTCAAGAAACAATCCCTATTGCTTTCGGATCTGAATTAGTAGGTATACCCAAATGTTTTGAGTGTCCTATGAAGATGCATTTTATCCGCTTTGGGTTCGAGCTTATCAACCTGAAACTTTTTTCACATAAGCGTCGCAGCCCCAAACTTTTAAGAAACGACAACTTAGGTTTCTCCAAACGGTGTCGTCTCAACGGAATTATGTGGTACCCTATTTAAAGTGAATGTGGTTGTCTCTAATGCCTAAACCATAAACGATAGTGGTAATTCAATAAAAGACATCATGGTACGCACCATATCCAATAGGGTGCAACTATGATGTTCGGACACACCATCACACTATGGTATTCCAGGCGGTATTAATTGTGAAATAATTTCCACAATGTCTTAATTGCGTGCCAAAGCTCGTAACTCATATACTCATCTCTATGATCATATCATAGACATTTTATCCTCTTGTCACAATGATCTTCAACTTCACTCTGAAATTACTTGAACCATTCAATAATTCAGACTTGTGTTTCATCAAGTAAATATACTCAACATCTACTCGAATCATCTGTGAAGTAAGAACATAACGAAATTCACTGCATGCCTCAACACTCATTGGACTGCACACATCAAAATGTGTTACTTCCAACAAGTTTCTATCTTGTTCCATTTTACTGAAAACGAGGCTTTTCAGTCATCTTGCCCATGTGGTATGATTTGCATGACTCAAGTGATTCAAAATCAAGTGAGTCCAAACGATCCATCTGCATGGAGTTTCTTCATGCGTGTACACCAATAGACATGGTTCACATGTCTCAAACTTTTCAAAAACAAGTGAGTCCAAATATCCTTCAACATGGAGCTTCTTCATGCGTTTTACACCAATATGACTAACATGGCAGTGCCACAAGTAAGTGGTACTATCATTACTATCTTATATCTTTTGGCATGAAAATGTGTATCACTACGATCGAGATTCAATAAACCATTCCTTTTAGGTGCTAGACCATTGAAGGTATTATTCAAATAAACAGAGTAACCATTATTCTCCTTAAATGAATAACCGTATTGCGACAAACATAATCCAATCATGTCTATGCTCAACGCAAACACCAAATAACAATTATTTAGGTTTAACACCAATCTCGATGGTAGAGGGAGCGTGCGATGCTTGATCACATCAACCTTGGAAACACTTCCAACACATATCGTCAGCTCACCTTTAGCTAGTCTTCGTTTATTCCGTAGCTTTTATTTCGAGTTACTAACACTTAGCAACCGAACCGGTATCTAACACCCTGGTGCTACTAGGAGTACTAGTAAAGTACACATTAACATAATGTATATCCAATATACTTCTATTGACCTTGCCAGCCTTCTTATCTACCAAGTATCTAGGGTAATTCTGCTCCAGTGGTTGTTCCCCTTATTACAGAAGCACTTAGTCTCGGGTTTGGGTTGAACCTTGGGTTTCTTCACTGGAGCAGCAACTGATTTGCCGTTTCATGAAGTGCCCCTTCTTGCCCTTGCCCTTCTTGAAACTAGTGGTTTCACTAACCATCAACAATTGATGCTCCTTCTTGATTTCTACTTTCGCGGTGTCAAACATCGTGAATATCTCAAGGATCATCATATCTATCCGTGATTTGTTATAGTTCATCACGAAGCTCTAGCAGCTTGGTGGCAATGACTTTGGAGAAACATCACTATCTCATCTGGAAGATCAACTCCCACTCGATTCAAGTGATTGTTGCACTCAGACAATCTGAGCACAAGTTCAACGATTGAGCTTTTCTCCCTTAGTTTGCAGGCTAAGAAAATCGTCGGAGGTCTTATACCTCTTGACGTGGGCACGAGCCTGAAATCCCAACTTCAGCCCTCGAAACATCTCATATGTTCCGCGACGTTTTAAAAAAGTCTTTGGTGCCTCTACTCTAAACCATTTAACTGAACTTCACGTAGTTATCGAAACGTGTATGTCTGATGTTCGCGACATCCATAGACGATGTTTGGGGTTCTGCACACTGAGCGGTGCATTAAGGACATAAGCTTTCTACTGATCGCATAATCGCTACTATCAACTTTCAACTATATTTTCTCTAGGAACATATCTAAACAGTGGAAGTAAAGCGCGAGCTTACGACATAATTTGCAAAGATCTTTTGACTATGTTCAGGATAATTAAGTTCATCTTATGAACTCCCACTCAAATAGACATCCCTCTAGTCATCTAAGTGATTACATGATCCGAGTCAACTAGGCCGTGTCCGATCATCACGTGAGACGGACTAGTCATCATCGGTGAACATCTTCATGTTGATCGTATCCACCATACGACTCATGCTCGACCTTTCGGTCTCTTGTGTTCCGAGGCCATGTCTGTACATGCTAGGCTCGTCAAGTCAACCTAAGTGTTTCACGTGTGTAAATTTGGCTTACACCCGTTGTATGTGAACGTAAGAATCTATCACACCCGATCATCACGTGGTGCTTCGAAACGACGAACTTTCGCAACGGTGCACAGTTAGGGGGAACACTTTCTTGCAATTTTAATGAGGGATCATCTTATTTACTACCGTCGTTCTAAGCAAATAAGATGCATAAACATGATAAACATCACATGCAATCAAATAGTGACATGATATGGCCAATATCATTTTGCTCCTTTTGATCTCCATCTTCGGGGCTCCATGATCATCATCATCACCGGCATGACACCATGATCTCCATCATCATGATCTCCATCATCGTGTCTTCATGAAGTTGTCTCGCCAACTATTACTTCTACTACTATGGCTACCGGTTAGCAATAAAATAAAGTAATTACATGGTGTTGTTTAATGACACGCAGGTCATACAATAAATAAAGACAACTCCTATGGCTCCTGCTGGTTGTCATACTCATCGACATGCAAGTCGTGATTCCTATTACAAGAACATGATCAATCTCATACATCACATATCATTCATCACATTCTTCTTGGCCATATCACATCACATAGCATACCCTGCAAAAACAAGTTAGACGTCCTCTAATTGTTGTTTGCATGTTTTACGTGGCTGCTATGGGTTTCTAGCAAGAACGTTTCTTACCTACGCAAAACCACAACGTGATATGCCAATTGCTATTTACCCTTCATAAGGACCCTTTTCATCGAATCCGTTCCGACTAAAGTGGGAGAGACTGGCACCCGCTAGCCACGTTATGCACCAAGTGCATGTCAATCGGTGGAACCTGTCTCACGTAAGAGTACGTGTAAGGTCGGTCCGGGCCGCTTCATCCCACAATACCGTCAAAACAAGATTGGACTAGTAACGGTAAGCATATTGAATAAAATCAACGCCCACAACTACTTTGTGTTCTACTCGTGCAAAGAATCTACGCAATAGATCTAGCTCATGATGCCACTGTTGGGGAACGTAGCAGAAATTCAAAATTTTCCTACGTGTCACCAAGATCTATCTATGGAGAAACCAGCAACGAGGAGAAGGAGAGTGCATCTACATACCCTTGTAGATCGCTAAGCGGAAGCGTTCAAGAGAACGGGATTGAAGGAGTCGTACTCGTCGTGATCCAAATCACCGGAGATCCTAGTGCCAAACGGACGGCACCTCCGCGTTCAACACACATACAGCCCGGTGACGTCCCCCATGCCTTGATCCAGCAAGGTGAGAGGGAGAGGTTGAGGAGTAAGAGAGGTAGGGCTGCGCCAAGAGGGAGAGGTTCTTCCGTCTCTGGCAGCCACAAAACCCCCACTATTTATAGGGGAAGGGGAGGGGGCTGCGCCCCTCTATGGTTCCCTCCCCAGGGGTGGCGGCAGCCCCCAGATGCCATCTGGTGGCAGCCAGAAGGAGGGGAGGGGGGAGGCGCACCTAGGGTGGGCCTTAGGGCCCATCTGCCCTAGGGTTTGCCCCCCTTCCCCACTTCCATGCGCCTTGGGCCCTGTGGGGGGGCGCACCAGCCCACCTGGGGCTGGTCCCCTCCAACACTTGGCCCATGCAGCCCTCCAGGGTTGGTGGCCCACTTGGTGGACCCCCGGGACCCTCCCGGTGGTCCCGGTACGTTACCGAAAAAATCCGAAACTTTTCCGATGACCAAAACAGGACTTCCCATATATAAATCTTTACCTCCGGACCATTCCGGAACTCCTCGTGACGTCCGGGATCTCATCCGGGACTCCGAACAACATTCGGTAACCACATACAAAACTTCCTTTATAACCCTAGCGTCATCGAACCTTAAGTGTGTAGACCCTACGGGTTCGGGAACCATGCAGACATGACCGAGACGTTCTCCGGTCAATAACCAACAGCGGGATCTGGATACCCATGTTGGCTCCCACATGTTCCACGACGATCTCATCGGATGAACCACGATGTCAAGGACTCAATCGATCCCGTATACATTTCCCTTTGTCTAGCGGTATTGTATGTTGGGGAACGGTGCAGAAAATTAAAATTTTTCCTACGGTTTCACCAAGATCCATCTATGAGTTCATCTAAGCAACGAGTCTAGGGAGAGTGTTTGCATCTACATACCACTTGTAGATCGCGTGCGGAAGCTTGCAAGGTGATGATGTAGTCGTACTCGACGTGATCCAAATCACCGATGACCAGCGCCGAACGGACGGCACCTCCGCGTTCAACACACGTACGGGACGGGAGACGTCTCCTCCTTCTTGATCCAGCAAGGGGGAAGGAGAGGTTGATGAAGATCCAGCAGCACGACGGCGTGGTGGTGGATGTAGGGCGTCACAGTAGCAGGGCTTCGCCGAGACTACGAGGGAGAGACGTAACGGGGGGAGGTGGAGGCGCCAGGGGCTGGTGTATGAAGTCCCTCCTCTCCCCCACTATATATAGGGGTGCCAGGGGGGCGCCGGCCCTAGTAGATGAGATCTACTAGGGGGGGGCGGCGGCCTAGGGGAGGTTTCCCTCCCCCCCAAGGCACCTAGGGGTGCCTTCCACCACTAGGACTCCTCCTAGGGGGAAACCCTAGGCGCATGGGCCTATAGGGGCTGGTGCCCTTGGCCCATGATGGCCAAGGCGCACCCCCTACAGCCCATGTGGCCCCCCGGGACAGGTGGCCCCACCCGGTGGACCCCCGGGACCCTTCCGGTGGTCCCGGTACAATACCGATAACCCCGAAACTTGTCCCGATGCCCGAAATAGCACTTCCTATATATAATTCTTTACCTCCAGACCATTCCGGAACTCCTCGTGACGTCCGGGATCTCATCCGGGACTCCGAACAACATTCGGGTTTCTGCATATACATATCTTCATAACCCTAGCGTCACCGAACCTTAAGTGTGTAGACCCTACGGGTTCGGGAGACATGCAGACATGACCGAGACGCTCTCAGTCAATAACCATCAGCGGGATCTGGATACCCATGATGGCTCCCACATGCTCCTCGATGTTGTCATCGGATGAACCACGATGTCGAGGATTCGATCAAACCCTGTATGCAATTCCCTTTGTCAATCGGTACGTTACTTGCCCGAGACTCGATCGTCGGTATCCCAATACCTTGTTCAGTCTCGTTACCGGCAAGTCACTTTACTCGTACCGTAATGCATGATCCCGTGTCCAACACCTTGGTCACATTGAGCTCAATATGATGATGCATTACCGAGTGGGCCCAGAGATACCTCTCCGTCATACGGAGTGACAAATCCCCGTCTCGATCCGTGTCAACCCAACAGCTACTTTCGGAGATACCTGTAATGCACCTTTATAGTCACCCAGTTACGTTGTGACGTTTGATACACCCAAGGCACTCTTACGGTATCCGGGAGTTACACGATCTCATGGTCGAAGGAAAAGATACTTGACACTTGCAAAGCTCTAGCAAAACGAACTACACGATCTTTTATGCTATGCTTAGGATTGGGTCTTGTCCATCACATCATTCTCCTAATGATGTGATCCCGTTATCAACGACATCCAATGTCCATAGTCAGGAAACCATGACTATCTGTTGATCACAACGAGCTGGTCAACTAGAGGCTTACCAGGGACATAGTGTGGTCTAAATATTCACAGGTGTATTACGATTTCCGGATAACACAGCTATAGCATGAATACAAGACAATTATCATGAACAATGAAATATAATAATACTTTTATTATTGCCTCTAGGGCATATTTCCAACATTGTACTTGCCCGAGATTCGATCGTCGGTATCCCGATACCTTGTTCAATCTCGTTATCGGCAAGTCTCTTTACTCGTTCCGTAATACATCATCCCGTGATCAACCCTTTGGTCACATTGTGCATATTATGATGATGTCCTACCGAGTGGGCCCATAGATACCTCTCCGTTTACACGGAGTGACAAATCCCAGTCTCGATTCGTGCCAACCCAACAGACACTTTCGGAGATACATGTAGTGCACCTTTATAGCCACCCAGTTACGTTGTGACGTTTGGTACACCCAAAGCATTCCTACGGTATCCGGGAGTTGCGCAATCTCATGGTCTAAGGAAATGATACTTGACATTAGAAAAGCTTTAGCATACGAACTACGATCTTTGTGCTAGGCTTAGGATTGGGTCTTGTCCATCTCATCATTCTCCTAATGGTGTGATCCCGTTATCAACGACATCCAATGTCCATGGTCAGGAAACCGTAACCATCTATTGATCAACGAGCTAGTCAACTAGAGGCTTACTAGGGACATGGTGTTGTCTATGTATCCACACATGTATCTGAGTTTCCTATCAATACAATTATAGCATGGATAATAAACGATTATCATGAACAAGGAAATATAATAATAACCAATTTATTATTGCCTCTAGGGCATATTTCCAACAGGGGCATCAGGTCTTAGATGTTAGGCTTGACTGCGAGGTTTGTGGTATTAGGCCTGGACTATCAGCATCCCTTCATCAACTGGATATGAGTAGCGAGAGATGTTGCCTAGACGGTGTCTTCAGACTTACTATTGTCTTTCTTTGTAAGGTCTTTTATGAATAATTAATAAAGTAGTTGCATGGATCGCCCAGATGAAGAGGTCGGGGGTATTCCCTCCTTTTCTTAAAAAAAAGTTGCCAAGCATGCATGCACTATAATTAATCTAAATTAATGCATGAGTTTAATGAGGGTAGTTTTGTAAAGTATGAGATTCATTCCTCCACTCACAGAATGCCTTGGTTGATGAGATTTGAGATTTGAGCCCTATAAATCGGAAGAGAGGGAGTATTATACTAACTATATTCAATAAATATTTTTCATCTATACAATATAATATATATATATATATATATATATATATTTAGTTTGTTCATAGATTATTAATCCAAATGCTTCAAATAGCCAAATATTATTTAAATATGTTTTCACGTATTCCGCCACAACGCACGGGGTATCATCTAGTATATCCAAACCCTTGCCCATTCCCCTCTAACCCAGGCATAGTGGAGCGAAATGCTCTCTTTCCGAGTTCAACTTGAAATCCTTGTTAGAATAAGTTTGAGGTGCATAGTCGATCATCCGAGGACCAAGCAATCACACGAGCACGACACCAAGATTTGTTAATGAGGTTCACCGATAGGGCTACATCCCCGGGGCTTGACTACGGGCGCTCCTCCCCGTGACACCATCACAATACTGCACCCTAGCTGCCCGGTCACCGACACATGCCGCCGGCTCCCCCTATGAGTCTGCGCTATTGTGTTGGCATATGTTACATCATGTGTCTACCCCCACTATATATGAGAGGCCTAGGATACAAGTGTCCTATTAGGACACAACTCCTACCCTGTCTACACACAACCCAAAACCAAGTCCAACTCTAACCTACCTTGTACAATAATATTCGACACAACTCTAACAAACTCCACCTTGGCGAATATTCTTCACCATCTTGAATTTATCCATGCGTTGAACCTCCATGTACATTGGACTTGAGATAGGCCATGAGAACTACTGCTACTCTCAGACTCTATGTGACTCCACCTGCAACTGTAGTCCCTTCTCGTCTTCTTCACAGTCAACACTCGAGCAAAATTAAGTTCCTCATCACTCTACTTTGTGCTCCCAACTTCAAGAGAATCCATTCAGCGTCATCACACACCGACCACTGTCTGCATGAAAGTGAACAACTCACATATTGAACGCTATATATAAGAGTTACCGAATTCAACATCACCACTCTTTTCTGACTGTTTGTCTGAAACCTGAAGGAATTTTGCCGTAGCCCTATGTCACCCTGAGTAAAATTCGCAGATGTCTCACCCTTTTCCGGGATAGTCTCTGACATGTCCCACCACTATAGCACTCCATCTCCTTCTGTCTTATCATCCGCACTTTGCCATGTGCACCGAGCACCACAGAATATACGACCATATACTCTCTCTGTTTTGACAATTTTAGACTTACCGCCACTTTCTCAGATTCTCTATGGTCAACTCCTGTCCATCAACTAGCACCGATAGAACCAGTCACCAACTTGAATCCGAAACTTGTCAGCAATGCTTCAGCAACCCGTGCACAATTTGTCTGACCACATGTCTGACCACCAGTGCCTTGGCCTGTCGCTGTGTCCCGTGCTTACCGCACGCCTCGCCGCTATCACCGCGTCGAGCCTCTGCTGTCCCGGTCGAGTCTCCTGGACCATGAACCCACATCACTCAAACCCCTACTGCAGAGAACCACCGATCATCATCGACCGATGCCGAGTATCACGTCTCCATCAGACCACTGAGCCCCAGTCCGATCCACGCGTCTCTTGCTTTTCCCGCTGAAATAGGCTTCAACTCTCCATGCATTTACGTCGTAGCCCGTCCATCAGCACAAAGTGTAGTCATCCGCCAGACTCTAGCTCCACCTTCAATATGACTCCATGTAGCTGGCCCTGCTACCCTGCGCCCCGCCGACTTCAAGCTCTCATGTGTGCACCATCTTGAATCAACCGTGCGCCATAGTCTTGTCGAAGCCGCACAAGCCCTCAGACCTGCACCATGTGTTTCCACGCCCCAGAAGTCAGCCACCATCAGCATCATGCTCCTATGTCGTCGTCGGTGAAATCACCGCTGTCTTCTGCTTTGACAAACATCCATGTCGCTCCATCAGACTGTCCCGTCCTTTCCAACCGATATTATCCGACTGCAACCATGCTCCATCCCGTGTCTTGTCCGCCCAGCACAACTCCGTGCATCGCTTGACGCCTTGTGTATGCATGATCCCTGCCACGGCGCGCTCCAAACTCCTTTGAGCCTTATACGCATGACGACATCCTGGCAACATGCACCATATACTCTCCCACTACCATCCGCGTACACAAACCATGTACAGAGAAATAAAGTCAAAATCCACCATAGAAGCCTTCCTGCGCACATGTCACCCTGAAGTTCAATGAAACGATTAATCACACGAGCACGACACCGAGATTTGTTAACGAGGTTCACCGATATGGCTACATCTCCGGGACTTGACTACGGGCGCTCCTCCCTGTGACACCTTTACAAAACCGCACCCTGGCCGCCCGGTCGGCGGCACACGTCGTCGGCTCTCCCTACGAGCCTGTGCTATTATGTTGGCATACGTTACATCGTGTGTCTACCCCCACTATATATGAGAGGCCTAGGATACAAGTGTCCTACTAGGACACAACTCCTACCCTGTCTACACACAGTCCAAAACCAAGTCCAACTATAACCTACCTTGTACAATAATATTCAACACAACTCTAACATCCTTCCATGGGTTTAGGCCATAAGTTCATCAACCTTTTGGGGAGCTCCAAATATAAATTATTGAACATTTTTCGTTTATCCGTTTTGTTCCAGAGCTCCTGTGATGTCATATCACCTTGAAATTTTGCATGCACCTAGAAAACCTGAGCATCTTTGGTGCTAAAATTTTTGATTTTTTGATATTTTTTAATATACTACTATTCACTGCAGGAGAAGATGAGCCCCAGCTAAAAAAAACGCAATCCTCATACTATTAGTGCTTTTTTGTTGATATTCCATATAATTTAAAGTTAGTATCAAAGTTGCATAGCCGAGATATTTTACTCTAGCTTCGCCCCTGCAGTGAACATAATCCTTCATGCTATAACGTTTGTGTGCTTACCCGATTACCTCGCTTGTGCGCTTAGACCATGTACAACTGGAACCCCCATACCAGCTCCAAACGTCCGGATGGGATGCCTGGTCAGTGACTGGACGAAAAAATGCCACCCAACTGGGCGCCCCAGTTTCGGTACAAACGCCCGGACTGTCCGGCACTCCCCATATCCGTCCGAACGCTCCCGGACACGCCCGCCATGTCGGCTCTGTCAACGTGGGCACATCCCAAATCGGAACCAAATTGACTAGTTCTCCGCATCGACCGAACCCCTCCCGCCTTCCTCCTCCATTTCTCCCACCGCTACGCAGCCGCCCACCCCCTCCTTGCTAGCCATCCTATTATATTATTTTGCTTTGTTTATGTTTAGTCTACTGGCAAATGAATCTGACAAAAACACACAAACACAATACAACCCATATCCAAAACCAAGAGTCTAGAGTAGCTCGGGCCTACCTCTGAGCCTTCCTCTTCTGGGAGTAAAAATAGAAAGAAAAACGTGTATGGGCCTTCTGATCCTGGATGAATGGTCCAGATTCTAGTGGAGGCACAGGTACTAGGTTATGTTGCTCAAAAATAAAAAAGGTACTAGGTTGTTTGCAGAAGACTCCCTTGCTTCTACTCGTGAGAAGAAGGCAGCAGCGCGAAACCCTAGAATCGAATCGAGGTGGTGGCGGCGGAGACAAGCACAAAGGAAATCGAGGAGGAGGAAGAAGAGGCAATCATGTCCCTCCGGCGGTCTGTCGGTTCCCTCCTCGCACGGAGGTTCTCGCCACGGCCACGGGCGACCCCAAGGACGGCTCCTGCACGATCGGTCCACTCCTTGGTGAGTCGGATTTACTCAGATCTGCAACTTGAGGCTCGCTCCTCCCTCATGTTTCTCACCCCGATCGGTACAGAAGGATTTCCCCATCGCTCATGGCATTGGTCGTGCTGCTGTTGTGGCCGCGGCTGCGCTTGCTAGTGCTGGAGCGTTGGCACATCAGTATTTCAGGAAAGGCCCAGCAGATGATGAGTCAGGTAGATTTTCCCTCGTCGTTATATTAGCTCCGTTTCATGCCAGGAACAGACCACCACATCATACCTGTCTTGTTGTGCAGCTCCCCGCGGGAAAGAGGAGGACCTGAAAGCGATGTTCGAGGATTGGGCCAAGAAACAGAACAGGACATACCGAGACGAGGAAGAGAAGGCCATGCGGTTCCAAGTGTTCAAAGACAACGTCGACTGGATCGAATCGCTGCCCCCATCTATCCGGGAAAAGTCGCTTCCATTAAACTGTTTCGCAGACTTTAAACCCGAGGAGCGCCCGTTGGGCCGGTCCGGCCAGTGCTGTATCATTGATATAGATGGCCATGGCCCGGACGCCGAAGAGGAGTACCTCCAGAACAAGTTTCTCGCCGAGAATGAAAACGGTCTCTTCTTCTTTTGCAATTATATACATTATGCAGCACTTGAATCATGTAGTATGACTTTACCCTGTTTTGTTTTGGATGCATATATCAAATTGGACCTATATATTGTCGTTGATATAGGTTATATATATGGTTACCCTGTGTTATAGCCATTCGTTGGGCCTTCCAGTCTGCTAACTTGTAGCTTCTCAACAAAAACAGGAGAAGCATTTGTATGGAAGCCAGCCATGAAGCAGGGCGACAAGCAAGCAACTCATGTCTCTGCCTAGACCCTAGAAAGAATGGTGTCTGGTTAGTTAACGATATCCCGTGCTAGTCAAGTGGTGGTGCAGTTAAAAACTAAATAGCTTGGGCACTGCTTTAAGTTTGCTGCTATGTTAATCTGAATCATGTGTGGCTGCTGAGCTTTGCTACATCCACGGGCAAAACTTACAGAAGTTTTGTAGCTATTGTCCGTAAGTGTAGAATTATTGGTGGCCGGTGTAGTTGAAATTAACTAGCTTTGGGCGCTGCTTTAAGTTTGCTGCCATGTTAACCTGAACCATGTACGTGATGACGAACAATCTTATGTGCTCGATTTTGTCTCTCATTGGAAAAAAAGAGAATGCAGCAGCGCGAACCCAAATTCCAAACGCGTAGCAGCCGACTCCAGCACCAACCAACGGTGGTAGCGGGCCAGATCCGTTGCCTAGCCGGGCGATTGTTGGAGTTCCAGATCCATCGTCAACCATCTTGTCACCGGCCTTCTGGCTGCCCTGACGGACCTCCCGGACCTCCCCTGTTCTAACCTGCGACCTTGTGCGGACAAGTTCTCCAAGGTACTCTGCTCCAACATCTAGAGGAAAACCTTGCTCCATTCTTTGTCCTACCCCCACCTAACCCGTATCTAGCTCCGCCATCTGGGAACGCCGAAGAAGAAATCACCAGTCTTCAGGTATGCTTGTCAAAGGTTGATACCAATTTTCATGGTTGATTCTGTAGTAAATGTCCTCTACACCTAAAGAGACTTGTGCTTGGAGTTCAGACTGAAGTACCAAACATTCTGCAAATATTATGTACGAAATTTCAGGCTTGTGCTTGCACAGTCTGGAAGTAATCTACGGAGTAAAATTTCAGACTTTTAGACTTGTGCTTGGACAGTCTAGAAGTACTTGTGCTTGGACAGTCTAGAAGTACTTGTGCTTGTACAAAATTTCATGCTTTCAGACTGACAGTCTGAAAGGTAACCTTAACAACAACAGTCTGAAATTACTTGTGCTTCTACCAAAATTCAGACTTTCAGACTTGTGCTTGGAAGTGCCAAATTTCAGACTAGTGCTTGGACAGTGTGAAAGTACCAAATATGTGTGCTTGTACATGTCATCTACGACATACATAACACTAGTACTTTCAAACTTCTTCGGCGTAAAGAGTACTTGCGGTACATAATATTATTTAGAGAATCATTTTTGTTCAACTCTTACTGCAAACTGGAAGCACAATTCTGTAGTATATCAAGTTTATTTTGGAGTACATAATATTTTGGCATAGATATCTGAAAGCACTTTTCCTAACTGAATCTCGTTTGCTAGGTCTGACATGACAAGAAGATCGATAAGCAAGAGGCACTAGTACTGGAGGTAAAAGGCGGTAGCTTTTCTGTTGTGTACCATCAACGGAGCAAAACTTTATGCAAATTTTAACGGCAAGCTTGTTCAGCGGACAACGGTGCTTACAGAAGTCCTTTACACTTAGTGTTGTCCGTGATGTACCAAAAAATAATCCTCTCATGCCATGTAACACTTTATATGTATGTGTTTCTTTTCTGTTCTGGTCTCTCTGGGATCATGCAATTTAAAATGTATGCTCAGTTATGATTTAAAGTGGATGGATTAATTTTCTCGATGTCTCAAATATTTGTGATGTTCTCATACATTTTAGTGACCAACATGTTTGGATTTCTTGCATGATTCCAGATGTAGCAGAAGCTACTAATGAAATCAAATATACATCAAGTATCGTACAGTAATTATGTATTTTTTCCTACTAATGAAATCAAATATACATCAATTTTCATACAGTATTATGTAATTTTTTGTGACCTTACTGATCTGATAAATTGTCTTATTTCTGAGGGGCAAAATGATTGATAAACTTTGAGGTGGTTATTGCAAAAGTTGTCTTCCATATGTAACTAGTAGTAGGATTTTTTGGTAGAAATGTATGCTAACAACTCTTCACCTCAATCTGTACCAGTCATCTTCCATCCGATGCCATGGTTCGTTTTTATATTCTTTCACTGTAAGCCCCTTTCTATTGTGGTCGCTCCCTCGTCTTTTTTTATTATATTTTTGTGAAGTACAACTAAAATATAAAGCAGCTGCCCGAGAAATATTTAATTTATAACCAAGCCTCTATTGCAGGCAAGCTTTTCGCCGTCAGAATCAGCCACTTGGGTGAAAACGACCCAGGATGTATTGCGTATGTGCCGCGTGGTATTAATTTGGTATGTGGCGGTGTACAAACGCCTTGTGGACTCACTTATTTCGTTCAAATTTTTTGAACTTGTATGCTGAATTCTTGGGTGCGGTTAGCGATTTTGCCGCTCTATGGTGAAAAACGGTGCCGCTTCCATCACCTAATCTGGAGGGTTCTTGCGTTTTTTGATCGGTGCCGCTTTCATGTTTTGATCTAGAGCCTGCTTTTTGTTTCTGGTTTGCGCCGCTGTAGTCGTTTGATCTCGAAACCTCGCCACATACCACCATCGCTTACGTCCTGGGGGTTATAAATAGATCGTCCTTCTTCTCATATCATTGTGCTAGGTTTTCTTTGGGTTAGCATATACTGTTTCTATGGTATATCCTTCTTCCTGTCGTCATGGACTGCGGCGTCCTACTCGGCCTCCTCCATCGCAGGGAGCTCTAGTTGGCCGGTGTGGTGGTTCGGGTTGTCTTGCTGCGTCGGCAGTTGTCTCGGCTCGGCCCGTATGTATGGAGCATGCTTCGTCCTCTGAGGACCGGCCGTTGCCGCAGCCGCGCCCTGGCTGTCGGCAACTCACTGTTGCTACCCCGGGCCTCCTAATCCCCCTTGAACTTCTTTGCGGTGCTAGCAGGCCTGGTGAGGATCAGCCACAGCTTCGGATCCGGCATCGCCCTGAGTCCGTTCAACCAGCCGTCCGCGGCCGACGGTGACTACATCGAAGATGTTGTCGATTGGTTACGGGTTGTGCGGAAACCGGGTGTCCTGGCGGTCGGCGCTTGCGTATCCCCTTGGCGGGGCCATGGTCTCCGCTCGGACGTAGTAGGACGCCCTGTTCGGGGAGCATAGATCCTGCGGCAACAACCTCTACGACAACGCGGACGGCATCACCACCGCCGGATAACGATCACTTGCTAGTGCGAGCGGTGTGACAGTGGCGAGGGCGGATGCTCCTAGTGCAGCAGACAGCAGGTTGTTCTGTGGCGCCAACAAGGGTTTAGGTTGCAGCGTCGGGGCAGAGGGGAGGCGGTGCAGCAGACGGTAGGATGGTCTTGAAGGCGGCCACACTGCGCAGGAGCGACTGGAGCCCGAGTGGTCCGTTGTTAGCCAGGATCGGCTGTTGCTGATGATGCTGCGGGCATGTGGATGAGTATGTGGATCTCAACGTGAAACGTCCATCAGCAAGGCACGGCCTGGCGTTGCGTACTGCACTACTATGTGATGCTGTTGAACATGAAGTGCACTCAAACTGCGATGCATGCCATCCGCATTGTATCCCCTTGCATGGTCCGACGAGGTTTCGCGTACGTCCAGGTTCGTGTGATCATCTCTCTCTCTCTCTCTCTCTCTCTCTCTCTCTCTCCCTCTCTCTCTCTCTCATATTTTTTGTGCAGCTCAACAGCGAGGGAGATTTGCAAGTGATCAAAATTCCGGTGCTATCATTGCTATGTAATAAGACAAGGTTTCTCCTGATCCTCTTTCTTCTTGATAATCCATATAGGGATTGCTTCTGTCGATTATTTTGAAGCCTTTTCTTGTAAACTAAAGGTTCAGAGATGTCCACTAACTTATTGGTGTTATTTAGCTTCAGGTTCATTTTTGTGCTCTTAAGGTATAGTATCCCTTCCATCATTGTTGCAAACATTTACTATCTGTCCTTGGTGCAGGAATTTGCAACCGTTAAACCCACGGCGGTTTTGGTGTGGGATATATTCTTCATGGTTCCGTGTCATTTGCTGCATCTGTTGTTAATTTGATGATATGGTTTTTGGGATGACCATGATTTACTCCCTTCTAATATTTGTTCTATGCAAGCATCAAGACTAAATAATATGGGTTTACCCCCTTATCATATTTGTTGTATGTAGGCATCAATACTAGAGATATGGTTTTAATCCTTTCTCATATCTTTTTAACGATCCCTTCTCATATTTATTGTATGGATGCATCAAGCTATGATGAATTTGGATGACATACTATTAACTTACATAATAATACCCTTACGGGGTGAAAAGCCGGAAGCAATTGCAAGGCATTAACAATCCGTTTTTCTTACTGAAGCTGAACAACTGCCCCATATACAAGCTCTATCATGTTAACTACCGATGTGAACTTCCTCGGCTATCATTTCATTACGAACACAAAACCAATGTGCGGTCAAACAAGGATGCCTTGAATTACCAAGGAATCAGAAAATTATCATGCAATATCAATATGTATTCTCTTTATGTACAATTAATATACTGACTCTTTTCATTCAATAAAAAATTTCTTTATGAAAGATTATAGCATTTGTACCAATATAATTTTTTTACATACACCATAATATAAAATTTGAAGTGAACACGTAAAAAGTGAGTAAAATATAAATAATTGGTATATGAAGTTTAATATTATTGTACATAGAATTTCTCACATAAAGTATCAATAGACACGGCGTGCCACCGCACGGGCATGAAAATTCAACATGGCTCGCTAGCAAGTAAGTACCTAACAGGATGAATTTGCAAGACAAACAATAATCTTTGCGATAATATGCAATGATTTCTCCGGCGTGGCACTTCTTCGCATGTACCCCAACTTCCTCAGAGAGATGATCCCATCATTGTTGGGAAACATAGTAATTTCAAAAAAATTCCTACATACACGCAAGATCATGGTGATGGCATAGCAACGAGAGGGGAGAGTGTTGTCCACATACCCTCGTAGACCGTAAGTGGAAGCGTTAGCACAACGCGGTTGATGTAGTCGTACGTCTTCACGATCCGACCGATCCAAGCACCGAACGTACGGCACCTCCGAGTTCAGCACACGTTCAGCTCGATGACGATCCCCGGGCTCCGATCCAGCAAAGCTTCGGGGATGAGTTCCGTCAGCACGACGGCGTGGTGACGATGATGATGCTCTACCGGCGCAGGGCTTCGCCTAAACTCCGCGACGATATGACCGAGGTGGAATATGGTGGAAAGGGGCACCGCACACGGCTAAGGAACGATCCGTAGATCAACTTGTGTGTCTATGGGGTGCCCTCCGCCCCCGTATATAACGGAGCCAGGGGGAAGGAGGTGGCCGACCAAGGAGGGCGCGCCAAGGGGGGAGTCCTACTCCCACCGGGAGTAGGACTCCCTTCTTTCCTAGTTGGAATAGGAGAAGGGGGGAAAGAGGAGGAAAAGGGGAAGGAAAGGGGGGGCGCCGCCCCCCTTCCCTTGTCCTATTCGGACTAGGAAGGGGAGGGGCGCGCGGCCCTCTCCTGCCTCCTTCCCTCTTCTCCCTCGAGGCCCATGTAGGCCCAATAACCCCCCGGGGGGTTCTGGTAACCTCCGGGTACTCCGGTAAAATGCCGATTTCACCCGGAACGATTCCGATGTCCAAATATAGGCTTCCAATATATCGATCTTTATGTCTCGACCATTTCCAGACTCCTCGTTACGTCCATGAGCACATCCGAGACTCCAAACAAACTTCGGTACATCAAAACTTATAAACTCATAATAAAACTGTCATCGTAACGTTAAGCGTGCGGACCCTACGGGTTGGAGAACTATGTAGACGTGACCTAGAACTATTCTCGGTCAATAACCAATAGCGGAACCTGGATGCCCATATTGATTCCTACATATTCTACGAAGATCTTTATCGGTCAAACCGCATAACAACATACGTTGTTCCCTTTGTCATCGGTATGTTACTTGCCTGAGATTTGATCGTCGGTATCCAATACCTAGTTCAATCTCGTTACCGGCAAGTCTCTTTACTCGTTCCGTAATGCATCATCCCGTAACCAACTCATTTGGTCACATTGCTTGCAAGGCTTATAATGATGTGCATTACCGAGAGGGCCCAGAGATACCTCTCCGACAATCGGAGTGACAAAACCTAATCTCGAAATACGCCAACTCAACATGTACCTTCGGAGACACCTGTAGTACTCCTTTATAATCACCCAGTTACGTTGTGACGTTTGGTAGTACCCAAAGTGTTCCTCCGGTAAACGGGAGTTGCATAATTCTCATAGTTACAGGAACATGTATGAGTCATGAAGAAAGCAATAGCAATATACTAAACGATCAAGTGCTAGGCTAACGGAATGGGTCATGTCAATCACATCATTCTTCTAATGATGTGATCTCATTAATCAAATGACAACACATGTCTATGGTTAGGAAACATAACCATCTTTGATTAATGAGCTAGTCAAGTAGAGGCATACTAGTGACTATATGTTTGTCTATGTATTCACACATGTATCATGTTTCCGGTTAATACAATTCTAGCATGAATAATAAACATTTATCATGATATGAGGAAATAAATAATAACTTTATTATTGCCTCTAGGGCATATATCCTTTAGTCTCCCACTTGCACTAGAGTCAATAATCTAGATTACATAGTAACGATTCTAACACCCATGGAGTCTTGGTGCTGATCATGTTTTGCTCGTGAGAGTGGCTTAGTCAACGGGTCTGCAACATTCAGATCCATATGTATCTTGCAAATCTCTATGTCTCCCACTTGGACTTGGTCCCGAATGGAATTGAAGCATCTCTTGATGTGCTTGGTCCTCTTGTGAAATCTGGATTCCTTTGCCAAGGCAATTGCACCAGTATTGTCATAGAAGATATTCATTGGTCCCGATGCACAAGGTATGACACCTAGATCGGAAATGAACTCCTTCATCCAGACTCCTTCATTTGCTGCTTCCGAAGCAGCTATGTACTCCGCTTCACATGTAGATCCCGCCACGACGCCTTGTTTAGAACTACACCAACTTACAGCTCCACCGTTTAATAAAAACATGTATCCGGTTTGCGATTTAGAATCGTCCGGATCAGTGTCAAAGCTTGCATCAACGTAACCATTTACGACTAGCTCTTTGTCACCTCCATATATGAGAAACATATCCTTAGTCCTTTTCAGGTATTTCAGGATGTTCTTGACCGCTGTCCAGTGATCCACTCCTGGATTACTTTGGTACCTTCCTGCCAAGCTTATTGCTAAGCATACGTCAGGTCTGGTACACAGCATTGCATACATGATAGAGCCTATGGTTGAAGCATAGGGAACATCTTTCATTTTCTCTCTATCTTCTGCTGTGGTCGGGCATTGAGTTTGACTCAACTTCACACCTTGTAGTACGGGCAAGAACCCTTTCTTTGCCTGATCCATTTTGAACTTTTTCAAAATTTTATCAAGGTATATGCTTTGTGAAAGTCCTATTAAGCGTCTTGATCTATCTCTATAGATCTTGATGCCCAATATGTAAGAAGCTTCACCGATGTCTTTCATTGGAAAACTTTTATTCAAGTATCCCTTTATGCTATCCAGAAATTCTATATCATTTCCAATTAATAATATGTCATCTACATATAATATCAGAAATGCTACAGAGCTCCCACTCACTTTCTTGTAAATACAGGCTTCTCCAAAAGTCTGTATAAAACCATATGCTTTGATCGCACTATCAAAGCGTTTATTCCAACACCGAGATGCTTGCACCAGTCCATAAATGGAACACTGGAGCTTGCACACTTTGTTAGCACCTTTTGGATCAACAAAACCTTCTGGCTGCATCATATACAACTCTTCTTCCAGAAATCCACTCAAGAATGCAGTTTTGACATCCATTTGCCAAATTTCATAATCATGAAATGCAGCAACAGCTAACATGATTCGGACAGACTTAAGCATCGCTACGGGTGAGAAAGTCTCATCGTAGTCAACTCCTTGAACTTGTCGAAAACCTTTTGCAACAAGTTGAGCTTTATAGACAGTTACATTACCATCAGCGTCAGTCTTCTTCTTAAAGATCCATTTATTCTCAATTGCTTACCGATCATCGGGCAAGTCAACCAAAGTCCATACTTTGTTTTCATACATGGATCCCATCTCAGATTTCATGGCCTCTAGCCATTTTGCGGAATCTGGGCTCATCATCGCTTCCTCATAGTTCGTAGGTTCATCATGGTCAAGCAACATGACTTCCAGAATTGGATTACCGTACCACTCTGGTGCGGATCTTACTCTGGTGGACCTACGAGGTTCAGTAGAAACTTGATCTGAAGTTTCATGATCAATATCATTAGCTTCCTCACTAATTGGTGTAGTTGTCACAGGAACCGGTTCTTGTGATGAACTACTTTCCAATAAGGGAGAAGATACAGTTATCTCATCAAGTTCTACTTTCCTCCCACTCACTTCTTTCGAGAGAAACTCCTTCTCTAGAAAGGATCTGATTTTAGCAACGAAAATCTTGCCCTCAGATCTGTGATAGAAGGTGTACCCAATAGTCTCTTTTGGGTATCCTATGAAGACACATTTCTCCGATTTGTGTTCGAGCTTATCTGGTTGAAGTTTCTTCACATAAGCATCGCAGCCCCAAACTTTAAGAATTGACAACTTTGGTTTCTTGCCAAACCACAGTTCATAAGGCGTCGTCTCAACGGATTTTGATGGTGCCCTATTTAACGTGAATGCGGCCGTCTCTAAAGCATAACCCCAAAACGATAGCGGTAAATCAGTAAGAGACATCATAGATCGCACCATATCTAGTAAAGTATGATTACGACGTTCGGACACACCATTTCGTTGTGGTGTTCCGGGTGGCGTGAGTTGAGAAACTATTCCGCATTGTTTCAAGTGTAGACCAAACTCGTAACTCAAATATTCTCCTCCACGATCAGATTGTAGAAATTTTATTTTCTTGTTACGATGATTTTCCACTTCACTCTGAAATTCTTTGAACTTTTAAAATGTTTCAGACTTGTGTTTCATCAAGTAGATATACCCATATCTGCTCAAATCATCTGTGAAGGTGAGAAAATAACAATACCCGCCGCGAGCCTCAACATTCATTGGACCACAAACATCAGTATGTATGATTTCCAACAAATCAGTTGCTCGCTCCATAGTTCCGGAGAACGGCGTTTCAGTCATCTTGCCCATGAGGCACGGTTCGCAAGTACCAAGTGATTCATAATCAAGTGATTCCAAAAGCCCATCAGTATGGAGTTTCTTCATGCGCTTTACACCGATATGACCTAAACGGCAGTGCCACAAATAAGTTGCACTATCGTTATCAACTCTGCATATTTTGGTTTCAACACTATGAATATGTGTATCACTACTATCGAGATTCAATAAAAATAGACCACTTTTCAAGGGTACATGACCATAAAAGATATTACTCATATAAATAGAACAACCATTATTCTCTGATTTAAATGAATAACTGTCTCGCATCAAACAAGAAGCAGATAGAATGTTCATGCTCAACGCTGGCACCAAATAACAATTATTTAGGTCTAAAACTAATCCCGATGGTAGATGTAGAGGTAGCGTGCCAACCGCGGTCACATCGACTTTGGAACCATTCCCCACGCGCATCGTCACCTCGTCCTTAGCCAATCTTCGCTTAATCTGTAGTCCCTGTTTCGAGTTGCAAATATTAGCAACAAAACCAGTATCAAATACCCAGGTGCTACTGCGAGCATTAGTAAGGTACACATCAATAACATGTATATCACATATACCTTTGTTCACTTTGCCATCCTTCTTATCCGCCAAATACTTGGGGCAGTTCCGCTTCCAGTGTCCAGTCTGCTTGCAGTAGAAGCACTCAGTTTCAGGCTTAGGTCCAGACTTGGGTTTCTTCTCTTGAGCAGCAACTTGCTTGCTGTCCTTTTTGAAGTTCCCCTTCTTATTCCCTTTGCCCTTTTTCTTGAAACTGGTGCTCTTGTTAACCATCAACACTTGATGCTCCTTCTTGATTTCTACCTCCGCGACTTTTAGCATCGCGAAGAACTCGGGAATAGTCTTGTTCATCCCTTGCATATTATAGTTCATCACGAAGCTCTTGTAGCTTGGTGGCAGTGATTGAAGAATTCTGTTAATGACACTATCATCAGGAAGATTAACTCCCAGTTGAATCAAGTGATTATTATACCCAGACATTTTGAGTATATGTTCACTGATAGAACTATTCTCCTCCATCTTGCAGCTATAGAACTTATTGGAGACTTCATATCTCTCAATCCGGGCATTTGCTTGAAATATTAACTTCAACTCCTGGAACATCTCATATGCTCCATGACGTTCAAAACGTCGTTGAAGACCCGGTTCTAAGCCGTAAAGCATGACACACTGAACTATCGAGTAGTCATCAGCTTTGCTCTGCCAGACGTTCTTAACGTCGTCAGTTGCATCAGCAGCAGGCCTGGCATCCAGCGGTGCTTCCAGGACGTAACTTTTCTGTGCAGCAATGAGGATAATCCTCAGGTTACGGACCCAGTCCATGTAATTGCTACCATCATCTTTCAACTTTGCTTTCTCAAGGAACGCATTAAAATTCAACGGAACAACAGCACGAGCCATCTATCTACAAACAAACATAGACAAGAAAAATACTATCAGGTACTAAGTTCATGATAAATTTAAGTTCAATTAATCATATTACTTAAGAACTCCCACTTAGACAGACATCTCTCTAGTCATCTAAGTGATCACGTGATCCAAATCAACTAAACCATGTCCGATCATCACGTGAGATGGAGTAGTTTCAATGGTGAACATCACTATGTTGATCATATCTACTATATGATTCACGTTCGACCTTTCGGTGTCCGTGTTCCGAGGCCATATCTGTATATGCTAGGCTCGTCAAGTATGACCTGAGTATTCTGCGTGTGCAACTGTTTTGCACCCGTTGTATTTGAACGTAGAGCCTATCACACCCGATCATCACGTGGTGTCTCAGCACGAAGAACTTTCGCAATGGTGCATACTCAGGGAGAACACTTCTTGATTATTAGTGAGAGATCATCTTAAAATGCTACCGTCAATCAAAGCAAGATAAGATGCATAAAGGATAAACATCACATGCAATCAATATAAGTGATATGATATGGCCATCATCTTCTTGTGCTTGTGATCTCCATATTCGAAGCACCGTCGTGATCACCATCGTCACCGGCGCGACACCTTGATCTCCATCGTAGCATCATTGTCGTTACGCCATCTATTGCTTCTACGACTATCGCTACCACTTAGAGATAAAGTAAAGCAATTGCAGGGCGTTTGCATTTCATACAATAAAGCGACAACCATATGGCTCCTGCCAGTTGCCGATAACTTCGGTTACAAAACATGATCATCTCATACAATAAAATATAGCATCACATCTTGACCATATCCTATCACAACATGCCCTGCAAAAACAACTTAGACGTCCTCTACTTTGTTGTTGCAAATTTTACGTGGCTGCTACGGGCTTTAGCAAGAACCATTCTTACCTACGCATAAAAACCACAACGATAGTTCGTCAAGTTGGTCCTGTTTTAACCTTCGCAAGGACCGGGCGTAGCCACACTCGATTCAGCTAAAGTGAGAGAGACAGACACCCGCTAGCCACCTTTAAGCACGAGTGCTCGTAACGGTGAAACCAGTCTCGCGTAAGCGTACGCGTAATGTCGGTCCGGGGCGCTTCATCTCACAATACCGCCGAACCAAAGTATGACATGCTGGTAAGCAGTATGACTTGTATCGCCCACAACTCACTTGTGTTCTACTCGTGCATATAACATCAACGCATAAAACCTGGTTTCGCGTACGTCCAGGTTCGTGTGATCATCTCTCTCTCTCTCTCTCTCTCTCTCTCTCTCTCTCTCATATTTTTTGTGCAGCTCAACAGCGAGGGAGATTTGCAAGTGATCAAAATTCCGGTGCTATCATTGCTATGTAATAAGACAAGGTTTCTCCTGATCCTCTTTCTTCTTGATAATCCATATAGGGATTGCTTCTGTCGATTATTTTGAAGCCTTTTCTTGTAAACTAAAGGTTCCGAGATGTCCACTAACTTATTGGTGTTATTTAGCTTCAGGTTCATTTTTGTGCTCTTAAGGTATAATATCCCTTCCATCATTGTTGCAAACATTTACTATCTGTCCTTGGTGCAGGAATTTGCAGCCGTTAAACCCACGGCGGTTTCGGTGTGGGATATATTCTTCATGGTTCCGTGTCATTTTCTGCATCTGTTGTTAATTTGATGATATGGTTTTTGGGATGACCATGATTTACTCCCTTCTAATATTTGTTCTATGCAAGCATCAAGACTAAATAATATGGGTTTACCCCCTTATCATATTTGTTGTATGTAGGCATCAATACTAGAGATATGGTTTTAACCCTTTCTCATATTTTTTTAACGATCCCTTCTCATATTTATTGTATGGATGCATCAAGCTATGATGAATTCGGATGACATACTATTAACTTACATAATAATACCCTTACGGGGTTAAAAGCCGGAAGCAATTGCAAGGCATTAACAATCTGTTTTTCTTACTGAAGCTGAACAACTGCCCCATATACAAGCTCTATCATGTTAACTACTCATGTGAACTTCCTCAGCTATCATTTCATTACGAACACAAAACCAATGTGCGGTCAAACAAGGATGCCTTGAATTACCAAGGAATCAGAAAATTATCATGCAATATCAATATGTATTCTCTTTATGTACAATTAATATACTGACTCTTTTCATTCAATAAAAATTTTCTTTATGAAAGATTATAGCATTGGTACCAATATAATTTTTTTACATACACCATAATATAAAATTTGAAGTGAACACGTAAAAAGTGAATAAAATATAAATAATTGGTATATGAAGTTTAATATTATTGTACATAGAATTTCTCACATAAAGTATCAATAGACACGGCGTGCCACCGCACGGGCATGAAAATTCAACATGCCTCGCTAGCAAGTAAGTACCTAACAGGATGAATTTGCAAGACAAACAATGATCTTTGCGATAATATGCAATGATTTCTCCGACGTGGCACTTCTTCGCATGTACCCCAACTTCCTCAGAGAGATGATCCCATCATTGTTGGGAAACGTAGTAATTTCAAAAAAAAAATCCTACGTACACGCAAGATCATGGTGATGGCATAGCAACGAGAGGGGAGAGTGTTGTCCACGTACCCTCGTAGACCGTAAGCGGAAGCGCTAGCACAACGCGGTTGATGTAGTCGTACGTCTTCACGATCCGACCGATCCAAGCAACGAACGTACGGCACCTCCGAGTTCAGCACACGTTCAGCTCGATGACGATCCCCGGGCTCCGATCCAGCAAAGCTTCGGGGATGAGTTCCATCAGCACGACGGCATGGTGACGATGATGATGCTCTACCGGCGCAGGGCTTCACCTAAACTCCGCGACGATATGACCGAGGTGGAATATGGTGGAAGGGGGCACCGCACACGGCTAAGGAACGATCCATAGATCAACTTGTGTGTCTATGGCGTGCCCTCCGCCCCCGTATATAAAGGAGCCAGGGGGGAGGAGGCGGCCGGCCAAGGAGGGCACGCCAAGGGGGGAGTCCTACTCCCACCGGGAGTAGGACTCCCTTCTTTCCTAGTTGCAATAGGAGAAGGGGGAAAGAGGAGGAAAAGGGGAAGGAAAGGGGGGGGGCGCCGCCCCCCTTCCCTTGTCCTATTCGGACTAGGAAGGGGAGGGGCGCGCGGCCCCCTCCTGCCTCCTTCCCTCTTCTCCCTCGAGGCCCATGTAGGCCCAATAACCCCCCGGGGGGTTCCGGTAACCTCCCGGTACTCCGGTAAAATGCCGATTTCACCCGGAACGATTCCGATGTCCAAATATAGGCTTCCAGTATATCAATCTTTATGTCTCGACCATTTCGAGACTCCTCGTTACGTCCGTGATCACATCCGGGACTCTGAACAAACTTCGGTACATCAAAACTTATAAACTCATAATAAAACTGTCATCGTAACGTTAAGCGTGCGGACCCTACGGGTTGGAGAACTATGTAGACGTGACCTAGAACTATTCTCAGTCAATAACCAATAGCGGAACCTGGATGCCCATATTGGTTCCTACATATTCTACGAAGATCTTTATCAGTCAAACCGCATAACAACATACGTTGTTCCCTTTGTCATCGGTATGTTACTTGCCCGAGATTTGATCGTTGGTATCCAATACCTAGTTCAATCTCGTTACCGGCAAGTCTCTTTCCTCGTTCCGTAATGCATCATCCCGTAGCCAACTCATTTGGTCACATTGCTTGCAAGGCTTATAATGATGTGCATTACCGAGAGGGCCCAGAGATACCTCTCCGACAATCGGAGTGACAAAACCTAATCTCGAAATACGCCAACTCAACATGTACCTTCGGAGACACCTGTAGTATTCCTTTATAATCCCCAGTTACGTTGTGACGTTTGGTAGTACCCAAAGTGTTCCTCCGGTAAACGGGAGTTGCATAATTCTCATAGTTACAGGAACATGTATGAGTCATGAAGAAAGCAATAGCAATATACTAAACGATCAAGTGCTAGGCTAACGGAATGGGTCATGTCAATCACATCATTCTTCTAATGATGTGATCTCATTAATCAAATGACAACACATGTCTATGGTTAGGAAACATAACCATCTTTGATTAATGAGCTAGTCAAGTAGAGGCATACTAGTGACTATATGTTTGTCTATGTATTCACACATGTATCATGTTTCCGGTTAATACAATTCTAGCATGAATAATAAACATTTATCATGATATGAGGAAAGAAAAAATAACTTTATTATTGCCTCTAGGGCATATTTCCTTCAATCATTACATACAAAGGAGCTAAGACACCCGTTGGACAAGTAGAGGAATTTGCAAAAGCTCTTGACTACTTCATTACAAACTATCTTACAGGGGGCTACACTAGGATGATTTAACTCAACTAGGCCATCCGCAATCATTTACTTTCATGCAGTTGCATCATTGGATATGGTATGTTCCATAGAACAGTCTCTATAATGTGCGAATAAGTAGACCTTATTAATAGCGTGTACACTTCCGTTCATCAGTATTTATCATACATGGCTGCAATAAATGTACTAATTTCCCACCTTTTAGAACTCTTTTTGGATTTTAGTTAATTATGTGATTTTGTCATTAAAAATATAACAATGCCTTTACGATCCGTATAAATATAATGCATCACCAGGCGCGCGTGCCGCCGCGCAGGCTATGCTAGTACTTCATTATACATCGATCAAATGTGTGTAGTACAATATCACTTTGACATGAGTCTCAATTCTTAACAGATTTCTGTAAGCAACATCCACCACTAGAAAAATCCATGACCATACACTAGTAGAGAACAGGCCATTCGAACCGGTTCGTGAGGGCCATTTGTCCCGGTTCACAAACCGGGACTAAAGGGTCGTGACTAAAATCATGCCACTTTAGTCCCGATTTGCCCAGGAACCGGGACAGAAGGGGGCTCCATGTGGCCGCTGCCGCTTGCCCAGGCAGGGGGGCCTTTTGTCCTAGTTGGTGCCAGCAACCGGGACCAAAAGGCTTCCACGTGTTAGCATTTCAGCTGCTGGGTTTTTTGTTTTTTTTTTCTAAAAGAGGGAGCGGGGGTTGTGGGGTTTTGTAGGGTTAATTTAGGGGTTTCATATATTGTATTAGCTAGCTAATAGAGAAAAGTGTCCTCTCTTATCTCCGTGCTTGGTCGACGCTACGTATAGGGAGGACTCGACATGCAAGCTAGTAAGCAAATGAAGGAAACTATTAAGTACATAAGATCGTCATGAACATATAAAAAGTGATCGACCTCTCCTTCTCCGAGAGATTGGTCAACAACAAGTTTTCGTATATCTATCTGACGGTACTGTCTACATATATATATACAATGTGTAAGATCTCTTATAATACCCTAACATATGAACTCAACTTCCACATGCATGATGGTATTCTCTGGCTTTATTGATGACGTGGTCAAGAAAGAATGCAGCCAATTCCTCTTGAATTGTTCGCATGCGATCTTGTGGTAGGAGTTCATCCCGCATCTGCCACATCTAATTTCAAGAAGGGGGTCAATACATATATATGAATGAAACTGAACAGAAATGATGGTAATAAAATAAACTTGTGAATATTTTTGCTTACGCACTTCATATTGTCTTTTAGAGTAGCCCCGCCTATTCTTTGTCGTCGTGTTGTAGATGAAGTCGCAGACATAGTATCCACAGTAATTATTCCCGGCTTCCTGCCACAAGCACTTTACGAGATATAGAGGTCAATCAAACTGATAATGAAGCATTATAAATGGGCATTGATGAAAGTAGCTAGAATCAATGGGAGATGCGCGGAACTAGCTAGCTAGTAGTACGTACTTTCGGGTAATTCCATCGTAGTTCCCAAGGCAGTCCCGAAACTTGTGCGGTGAATTCTTTCCAAACCCTACAAGACAAATAAAACAAGTACTTGATATCGTGAAATGAACAAAGTTGCCGATATGGTGCGATAATGATCGATTCAACTTACTTCTCGAGCATTCTAGACATGTCCATACTCAGAGGGATCTTTTCGTCTCGAGTCTAAGACGTTTACTAGTCCCTGCTCAAGCTTAATCTCTAGGAGAATATAGTGGAAGCTGTGCACGCATGCATAACTCATCAATTACATAACCTCGAGTAATAATTAAGGGAAACCGAATATGCACAAGACAGTAAAACTCACTTGAAGTTGTAAGGAAAGAGTATTGTATCTTTATTTCGATTTATTACCAACGATCATAGCAAGTTGTCCTCTGTTTCTTTGGCATGAAATGTAACCGTAAATTGATCTATGAGACTTGTGTTAATGAACTCAATATCATACATTTCAGCTTTTCTGCATTCGACGATCTTCAACCTGCATAATATAGTGAGGATAATGAGAGTGGTGTTTTGGCTCCTAGGTGCATATGCACCCATTGTCAAAATACACATTTCGAAAAGTTGAAAAAGTCAGAACAAAAATCCCACGTGTATATCCGGACATTTTATGTGCGTTAACAAGGTTTCGGTGAAAAACGACGTTTTTTGTGGCTTGTGTAAAATAGATAAAGAAATGTCTCGTGAATAGTTAGAATGAAGCATCAGAAATTGACTTTTTTACACAAGCCACAAAAAACGTCGTTTTTCACTGAAACCTTGTGCATGCACATAAAATGTCCGGATATACACGCGGGATTTTTGTTCCGAATTTTTCAACTTTTCAAAATGTGTATTTCGAGAATGGGTGCATATGCACCTGGGAGCCAAAGGCAATTACCGGGATAATTACATATACATGCAATGAAAGAGCTGAGCTATATACAGAGACTTAATGATAGAAGTAGTACTTACAGACAGTAGCAAGTGACCATTAATTTATCGAGGGACTTTTGATTGAAAAACTGGAAAAACTCCTCAAATGGAATAGACAACTGCTCAATTCCAACAATGTCGCGATGATCCTTTTTAACTTTCAGCGTCAAAGTATCTTTTTTTTTCTCCCCTGCAAACTTGCTGCAGGTTTTGATGTACCAATTATGGAATCTTTGCATCATCGTTGTTAGAGTAGTAACATCTTTGACAAGAGGCTTCCCATACTCGTATTTGAATTCGTCCACCTCCATTGTATCAAAATGTGCATCGTCGGGCAGGTAATCTGCAGGATTGGTACTGGGCAAGATCCCCAGATGATTAGCGATGATATCACTAGACACCTTGAGCGGGCTGCACGACTGGTTCTCTTGTTCGCCGAGATGGGGAATTTTTTCCCACTTCTTCGTTCTTGTAACCTTTTGTCACTGCAAGTACTTCCCGACCGCTTTGCTTCCTCATATGCCTTTTCAGTAATGCGCTCATAGTTGGTTTGCGGCGGAGACGATGGTGGTCGCTGCAGGGCGTCCAAAGTGCGCTTCGCTTTCACCGGATCTATCTTCTCCTCCGGAGGTGGATGTATCTTAGCTCTTTGCGTTTCGAAGTAGTCCTTCACTTGGGCTTAACAGATCTCCTCATTTTCCTATACGGTCATCTTGTATGGTAACTTATCCGGAGTCTTGAGAGATGGACCGAATCTATATTGCCTCCCGCCTCTGGCTGTATTGCTAGATGCGGGAGCAGGACGAGCGGCTGTGGCTGTCTTCTTTTGTTGCTTATGAGGCAGAGGAGAAGGACTACGATGCGCCGGAGCAGCTGGAGCGGCGGCGGGTCTCTTCCGCCCTTGCTGACGAGGCGGAGAAGGAGGAGGCTGGCTGGTTAGGCGCGCCGGCGCAGGCGGAGAAGGAGGCAGAGTGCCCCCACGCGTTGGAGAAGGAGGTGGAGTGCCCTGATCACTCGCGGGAGGAGCAGGCGGAGGAGGAGGCGAAGTGCCCTGACTCGCCGGAGGAGGAGGAGGAGGCGGCGGATGCGTCCAGTTCAGAAGGTTGGTGAGCTCCTTCCGCCATAGGCATGGAGTCTTCAGAGGAGAACCCAACCTAGCCTCCCCTTCACCAGTAGGGTGGTCAAGCACGAGCTCCTCAACTCCCTCCGTTATTTCCTCCACCATCGCCCTAGCATATCCTTCTGGAATTGGACGAGAGTGAAAAGTTGGGCCGGGTTCAGTAGGTCGAACAGAGCCGACAGCCGCCTTGACTTTGTAGTTCTGCCATTGCGTCATAAGGTGTCACTGTTGAGACTCCGTGATAGCATCCACGGGGTAGCTAGCAGGAGTCGTGAAGACAAGCTCCTGCTGAAGCGGCTCGGTGGAAGCCACGCTACTTCTCCGCAGAGATGGTGTGGTAGCTTCGGGGGTAACTTTGGCAGGTCGCTTGCTTCGAACTGCTTATCATTCCTCTAGCTTCTGTATCCTTGCGTGCAGCTCCTGCAGTTCGCTCTGCTCCTGTTTCCTCCTCCTCTCCTGGGTTTTGTAACCGTCTGCGTTCCGAAACCCAACCTTCCACGGAACGGAGCCTGGCGTGCCTCGTGTCTGTCCAGGGTGCTCAGGATTCCCGAGGGCCATTGTGAGCTCGTCCTTCTCTCTATCTGGAACCAACCTCCCTTCCTGCGTTGGGCAATATAGTCTCGAAGCTTCGTGACAGGTATTCGCAGTTGCTCGCTCGTCCGAACGCACTTCCCTGTTACAGGGTCCAAGTATCCGCCAACCCCGAAGAACCAAGTCCTTGGATGGTCTCGCCAGTTCAGTGTCTCTGGTTCAACCCATTTAGCAAGCAGGTCATTCTCAGCCTTGGCCCATAACTGTCGGGCTTTGAGGCAGCCACCTGACCCGTGCGATGGTGATGCTCCTTCTTCACAGCATTTATCTTGTTTGTCGCTGACATCTTCTTACTCCTCTCCGATGTCTTGTTGGCCACAAATGCATCCCATTGATCTATGATCTTCTCATATCGGCCGGTGAATTCTGGTGCCTTCTTTTTGTCGACAAACTTTGCTTTCAGATCATTCTTCCACCTCCTGAATAGTTCTGCCATCTTCTTGAGAGCACAGGACTTGATCAATGGCTCTATAACTAGGTTCTCTGGATCCTCCTCTTCCGGTAGGGTGAAATTTATCTTCAGCGCATTCCAAAGATCCTCTTTCTATGCATCTTCTATAAAAGAAACTTGAAGCTCTTCCTTCTTAGGCTGATTCCATAGCTCGATGCTGATCGGGATCATGTCCCTAACAAGAACCCCGCACTGAGCAGTAAATACCTCCTTGGTCCGAAGGAGTTCAATCGGTAGGCCATCGGGCGCGATTGCTATGATCGTGAACCTTTCATATGGGCACAACTTTTTCTTCGGGCCTCGTTTCTTTACCGAAGTTGTGCTCGATCCGGAGGGCTAGAAAAAAGAAGAAAGACGAGAGTTAATATGTGTAGTTACCAAAACAATGAATGCATCAATTAGCTAGTCAGCATAGGCTTAATTAATATATATATATACCTGGCCGGACTCTGTTCGGTCACCGGAGCCGTAATCACGGTCGCCTTCTTGCACCGACATTCGATCACCGGAGCCATCATAATCATGTCCTTCCTCCTCCGTTGTTCGATAACCGTAGTCTGCTTCACCCTCTCCTTCCAGACCATCGCTTTCGTTGAGATACGACATAACATCACCTCCGTTTGCGATTATGTCCCCCAACACCTGTTCTGCTTCCTCGTCTCGGCCGTGCTCCATAGTTTCTGCAAATATTACAACATGGAAATTATTATACAAACATGACAGATGGATATATTAGTGGCAAACGTAGAACCCTCGAATTATATTAAGGAATTATATTAATTAGTGGCCTCGACGCTTCTCTAGGGTTTGGGCTGGCCTAGGAAGCGCTTCGACGCCCCTCAACAACCCTCGGCCCCTCGACGACCCTCGACCCTCGAACCCTCGAAAACCTAGAACCCTCGAACCCTCGACCCCTCGATGACCCTCAACCCTCGACCCCTTGACAACCCTCGAACCCTCGACCCTCGACCCTCGAACCCTAGAACCCTCGACCCCTCGACCCCCTCCCCCTCCTCATGTCGAAGTTATCGGGGAGGGGTATATCGACCCCCCCCCCCTCATGTTGAAGTTATCGGGGAGTTGGTATATCGACAACGACATACCCGATAAAAAATAAGAAGAGGAAGAAGAAGAAAGAAAATAGAAATTACTCTATTTTTTTTCTTCTTCTCTTCTATTCCTTTCTTCTTCCCCTCTTTTTTTCTTCTTTTTTTTCTCTTCTTATTTATTTCTCCTCTTCTTCCTTTCCTCTTCTTCTCCTTTCTTCTTCTCCTTCTTCCTCTTCTTATTTCCTTTTTCCACTCCTTCTTTTTCTTCTTCTTCCTCTTTTCTTCCTTTTCCTTATTTTACTTTTTCCTCTCCACTAACCTATGCACTAACTTAAAATCGATATCTACTAATTAACAACCTAAATAAAAATTAATACATATATGAAAAAAACATCATATGAAAAAGAACATCATATGCACAAAAAAACATCGTATGAACCCCCCACCCCCCCCCCTCATGTCGAAGTTATCGGGGAGGGGGTATATCGACCCCCACCCCCCCTCATGTCGAAGTTATCGAGGAGGGGGTATATCGACTCCCCCCCCCCTCATGTCAAAGTTACCGGGGAGGGGGTATATCACATCTCGTCTCCACAAAACATCTCACATACATCTCATCTCATCTCATTTCAGCCAAAAAAAAATTTCTTTGCATATTCTTTGCATATGAACATACATACATTTACTTTTTTTTCTTAAATGTAACATCACTACTAGGGAAAACCCTAGCAGTAGCGCTGGTTTTGTCCTCACTAGTAGCGCAGGTAGGCGCGCTACTAATAAGGCGCTACAGCTATTGCTTAGCAGTAACGCGTGCCGGCGCGCGCTACTGCTAGGACAAATAGTTGTAGCGTTTGTTCACCCCCACGCTACTGCTAATGAAACTAGTGGCAGCGCGTTTTCTCTCCATCGCTACTAGTATTCATTTTTTATTTTTTTATTTTTAGGCGTATTTATGCGGTTTTCTCTCCATCGTACAAATATTGGTACAATACCAGTTATGAGGTTTACATGATTATGTCCAGTGTGTCAAATGAAGGTGGATTAGGTTCAAGAGGAGGCAATATGTGGTGCATGTCAAAATTATACTACTAATCCAAACTTGATCTAGTTTGGACTAGTAGTACTTTCGATGTGCACCACATGTTGCCTCCACTTGAATCTAATCCGCCAGCACAAGCTATTTAATCATCATCATAGTAATTACCACCAACATTATTTATTTAATCACCACTAACACTAGCTAATAATAATCATCATAGTCATTACCACCAACACTAGCTATTTTATCATCATAGTAATAGTGTAGCACATCATCATCCTCAAACTCATTTCTAGCTAGCTAATCACTCCTGCTGCTCTCTCTTAGGTAAAATAACATAAAACATGTGTAGCTCTCCTCCTTGATCAAGTTGGAGCATGCAGATGAACCTGTCTCCTAATCATGGGTTGCGCTTTTGTTTGCTGCCCCCTAGTACTTCTCTGCGCTCCCCCATCACATATTGGGTCCAGTCTTGCACTATTAAGCATCTGTCGCTAATCTTGAATGCACTATAGTAATCTATAGGATATCTTGGTCGTAAGCTAATAATACTCATGGTACCTTTAGTCTCGATCCCATAAGGCACAACATTCATTGGGACTCCCTGTTGAAGAACATCGTATGGTAACATACTTAGCAATGAAGTTTAGCTTCAAAAATAATGCATGGAAAAGATGCACCGAGGACAAATATTAGAAATCTTACCATCCTTCCTAAATAGATGTGATCGTAGTTCAGTACGAACACTATTGGTCGCACGTTTTCAGTACTACCATTTCTAAATGCAGGAAGAAAAATTTGTCTTGATGACAGTATCAAGATCTGCAAACCATGAAACATAATGACTGAGCTCCTCGCAGTTGAGTTCAGCCCCGGCACAGTATACGGTCCGGTCTACCAAGCGTTGGACATGTTTGCTTGCACCGAAATAAGCTATCAATAGAAATTAATTGTGAACTATTTTTGAATAAACAATATCAAAGATATAAATATGGTTGAGAAACTCACATTTTGGTATAACTGGAGGCGTCTGCACATCGACCCAGATGTCGGTATTACCTTCAATATCATCTTCCGGACGAATATCAAAGGTGATAACCATATCAGGCTAAAATGCATAAGTCTTGCATAGTGCTCGCCATGTTTTGCATCCAACATAGGTGTAGTCGTCTGAATTGTATAATTTTGTGTGGAAAATATAAGCATGCTCGGTCTTCAAGTAAAATTTCTTTACCTCCATAGTACGACTACAACCTATCTTATCCAATACAAAAACTCTTGCATGGCAGGGGATACGCTAGTAGAATAGTAAAAACAAATTATAAGTTGAAGCAAATGAAGCATATGTCATGCTTAATTACGAAAAAAGACTTGTCGTTGTGACTTACTGTATCCACTTCGAAGTTCTCGTCCAGCTTGATGCTGAAGCGCCTATCATCATCTAGGAAGATTCCGCTACACAGGCCGCGCTCGTCTTGGCAGTATTTGCAAATACCGAAATCCTTTTCGTCGTCAGACATTTCCTATGTTCATTGTTAAAACATTAATTGAAAATCGATCGAAGGCAACTACCAGGATACTCAAAACACAAATCTGGGGCACTCGATATTTCCTACATATTCTGGCACAAGTCATGCCAAAATTCATGGAAAAATCCGGCATGACCTTTGCTAAAATAGGACATATCGAGCGCCTGAAATTTGCCGGAACGGAAATGAATCAACACTCCGGCAAAACATAGGCCACTCGGAGGTGTAACCTGCAAACATGACCGGCCACTTGGGCAAGCACATATCCTATTTGAGCAACACAAGATATACATTTCAAAATATCTTATAGGACTCAAATTAGCATGCATTGAATAAGCAAAAGTAAATCATCTCATGCGTATTCGTACATCGTCGAATATTATCACTAATACATCCCGAATAGTGTCATACATATAACATCACTAATACAACTAAAACCCTAGCACACGAAGGGTATCGGCGCGGGCAGTGGACACCCACTGAGAAGGAACCATCACAGGATCATAGCTCCAGTGAGATCCCTGGAGAACCTGCCAGGTATTGGAGACGCACCACCTCCGCGGGGTCCTCGAGCCTTTGGACCGTCACTGGCCCACGCGACCGCCACCAAAGAAGGTTCAGGTCAACGACAGGCTGGCTCCTCACCAACCTGCGCCCCCGGTAGGTAGCGCCTCCCAGTACCACCCCGGCGGAGCCCAGTCCCGGACATGGCTCATCTGGTCAAGCAGGTGTCGTCCTCCACCGACTCGACGACGAGGATGCGGGATAGGCATCGTCCACGTCGATGCGGGAAAAATTGCTTTAACTAAAAAAATAGCAACAAGTTCTTACTAACATGTTCTATTAATTCAATTAGTTCTTACTGAAAATAAACTTACTATAAATAAAAATAAACTAGTACCTAGCTAATTAGTACCTAGTTCTTACTAACTAATTAGTACCTAGGAACTACTGCTAAGGGTTCATACTAACTAACTAACTAACACTAAATTAACTAACTAACACTAAAAATAGCCTAGGGATCATACTAACTAGCACTAAATAGCTAGGGTTCATACTAAGCAAACAAGAGGGATCGGAAGGGGAGAGTGCTTACAGAGGGCGGGGAGAGAGATGGGGTCGGGGGAGACGGCGGCACCGAGGCGCGGTCGGGCGTGGTCGGGGGAGACGGCGGCGAGGCGAGGTCGGGGGAGACGGCAGCGAGGCGGGTCGAGGGAGACGGTGGAGAGGCGGGGTCGGGGGAGACGGTGGCGAGGCGGGGTCGGGGGAGACGGCCGTGAGGCGGGGTCGGGGGAGACGGCGGCGAGGTGGAGGCGACGAGGGGAAGAAGAGAGAGTGGGGAATTGGGGGAGGAAGCAGAGGAGAGGGAATCAGGCCGCGCGGGGCGTTAGGTGAGAATAGCTTTAACAGTAGCGTGGGAAGGGAAAACGCGCTGCTGCTAAAATACGTAGTAGTAGCGCCGTTTCTAGAAGGGCGCTACTACTATACCTAGCACGTCGGGAACGGTGTGGCAATTATAGTAGTAGCGTGTTCTATTCCTGCCGCGCTACTGCTAAGGTGGTAACAGTAGCGCGGTTTTGGCAGACGCGCTACTGCGTAGCGCCTCATTTTAACATGCGCTACTGGTAAGATTCTGTGTATAAGGTTTTCCCTAGTAGTTCATATATGAACATTTTCTTAAATGAGCATATGAACATACATATCACCAAGAAAATAGACCTTTTTCTTTGCATACATATTCAAAATGTTCATATTCTACAATATTAACCAAAAAAATGCAAAAAGAGCATTATACAGTATATACATAGAACATACATACATACATCATAACCAAAAAAACAGGCTACCGGTGGTCGGCGACGGCGAGGTTGGGGACGGCGATGATGGTTGGCGGCGGCGCTTAAGGGTGGCGTGTGGGGACGGCGATGAGAAGGAAAGGGGAGGTGGCAGGGGCTCACAGCATGGTCGACGGCGAGTTCAGGGACGGCGAGGTTGGGGACGGCGAGGTCGAGGACAAAGGGGGCGTGGGCGCCGGCGTGGTGCTTCCCCAAGGCGAGGGCGACGACTGGCGATGGCGACGGTGACAGAGGGGGCGGCGGGCAGCGGCGAGCAGCCTAACAGCGCGGGGCAGCGATGGCGATGGCGTCGGCAGCCTGGCGGCGTCGATGCTGTCGGGGTCAACTGTGCGAGATGAGAAATGAAAATTTCCTAAGTGTCATCTTATATAGCAAAGCCTTTAGAGAATCTCCAGCCGGCCCCCCAGGAAGCCCCCTAGAGGCACTTTTTCAGCGCCGGCGGGTGAAAAAATCCCCGCTCGCGCCCCCACGACCTTAAAAACGCTGGATTTGGCCGAAAACAGAGCCGATGGTCCCAGGGCGATCCTAGGCCACCGGGGGGCTGTTGGGGGCGGAGAGAGAAGATTTTGCATGTGAATGGCCCACTGTCAGGCTCCCACTCAGCCAGGCAATACTTTTCCTCCCGGTCCCCACCCACGTGCTTTCCCCACATACTCGCCCCCCTTCCTCCTGCTGGTCGTGACCACCTCCTCACTGCACGTCGGCCTCTGCTTCCTCACCTCCGCCCTCTGCTCACACAACTCTGTCGCGCCGCCCTACTCATAGCGCGCCGCCGTTGCCGCCCTGCTCGTCGCGCGCCGGCCCGGGCTCGAGGAGCGGTGGAGCTGGCCGGATCTGGAGAGGCTGGGGCTGGCGAGGCCGGGGCGTGGCCGGAGCACACATGGCCGGGGCGCAGGAGGAGCGCGCGCCGCCAGGCGAAGGAGGACGGGATGGGGCGGCGAGCGGACGGGGCCTTCCACGCCAGCGTCGACGAGGGCGCGCGCCCGGCCTTGAGCCCCGTGGACCTCGGCCGCGGCTTTGGCTTCGCGGAGGTCTAGCTCTACGGCGACGTCGTGCTCCGTTCAGCCACCCGGATGGCATGGATGTGCCCTTCTTGCCGGGGTTCGAGGGCGTGAGCAACCCGGGTGTCGTGGACTATGGGCTAACGCGGTTCGACCATGTCGTCGGTAACGGCCCAGAGCTTTCCCCCGCCGCCGCCTACGTCGCCAGCTTCACGGGGTTCCATGAGTTCGCCGAGTTCACGACGGAGGACATGTGCAACCGAGACAACTCAGAGGGCGTGCTGCTGCCGCTCAACGAGCCCGTGCATGGCATGAAGCGCGGACGCGAGCAGCTACAGCGCGGCCCAGCGGAGGCGAGGAGCGGGACAGCGCGGTGAGGACGACGGTCTCTCTTGGGTGTGGAAACGGCTGGAGAAATTCTCGCCCCCAGGCCAAAGTTGTCGCCGGCAGCCCCCAAGAGGCGAAACAATGCCTCCTAGGGGGCTCAACGGCTGGAGATGCTCTTAGTCCCGATTGGTGGCACCAACAGGGACTAATGCCCCCCTTTAGTCCCAGTTGATGCCACCAACCGGGACCAAAGGTCTCTTTTCAGCAGCCCAAAGGGCGGGAAGCAGAGGCCTTTGGTCCCGGCTGGTGGCACCAACCGGGACTAAAGGGGGCATTAGTCCCGGTTGGTGCTACCAACCGGGACCAAAGGGGGGCATTGGTCCCGGTTCATGCCACCAGCCAGGACCAGTAGGCCTTACACAATGGCGTGGTGGTGGGAGTTTAGTCCCACCTCGCTAGCTGAGAGAGAGCTGCACCTATTTATAAGGTGCGGTGCCCCTGAGCTGTTGAGCTCCTCTATAAAGCAGGCTTACGGGCCTAACCTATCTGCACATGCGTGTGGGCCTACTGGGTCTACTGTGGGCCTCAATCCTGGCCCACCTGGCTGGTTGGGTTTCTAGTCGTATTCACGCCGTGGTGGCCCAGTAGGTGGCATTTTTTTATTTTTTTCCAGTTTTTTGTTTTGTTTTTTGCATTATTTATTTTCTTTAGGTTTTTTCTTTATTTTTTTAATTCTTTTTACTTTTGGGTAATAGAAACTATAAACTTTCTGTTAGTGCCATTTGTTTTCCAATTTGAATAGTTTAAATTTAAATTTTTTGAAATTATTGTGAATCCTTAGTTTTTGAATAACTTTACTATAAAAATAGATCATGCTATTTAATATTACTGTGTTTTATCATTACATTCAAAAACAGATTTTGTTATTTTAGTTTCTAACAAAAAATTCTTTATGATAATTCCTTTTGCTATTAAAGTTTCTAACAAAAAAATTCTTTATGAAAATTCTTTTTTCTTTTAATGTTTTTATTTTTTTGTTTTTACTTATTTATTAAAGTTTATTTTGTTTCTACTTATTTATTTCCTTTTCTTTTTTTTATTTATTTTATTAAAATTCTTTCTTTTTTGCTTTTTTTATTTTATTTTGTTTCTACTTACTTTTCCTATTTTTATTTATATTATTAAAGTTTGTTTATTTTACTTTATTAAAGTCTATTTTGTTTCTACTTATTTATTTTCTTTTCTTTTTTGCTTTTTTATTTGCTTTATGAAAATTCTTTTTGCTTTTAATATTTTACACAAAAAAGCCATGTTGGTCTCGGTACGTGACCAGGACCGGTTCTAAAGACCACCATTTGGACCCGGTTCAAGGCACCAACCGGGGCCAATGATGATGGGCTAGGAGTGAGGCCCATTGGTCCCGGTTTGTCCCACCAACCAAGACCAAAATGATCAGACGAATCGGGACCAATGCCCCCACGAGGCCCGGCAGGCCCCCTGGCCTCACGAACCGGAACCAATGGGCCCATGGGTCCCGGTTCATGACCAAACCGGGACTAATAGGCTGACATGGCCCGAACGTATGCCCTGTTTTCTACTAGTGATATATAGCATCTAAGCCTACAATATATAATCCATTGGTAAATCAGTTAGGTGTAGTTTACACACTTAATTATACATCAATCAAGTGTTGTAGCGCAACACCACTATACTATTTTGGTTCTCCCGAAAAAAAACTATACTATTTTGGTTGAGGTCTAAATCCTTAACGTATTTCTGTAAGTAGCATATCTACACTAGAAAGATCCATAACCATATAGCATCTACGCCTACAATAATACATTGACAAGTCATCTAGATGTAATTTACACACTTCATTATAAATTAATCAAGTGCATGTATTCCACCACAATTAGACTTCACTAGTATAAAAAGCCCCATTTGTGCCGGTTTGTGAGGGTCTTTAGTCTCGGTTCTGGAACCGGGACTAAAGGATCGTTACTAAAGCCCCCCCTCTTTAGTCCCGGTTCTTATACGAACCGGGACTAAAGCCCCCTCCACGTGGCCGCTGTCTAGAGCTCCACCTTTAGTCCCGGTTGGTAACACCAACCGGGACCAAAGGCACTTTTACGAAATTTTATTTTTTGAATTTTTTTCGATTTTCAAATTTCTGAATTATTTTACAATTTAATCTCTAATCACCATTCATCACTGTCAATTTAACCTCTAATCTCTAATCACCCCTCATCATTCCAATTCATCTAACTTCCCGGCCGGTCACCCATCCTCTCACTACTCCAGCCTGAGAACGCTTAACTTCCGGATTCTATTCCACCTCATTTCCAAGTCTGCATTGTTGTTTTCCTGACAATAGTAAGATGTCAATCCTATTAACCCTCAGGAGTTTAGCTTGAGCATGAAGTAACGTGTTTCACTGTTTAAGTTTGAAACTATTATTCTAAAAAACAATAATTATTTAGAACACTAATATTTCTTGAATAAGTAGTATGACCATAGTTTGACCAGATTTGACCAAAATTCAAAATACTGAAATAATTATTTAGTAACACTAATATTGTTGAATAATTATTTAGTACCACTAATACTTCTTGAATAAGTAGTTTGACCATAATTTGACCAAATTTGACCAAATTTAAAAAAACTGAAATTTGAGCATAACTTTTTTTCCTTTTAGAATTTGAGGATTCTAAAAATTTGCAAACAGGTCGTAGGCTGTCAAAATCGGATGCCGATTTTTGTGCTGATTTTTTGATATATTATGCGGGGTTTTTTCGACATCGTATGCAAAAGATATGGCCGGTTTACTTGTCCAAATTTAAGTTTTTTAATTTTCCTAACTAATAGATGTAGTGACATAGCTACATCTCGAAGGATTTTAATTTTTGAAGTTTTTATCATTATCTTATGCTTTTTACAAAACTGAAAAGGCGATCCACAAGGGGGTAGAGTTTGAATGGGACCTTTAGTCCCGATTTGAGACACGAACCGGGACTAAAGGGCACCCTTTAGTCCCGGTTCGTGTCTCAAACCGGGACTAAAGGTTAAAGGGCTCATTTGAACTGGGACTAATGCCTTTAGCCATATGAACTGGGATCAATGCTCACATTAATCCCGTTTCGTGACTGAATCGGGACTAATGGGCTTATCTGGCCCGAACGTATGTCATGTTTTCTACTAGTGCTTGTTTGTCTTAAGTCTAAATACTAACATATTTGTGTAAGCAGCAACTACAACTAGCTACCACTAGAAGAAATTAAGCTTGCTGCCATAGCAACGCTACACATGCCGGGTCTAATATCATGCATGGAGGAGTGCACGAGACACAGTGTCTGAGCGCACGACAGACTGCATGACACCAGAAACGGCCGGAGACTCAGGACAACGTTGGTGTGTCCACACTAGTTTGTTGTGGGGTCGTTGACAGAGATGAGCAGAAGGAGGGAAGAGAGGGTTTGAGGATGTTCACATGATGGAGATGAGCGGGGCCCACGGCCGGAGAGAGTGAATACTACACTACTGGAATTAGCTTATTTGCCATCAGATATCTCTTTGTCGTCCGCTAGCGGACGGCAAAGAATTGGGTGGGTTCAGTTATTGCTTAACCAACTACAGCCCCACCGGCTCCACCTCTTTGCCGTCCGCCAGCGGACGGGAAAGAATCTTTGCCGACAGTTGGCGGACGGCAACGAGGCGGGTACATTAACGACCATCCCACCCCCGTCCTCTCTTTTCTCTCACTCTCTAACTCCCCTTCCCACCCACACCCGCGCCGCCGCCGCTGTCCCCCCGCCCCCCGCCCCCTCCCCTCCGTCGCCATCCCCAACCCACACCGGCCCGCGCCGCCGCCGCCGACCCCGTCCGGCCTAGTTGGCCGCCCCGCCGCCCCGCACCCCTCCCGGACCTCCACTGCGGCCCCGCCGCCCCTTCCACGTCGGCCAGCCGTGCCGCGGCCACCCCGCCGCGGCCGTCCCGGCCCCGTCCCACCACGGCCTTCCTCGCCCCGTCGCCGTCCTCACCCCGTCCCGCCGCGGCCGTCCGGCCTCCCCTCCACCGGGTCGCCGCCTCCTCCTGCAGGTGAGCTAATCCCCCTTTTTTTAATTCGTTTCTTTTTGTTTCTTTTAGTTTAGTTTCTGTTTTAGTTATAGTTTTCGTTTAGTTTTAGTACCAGTTTAGTTTTAGTTTTAGTTTTAGTTTTAATTTAGTTTATTTTAGAATAGTTTTAGTTTTAGTTTATTTTAGTTTAGTTTAGTTTAGATTAGTTTTAGTTATAGTTTTAGTTTAGCTTTAGTGTCAGTTTAGTTTTAGTTTTAGTTTTAGTTTTAGTTTATTTCAGATTAGTTTTAGTTTTAGTTTATTTTAGTTTAGTTTATTTTAGATTAGTTTTAGTTTTACTTTTAGTTTAGAAGAAGAATAAGAGTAGAAGGAGGTGGAGGAGGGAGGAACAGGAGGAGGGAGAAGAAGAAAGAAGGAAAGAAGAAGAAGAAGACAAAGGAGAAGAAGAAGAAGAAGAAGAAGAAGAAGAAGAAGAAGAAGAAGAAGAAGAAGAAGAAGAAGAAGAAGAGGAGGAGGAGGAGGAGGAGGAGGAGGAGGAGGAGGAGGAGAAAGAAGAAGAAGAAGAAGAAGAAGAAGAAGAAGAAGAAGAAGAAGAAGAAGAAGAAGAAGAAGAAGAAGAAGAAGAAGAAGAAGAAGAAGAAGAAGAAGAAGAAGAAGAAGAAGAAGAAAGAGGAGAGGAAGAGAAGAAGAAGAAGAAAGAGGAGAGGAGGAGAAGAAGAAGAAGAGAAGAAGAAAAGGAAAAAAGAGACCCCGACCCCTGACACCCCGGCACGACACCGCGACCCCGACCCCCGACGCCTGACACCCTGACACAACACCCCCGACCCCGACCTCCGACGACCCCCGACACCCCGACCCCGACACGACACACTGGCACGACAAACCGACCCCGACACGAAACCCCGGCACGACACCCCGACCCCGACACCCTGACACCACACCCCGACCCCGACCCCGACCACCGACACCCCGACACCTAACACCTCGACCACCGACACCCTGAACCACACCCACCCTTACCCCTCACACCCTGACACCACACACCCTGACACCACACACCGACCCACACCCCGACCCCGACCCCGACACCCTGACACCCCGACCCCGACACGACACCCCAACCCTGACACCCCGACACCCGGACACCACACCCCGACCCCGACCCCGACCATCGACACCCCCACACCTGACACCCCGACCACCAACACCCCGACCATCGACACCCCCACACCTGACACCCCCGACCACCGACACCCCGACCCTGACCCCGACCGCGACCACCGACACCCCCGACCCCAACCCCAACACCCTGACACCCCGACCCCGGCACGACACCCCGACCCCGACACCCCGACACCCGGACACCACACCCCGACCCCGACCCCGATCATCGACACCCCCACACCATACAAAAACATCATATATATTGTGTTGATCGGGTGTATTTTTATATGTTCATGATGATGATACACTTAAATTATATACATATTGTTATGTTCATGTCAGGTATCCATTTTTTTTATGTTGTACTAATTTCATTTACTTTTTGTCATTGCAGGTGTTGACAGGATGGTGGGCAAGGGTCCAGAGCGCCCCGAGCCTCCTGCGAGCGCTACTGGGAGGGGTGGTTCTATTATTGCACCTGTGCCCCTCCGAAGAGCGCTACTAGACAGTATGCAGACAACTCCGGCGGGCGCTTCTACTTCGGCTGGGAGAGGTGGACGTGGCAGCGGGAGAGGTAGGAAGGCTGCTACGCCTTCCTTGCTGCCACCATCAGTTGATTCACCCGACCACATGACTGCTCCGTCTGACGTGGACCCGTCTCAGACTCCGGTCCATGAGCCTTCGGTTGCTGATACTTCACCGCACTAGACTCGGGTCGTCGATCCTTCAGCCCACGTGAGTCTGGTCCTAGAGTCTTTGTCCCAAAAGACTCCGGTTACGGGGTCTTCATCCCAGAAGACTTCGGTCACGGGGTCTTCGTCCTAGAAGACTCCGGTCACGGGGTCTTCGTCCTAGAAGACTCCGGTCCCGCCGTCTTCTTCCCACGAGACTCCAGTCCCGCCGTCTTCTTCCCACGAGACTCTGGTCCCACTGTCTTCTTCCCACGAGACTACGGAGGCTAGTGGCTGGGATGATGGTAGCGAGGAGACCTTTTCATATGATAGCTACAACGAGGACGAGATGGTTGAAAAGGGCAAGAAGGTCTATAAGCGTGGCGGTACAAAACTCCCCCCCCCCCCGTGCCGACGACCCCCGACCAGAGGTGGTTGATTGCGCCTAAAGGGTTGAAGTAAGTGCCTTTACTTTTTTTTAACCTTCTGCCTTCATGTTCCTTCAAATTAATATCTAATGTGTTTGCCTGGTCATACTGCAGGGGCTGGGTATACACCCGTGACCGTGGTGTCCGCATGCCCAACCAGGTCCTTGGCACGCTTTGCCAGCAGCACTTCCCTGGGTGGGTCACGAAGCCCGGTGAGGGTCAGGTTCCATAGCTAGAATTGAGCTGGGAGCTGTACTCTGTTTCCCCGGCCCCTCCAGGGGAGATGGTCGCCAATGTGGAGTGCAAGACGGTGGCCGACATTGTGTTCCGTCGGTTTTGGGTAATTTGTCCTTTAGAGAATTAAAAATGAACACTACCTACCTAGTGATTGTACTAATCATTGTTGTCTTCTTTGATTGCAGACCTTCTACAGGGTTTCAGAGGGAGAACAGGAGGCCACGACTATGGTTGTCGAAACCGAGTGCAAGCGCCTACTTCAGAACTTACGGCATGAGGCTCGGGTGCAGGCCGTTCGAGACTACTGTGCCTCGCAGGGTATTAGGAGGGCCAAGAAGAAGTGTCGCGGCAAGTTTCTGAGTAGGGAGAAGTACTTGTCAGTAATTATACCTATTCTTAAAGCCTTGAACTTAGTTTTCTTGATTTGATTCGTAGCGCTGAAATTTCTCTTAACTCACTTAGGTGCCCCCGAGATGGTGTGTCGATAAGATGGACTGTTGGGAGGCGTTGGTGGATGAGTGGTGTTCTCCTGAATGGCGGCTCGAACACCAAAGGGCCAAGGATAAGCGCGACCAAATGGAAGGTGTGCCACACCATCAAGGGAGCTCCAACCTGTTTGAGTACGGGAATAACTGGGTATGTGGTTTGCCACATGATTCATGATATTTCATTCTTCATGGTAGCATTTATCCTTTCCAAAATGACTTAATATGTTTAGTTAGTTAAAATGACATAATAACTACCTTGGATACTTCAATAATGACATAATTAGCTCAATAATGACTTAATATGCTTTAGTTAGTTAAAAATGGCATAACTACCTTCGATAGCTCAATAATGACTTAATATGCTTTAGTTAGCTAAAAAATAGCATAACTACCTTGGATAGCTCAATAATGACATATTTAGCTCTAAAATGACATAATAACCTTTAGATAGCTCTATAAATGACTTAATATGCTTTAGTTAGTTAAAAATGGCATAACTGCCTTCGATAGCTCAATAATGACATAATTAGCATACTTTGGTCAAAAATGGCATAATAATCTTTCTTAACTTCAAAATGACCTAAACTTAGCTTATTTTCCTCGAAAATGACATAATAACCTTTCTTAGCTCCAAAATGACCTATTTACATTGTAATATCATTCTTAATGCTAGCTTGAGCCCTAATTAACTAATATTTTGTTCCTCTCTCTCAGGCGCACTACCACAAGAAGCCTGTGCCTTCTGTGTTCGACATCTATGGCATGGCCCATATGGCCCTGTACAAGAAGGCCAAGGCATTCACGGAGTCTAACCTAGATCATCCAGAGAACTTCACCAACATCTCCTCCCACCACAAGCTTGTGAAGTACAGAGACGAGGGGAAGACGAGGAAAGGGGAGGACTTTAACCCAAGCCAGGATCCTTTTGATACAGAGCTGGTGATGATATCTGGTGGCGGGAGGTCCCATGGCGCTCAAGCCATTGGTGATGGACTGCTACATTGTCCTAAGACTCTCCGCAGATCAAGAAGCGCCTGAGTAGCTCTGATCCTGAGATAACGCCTCGTGCACGGCCCATGGAGCTCGCCCTGGTGGTTAGTTATAGGGACTCTCTGACCTTTCGTCCATTACATTGTGTGTGTGTCCATCAATGATTACAATGCTAACAATGAGTGCTGTGTTGCAGACAGCGGTTGAGAAAGAGAGATTGAAGACCCAGTCGCTTTTGGAGGAGGCAAAAAGGGAGGTGGCGGAGAGGGATAGGGATAGGGAGGAGAGGACGGCTAAGCTGTTGGAGGAGGAGAGGAATCGGAACGATGCGTCTCACCGGGCCATATACGAGCTCATCGTGGTACATTTCTTGTGCATATTAGCCCAATCATGCACGTAATGTTCGCATTACTAACTAATATCACTGACTCATGAGAATCAAATGTGCAGACCATGTGCGAGAAAAGCGGTCAGGCCGCTCCGCCGATGCCCCAGATTGCTTCGGCGGGCATGATGAGTTTGATTTGAATGGTCCTTGGTTACTACTATTCACATTTCAGTTTGCATCATGCTAACGAGACATTATTGAAAATGATCTTTGGTTCAGCATGGCTCCCGACAAGCATCGGCCAATCCTTCCGCGTCTGCCAATGCCGGAACCCCGACCGGTCCTTCACCTCCGTGTGCCAACAATGGCGCAGCCCCGACAATTCCTACACCTCCATGATAACGGTATTTTTCTTCTTATTTAGCCTGTTTAGTCCATTTATGACATAATTTAGCTTATTTAGTCCACAAATGACATAATAAGATGAAGAAAATCAAGGAAGAAGAAGGAAAGAGGGAATAGAAAGAAAAGAAGAAGAAGAAGAACTTATTATTATTATTATTATTATTATTATTATTATTATTATTATTATTATTATTCTTTTCCTTCTCTTACTTGTTTTTATTCGTATTTAGCCTATTTAGTCCATTTATGACATAATTTAGCCTATTTTGTCCACAAATGACATAGTAAGATGAAGAAAATCATGGAAGAGGAAGAAAAGAAGGAATAGGAAGAAAAGAAGAAGAAGAAGAAGAAGAAGAAGAAGAAGAAGAAGAAGAAGAAGAAGATCTTCTTCTTCTTCTTCTTCTTCTTCTTCTTTTCCTCCTCTTACTTGTTTTTATTCGTAAATGGCATAATAACCTTGCTAACCTCATAAATGTCATATACTTAGCTTGTTGTCCTCTAAAATGACACAATAAGCTTAGTTAGGTCAAAAATGGCATAATTAGCTAGGTTAGCTCAAAAATGACCAAGTTTACCTAGGTTAGCTCCAATATGATCCATTTGGCCTACGTTAGCTCCCAAATGATCCATTTAACCTATGTTATCTCCAAAATGACCTATTTACCTAGCTTAGCTCTAAATTGACCTACACACTTAGCATTGTTACCCACCTTAGCCCACAGATGGCATTTTTACGTACCTTAGCCTATTTAGTCCACAAATGACATAATAAGATGAAGAAAATCAAGGAAGAGGAAGAAAAGAAGGAATAGGAAGAAAAGAAGGAGAAGAAGAAGAAGAAGAAGAAGAAGAAAATGGATATGTTCTTCTTCTTCTTCTTCTTCTTCTTCTTCTTCTTCTTTTCCTCCTCTTCCTTTTCTTCTAGCTAGTCTTCTTCTTCTTTTTCTTCTTGTGTTCTAACTTTCATGTTTCCCAATTTGTAGATTTGCTTTAGATCGATGAGGAAGCTTGCATTGATGGAGTGTCTTATTCTTCTCTTGCTTCCTTGTTGTTTATGAGAACTTGTTGGATATGTACATATGTCTATGTGGATATGTTGTTGGAAACTTGTTTCTGGATATGTATGCACATATAGGGATATGTTGGACTTTTATGTTGTTGGATATGTTGGATTTGATGAAATATGTTGTTGGACATTCTCTTATATTGTTGGATATGTTGGAGTTATATGTATGTATGTATATCTGTTATATATCTGTTATATATCTGTTATATGTTGCCAAATTAAATGGATTAAAAAAATAGGGGATATAGAGCCTCTTTGCCGTCCGCTAGCGGACGACAAAGAGCTTCGCCGTCAGCTAGCAGACGGCAAAGAGGCCACGTGGCAGCTACCTGTAGACACTGGGAACACTGGCTGCCTATTTGGTCAGCTATGTCGTCTGCCAGCGGACGGCAAAGACCTTTAAATCTTTGTTGTCAACTGGCTGACGGCATAGCTGGCCACGTGGCAGCTTTCCAGTACTGGCCTAACTGTGCTCTTTGTCGTCTGCTGGCGGACGACAAAGAGCGCCATTAACGTCCTAACGGCTCTGACGCCACCCCTCCGCCGTCCATTGTCTTTGCCGTCTGCTGGACTCAGAAGGCGGATGACACAATGGTTTGCCGTCAGTTTCGCAAAAGCGGACGGCAAAGAAGGCCTTTGCTGGCACCTGTTCAGACGGACAGTTTGCCGTCTGCTGGCGGACGGCAAAGATGTTTGCCGTCCGTGATCTATGCATTTCCCGTCCGTCCTGGCGGGTGGCAAAGAAGTTGTTTCCAGTAGTGCTAAGTAGAGAGGGGATTGGCTGCACGCTGGCAGTGGTTTGGAATGGAGACGGAAAGTGGACTTGGGTTATAATTTGCGGAAACGCTTCTCATCATACGTCTCAAAGAGAAACTGCATTCCTTTAGGGGTAACAAAGAAGTACTCCCTCTCCCTCCGCCCCATAATATAAAAATGTTTTTGACACAACGCTCCTATAGTATGGGACGGAGGGAGTATTAATTAAGGCTATCACCCAAGTAATTCTAGAGCGTGCAATGTCGGTTTTCAAGCTACCCAAACTTATATGCAAAGGGACCCTACTTACTGCAATTTTCCTTATAGTGGGGAGATGATAACCAGCAAAAACATATTCGTAGTTTTGCGTGGTGGATGATATTCATTCCAAGAAAACAAGGAGGCATGGGGTTTCAAAGATTTGGAATGTTTTAAACCGGTTATGTTATCTAAGTAGTGGTCCCGCCTACTCTCTAAACCAGATTCTCTATATGCCCAGCAGTCTAAATTCTCTAAACCAAATTATTTTCAGCGGTCCTTTAGTTTCATCAGCAATGGCGCCCCCGATTTTCAATTAAAAGAAACAAACGGTGTATTTTTGGTACGGTATAACAAAACCAAAACGAGACAAGAACAATAATCCATGGATTTTCCCCTCTGTGAGATAAATACTCCCCTGTCCTAAAATAAATGTCTCAACTTTGTATTAACTGTAGTACGAAGTTGTACTAAGGTTGAGACATTTATTTTGGAACGGAGGGAGTACAAAGTAACACGAATTTGTATCTGTGGTGCACAAGGAGGCTAAACTGCTCAGTTGTTCGCTGAAAACTAAGGGTGCGTTTGGATGCAAAGTATTATTGTAGTTTTTCTAGAATACCGTGGTTTCTGAAAAAACCTTGGTTTTGAATACTTTGATGCGTTTGGCTTCAGCAAAAACTGAAGTTTTGTAAACCATAATATCCCAGAAACTGTGGTATTTTTGAAGTATTTGAAAAAGAGGTCCTGACCTCTCTTTTTTCTAAACAGAACGTAAGAAAGCACAGTTTGGCGTTGCCATCTACGTCGAGATAATAAGATATCAGCTGCGATCGCCTGGACGAGTAGCATACTGACTAGATCGATTTGTCCTTATGGAGAACACTTGTATGCAGCCGGATATATATGCTAGGTAACCGTTTCAGTATAAATGGCGCATTGTACACGCACAAAGAATTTTGGTCCGCCTCCAAGAGTACATGCACGTATAGACATATGATAGCAACACGCTCCTAGGATTGTATTACTTCAATCTAGTTGATTAATGAACTTAATTTGCCACGGGCTCTTGATCAATCATGCACCTCCTGGTTAAATTAATTCTAGTTAGCATAGCAGTACACAAATCAGCTACGTAGGTGCGGACGTGCTGACCTTGTGCGTAGCAGCTGCATGCACCCGGCGGCCATTAGGTTGTGTAGCTCAGTGAGTTTCAGCTGTCACCAAGCGTTACAATCAGTCAAAACTGTAGTATAACAATACCAGCCAAACACCTACGTAGTTTTGCTAAAACCGAGAAAAACCATGGTTTAAAGAAACTGTAGCACAATGGACTCAGAAACCATGGCCGAGGAACGTGAACATCCCCCATTGCACATGCAACACTAACTTCAGAGTAACGCTAAAGCATGTGTAGTGTAGCAGTACCTGAAAAAAGACATGTACTTTGCTAAAGCATGTGCACGCTCGCTCCACTGCCGTTGACAGCATCATCAGGATAGCGACCGGGTGCAAGGAGTTGGGTCAAGTTCGCATCACCGCCATCGACTACACCATCAAGAATCACTGAGCAAGTGCAAACTGGTGGAAAAAGGGCCTTTGGTCGCGGTTCGCAACTGCCATTAGTCGCGGTTGCGCAACCGCGACCGAACGGGCGCGACTAAAGCCCCCCCCCCCTTTAGTCGCGGTTGCTTAAGAACCGCGACTAAAGGCCCGTCCACGTGGGCGCCAGGTGGCCGTCGGGGCGGAGGACCTTTAGTCGCGGTTCTTCTGGCCAACCGCGACTAAAGGCCGCCGCAGGTTTAGGGTTTTAGCCCCCCCCCCCCCTTAAACCTGTTTTCTGTTTAATTTGTATTGTTTTATTTCTTTTGTGCTTTATTTTAATTTTGAAGGAGTTTCATATATTCTACGGTACTACATACATGCATATGAATGTACAATTTCAAATAAATTTGAAATTAGAACCAAAAAGAATTCAAGAGGAATATACAATATATATTCAATATCATCGGATGACCATATACAATTTTGAACAAGTTTCCATACATGATTTAATGCATATAAAGTTCTACGTCCTCGTAATAGTGTTCTCCTTTAGAATGGAGGACTTCCCTGCTGAACCATCCAGCTAGTTCCTCTTGAAGTGGTCGGAAGCGAGCTTCTGGACTAAGCATCCACCGGAGGTTATTCCTCTGAGCATTGGTATCACTCGGAACCCGCTCAGAGGTGTATCTCCGGATCATCTCACAGACATAGTATCCACATAGATTGGCCTCCGGTGGCTGAATATCCCCAGCATTCTTAGCCTTTAACATTTTGAATTCTAGCTCTTTTTTGAATTCACTGACCTTTGTATCTACGAACCGTCTCCAAACCCTACGAGGCAAAGAAAATTAAATGAACAAGAGAGTTATTAATTAGTTACTTGATATTAGAAAATGAACGAAATAGGCCGATCGATATAGAGCGCAAATGAATGAAAATAATTACTTCTGCAGCATTTTTCTCATGCCGCCCCAAAGCTTTGGATTCATATTCACAGAGTCGTGGACGAGACATTCTGAGGTGTTAACTTTAATTACTAGCAGAATCCAGTGGAACCTGCGGACACGATACATGCACAGTACGTCATGCATAACTCATCGATTAGCCGGCCACATACCATGCATGGAGTAAACAAAAGAGAATGTGCTCAAGACAGAAACACTCACTCAAAATGGTAAGGAAATAGAATATCACTTTTGAGTTCCTGCTTTGTAAGAAACTGCCACAGGTCTGCCTCCACGTCGGCGGGGTAACGCTCCAACACATGTCCATTAATGATGTGTGGGTCAATGAACCCAACATCATGGATGTTCCTTACTCTGCATTCCTTAATCTTCATTCTGCATGTATAATAGCGGACACAACAATATAGTTAGGACATATATATAGTGCAGGCAATATGAACGAGATGGGGTAGAAATTAATAAATCACTTACAGAACGTAGCAACTGATGATCGGGTCAGCTCTATCGTCCGCCATTATGTTAGTCCTGAAAACATGTAGTAAAAACAAATTAATTAAGTGAAGAAGGGGGGCGGTGGCGGTGGCGGTGGCGAAAGGGCGGTGGCGAAAGGAGGGGGCGAGGAAGGGGTGGGAGAGGGTGTCGCGGTAGAGCGCGAGACGGGGCAGCAGACGACGGCGTCACGGAGAGGGGAGGCGAGGACAACACATTTATAACCCTCGCCGTCCCCTCTCGATCCCTAAAAAAACACCGCGCGCATCGCCGCCCCTCTCCGTATAAACAAATTGTCCGAACAGAGCTTGGAGTAGAGTGGCTAGGGTTTGGCCAGGGATGCGGATGGAGACGAATATATGTGGGGTCGGGATGGCCCATGTGCAGGGCGGGGGGTGCTGGCCACACTCTTTTTTCTTTTCTTTTTCATTTCATTTCATTTTTTCTTTTCCTGTTTTTATCCTTTTCATCTTTAAAACAATTCAGTATATCAAAATATAGCAATGAAAAAAGATATTTGAGAAATCATAAAATGTATGTGAATTCAAAAAAATGAATCATAAAATGTTCATGGATACAAAAACATTGTGATTTTGCAAAAAAAAAAGGTTTTCAAAAAATGTTGATGATTTTGTGGAAAAAACAGGAATAAAAACATATTGTGTATTCAAAAAATGTTTAGGGATTTCAGAATAGTTCACGTATTTAATTTTTTCACTGATTCATGACATATTCGTGAATTTAAAAATTATTCGTGTATTTCAAAAAATTGATTTTATTAGACACAAAAAAATTCATCAAAACAAAAAAATATTAATGAATTCCAAAATTTATTCGCTGATTAAAACAGTGTTCACAAAGTTTCAATAAATTTCACAATTTTAAAAATTGTACGCGAATTTGTAAAAATGTTCATGGATTTGAAAATATGCATTATTTAAAATGTTCACAATTATTTTTAAAAAAATCACAAAATTCTCTCTCTCTCTCTCTCTGCTCTCTCTCTCTCTCTGCTCTCTCTCTCTGCTCTCTCTCTCTCTCTTTCTCTCTGCTCTCTCTCTCTGCTCTCTCTCTCTCTCTCTCTCTCTGCTCTCTCTCTCTCTCTCTCTCGATCAACGCCGGCGAGGCCGGCCGCCGGCGAGGGCGGCGAGGCCTCTCCGGCGAGGGAGGCCGGCGCGGGGCGGCGCGGTGGTGGGCGAGGGAGGCCGGCGTGGGCGGCGTACTAGGGCGAAAGGGGGCAGCAGGCGCCGTACGTGGGCGAGAGGGGGCGGCGGGCGACGGCGGGCGGCGTCGAGGGCGCGGGCGACGGCGGGTGGCGTCGAGGGCGAGGTCGACGGCGGGCGGCGTCGAGGGCGAGGGCGGCAGGCCTTCGGCGCGGCAGAGGCAGAGCGGAGAAATGGAGGCGACGGGTCGGGCGCATGTATTTATAGCCCCCCCCCCTTTAGTCGCGGTTGGGGAGGCGACCCGCGACTAAAGGGCCTTTAGTCGCGGTTGGGGAGGCGACCCACGACTAAAGGAGAACCTTTAGTCGCGGTCGGGGAGGCGACCCGCGACTAAAGGGTAACCTTTAGTCGCGGTTGGGGAGGCGACCCGCGACTAAAGGACTTTTTTGGCGGGTTTTTCGTTCCCGCGCGCAACCACCTTTAGTCGCGGTTGGGCAGGCCAACCGCGACTAAAAGTATTTTCCAAATACTTTTTCTTTTTCAAAATCTTAAAAATACAAATAATATATCAAAAAATTCAGAAAAAAAAACTAATTCAATTCAAAATTCTAAAAATACAAATAATATATCAAGAAATTAAGAAAAATAAATTTAATTCAATTCAATATGTTAAAAATACAAATAACATATCAAAAAATTAAGAAAAATAGAACTAATTCAATTCAATATGTTAAAAATACAAATAATATATCAAAAAATTCAGAAAAAAAAACTAATTCAATTCAAAATGTTAAAAATACAAATAATATATCAAAAAATTCAGAAAAATAAAACTAATTCAATTCAAAATTCTAAAAATACAAATAATATATCAAAAAATTCAGAAAAAAAAACTAATTCAATTCAAAATGTTAAAAATACAAATAATATATCAAAAAATTCAGAAAAATAAAACTAATTCAATTCAAAATTCTAAAAATACAAACAATATATCAAAAAATTCAGAAAAATAAAACTAATTCAATTCAAAATGTTAAAAATACAAATAATATATCAAAAAATTCAGAAAAATAAAACTAATTCAATTCAAAATGTTTCGTCAAGGGTAATATAATTCACATGATCCATTCACGGGTAATATAATTCACATGATCCATTCAACAAAGTTTGGTACAATAAATTATTACACATCATTTCTTCCCTTGTGTCCCTGCTTGCTTACGATTGTGCCGTATCCATGGAGCATCCTCATCATTTAACTTAATGCTTGGGTCGGTGTTCACTTTGAAGGGCGGAATTTCAGCAAACATATTATAATCTTCTGACATGTCTGTCTTGTCCTCCACTCCCACGATGTTTCTTTTCCCTGAAAGAACAATGTGGCGCTTTGGATCATCGCATGATGTACTGATCGTTTTCTTATCTTTCCGTTTCCTCGGTTTGCTACTCATGTCCTTCACATAGAAAACCTGAGCGACATCTTTCGCTAGGACGAATGGTTCGTCAAGGTAACCAAGATTGTTGAAATCCACCATTGTCATTCCGTATTGCTAGTCCACCTTTACCCCACCTCCTGTTAGCTTGAACCATTTGCACCGGAACAAAGGGACCTTAAAGGAGGGTCCATAGTCAAGTTCCCATATCTCCTCTATGTAACCATAATATGTGACCTTTTGCCCATTCTCGGTTGCTGCATCAAAGCGGACACCACTGTTTTGGTTGGTGCTCTTTTTATCTTGGGCGATCGTGTAAAATGTATTCCCATTTATCTCGTACCCTTGGAAAGTCGTTATAGTCGAAGATGGTGTCTTGGCCAACATGTACAGCTGATCTACAACATCATTGTCATTCATTAAATGTTTTCTCAACCAACTGCCGAAAGTCTCCATGTGGGCCTTCCTAATCCAGGATTCAGGCTTCCCCGGGTTGTCCGAGCGTAAAATATTCTTGTGTTTCTCAAAGTACGGAGCCACCAAGCTGGAATTGGTCAGTACAGTGTGGTGTGCTTCAGTCAGAGAATGGCCGTCCATACATATCGTTGATTTCCTTCCGATCGTGCCTTTTCCACTTAGTCTCCCCTCGTGCCGCGATCGAGGAAGACCAATCGGCTTAAGGTCAGGAACAAAGTCAACACAAAACTCAATTACCTCCTCATTTCCATAGCCCTTGGCGATGCTTCCTTCTGGCCTAGCACGGTTACGAACATATTTCTTTAATACTCCCATGAACCTCTCGAAGGGGAACATATTGTGTAGAAATACAGGGCCGAGAACGAAAATCTCTTCGACTAGGTGAACCAGGAGGTGCGTCATAATATTGAAGAAGGATGGCGGGAACACCAACTCGAAACTGACAAGACATTGGATCACATCGTTCTGTAACCATGGTAGAACTTCTGGATTGATTACCTTCTGAGAGATTGCATTGAGGAATGCACATAGCTTCACAATGGCTACTCGAACATTTTCCGGCAGGAGCCCCCTCAAAGCAATCGGAAGCAATTGCGTCATAATCACGTGGCAGTCGTGAGACTTCAGGTTTTGGAACTTTTTCTCCGCCATGTTTATTATTCCCTTTATATTGGACGAGAATCCAGACGGGACCTTCATACTGCTCAGGCATTCAAAAAAGATGACCTTCTCTTCTTTGGTCAGAGCGTAGCTGGCACGACCTTGAAACCATTCCGGATGCCGGTCATCAGGGTCTTTCAAACGTTGCTGGTCCTGCCGTGCTTCCTTTGTATCATTTGTCTTCCCATACACGCCCAAGAAGCTTAGGAGGTTCACGCAAATATTCTTCGTAACGTGCATCACGTCGATTGCAGAGCGGACATCTAGGACTTTCCAATATTCTAGCTCCCAGAATATAGATTTCTTCTTCCACATGGCTGCGTGCCCGTCAGCTCCCTTCGGAACTGATTGTCCGCCAGGACCCTTTCCAAAGATGACTTTCAAATCCTTGACCATATCAAATACCTCAGCACCAGTGCGTTCCGCAGGCTTCGGCCGGTGATCTGCCTTGCCGTTGTAATGCTTGCCTTTCTTTCTTACTGGATGAATTTTCGGAAGAAATCGACGATGCCCAAGGTACACGTTCTTCTTACAATTTGGCAAATGTACACTTTCAGTCTCATGTAAGCAGTGCGTGCATGCATTGTATCCCTTATTTGACAGTCCCGAAAGGTTACTAAGAGCAGGCCAATCGTTGATGGTTACGAAAAGCAACGCTCGTAGGTCAAATTCCTCTTGTTTGTGCTCATCCCACACACGGACACCACCCCACAGCTGTAAAAGTTCATCAACTAATGGCCTTAGGTACACATCGATGTCGTTGCCGGGTTGCTTCGGACATTGGATGAGCACTGGCATCATAATGAACTTCCGCTTCATGCACAACCAAGGAGGAAGGTTGTAGATGCATAGAGTCACGGGCCAGGTGCTATGGCTGGAGCTCTGCTCGCCAAAAGGATTCATGCCATCCGTACTTAGAGCAAATCTTATGTTCCTTGCGTCAGCTGCAAAATCTTTGAACCATCTATCGATCTTTCTCCATTGCGTTCCATCTGCGGTGTGTCTCAACTCCCCGTCCGACTTACGGTCCTCTTTGTGCCATCGCAACAACTTGGCATGCTCTTTGTTCCTGAACAGACGTTTCAACCGTGGTATTATAGGAGCATACCACATCACCTTGGCGGGAACCCTCTTCCTGGGTTTCTGGCCCTCAACATCGTCACCAGGGTCATCGCCTCTGATCTTATAACGCAATGCAGTGCATACCGGGCATTCATTCAAATTCTCGTATTCACCGCGGTAGAGGATGCAGTCGTTGATGCATGCATGTATCTTCAGAACCTCTAAACCTAGAGGGCAGACAACCTTCTTTGCTTCGTACGTACTGGCGGGCAACTCGTTATCCTTTGGAAACATATTCTTCAACATTTTCAGCAAGTTTTCAAATGCCGAGTCAGCTACACCTGCCTCTGCCTTCCATTTCAGCAAATCCAGTGTGCAGCCTAGCTTTTTCAGACCATCATCGCATCCGGGGTACAGCGCCTTTCTGTGATCCTCTAACATGCGATCCAAATTCTCCCTCTCCTTTTCAGTTTCGCAGCGTCTCCGTGCATCAGCAATGGTCCGACCAAGATCATCAACGGGATCATCACGTGCCTCTTCTTCACCTTCCCCTTCACCTTCAGCATCCTCCATGAAAGTATCACCGAAATGAGCAAGATAGCTTTCATCGATGAAATCATCCCCTTCTTCATCTTCTTCCATTATAACCCCTCTTTCTCCATGCTTGGTCCAACAATTATAGCTTGGCATGAAACCGTGCCGAAGTAGATGCATGTGAACATCTCTTGAGGAAGAGTAACCCTTCTGATTCTTACAGATAACACATGGACAGATAACAAAACCCCCCTGCTTGTTCGCATTAGCCACTACGAGGAAATCTTTCAAACCCGTAGTGAACTCGCCGGAGAGTCGGTTACCGTACATCCATTGCCGATTCATCTGCATTATTATAATATAAAATATATAATTAACCATCATGCATTTGTTAAACTAACTAGCTACAAACAATATAAATTAAACAATGAACTGCACACATGCATATTTTATCAATGACACACATGCATGAAAGGTTCAAGTTGCTAACCGCGATCGAGGAGGAAAAAATAAATGAGGAACCTCAAGTGTGGCTCCAACACTTCATATCATGTTTGTTTCACCCTCTTAGGGCATTTCATCAAACACCTTGTGTGCATAAGAGGAACCAAAAGCAAACCTACACCCCCTTGTGAAGCTTGTGAAGAGAAGTGGCACCAAATGGCTAAGTGAGCGTGCTGAACTGGTATATATAGGGGAGGAGCTTTAGTCGCGGTTGGCCTGGCCAACCGTGACTAAAGCCCCTCACGTGCACCAGCTGGCCACCGAGCGCCCTGGGCCCAGGCCTTTGGTCGCGGTTCGTCTGCCGAACCGCGACTAAAGACTTCATTAGTCGCGGTTCCTACAGTTTCGCGACTAATGGGGCTGGACGGAAGCCTCTTTTTCTACCAGTGAGCTGCAGGCTTTGTCGTGAGGACCCCTCGTATAGGCAGAGCGGTAGAGATGTTGCCGTAACGCACGTTATGCAGGATGGCCGCTAGACAAGTCCGCGTGGCCACTTGAGCCCGCTAGAGACGATGCGGTTGGTCCAGGGATGCTCAGTGACGTTGCTTTGCGCGGCGCCGTAGCGGTTAGGTCCGCCCTGCTTGCATCTTGAGTTACGACTACTGCTTATACTATTACAAAAAATGTTTAGCCCAGGTGCCTGTGCAATGGGGGGTGTTCATGTTCCTCAGCCGTCGTGAGCACCAGATATTCATTTGAGTCTAGGTATTGCTCGCCCGATGTCTCCTATTCTTAAGTTAACTTTATGTTTACAGCCTTGCAATTGGTGTATAAGAGAAGTATACATCAAAATGACATGTGAAGCATGGAGAGAGTTCCCCTCGCTTGGTGGTGGTATATATGTAGGCGTTATTATCCACGCATGCTGCGGTGAAGAGAAAACTTTATCGCGGATCAATGCATGAGATATTTTCAATTAAAGGTCTTCATAAATAATAGCCGTATATGGTGCATGTGACGAGTTTTTAATCAACTTGGTTCATACTTGTCCACATATTGTACTCCCTCTGTCTGGTTCATTAGACTCCCTCTTATTGTTAGTCAGTTTGATCAAAAATTAAACTAATAAAATATAAATCATATGTCATGAAAAATACCATTGAAAACCACTTTTGAATGCAAATCAACAACATACTTTTTTAGCATATACTTATATTTTGTTAATCATGCATATAGATGGTCAAAATCTGACTCAAAACACGAGGGGCCCAATAAAACTGGACAAATGAGTACATAGTATCCTGTCAAAATTGACTTGCACCCCCCCCCCTAAAAAGTTCACTTGCACAATTGTAGCATGTTTGGTTTGATGCCCGAAATCGGGGCAAATATTGGTTAGTGATTGGTTGGTTACCAATTTTTCTCCCAACCTCACATAAAGTTGACAACTTTCGAAGTATTAACATTGCCAATTTTCGGTCGCCAATGCATTTGCTAGCCAACAATTCTTAGCAAATCAAGCATGCTCTTCAATTTCCACTAGACCCAGAATCTAAGCGGGTTAGATTATGTTTCAATCTCCAAGAACTAGTACTTAGGAGGGCAAAGCTTGCTTCTCAGTGGAGAAACCGACTCGAAATGACCTAGTGTTCATCAATTCAACGCCTGCATGGTAGTGATAGTAACGGATATTACCATACCACCAACATATTTTGAGCTCTTGCAAAAACAATAGCATTCCAGGGATGCCAATTGGAACACACATGCATGAGGAATTCGTTAACCAATGAGAAATGGAAACCAAGGTTCAATCAAATGTGTGCCCGTGTGCGGTTGTGAGACACTATTACAAATCCGAACACTACTAACCCTTCGTCAGTGACTGGCCTCTAGCCACGTGTTAGTGATGAGTGTCCTTTGTGCTTGGGTGGATGGTTATCACAGACCGGACAAAAAATACCTGTCAGTGATAGTTCTTTCGGAAAAGCAAAGTGGACGGAGTTTTAGCACTGACGAGCTGCTATAGTTGACTGATCTCTCACTAGTAGAAAAAGGGTCAAACGTGAAGCACATTAGTGTCGGTTTGTAAAAAAACCGGCACTAATGTGATCAATAGTGCCGGTTCGAATGGCTATGCATTAGTGCCGGTTCGTAATGAACCTTTAGTACCGGTTCGTGCCATGAACCGGTACTAAAGGGGTGGTGGCAGGCTGGCGTCAGGCCAGGGCCCCACGAGCCCCTTTAGTGACGGTTTGTGACACAAACCGGTACTAAAGGTCTAACCTATAGTACCGGTTTGCGTCACCAACCGGCACTATAGAGTCTTAACCTATAGTCCCGGTTGAAGACACAAACCGGCACTATAGGGCAATTTTCAAACTCTACCCCCCCGTATCGCCATTTCAGTTTTGAAAAAATCAAAAGAAAATGGTAAAAACTTCAGAAAATAAAATCTTTCGAGAGGTAGTTATATTACTACATCTACTAGTTAGGAAAATTTGAAAACTTAAATTCGGACATGTTTTGCAAAAAGTGTAGGGAAAATGTAAAACGGCTATAACTTTTGCATACGATGTCGGAAAAAAACGTATAATATATCAAAAAATTCACCACGAAAATCCGCATCCGATGGAGGCAGCCTATGGCCTGTTTGGAATTTTTTAGAATCCTCAAATTCCAAAAGGAAAAAAAGATATGGTCAAATTTCAGTTTTTCTAAAAAAAAATTGGTTAAATCTAGTCAAACTACTTATTCAAGAAGTATTAATGTTACTACATAATTATTCAAGAATATTAGTGTTACTAAATAATTATTTCAATTTTTTGAATTTTGGTCAACTATGGTCAAACTATGGTCAAACTTATTCAAGAAATATTAGCGTTACTAAACAATTACTGTTTTTTTGGAATAATATTTTCAAACTCAAACGGTGAAATGTGTGACTTCATGCTCAAGCTAAACTCCTGAGGGTTAATAGGATTAACATCTTACTATTGTCAGGAAAACAACAAGTGCGGACTTGGAAACGAAGGAGAATAGAACCCGAAAGTTAAGCGTGCTTGGGCTAGAGTAGTGAGAGGGATGGGTGACCGGTCGGGAAATTAGATGATTTAGAATGAGTGATCCACACTTGAGCAGTTAAGAGAGGTGGTGATTAAAGACTAAATTATCAAATAATTCGGAAAAATTAAAAATTGAAAAAAAAATCAAATTTTTTTTCAAAATTTTCAAAAAAAAAATTCAGAAAAAATAAACCTTTATTACCTGCCACGTGGTCCCCCATACTAGGGCGTGAGCTCAGGCCACGTGGTGGCACTTTAGCACCGGTTTGTGCCGAACCGGTACTAAAGGGGGGGGCCTTTAGTGCCCACACTTTAGTGCCGGTTCCATAACCGGCACTAAAGGCCCTTACAAACCGGTTTTAAAGGTCCGTTTTCTACTAGTGTCTATTGGTCGATTAAATCCGACTTTTTTGACAGTGCTATGGCGGGCTTACGCCGGCCTGTACAATTTTCATTATATATAAAAGTAAGATACAAGACATCAGGTACAACAGATAGCATCCAATACACACAAGAAGGCACAAGGAAGAACAGAAGTAGAACCAGAAAGAGAGCTATGACAAGCACCCAACACCACTAGCTGGACCGAGAAGAGCGGAAGCAAGCTTTGTTGAATCATTCTAAAGGAGATCCGTCACCCAGAAGACGTAGAGAATAGGTTGTCAGCTGCCCTGCGATCACTATGCAACTTGAAGAGCTAGGAAGTCGCAGCCACCGTCGAAGGGCATCCCACTGCCTAGCCACGTCCTGGCAAAGAGAGCCACAGACTGTGCCAAAGGGCAATATTCCGCCGAGACAACCCTGAATCTGACTCTTCGATTTCCCGCTGGTCAGTGTTGTTATGTACGCACCCAAATTATAGGGAAACGCTAGGCATCAGATGTCTGATGCCTTGCATCCCATCAGACCTCTTGCTTGCCGTACGATTACGTTCTCTTGATGCGCTCGATCTGGAGAGGACACGGAGTGGGCTTAGGGTAGTTAGCTACATGCAAGGACTAATTGAGATTTTGTTTGTTGTAACTGCTTCCGTGAAGCACGCACAATAGTTTTTTTATATGGAACAATTGTATTCAATTCACTACATGGCAGAATCGCCGGTTACAGCACATGTTACATCAACTGGATAATCATCATACCAAATACGAGGAGCTACTTGATCTGAACCTCCACCCAAAGCCGCCAGCACATGCGCTGGCTTGTTACATTCCCTGAGCACATGAGCCAACTCTGCTTCTATGAATTGCGTTTGCATTCTGAACTTTATCTCTCTGAATAGGTGGCCAAGCGGACTAAGGTCGAAGGAGCTGGACCCAATAGCTTGTTTCGGCGTGAGATTGTCTGTTTCAAAAATGACCCTACCAATTCCTACCTGATCTGCCAGCTTGGTAACCCCCATTAGCGTTGTTGTCACAGCATGCAGGGCACTAGTCAAATGGCTCAGAGATCCCGCTGCAGCAAGTTGCACATCCATTGAAGAATTCCTACAGATCATCTCCCATCCTCCCTGGCCCGTCCTTGCATCAAAGGCGGCATCCGCATTGACCTTCGTGGCCTCACCCGATGGAGGGGTCCAACGGAGTGCAGCCCTCGCAGGTTTGGTAGCCTTGGAGATCAGGAACTCCTTACATTCATGGACATGGTGACGAACAGAGAATTGGAATTCATCGACACTTTGTCGTTTCTCTACATGGTTCCCATGGTTCCATGCGTAGACTACATGTGCAGTAAAATGGAAGAATTTTCAAACATATTGGTGCCACAGCCTAGACACATGCATGGAGTGTCATGACATTTAAATTCCAACAAAAAATAAAAGATGACCAGAAACACATGAAACCTTGCTTGACGCAATGTCATGCAAACAAGATGATGTGGTAAAAAATTGTCCTGTTTGACGAAAGTTTGGATACACATCCACTAGTACAAAAAGGAGCTAATCTGAGACACATTAGTGCCGGTTTGATTTTGAGCCGGCACTAATGTGTCCATTAGTGCCGGTTCCAACGGCTAGGCGGGCGGACATCATTAGTACCGATTCGTGGGCAACAATTAGTACCGGTTCATGCCACGAACCGGTACTAATGATGCTATGTCAGGCTGTGGGCCCCACGAACTCCTTTAGTACCGGTTCATGTCATGAACCGGTACTAGAGTTTCTTATTAAGCTGATTTTTAGTCCCACCTCTCTAGAAGAGAGGCAGTAGGAGTTGTTTATAAGCCGTGAGTGCAGAGACGATGGAGAGGCGCAATGCTCACCTGCAGCTTGCTTAGCTTCAAGCCTTTCGGAATAGAATAGATTGCACGGAGCTGTGTGCAGTTTAGTCTACCCTATTCCGAAAGGTTTGAAGCTAACTAACGAGCATTGCGCCTTTTTTTATTTTTAATAACTTATTAGAACTCCGGACTTCTTGTGTTACGGCAAAAACTGGATGCACTTTGTGTACAAACTGGACAATATCTTTCGAAGTATCAGGGCCAGTTTCGGACGAAAACTCATCTGTTACGCCGGCACTTCATTTTTTAAACTTATTACAACTTCAGACTTTTTTGGGTTCAGTACGCACCATTCTAAGCTACGCCATCAATTTTCAACCCTTTCTGACATCATTTGCTCCCTTAGCACGAACCGATACTAAAGAGGTTGTGACAGGGCTATTTTTAGTCCCACCTAGCATAGGAGTATAGCATGTGCGAAAGAGTAGAGAGGGTCACGGCAAAAAAGAAAAAACTATATAAAAAAATTACTCAAAAATAAATAGAAGAAAACAAATAAAGCAGAAAGGAAAAAACTATATATAAAGAAGAAGAAGAAGAAGAAGAAGAAGAAGAAGAAGAAGAGGAAGAGGAAGAGGAAGAGGAAGAGGAAGAGGAAGAAGAAGAAGAAGAAGAAGAGGAAGAAGAAGAAGAAGAAGAAGAAAATAAAGCAGAAAAGAAAAAACTATATAAAAAATAAAGCAGAAAAGAAAAAAACTATATAAAATAAATTACTCAAAAATAAATAGAAGAAAAGAAATAATGCAGAAAAGAAAAAAAATTATATAAAGCAAAAATATTCACAAAGAAACTAAATACAGCAAAAAACTACTCAGAAATATATAGAAAAAAATAAAGCAGAAAAGAAAAAAACTATATAAAAAATTACTCAAAAATAAATAGAAGAAAATAAATAATGCAGAAAAGAAAAAAAATATAAAGCAAAAATATTCACAAAGAAACTAAATACAGCAAAAAAACTACTCAGAAATAAATAGAAGAAAAAAATAAAGCAGAAAAGAAAAAACTATATAAAAAATTACTCGAAAATAAATAGAAGAAAATAAATAATGCAGGAAAAAAATTATAAAAAAATGTTGGGGCGCTGTCCAGTGGGCCTGCCAGACCTAGGGTGTGCAAATACAGGCCCAGAAGGGCCAGCAGGCTCACAGGGCAGCGCGCCCTAGTTAGGCCCAGAAGCCTGCTATATAGAGGAGTTCGAAAGGGCATCCGTGGCTGGGTTTATAAACCAGTGTGGCTGCCCTTCGCTCGGCGAGGTGGGACTAAAAGTAGCGCACTGCGGGTGGCAGTGCACGACCTTTAGTACCGGTTGGTGGCTCCAACCGGTACTAATGTGTTGCCCTTTATAGTATCGGTTGGAGCCATCAACCGGTACTAAAGGCCCTCGTTTCCCGCCGCTTGGGCTGGCCAAAATTGGCCTTTAGTACCGGTTGGAGCCACCAACCGGTACTAACGGTCCATCCTATATATATTACACTTACGAAAAATCAGTTATCTCCTTCCACTTCTCGCGCGACAGCATCGATCTATCGCGCCGACGCCGACGCCGCCGCGCCGCCGTGCCGTCGCCCCCGCCGCCCGTCGTCGCCGCCCCCGCCGCACGTCTTCGCTGTCTCCGCCGCCCTCGCCACCCCCGCCACCCGTCGTCGTCGTCCTCGTCGTCGCCGCACGCCCCCGCCGGCCGTCGTCGTCGCCGCCCCCGCCGCCCGTCGTCGCCGGCCGTCCCCGCCGCACTTGCCGCCCGTCGTCGCCGCCCCCGCCGCCCGTACGCTCGCTCGATCGTACCACACACACACACATACACACACACACATACACATACACACACACATGTACACTACACACACATGAACGTATACACACATACACATAAACCCGGGCATGGGCAGCCCGGCCCGACGACTCGGCCCGAGCCCGTCCCGAAAAACCCAGGCCGGGCCGGGTCGGGCTTGACATTCGGGCCGGGCTCGGGCTTTGTTTTGCAGCCCGGAAGATAGTTCGGGCCGGGCTCGGGCTTCAATGTTTCCGTATTTTGGGCCGGGCTTTCGGGCTTCGGGTCGGGCTTGCACGTGCGCGTACTAAAAAACAGCATACGGGCCAGGCTTTTGGGCTTCGGGCTTGATTTTGGACCGGGCTCGGGCTTGAAAATATGGAGTATTTCGGGCTTCGGGCCGGGCTCAGGCTTGAGAAATGTAGGTCGGGCTTTTACAAGCCTGGCCCGAAACCCGGCCTGGCCCGACGTTCGCCCAGGTTTACATACACACACATACACATATTTTTTTTTACTTATTTTTTGTTTCCTATTGTTTAGATGAATTAATTAATATAACTAGTTTATTTTTAGAATGTTAGAATGTTAATATTAGATGAATTAGAACTAGTTTATTTTTAGTAAATGCTTAGTTGAACTGGTTCAATTAATATAACTAGTTTATTTTTAGTAAGAAATTTAGGTATATGAAATCAGTTGAACTAGTTGAATTAATAGAACTAATTTATTTTTAGTAAATGCTTAGTTGAACTAGTTTAATTAATATAACTAGTTTATTTTTAGTAAGAAAATTTAGGTATATGAGATTAGTTGAACTAGCTGAATTAATAGAACTAGTTTATTTTTAGTAAATTCTTAGTTGAACTAGTTGAATTAATAGAACTAGTTTATTTTTAGCAAGAAATTTTAGGTATATGAGATTATTTGAACTAATTAAAATTTAGGTATATGAGATTGTTTGAATTAATATAACTAGTTTATTTTTAGTAAATGCTTAGTTGAATTATTAAGTGTTTAATGTTTCGCCTATATAAACATAGGAAATGTCGTCTGACGACGGAAAAAATTTCATTATGTGCGAATACTGTGAAGACTAGCGCAGCCAGTGCGACAGAAATTTCCTTGTTGATGATAGGCGATTCAGCATCAAGCTGGATGAGACCTTCGAATTCGATACAGTAAGTCAGAATGACAAGTGTCTGTTTTCGTAATTAAGCATGACTTAATTTTGAATTTTCACTATTCTACTAGTGCATCCCCTGCCATGCAAGAATTTTTGTCTTGGATAAGATAGGTTTCAATGATATGGAAACTATGGAGGTAAAGAGAGTTTAGCTGAAAACTGAGCATGGTTATACTTTCAACGTCAAAGTATACAATGCACACACGTACACCTATTTTGAATGCAAAACTTGGCAAGCTCTATGCAAGACTTATGCATTTGAGCCTGGTATGGTTATCACCTTTGATGTTCATCCGGAAGATGATATTGATGGTAATAGAGACATATGGGTCGATGTGCAGACGCCTCCAATTCTACCATTATGTGAGTTCTTCTCAACTATATTTTTGTCTTTGATATTGCTTATTCAAAAATAATTGACAACTAATTTATATTGACAGCTTATCTCCCGGAGCTGAACTAAACTGCGAGGAGATAAGTCATGATGTTTCATGGCTTGAGGATCTTCATACTGTCAAGACAAATTTTCTTCCTGCACTTAGAAATGTTAGTACTCAAAATGTGCGACTAATAGTGATCGTATTAAACTACGGTCGCATCTATTTAGGAATGATGGTAAGATTTTTACTATTTGTCCTCAGTGCATCTTTTGCATACATAATTTTTTTGCTAAACTTTCATTGCTAAGTATATTAATTAAGTACTATACGATGTTCTTCAACAGGGACTCCCGATGACAGTTGTGCCTCAGGGGATCGAGACTAAAGGTCGCATGTCAATTGTTAGCTTACGACCAAGATATCCTGCATTGCACATGAATGCATTCAGGATTTCTAGAAGCGATGAATGCTTAATAGTGAAAGATTGGAGGAAAATTGTTAACAATCGCAGAGAAGTACTAGGGGCAGCAATGAGAAGCGTAGCCAACGATTAGGAGACAGGTTCATCTGCATGCTCCAGTATGATGAATCAGGAGAGCTATACATGTTCTATGCTATTTTACCAAAGAGAGAGAGAGTAGCTAGCAGGAGTGATTTAGCATGCTGCTCTTAGTACTTGTCCTTTCATGTCCGTGTTCTTCGTTCTGAACTTAATCTCAAAGAGTGATTTGCTTTTGTGGTGTTATATATGAACGCTTATAATATCATGACAATCATGTTGAACTCGATGATATTTTTGCTTCTGTGCAAGTGAATGTTTCTTCTTTAAGCTACTGTTCGTGGTGATTAGATAGCGGTAATGACTATGATGATTAAATAGTGATAGTGACGACTACTATGATTTTTAGCTAGCTAGCTCTAGAGTATGTTGATGATATGATACAAGAGTTTTTATATTAATAATATGATGATATATGATGAGTAATTATTATATCATTTAATGAAAGAAACCACATATTAGTTTCAGCTGGATGGATCCTACCTAAGTGATCAACTATATATATGCCATATCCATATCTATTATACTTGATCACCTAATTAGGTGATCAAGTATATAATATCGATATGGCATATATATATACTTGATCACTTAGCTATAGCTAGCTATATATAGCTAGCTAGATCCTCTAATCGAAACTAATCCGTGGTACTTTCACCTAATGATTTAACAACTCATTATAATGTAAAACAATCACTAAATTAAATTGAAAACACAAAAATAAAGCAAAAATTTAAAAAAACACCCAAACATTTAGTATCGGTTGGTGTTACCAACCGGTACTAAAGCCCTACGCGCACCGGGCCTGGCTCGTGCCACGTGTTCGCACTTTAGCGCCGGTTCGTGATGAACCGGTACTAAAGGGGGGGCTTTAGTCCCCACTCTTTAGTGCCGGTTGGAGAACCGACACTAAAGGCCATTACGAACCGGCACTAAAGGCCGGTTCTGCACAAGTGATCCCTCACAAACCGGAGCAACTCACTAGAAGGCTCATGGTTCTGGGAGGGAATAATGCATGTTTGATAACGAACGTAGTCCTTTCGATAAGTAAGAGTGTCGAACCCAACGAGGAGCAGAATGAAGTGATAAGCAGTTTTTAGTAAGGTTTTCTCTGCAAACACTGAAATAGTAGGTGATAAATAGTTTTGTGATAAGATAAATAGTAACGAGCAAAAGTAAATAAAGTAAATAAGGTGCAGCAAGGTGGCCCAATCCTTTATGTAGCAAAGGATAAGCGTGGACAAAATCTAATAATAATGAAGGAGCTCCCAAGGACACATTGGGAATTATTGTCAAGCTAGTTTCATCACGTTCATAAGATTCGCGTTCGGTACTTTGATAATTTGATATGTGGGTGGACCGACACTTGGGTACTGCCCTAACTTGGACGAGCATCCCACTTATGATTAACCCATATTGCAAGCGTCCGCAACTACAAAAAGGAGTATTAAGGTAAACCTAACCACAACATTAAACATATGGGTACATATGAACCCCTAACGAAGCAACTCATAAACTAGGGTTTAAGCTTCTGTCACTCTAGCAACCCATCATCTACTTATTACTTCCCTATGCCTTCCTCTAGGCCAAAATAATGGTGAAGTGTCATGTAGTCGACGTTCACGTAACACCACTAGAGGAGAGACAACATACATCTCATCAAAATATCGAACGAATACTAAATTCACATGACTACTAATAGCAAGACTTCACCCATGTCCTCAGGAACTAAAGTAACTACTCACAAAGCATAAGCATGTTCATAATCAGAGGTGTAATAATATGCATTAAGGATCTGAACATATAATCTTCCACCAAGTAAACCAATAAGTATCAACTACAAGGAGTAATCAACACTACTAGCAACCCACAGGTACCAATTTATGGTTTTGGATACAAGATTGGATACAAGAGATGAACTAGGGTTTGAGAGGAGATGGTGCTGGTGAAGATGTTGATGGAGATTGACCCCCTCTCGATGAGAGGATCGTTGGTGATGACATTGGTGATGATTTCCCCCTCCCGGAGGGAAGTGTCCCCGGCAGAACAGCTCCGCCAAAGCCTAGATTGATTCCGCCAAGGTTCCACCTCATGGCGGCGGAGTTTCGTCACGTAAGCTTGCCCATGAATTTTTCCAGGACAAAACCCTTCATATAGCAGAAGATGGTCACCGGAGGCCCACCAGGGGGCCCAGGAGATAGGGGCGCACCCTATAGGGGGGGCGCCCCCCTGTCTACTGGACAGGGTGTGGGCCCCTGGCCTATTTATTTCGCTCATAAATTCTTAATAAATCCAAAAAGTGGTTTCGTGGAGTTTCAGGACTTTTGGAGTTGTGCAGAATAGGTTTCCAACGTTTGCTCCTTTTCCAGCCAGAATTCCAGCTGCCGGCATTCCCCCTCTTCATGTTAAACCTTGTGAAATAAGAGAGAATAACCATAAGTATTGAGATAAAATGTGTAATAACAGCCCATAATGCAATAAATATTGATATAAAAGCATGATGCAAAATGGACGTATCAACTCCCCCAAGCTTAGACCTCGCTTGTCCTCAAGCGGAAACCGAGATCGAGAAATATGTCCACGTGTTTAGAGATAGAGGTGTCGATAAAAAATAAAATACGGACATGAGGTCATCATGATCGTTCTAATAACAGCAACATATAAATATATTTTGTCATATGATTTCCTATGTTTAAGTAATAAGCAATTCACAATGTCAAGTATGGTTCATAAACTTCATTGGGAACTAACAAACTATAAACTCGGTCATTGGAGCAATTGCAATTTATCGTAACATCAGAAAGAGTCAATAATAGAGCTTTTCAGCAAGATCACATACTCAACTATCTTGTAGTCCCCCATAATTGTTAACACTCACTCAATACTTGTGGTTACAGAGTTTCAGCCGGACACTGAGAAAGATAGGGGCTTATCGTGTTGCCTCCCAATGTATTCACCTTTAGGTGATGTCAACAATAATAGCCTATGCCAACTTACATTCAATTTGATATATGTATCATGACCTTTAAAACACGAGGAGCTTGCCAAAGGATAAAATAAAAAAGTGGAAGGGTGAGGATCACCTTGACTCAAGCATAAAGTAAAAAATATAAAGTAAAAGATAGGGTGACACAGAACTAGCTCGAGTTCATCAATGTAATGTAGGCATGTATTCCAAATATAGTCATACGTGCTTATGGAAAAGAACTTGCATGACATCTTTTTGTCCTACCCTCCCATGGCAGCGGGGTCCTATTGGAAACTAAGGAATATTAAGGCCTCCTTTTAATAGAGAACCGGAACAAAGCATTAGCACATAGTGAATACATGAACTCCTCAAACTATGGTCATCACCGGGAGTGGTTCCGATTATTGTCACTTCGGGGTTGTCGGATCATAACACATAGTAAGTGACTATAGACTTGCAAGATAGGATCAAGAACTCACATATATTCATGAAAACATAATAGGTTCAGATTTGAAATCATGGCACTCGGGCCCTAGTGACAAGCATTAAGCATAGCAAAGTCATAGCAACATCAATCTCAGAACATAGTGGATACTAGGGATCAAACCCTAACAAAACTAACTCGATTACATGATAAATCTCATCCAACCCATCACCGTCCAGCAAGCCTACGATGGAATTACTCATGCACGACGGTGAGCATCATGAAATTGGTGATGGAGGATGGTTGATGATGACGACGGTGACGAATCCCCCTCTCCGGAGCCCCGAACGGACTCTAGATCAGCCCTCCCGAGAGAGATTAGGGCTTGGCGGCGGCTCCGTATCGTAAAACGCGATGATTTCTTCTCTCTAATTTTTTCTCCCCGAAAGCCAATATATGGAGTTGGAGTTGGCGTCGGAGGGCCACCGGGGGGCCCACGAGGTAGGGGGGCGTGCCCAGGGGGCGCCCCCACCCCCGTGGACAGGGTGTGGGCCCCCTGGTCTTCATCTTTGGCGAGGATTTTTTATTGTTTTTTCTAAGATGTTCCGTGGAGTTTCAGGTCATTCCGAGAACTTTTATTTTCTGCACATAAAACAACACCATGGCAATTCTGCTGAAAACAGCGTCAGTCCAGGTTAGTTCCATTCAAATCACACAAGTTAGAGGTCAAAACAAGGGCAAAAGTGTTTGGAAACGTAGATACGACGGAGACGTATCACCATGTCATTGCATTTCCCTTCAAAGATAAAGGGAAGACCTTCCTTTTGACAACATCATCGGGAATACCTGCAAGCTTAGATAATCCACAAACTTCATCCACAAAGATAAGGTGTAAGTCGGGATGCAAAGTTCCGTCTCCTGCAAAAGGATTAGCTAGCAGTTTTTCTATCATGCCCGAAGGAATCTCAAAGTGAATATTTTCATAAAGTTCAGTAGGTTGAAGAACATCTCTTTGCTCCTCTGGTTGGGGTGAAGATACCCCAAACAAGCCACTCAAAGGATTAGTTTCCATAGTGACAAGTAACAAAAATTTCAGCACACTATATAACTGTTTCCTTACCAAGTTCCACTCACCAAGAGCGCTACGCTCCCCGGCAACGGCGCCAGAAAAGAGTCTTGACGACCCACAAGTATAGGGGATCTATCATAGTCCTTTCAATAAGTAAGAGTGTCGAATCCAACGAGGAGCAGAAGGAAATGATAAGCGGTTTTCAGTAAGGTTTTCTCTGCAAGCACTGAAATAGTAGGTGATAGATAGTTTTATGATAAGATAAATAGTAACGAGAAAAAGTAAATAAAGTAAATAAGGTGCAGCAAGGTGGCACAATCCTTTATGTAGCAAAGGATAAGCCTGGACAAAATCTAATAATAATGAAGGAGCTCCCGAGGACACATTGGGAATTATTGTCAAGCTAGTTTCATCACGTTCATAAGATTCGCGTTCGGTACTTTGATAATTTGATATGTGGTTGGATCGACACTTGGGACTGCCCTAACTTGTACAAGCATCCCACTTATGATTAACCCCTATTGCAAGCGTCCGCAAATACAAAAAGGAGTATTAAGGTAAACATAACCACAACATTAAACATATGCGTACATATGAACCCCTAACGAAGCAACTCATAAACTAGGGTTTAAGCTTCTGTCACTCTAGCAACCCATCATCTACTTATTACTTCCCTATGCCTTCCTCTAGGCCCAAATAATTGTGAAGTGTCATGTAGTCGACGTTCACATAACACCACTAGAGGAGAGACAACATGCATCTCATCAAAATATCGAACGAATACCAAATTATTATGACTACTAATAGCAAGACTTCACCCATGTCCTCAGGAACTAAAGTAACTACTCACAAAGCATAAGCATGTTCATAATCAGAGGTATAATAATATGCATTAAGGATCTGAACATATAATCTTCCACCAAGTAAACCAATAAGTATCAACTACAAGGAGTAATCAACACTACTAGCAACCCACAGGTACCAATTTGTGGTTTTGGATACAAGATTGGATACAAGAGATGAACTAGAGTTTGAGAGGAGATGGTGCTGGTGAAGATGTTGATGGAGATTGACCCCCTCTCGATGAGAGGATCGTTGGTGATGATTCCCCCCTCCTGGAGGGAAGTGTCCCCGGCAGAACAGCTCCGCCAAAGCCCTAGATTGATTCCGCCAAGGTTCCGCCTCGTGGCGGCGGAGTTTTGTCCCGTAAGCTTGCCCACGAATTTTTCCAGGACAAAACCCTTCATATAGTAGAAGATGGTCGCCGGAGGCCCACCAGGGGGCCCAAGAGATAGGGGGGCGCGCCCCCCTGTCTACTGGACAGGGTGTGGCCCCCCTGGCCTATTTTTTTAGCTCATAAATTCTTAATAAATCCAAAAAGTGGTTTCGTGGAGTTTCAGGACTTTGGGAGTTGTGCAGAACCGGTTTCCAAGGTTTGCTCCTTTTCCAGCCAGAATTCCAACTGCCGGCATTCCCCCTCTTCATGTTAAACCTTGTAAAATAAGAGAGAATAACCATAAGTATTGAGATAAAATGTGTAATAACAGTCCATAATGCAATAAATATTAATATAAAAGCATGATGTAAAATGGACGTATCAATCACGGCGTCGTCCATCACGTTGCCGGGGAGCGCCTCGGCCTCGACGGGCCGTGACGCCTTCTCGTTTTCTTCATCGAGGAGGTTGATGGCAGAGTCGGTGCTTTAGTGGGTTGGCATGCTTGGAAAAGGTGGATGTGCTACAGGCTGTGCTTGTTGCCTCCGTGCGACGCGCGCCGCACGTAATATCGCTGGGTGGCGGCGGGAAACCAGTGAGAAAATGGCAGGAAACAGTGCATGTTCATAAAACACCATTAATTAATGGAAACTTAGCATAGAAGGAACATCGAGCTAGCACGACGCGTGCGGGCACATTGCTCGCCCAAGCCTATGATCCATATACTTGTGTGCCTAACAGAGCACACTATTCACAGTAAAGAATATTTTTCCGTTCATCCGAGTGAACTGTATGCCGTATATCTTCCGTTCATCCGAGTGAACTGTATGCCGTATATCATACACACATTCATCGGGCTGACCGTTTGTTTTGTGTTGCATAATCACAAACAGTTCATCCGAGTGAACTGTATGCCGTATATCACACACCTTCATCTGGTTGCCCATTTCTGTTGTTTCGCCTCATCACAAATAGTTTACCAGAGTAAACTGTATGCCGTATATCGCACACGCCTTCATCTGGCTGCCCGTTTCTGTTGTTCTACCTCATCACAAACAGTTCATTGAACTGATCCGTATGGCCCCATCACACACGTAACTAAAATCTGAACCGTTTTTGATGTCTACGCCATCGCAAATATTTTGCATCTTTTGGACGGTTTTTTACATCCCCGTTTGCGATTAATGCCTCCCGCACAGTTTTATCAAAGGGTCTCTAATCGTTGTGTCGCGTTAGCAGCATCCTGCAGTAGTGAGATCTTGAATTTAAGAACACGTGTAATCCTATCGAACTGATCAGAATTCGGCCACATTTGAAAAGTTTGTAGAAATGCATCAACAGATTTTGCATCAAGCAACTCACGAGCAACTGACAGGAAGATATATATGATTTAGCATCTATGGGCGATTAAATGGGACAACAATGGTGGAGTATAATATTTGAGCCATAGTTTAAAAGCCGAGGTGGTAATTGAACCGGCGAGGCTGCCGGTTCAAGTTTGTTTTCAATCGGACTGTCAGTTCACCAGTTCGATTGTTGGTTTTTTAAGCAATACAATAATACATATTTTTAATCAATAAATGCACCAATCAATAGATAAAAAATGTGTAATTTAAGGTGACCGTAGGGCATCTTGGTACTCCTACTCGGCTGCTCCTGGTATGGACTCTGAAATGGAGGGAGGCAACCTAAGGGAAGCCTGGTCAATTTGACTAGAGTGAAGGGAGACAAAAGTTGTACGGACCACTTTGACCAGGTGGCCGCAACCCCTCTCCCCAACCGTCAATAGAGGTGGTGCAGATGGCGGGACACGGAGTGGCGGCAAGGGCTGGTGGCCTGGTGCTGCCATGCGGAGCGACGAGGGAGAAGCTGCATCGCCACGGCATGACGCCAAGCAAGGGTTGTGCAGAAGGGGCGCCGACGCCCAATAGGGTTTGTTCGTGGATAAAATTGAGAGAAATGCTCCTAAAATGCTTGAAGGGGATTTCTTTCCTTTTCTATTCCACCCCTAGCTTGTTCGCACGAAAATGAGTTTGATTGCAGGGTTTTTCTGAAAACAACATCGGACCGACTGGTTTTATGTGAACCGCCCGGTTCATCGGTTTTCCAAAAAACCGTCCGGCTCAACTGGTTTTTTCTGGCTCGATTGCTCGAACGGTCCGCTAAAAAACTGGCGTGTGCCGATTTTGGTCTTTTCCAGTCCGAGCTTCGGTCCGGTCTATTTCCTTAAACTATGAGAACTGCTGCATTTGAACTATTCTAGACTATAAGTTCAGCTATTTGAGTGCGATAGTTTTAAAATTACTATTTTTAGGTCGAATGTATATTCATAACATTTGATGGACGGCTACCGCATTCGCATCTGCGGACTGATCCCTGTCCGGTGATGGAAGCAAATTTGCGGCTCCCGTTGGAGATGCAACAACCCGAAGAAGCCCGGTGGAGCTTCCGTTCAATCCGAGCCGTCCATCGCGAGGTAAGCGAAGAAATCCAGCGCGTCCAAGTCTCGGCGTCGGTTCGCGACTGTCCCGCAGGCGTCGAATTCCTCGGAAGCACTCCTGACAAAACCCAACCTCGTCCCCACACAAAAATAAAAACCTAACCTCCTCCGCGCCGCCGCCACCTTCCCCCGCCGCCTCCAGATCGTCGCCGTCGCCATCGCCATCGCCGCCCCCGCGCCCCGTGCGCCCCCGCGCCCCGTGCGCCCCCAGCCCCTCGTCTCCGGTGATCCAAAGGTACCGTCGCGTCCCATCCCCGGCTGCCACCGTCGCTCCACGACGCCCTGTCTCGCCCGACGGTGGCTGCGGCGACGTTTTCCGGCGATTTTTTTTCCATCGGGATTTCTCCGTTCGGATGTCGGCGTTCGACGCGTGCTCCGCCGTCGACGTGCCGTGAATCCGCGTGCTAATCAATCCGGCGTCTGATGTTGTTGTTCGTGGCTGGTGTTGCAGGTGTAGATCGCCCCCGGAGAGCCCCCGCGCGCGTCGGCAATGTCGACCTTCGCCAAGCCTGAGAACGCTCTCAAGAGAGCCGAGGGTGAGTCGCCGAGATCCGTCTGAGATTTGCTTCCCTCAATTTTATCCGCATTGGTTCCCGGTTGTTGCTGCGACGGTGTTGCTGTGATGCCCACATCAACTTAGGGCGGCGATTTGGTTCTAATCCAGATTTGTTAGTTCAATCTTCAATGTCAGATCGTTATATCGCATTATTGAGGGTTACATTTGACACATTTGACCACTGACTTCGTATCGCATAGGCTAGATTCCGTTACAAGTACTGAACTTGTATGTGCCATTTGGGTCTTCAGGCTTTTGCGTAGGCTGGTTGGCCTTTTTGTCCTGAATGCCTGATTGCCAGACCTGCTAGTTAGAATGAATCGAAGTTAGGACGGATTTGAGACATTCAGTGGATGATAAGTTACTCTTGTTGTCATGTACGTTTTGTTCCCTTTTCCACTAAGATCACATAACTTTGCAAAAGCACACGATTTGTTGACTTGGTCTGCGTTTGACATTGCGGTGGATTATGATATTCTGGTTCCTCCAACCAGCTCTTGCCTATTTTGGTGTTTGATTAACCAACTTATCACTAGTTTCAGGGCTAGTTTTTGGCAGCCGATTATCAAATAAAGCACAATGTAGCACAGTTCAGCAACAGCAAACTTGAGCCTTAAGCTTCACTTTATCTAAACCGATTAGGATGTTTCAGGGGAATTACACCATACGGTTGTTAACTTCTTGTACTACAATATATCCATCAGTGGTTCTCCACATGTCATTGTCTTTGTATTCCAAATCTCGCGCAGTGTTTCATATATTTCACTAAAAGATGTTCACACTGTTTATCACCTTTGATTTGCTGCAGAGTTGATACATGTTGGACAAAAGCAGGCAGCGCTGCAGGCGCTGCATGATCTCATTACATCAAGAAGATACAAGTCATGGCAAAAGCCTCTTGAGAAGATCATGATGAAGTATGTAGAGCTGTGTGTAGATCTTAGGCAAGGCAGATTTGCCAAAGATGGTCTTATTCAGTACAGAATTGTCTGCCAGCAAGTCAACGTGTCATCTTTGGAGGAGGTCATAAAACACTTTATGCAGCTGTCCAATGAGAAAGCCGAGGAAGCCAGGAATCAGGCACAAGCACTGGAAGATGCTCTGGATGTCGTCGATCTTGAAGCGGACAAGCGTCCAGAGGACTTGATGCTCAGTTATGTCAGGGGGGAGAAAGGGAAAGAACGATCTGACAGGGAGTTTGTCACTCCATGGTTTAAGTTTCTGTGGGAGACATACAGGACGGTGCTCGAGATACTGAGAAATAATTCAAAGCTTGAAGCGCTATATGCTGTAAGCTATTTTACTGCTTTGCCATTATCCTAGTGGTCACTTCATTATTAATATAGTTATATGCATTTGGTTTTGTCATTTATGGTTAACTGAAACATCAAGGTGATGCACTGTTTCTATAGACTCTGTGCACCAAATGGTCCGGCACTGTTCTGATTTTCCACTACCAAACAGCCAATTTGGTCTTTTGATTTCCCTAGCCATTCTGCCTGTCATTACGTTTCAGAAACATCTCCCTGGTAGTTTATACTGCAGTATAGCTTCATGCATCTTTTCAAAGTAACATTTTTGGTTTAACCAGTACGTTTTGACACCATGTACATTTCTGTCCTTTTGCATATACTATTTGTGAAATGAACTAGTATTTAATTCCTTTGTACATACTTAACCAATTCATTATGTAGGTACCCTTTTCTTTCCTTTGAAAATAAATCTGTAGAGTATTCTGGTTCTTTTCTGCTCTCCCTAATTTTTCAGAAGCAACTATTTGGTTCCTTTTGTACATAGCTTACCAATGCATCATGTAACTACTCTGTTTCTTATTATTATCTACTAAATGCTTTTCACCAGCTAATCTGTCTGTTATTTTGAACTTTTCAATATGCAGATGACTGCACACAAGGCTTTTCAATTTTGCAAGCAGTATAAAAGAGCCACTGAATTCCGTAGGTTGTGTGAGATAATTAGAAACCATCTTGCAAACTTGAACAAATATCGTGACCAGCGAGATCGTCCTGATCTGACTGCCCCCGAAACCTGTCAGCTGTATCTTGATACTAGGGTTGAACAACTGAAAATTGCTACAGAACTTTCCCTATGGCAGGTCTGTTTCACAACTCATCTTATCTTAATGCTAAAGATATAGATTCACCAACCAAGGTCTTGTTCTTGCAGGAAGCCTTCCGATCTGTGGAGGATATCCATGGCTTGATGAGCATGGTTAAGAGGACTCCAAAACCATCTGTCCTGGTCGTATATTATGCCAAACTAACTGAAATATTCTGGATATCTGAGAGTCACTTGTATCATGCATATGCATGGCTGAAGCTTTTCAACTTGCAGAAGAGCTTCAATAAGAAGTTAACTCAGAAGGATCTGCAAATACTAGCATCTTCTGTTTTGCTCGCTGCACTTTCTGTTACACCATATGACCATAAATATGGTGCATCTCATCATGAGCTTGAAAATGAAAAAGACCGTAGCTTGCGTATGGCCAACCTTTTCAATTTCTCCTTCGACTCCAAGCGTGAAAATAGAGAAATGGTTTGCTTTCCATCTGTTCTCCAAGTTAAGATAAATTTCCATAGTCTAATTATTTGTTTTCTGACAAATCTCCTGTTTACTTTTCAGGTTTCTAGAGCTTCTCTTCTTTCTGAGTTGGTATGCCGTGGATCCTTTTTTGGCTGCTGTTATTTTTTATTATATGCTGCCAAACTGTTTAATGTCTCTGTTATCACATGGATCCAGTCTTCCGAAAATATTGCATTCTCATTGATGTCTTGTCTTTGTCATATATGGGCATCTTGAACACAATCTGCTATTATGGGGTTGGTTGTCCATGTTACCAGGCATTCTTATATGAGAATAATCTCCTCTGATGCCAGCATTTATTTGTAGGCGCTTAGGTGATAGTGATTTCTTTTTGCTGCCTTCTAGCCAGAATAATGCACAATCTCATTTTGAGCATTGATGCCTCATCAAGCAGCGATGCTAAGATATACACATCTGTCCTACATGGCAAGAGAACGTCTTTTTTTCTTTTCTTTTCCTGATCACCTCCTGCACCTGCAATGCTCTAAAACCTGATCAATCGCTTTAGATAGCTTTGTAGCTCTGAAATTTATATTAGATCTGCAAGTCCACAGAACAGGACATCTGTTGATGCATCCCTGATGTGCTGTTCTGTTTGTGTGATGATTGAATTTACTTGCATCGCTTTTGTTTCAATTTTCTCAAGTATGAAAGCACTTCTTTCTTTGTGTAGTCACATAATCATGTTGTTTTTCTATGTTTATATAGCTGTGTTATATTTTGGCCAATTAGCTGGCAATCTACATCATGCAATTTCTCCTGCCTCTCTCTCTCTCTCTCTAACTATGATATGAAAATAGGCTGCCAAAGGTGTGATTTCATGTGCTTCCCAAGAAGTGAAAGATCTATACAATCTTATGGAGCATGAGTTCCTTCCTCTGGATCTAGCATCGAAAGTACAGCCTCTGCTTTCTAAGATTTCTACGATCGGAGGAAAGCTTTCAGCTGCATCTTCAGTTCCTGAAATTCAGTTATCACAGTACCAATCTGCCTTGGAGAAGCTTACAACACTGAGGGTGCTGCAGCAGGTCCTATGCTATGTCCCACTAGCCATAGTATATGTGTTCATGCCACTTTTTTTTTTTGCTAATATGTATTTCACTTTATCAAACTTTACATCACTATTTGTGAAACATGTTTCTCAACTCTCTTTTTAACCATTTTCAGGCATCTCGTATTTTCCAGTCCATGAAGATTGACATGCTCTCCAGAATGATCCCATTCTTTGACTCCAATGTCGTGGAGAAGATGGCTGTTGATGCGGTCAAACATAATTTTGTTGCTATGAAAGTTAACCATTTGTCTGGAGCTGTTCATTTCGGCAAAATGGTATGTGGCTCTATTCTGACCACTGGTGCTATCTTCTTAGGCTTCTCAAAATTTACTCATTGAAGGCTTCATTTTTTTCCGGTGCTGTTTATTTGCTATAAGGATCACAGATGCATTGCCTGCCTTGCGATTTTATGTTATTTGTCTTGCCTACTGATATTCCTTGGCCAAAGAGGCTTGTCCCTTGGGTTTTCGATTTTTTTTAAGTAACTTACTGTTCACAGTGAATGGTTTCATTGTTACCTATTATAGATGAGAAATAGGTGCAGCATGACATGACTGGTCTTTGAGGAATTAATGATGTGTCAGGCTTGTCTGTTCACAGAAACAATATAACGATTGGTTGATTGTTTCTCTTACTTATTTTAGCATCCACATGTGGTGATTGATTGAGCGTATTGTTTCATGCAATTTCATACAAGTATTTGGAATTTAACCTGCTTGTCATCAGTTGTTTTTCCATTTCCATCTCATCTTAACAGATAAATAGATCATTACCCAACATATATCTTCCCATCTACTTGTTGTTATCTGACTTATTTCTCTTTGCAGGACATAGAGTCTGATGCACTTGGTAGTCACCTCTGTGTCTTCACTGATTCCCTAAACAAAGCAAGGAGTCTCATTCATCCACCTGTGCATAAACCATCCAAACTCGGTGAAAACTTCAGTCTCGCTGGAGTGGTGGAGAAAGAACATAAAAGGCTTCTTGCGAGGAAATCAATTATTGAAAAACGTAAAGAAGACCTTGAGCGTCAAATATTGGAAAAGGTTTCCTATTTGCTTACTCTTAACTCCTGGTTGTTTTATGGAGTCTTTATTTAATGTTTATGCATTTCTATTTCCAGGAAAAAGTAGAAGAGTCAAAGAGATTGAGTATCCAGAAGAAATCTGCAGACGAGGAAAGGGAGAGGCTTTTGAAGGACCAGAGACTTAGGCAGCAGCAGAGGATCAGTCAAGAAATAAAGGATAAAGATAAGAGGGCTGCAGAAAAAATAATAGAAGATTTTCAAAAAATAAATAAGAAAGGGGAAAAAATTCTCATTGAGGGGGTAAGATACTATTTTGGATTTCCAATAATTACCGCTCCATGCTAACTGGCAATGTTTTAATAGTTTGCGTATTTCCTTGGAACGCAACTTAATTTTGCTAGCGCTAAATCTGAATGCCTTTTACTTATTAGAATTTTGATTACTGTTATATTTCTGTATGGTCAGCTTCATTTTGACATTTGAACTATTTGTTTCTGTGCCCCTAAAAAAGGGGGATAGTCAGCTGTAGAGGAATGACAGGTGGTTAGATAAGGTGCAGGATCATTTGTTTCTGTACATTGCTGCTTAAATGGTCTGCCAACTTAGCTAAATTATTATCACTTGCAGTTTGTAACCAGTACATAGACACATGCATGTACTTTTGTAGTTTTGGTGTATGGTGTTCTGATACATTGAATGCTCACATGGCAGGATATGACAAAACAATCCGCCATGGAGGTGGTACGGACTCGACAGATTAGGGAGCGTGATGAGATGGAAAAAAAACTGCAGAAGCTTGCAAAGAAAATGGATCACTTGGAGAGGGCAAAACGGCAGGAGGAAGCCCCACTGATTGAAGAGGCCTTCCAAAAGCGCCTTCAGGAAGAAAAGATCCTTCATGAGCAAGAGCAGCTGGTTTGTCTTTACTGTTATTTTGTTGTTTACAAGATGCATACTATAATTGTTGTTCGCGTGCTCACATTCATTATGTATTTTTACTTGGCAGAGAGAGATTGAGCTCAGCAAGCAACACCACGTGGGTGACTTGCAGGAGAAAAACAGGCTTTCTCGATTGTTGGAGCATAAGGTATGTATCCTTCTTGCAACTGCATTCAGCAGTGCTGATTCTGTCCTTGTGGTATTCAGAGTATTCGTGATCAGCTTTCCATTACTTTCCAAGCTTATAAGTAATATATAGTTGATTTTGTCCACAGAGGGAATGTTGAGTATAGTTGTTGCAGTGATTATACTTTCTACCCTACTTGAATGGTTTTTGTTTTGTTTGGACAAAATTATGTGTTTGCATGTCTGCTGATGAGGTTAAACGTTCTCAGAATGGATTGCAGATGTGTTTAACTTGTTTGGTTGATTAACCCCAGATTAGATTTAAATTCATCATGTATTTCAGCATATAATATTTTTAGTTTTTTCCTTTATTATATGGGCATTGTCAACCTATAAGCTTTTTTCAGTACGTATTTGTTTCCTTCTCAGAAGACTGCCTTCCTTCCATCTTGTTAATCTTATCAAAACTTCCCGTTTCAGAATGCTTTCCAGGAAAGAATTGTCCAACGCCGTGAAGCTGAGTTTAGTAGCCTAAGGAAAGAGAGGGAAGAAAGAATTAGTCAGTTGATATCTTCAAGAAAGCGTGAAAGGGAGACTGTACGGAAATTGATGTATTATCTGAACATGGAGGAACAACGGATTCAAAGGGTGCGCGAGGAAGAGGAGGCTAGAAAACATGAAGGTTAGTGATTCCAGCTTTAACTTGGAACTGGAAGTATTGTTCATGTCATTGGGAAGCAAGGAAAACACATTCTAGCTGATCATCAAGTATTATTTATTGTTGGCAATAACACCACCTCATTGATTTGCAGAGGAAGAGAGGAAGAAGAGGGAGGAAGCGGAGACGAAACTCAAGCTTGACGCCATTGCAGCAATTCAGAGGGAGAAGGAAAGGGAGGTGGAAGAGAAGAAGGAAAAAGAGAGAAGGGAGGCTCTCCTAAGAGCAGCGGACCCACCTGATGCGCGGCCTACTGCCACCATCGCACCACCAGCCGCCGCTCCTGGTTCTAACAAGTTTGTCCCGCGGCACAGACGTGGCGGTGAGGGTAGCAGCCAGAGGACGGCTGTTGCACCTGAAGCAGCAGACCGTTGGGATGCTCGCCAAGAGGCTCCTCATGCACGGGAAGTGCGCCCCCTCTGCCAGGATGCGCTCCCGCTCCAGGAAGCAGACCGCTGGAGCCGCCGTCCCCTCCGCCAAGATGTTCCTCCCGCGCGCCAAGAAGCGCCCCCAGCCCGCCAGCCAGATGGTGCTCCTCCAGCTGGTTCTACTACTGACCGCTGGCGTCCTGGTGGTGGATCTAGGCCCTCTGCAAATTCTTCATCGGCTTCTTCTTCGTCGACCGGCTGGAGGAAGAACTGAAGCTGCCTGCCCTGAAATGCATGCGCTGTGCCCTGCCAGCAGGTTGAGATTTTTGCAGTTGCTTGAATTTGTCTGCCGCGCACCAGATTTTGTTCCTAAGCATGGACTCTTCTTTAGGTTTTCTTCCTTTGCACCTTTGCACCATTTCGAAGTCAGTGTTAATTTTGAGCTTTTGAGAGAAAGTACTCAATAGTACATGACTTGTTGCTGTTTGTTATTTTTGACAAAAAGTTGCAACTAATCTTGGGACACAGACATATCCAATTGACTCTGAATCATTAGAGCATCTCTAGCAGATCATGTAAATAGCGGTACTGCAAATTTCGTTTAAGGGTTAACACCATAGTTGGCCGGAAGTTCATTACAGCACATACTCCCTTCGTTCCAAAATAGATGACCCAATTTTATACTAACTTTAGTACAAAGTTAGGTCATCTATTTTGGAACGGATAGAGTAATAGATAAACCTAATCTAAACTACTCTATGGCTTGACATTGAGATAATACTCGGCAGTGGAGTTGGAGAGAGTGAAGGTGAGCTAGTGCTCCTTTGCCGTCATGAGCCACGCGGTGGTTCCTTCTTATTATCTCGCCACCTCGACGAGCTTGAGGTTTGTCTCGCGGAAACGCTTGATGGTCGGCCAAATGAGGTCCCTGATCACGTCGAACTCCTTCCAGCACTCCTCCTTGGCTGCCTCGAGCCATGCGGTGGTGCCTTCTTGTCTGGCCACGACCGCCTCATGGAAACGCCTGGTGGTTGGCCAAAGGAGGTCCATGATCCCGTCGAACTCCCTCCATGCCCTCCGGGCGATGCTGCGGAAGAGGGCACGCGCGCTCCCTTGCCGGAGGTGTGTGTGTGTGGGGGGGGGGGGGGGGGGGGGGGGGGGCAGATGGAGTTGCCTTCCTCGTCGTCGTGGCGGGCTTGTTTGTGCGGCGGTGACTCGCCGCGGCCCCCTCGGCCACCATGCCTACGACCTCTGTTCGACATTGATCTGGTCGAAAAGGGGCTGTGTGCGTGAGAAACGGCCGCCGGAGTGGGTGGATTTGGCGTTGGAGAGAGGGGATTTACGGTGGAAGCTGGTGCGGGACATATGGCGGATTGGAACCCTAAATCAGTAGGAATCCGATAAATATAGCGGCAGAGCCAGGGATATAAGGGCCGCCGGTATTTTTTTTAACGGGCCACCAGTATATTCTTTACGAGCCAAACTTTATTTACCAGATCTGCTCGGGCCAAAATTTTATTGTTTCTTGTAAATCCGCCAAAATTATATGGGCTGACGAGCTTATACAAGATCTGCTAGATATGCTCTTACAACTTATGCTGTGCCATCCTCTATAAAACTAAGCTCTTCACATTCAATTGATGTCTCCAATTCAATTAGAATTGAGTCATTTGATTTTGACCGGGTCAACAATTTTCTCAAAGCTCCATCATTCAATTCTTGTATGCTATAAACTATGTTTTCTAATTTTCAATACCTCACAATTAATTGAGGTATTCAATTTAGAATTGGGTCATCCAATTTTGACCGGGTCAACAATTTCTCAATCTCTCCCATTCAATTCTTTTAATTCATTATGTTCCCGAATTGTGAAGCTCTATCATTCAATTGAGATATTCAATTTTGATTTGGTTTACGATTTTGACTGGGCCAACGATTTTTCAAATCAATCAACAACAACCGGCCTATAAAAAAAATATCAATCTTGTGCACCCTCCCACCATCTAGAAAAAAGAAGTGCCACCATGTGATATTGTAGTATCAATATAGCACATGCAATCACCAACACAAAATTTTCCCGACATAGATATAGGTTGGTTAGCGGATAACACAGAATCACATTATGAAGGGCCCACCAAATCACTGCATTATAAATAAGAATAAAACACACTCTATCATCTCCCCCCACCCGCCAAACTAAATATTTCACCAGTTTTAAAATATAAGGAGTATTAGTTTTTTAGAAAGTCAAATTTCTTTAACTTTGAAGTTCAAAGCAAAAATATCGACATAAAAAATATTAAATAAAAAAACAGAAATTCATTTCACGATGAAACTACAAATTTGATCAAACTTAAAATATTTGAATTTTCAAAAAAATAATACACCTTATATTTGAAACAAAGTGATTTTTTGTAAAGAAACCCAACAATACGAACAACGCAACAAAGGGCGCACAACCCTTCTATAATGAATGATACCAGACACACTATGAGAGTTTGTATCCAACTGGATGTTAAAGAAACTGTGGTGACGGGTAATCATATCACATTTCGTATTTGAATTCATATGTTGTTCTCTACAGTAGTAGTAATGTTAAGTGCAGAAGTTCAAGCTTTGGTTTTTTTTTGAGCATCAGTACACACATAAGCGCTCATATACACGCGCATACACTCATCCATATGAACGCACACACGCACACCCTACCCCTATGAGCACCTCCGAGAGACTGAGCCGGCATATCATCTTGAGATTTACGAAGTCACCGTAGGCGCCTCGTCGTCAACGGGAACATCTCCTCCCACTGAAAGCGCATCGACGGAAATCCTGAAATAAATCCAGAAATAATGCGAGCACCAGGATTTGAACCCTGGTGGGTTGGGGATACCACTGTCCACCTAACCAACTCAACCACAGGTTGATTCGCAAGTTCAAGCTTTGGTAATCCCGGGTAGTGCCGGCAGGGCCATCGACGAGCCCGCCAAGCATGCACAGCAGCAGGTCCAGCAGTGCCATTTGGCACGGGCCGGGGAGCTCCATGGCCATGGGTGAGTGGGTGACATGGACTGGGAGCAAGCAAGCAAGCTAACCAGCAAGTAACAAACTTTTTGTTTTTGTTTTTGCGGGATAAACTTCCCATCTATTCATCTTTAATTATGGTAGTACAACGAACACTAAAAATAATGAAAATTACATCTAGATCCGTAGACCATCTAGCGACGATTACAAGTACTGAAGCGAGCTGATGGCGTGACGCTGTCATCGCCCCTCCCTCGCCGGAGCTGGGAAAACCTTGTTGCAATAGACAGTCGGAAAGTCGTCGTACTACGGTCCCATAGAACCAACGCACCAGAACAGCAACCGCCGCCGATGAAGAGTGTAGATAAGAAGGATCCAATCTAAAGACACATGAACAAAGACGAACGACGAACAAATCCGAGCAAATCCACGAAAGACAGATCAACGGAGACACACCTTCACACGCTCATCGATGATGCTAGACGCATCACCGGAACGGGGGCTAGGCCGGGAGACCTTTATTTCATCTTCAGGGAGCCGCCGCCGTCTTACCTTCCGGACATAAACCCTAACAAACCTCGAAAAAGATTTAAAAACGGAGCCCTCCCACCGACAAGGGCCGGGATCCACTCCGCCCCCATGACCCTGAGGCCACGGGAGACGAGGTGGACTGGCGTCGGCACGGCGGGAGGCAGAGGATAACAAACTTTTTAACAATGATCTGTCAGTACTGTGTGTAGGAAGAGTTCAGTTAAATGTTACGTAAATGATTGGAGAAGATGTCTCTTTCATGGATTTGCGTCATTAGGGACGACCACATGTTAAATGTTACATGTTGCAAAACAGAAAGGAACGAGAGGAGCAATTTGTGCAAGTAGTTGATTACAGAGGTTTACTTATTTTAAGCGTTTAAGTTTTTTAAATGAGTGTTTTTTTTTTGGAGATATCCATTTTCCTGAAGAAGCGGAGTGCTGAAAGTACCAGTACCAAATACCATGTCCATTTGCCAACTTAGCCACGGCTACCCTCCTTGTGCACTAGACATGACCAATTTAGCATCCTTGTGCTCTAGAGATACAAATACACGTTATAGTGTATTTGTGTCAGAGCATCTCTAGCAGACCCGTATATCATCGACGCGCAAAATCGTTTACAGTTCATTGAAAACGGTTTTGCGGGCCGGCGCGATCGCCGGCCGAGCAAACCCTGCATAGGGGAACTGTAAAACGGAATGTTCGTGAATATTCCGTTTTACAGTTCCGCTATGCTGGGTCTGCTCTGCCGGCGCCCGCGCCAGCCCGCAAATCAGATGTTGTTATCTAAATTTGACACATATGCACATAATCAGAATTACTAATTTGCAATATAAAAAAAATGTCAATACTACAACAGAACAATCATTCAAATTACAATAATTATTCAAATCACCGAAGCAAACTAAATAATTCTATACAAAACTTGTCCCGAATACAAATCACACATGAATTGAATAAAAATGAATGGAAAATGAAATATGTTACTGCCCAGCCCGTTGCCAATGGTGCCTAATGAGATCCTTCTGAAGCTGAAAGTGGGTCTTTGCATTTTCAATCTCCCTGTAGGTATGAAGAAAAGATCTAATGCGGTTAGGGTCTCTTGCTGGTTTGACACGGCTACCCACATTGTCGTAGAAGAACTCCAAGTTCATGCCTCTCTCATCTTCGAGAATCATATTGTGAAGAATAATACAACATGTCATGATGTTTTTCAAGGATCGCTTGTCCCCAAAACGAGTAGGACCACAAACAATGGCAAACCTAGATTGCGAAACCCCGAATGCTTTTTCAATGTCTTTTCGGGCTGCCTCTTGTACCCTTGCAAATTCACATTGTTTATTAGTTTTTGGGTATTTGATGCTCTTGACAAATGTGCACCAATGGGGGTATGTACCATCTGCAAGATAGTACCCCTTTGTGTATTCATGCCATTGATATTGTAGTTGCAAGCAGGAGCATCGCCACTAGCAAGCCTAGCAAACAAATGAGACCATTGCAACACATTGATATCATTGAGAGTATCCGACATACCAAAAAAGCAAAGACAAATCCATAAATCCTCGGATGCTATGGCCTCTAGCACAATTGTTGCATCACGAGACTTGCCACAATACATTCCCCGCCATGCCTTCAGGCAATTTTTCCATGTCCAATGCATACAATCAATGCTACTTAGAATGCGAGGCCAATCTCTTCTCTCATTAGATGCCATCAATTTTTTGTGTCTTCCTCATTGGGTGCCCGAAGATATTCAGGACCAAAGACACAGAGGATCACTTTGGCAAACCTACGCACTGACTCAATTGTAGTATCTTCACCAATGCGAAGGTACTCATCAACACAGTCAGCCGGAATGCCGCATGCAATTACCCGCATAGCTGCCGAGATTATTTGATATGCACTAAATCCCTTCAAGCCCGCGACATTTCTTCTTTGAGTAAAATACCGACAATTGGCTTGTTAAGCTTGAACTATTTTAGCAAAGAGGGATCGGCGCATTCGGTACCTCCTCCGGAAGAGATGCGGCGGATATGTTGGATTGTCCGCGAAGTAGTCTTGCATCAACATCTTGTTCCTGAGATGGCGATTTTGAGGAATGCAAAGACGGGCGACAGTCGATACTCGCCGTCTCTTTCGGTTTTCATCTTCGTGCTCCTTCACGGCGAGGGCCATCACAAACGTCTACTGTCGATAGTTGACAAACAACGTCTCAACATCCGAGTCGCCCTAATCGGACGAATCCTCGAGCAAAAACTTCTCGCATGGGCTTAATTCCATCTAAATTCACAAATACGCACGCCGCGTTAACCAACTATGCATATCGCTCGACACAAGCACAAGTACAAGTACTCACCATCGGCTCGGGGCGGTGGCTCTGCGGTGGTGGATCCCGGGCGACGACGGTGACTAGGGGCAGCTCGGGGCGGTGGATCTTGGGTGGCGACGACGACTAGGGGCAGCTCGAATCGGCGGATCCGGGGGAGCCGGTGAAGCGGCTTGGTGAACGAAGGTAGGGGCGCCCCCGCGGCGCGATTCTGCCCGCAGATTGGGCCGGAATCCCCGGTGGCGGACGGACGGAACCAATGGCGGGCGGCGGCAGAAGGGGTGAGGAAAGGGCGCGAGATGAAATGTCCCTGCCGCCAACCGCTTTCCTGGGATACGGGGCACCGTCGGGGCCAGGCGGAAACCTGCGTTTTCACGGGTTGGGAATGAGATTTTACCGCGCCCCTCAAATTTTTTTGCGGATCGGACGCGTTTGCAGGGTGTGGTCGGGCAACATTTTCCGCGTCGACCCATATTTTTGCGGTTATTTTGCGGTTTAGGGCATTATACGGGGTCTGCTAGAGATGCTCTCAGTAAGGAGAAACACCATTGATTGGGGTTCATTTTCGTATTTGGTTTTCTTATGCCAGAGCAAAACATTGCTCATTCTTTCCAGTGGAAATTTGGGGCCTCCCTTACTGAAAAAAAGGGAAGGATTATACTGAAATTAATTGCCAAGTAATTTATCAAGATCACAATGCCAGACGTCATAACTAAGACCCCATGAAAACTTAAATAAAATGGTTCATCTCGACAATGAACAAGTATTTTTTTGAATACAAGCATGGCATGATACGTTTTATTCTATGTAAGTAGAGATTGTTCTAAAAGACCATACCCCAGGCTGTGCGGGGTAGGGACTCTGTGCAGACGAGGAAGAACATCACTTATAATCTCACTCCGTCCTAAAAATAAATGTCTCAAACTTAGTACAACTTTGTATTAAAGTTGGTATAAAGTTGACACAGTTATTTTAGGACGGAAGGAATATATCATGTAAGGAACGAGAGGCCACGATGGCAGACAAGGAACTCTCAAGCCACAAAACACCAATTAGGAACCTCTAGTGGGGAGAAGGTACCTAGTGTCAAGGACGTACGAGGCGGAAGACCCAGACGCCGCCCCCGCGTCGCCTGCATCAGGCGACTCGGGGGAAAACACCGGCCGTCTCCGCCCGTCCACGCCTCCTCTGCCTCGCGCCACGCCGCCGCCGCGCTTTGGGATGGTGGCGACGGGGCGGTCCCCCACACGCGATGGGCACGTGCATCTCTCCACCACGGTGGATCTGGCCTGTGTGCTTTGATCCGTGCGCAGGCACGGCGTTGCGATGATGTAGCGTCCGGGCTTGGCTCCGGCGTATCACGAGGGCATCCGGCGTGCCTGCTGCTCTGCCAAATGCAGGCGGAGGTGGTGGCTGTGGATCTCGGTTATCGTTCAGATCTAACCTCGGCTATGGTCGCGCGGTAGGGGGCCTGATGGCACTGGGTAGCCACCGTGGTGGTTCCGATGGTGGCCGGCCAGGCGGCGGCAGGCTGGTTCGGGGTGGCGTGGGGGCCTGCTGCCATGAATAAAGGTGGTGGTTCTCGTGCTCTGTTAGCATCACAGCAACGTTCGACATGATCAACCCTGCTTGATCTGGTCATCGACGGGTTCTAGAACTGCCAACGGTGATCTTGCCCAGGAGATCTAGATCGGATAGTATCTGGTCGTGCGCGTCCAGATCAGCCTACAAGGTTCTGAGGCCGCAGCGCAAAGTTTGTTGATACCATGGGACATGTCAGCCTCTTGATTTCCATGGAATAGATGGCGATGGAGAAGGTCATGATGGCTGAGATCGAAGGATCAGTTAGTTGGATGGGGCCTTGGTGGCGATGATGTCAGTCAGGTGTTTGATAACTCTCATAAGCAACACTGATAAGTGGGGGCGGCAGCATTGTAGGATTTCATTTTTGGTGGTGCTTTTTGGGTGCCAAGTCGTGTCTTTCAGGGCGAAAGCCTAAGGTCTAACCTTTATTGGTTGTGCATGGCAATTGCCTTGCTTAAGGAATTGTTTTGAGACTTCCTTCAGGCTGAAAACCTAAGATCTTGGATCGGGCAAGGCGCTTGTGCACTGTTCCTTTCTTGAAGACGTTGCTTTTGGAGACCTCTTATGTTTTCTGGGTGTTGTATTTGGTGGTGGTTGGTGTGCTACTGCTAAGAGGACTTGATCGCTGTGGCGGGACCTTTGTTTGTGCTTTCTCTTTTTTTGTTTTACTTCTTTGGCTGTGTGTATCCTGGATGTCATGTGACATCTTGTAAGTGTAGAGATTAGGTGTAATTAGTATCTTCGTGATATTAATATATTTTTCGTTTAAAAAAAGAACCTCTAGTGGATCGTGTTTGGTTTCATATACACACAAACATGATTGGAACCATCTTGGCATTGTAAGACGATCATCACAAGGTAGACCTGCATCGATGGTCTGAACCTGGGCACAATGTGCATTGTTTCTGTCCAATCTCATCGGAGCATCATCTACCCAGTCTTTGTATCACCACATTACTGCATTTACTACTAGGTGTACCCAAGTGTAGACAATCAACAAAAAATTTGCTTAGCCAGTTCATACATAAACCGTGCCGCCACCTGTACCCAGTGCATCTTATTCCACCTACCTTCACGTGTCCAAACATCACTTTTGTCCTATATATCTCACCCCATCTCCGCATGAACATGCAGGAAAGTCCATCATATCTCATTCATCCTTGCTTCACGCTTCCACATAACTATGTCTTGAACATTTTCATCTAATAAATAGGTTTCAATACACGTAAACACAGGGGATGATGGGCACACAATCAATACAATATCAACAAACGTGTGTGATTAGGAGGCATAGGGAGAGAACAAATATGGGAGTGGTGTCGCAAGCTCAACATTGGTTAGATGATTAGGTTCTTGTGGTGGAATCTGCCCACCTAAGTTCAAATCTTAGACTTGGTACATGTGCTCACATTTTTCTAAATTTATTTCAAGCTTTCTGACACCATTCTTTTGGTGCTCACTAATGGGAAAGGGCTCATAGGTGAACTCAAATGAATGGCGGACACAGCGTGTAACCCGCCGCAGCTAATTTGGAAACAAAGCAGTGGCGAGTATTAACATTTGACTGCCACTTAGGAAGCAGTGGCGGGCAGAAAACAGCACCCGCCACCGGTAAGCCTTTTGAAATTTGGCTGCGTGATGAAACCTAATAGTGGCGGGCAATCATTACTGATCGCGACTACTCAGTAAGCCAATAGTGGCAGGCAAACCGTCAGCCCCGCCACAGCTGGAACTGTGGTACCCTACAAAAGGAGGTCATCTTAGCAGTGGCGGGTGCGCCAGACGGCCCGCCACAGCTTCTCGCTCTTCGGGTAGTGGGCGCTATCATACGACCGTCACTGTTAAACCCATGACGCTGGCAGTTCAATTTTCGTCAAAAACCCGATTCGCCCCCAAAACTAGCATTTCCCCCTCGCTCCGTGTCCCCCCCCCTCAAACCTCGCCGCTCCTCACGGCCGCACCCCTCGTTGTCGCTGCCGCGGGCATGGTCTCCTCCTCCAACACCAGAGGAGGTGTCTCGTCGCAGCTGCCGTCGTCGTCGTCGCCGCCACCGCAGAGCCCTACCGCGATAGATGGGCGCCCTGCGGCCATGTCACCCTCCCCCGCCAACATCGGACACCTCGCGCCGCATTCGAACGTCAAGAGCCGTACCTCTCCGGCATGCATGGTCAGATTTATATTTAGGGTAAATACTAGTAGTTTATAAATACATGCCAATGTTTCTTAGTGCTATTTCTCTTTAGGTTAAATAGAAGTACATTTTGATCGATATTTAGCATGGATTAAATTTTAGTAGTGTGTATTACATTTGTTGTAGCATCATTTGACTTATACTCCCTCCGTCCGGGTTTATTAGGCCTAAAAGCAACTTCTCTTAGATCAAGATACATAGTAATTTGCTCACATTAATTTTTCCATCCACTCCCAATGCACTCTCTCACATGCATGCAACCAATGAAAAAGCACGCATGAAGTGTATTAATTTCTCAGCCATGGCACCAACAACAATGACTTTCAATGCAACCAATGAAGTGTTTGATGCATGCACCTTTCCAAAGCGAGGCCTTATAAAAAGGGACGTGCTTGTGATGCTAATAGGCCTAATAAACCCGGGCGGAGGGAGTAGTTGCAGGTTATGACATGAGTCCCAATGTTTTCACGAAACGTTGATTAACTTCCGTTTCGCCTAATTTCTGGCACTCACTATGTCCTCTTGTTAGCAAAGGTCATGTTGATTTTTTCTTTAATTTTGTGCATAGGATCCCTTGTAGTGTGTTGGCTTATAGTTGCGGGTTATGACATGAGTGCCAATGTTTCTGCGAAACATCGATTAAGTTCAGTTTTGTCGAATTTCTGGCACTCACTATATCCTCTTATTAGCAAAGGTCATGTTGATTTTTTCTTTAATTTTGTGCCTAGGATCCCCTTGCAATCTGTTGGCTTATAGTTGCAGGTTATGACATAAGTGCCAATGTTTTCACAAAATGTCGATTAGCTTTCGTTTCGCTGAATTTCTGGCACTCATTATATCTTCTTGTTAGCAAAAGTCATGTTGATTTTTTCTTTAATTTTGTGACTAGGATCCCTTGTAGTGTGTTGGCTTATAGTTGCAGGTTATGACATGAGTGCCAATGTTTTCGCGAAACGTCGATTAATTTCCGTTTCACCGAATTTCTGGCACTCACTATGCCCTCTTGTTAGCAAAGGGTCATGTTGAAATTTTGGCACTAATTTTATTTGTTTTTTATGCTTTATGAATCATAATTGCCACACTAAATTTTAGCAAACACAACAAATGGAAACCAGAGAGCATCTTCTATGGACCCCTCAGCTCAGTGTGGTAAAAAGGGCAGAAAGAGAAAGAAGAAATCAGCTAATGAACCTACCACCAGTAAGGCACCAGAAGAAAATGTGGTGAATGTTCGTACTAGTCCGCGCTTATGGCGAATGTTTACGCCTCGTGAACCGATGTTACAAGAACACAAGTTGAGAGCACTAAGCATCAAAATTCAGCTTCTACAAAAAGACATAGTAGCAAGGTCACGGAAGTGTGAGATGTGTTACACCGCCAAAGTTATAGAGGTTGTTGGATTTGTCAACACATTCCCTTTTGATAAAGTATATCTCGTGTTTGATATTGTGGTCAACGACAATATTTTCAATGTTGACGTAGTCAATCCATCTTTAATAAGGCTTTGGTCACTATGGCATGCTACATATCCATTACTCCGAAGAGAATGAGAAGGAAGATAAGCTAGATCACTTTTGGACAGAGCATGAGCACCTTTAGTGGGTGCTCATGAATATCGTCAATCGCCATGTAGTGAGGGATGAGCGGATGTTCTACTGCAATGTAGAGAGTTAAGAAGAACGAGAGTTGAGAATTAAACATCAAAATGCAGATGGATATTATGGCGAAAGGATGGATATATATGCTTTCTAGGAAAACGTCAAACATTAAATTATGTCATGACACAATGTTTATTACGTTCTGATATTTACTTTATATGTCTGTGTCTCATATGTTTAATACCTTGTGATGTTTCTATATGTATATATTTTGAATTCTATTGTGTGTTAAAAATAACAGATGAATCCGCGAGAAGAATTGTGGGAGGGCGTATCTGCGGTGGACATGGAGAAGCACTATCTATGGATGAGGGACAAGTATCGCGCAGAGTACCTCAGGGAGGCGATATTAGCTTCGATCAGAAGTGTTCCAATGGCCCAGTGTTCTCTCCAATCCATGGAGAAGATAGCAAAGAGGCGGTTCAATGGCCTCACGGTGCACATCCTGACGAAGGCGACCCCGGATGAGAGGCTGAGGATCTGGCCAGGTCCGAGTCCAGCCACCAGACCCATGCCGGGAGAGGTATTTCAATGGGATTTTCGAGAGGCCAAATCTGCGATTCAAAGCAGGCGGCTTGTTGGTCCCCGTTTGTTCCGTCCAATATTAATTCTTGCAGTATGTGCGGCTTCTACTAACACTCTATCTGTTGAACATCGTTCGACACTCTTTTCACTCCTGAACAACTCATTAAACTATTAATTATGTGTGATGAGCGACATATATATGTATATCATTATAATGCACTTGTGATATTTTCTTTAAACTACTTTTCATTAATCATTCATCATTGTAATGTGGTGCGTGTATGTGGATCAATGTTATAACTAGAATTTATGTATCCCATGCAATCTGATGATCTGATCCAGGCAAAATATGTTGTAATAGCATCAATTCCGCGTGGATTAATAACAGTTGCGGGCACAAAATACTGTGCGGGCGGTGGGAAGCGCCCGCCATTGCTACACAAATCTTCTTTGGCGGGTGGCCCAAGTGGCCCGCCACTGCTGATGGGCTACCACTGGCGGGCGCCCGCCACTGATGGCATGTTAATAGTGGCGGGAGGTCGGTGGCGGGTGGCACCGGATGCCTGGCCGGCCACTTTTGGCCTTTTTACATCCGCCACTGCTAGGCATTGCTACATTAGTGGCTACACCTTGCCTGTCAACTAGGAGCTGACTGTGGTGAGCTTGACAATCTTAATCTGCCAGCTCCATCTTTGAGAGCTGCTCATCGTGTAGGGTCTGCATGCATGCATTCATGAAGATGAGTGAGCGTGCATACTGTTGAGCATACGCTTCTCTTTCGTGTTTCTCAAGAAAAGGATGGAAGCGGCTTCTTGAACATGTAGCAAGAGCCATCATGTTTATACAATAATTGTCTTTTTTCATCCACATATTTGTTATATGTAACATGCTTAACGACCACTATACTTATTTACTAGCCTCCCATAGTCAAGGAAGGTCTCGCGAAGGTCCTCCAAAGATGGCAAGCGTGCTAACCAAATCTCTAATTGAGCAATCCGGCGGAGCCAATGGTTTGGCTCATTTGCAATTTTGGTGCAAATAACATGAGTACTAACCCTTTTTCCTTGTCAGGGATGACACGTGCACCACAAATCTGTCCATCCAAGTACTCCCTTTGTAGAGTAGTATAAGAGCATTTAGATCACTACTTAGTGAACTAGACGCTCTTATATTTCATTACGGATGGAGTACTAGTTATGCGTTTGAGAAACACATAGTGCTACATAGAGACACACCAGCACACGCACATATGCACACAGTGCCTACTACCAAAGAGTGGAGTTGCTGCTAGGCTTCATATTTGTTAATAATCACATTTGACTCATTATCCGTTTATTGATATTCATTTGTATGTGTTGATCTTTTGAAATTAGTTACTAACTCATATTGATGTAGTAAGAAATCTCAACATCATATATTTGTACAACGATCAAAAATGATATTTGTATTTTCTTAGAATGAGATTCCATTCATTGTATGATACTATAGACGTAAACAAAGTGTCGAACATGGAGAGTTCTGAAGTAGATGAAGACATGGAGCTTGGATGTCCTCCTGAACATATGCTATCATGAGGCTGACGACCAAGCCACATAGGTTGGCCAGGATGAACTGCCACACACATGGCAGAGCATGCTCAACATACAATGCGTGCTTTGATATTAATGCTTGAATGCTTGGAAAATATGTACTATGTGTCATGGAATTGGTGAGCTTTTGGAGTAAAATCCCATTGAACCAGGGGAAGATTATTTGCTGCCAAGAGGACAAGGTAGGTAATCTTTACAAAGTGCTTGTTACTAAACTTAATTTAAACATTTTTATAGCTTAAAATTATAGAAAAGACTCTCCTAGACTCTAATGTGCATTTACTACCTTACTTTCAAGTAGCCTCTTTATGCACTAGAGACGGCAATAACATATTGCATTTACTAACTAAGTAGTTAACTAAGAAAAGAGAAAAACCATTGACAATGCAAGGATTTCTGAAATTTTTTTCTTCAGTCATTCCTGGTTACCGCAATTCTGAAGTTCATAAATCAGGCCCCACAAGAAATTTAACATATATATGGTGATGATGCCTCGTCGTCTAGCAAGAGCAGTCATGTTGCGACAACCGAGGAGACCACAACATTGATGGTTGGACACAAATCTTGTAGGTTTTACCGTTCTACACTGTGATCACATTCGTTGGCTGGTATAACTAGGCTTTATTTTTGTTCATGGGTGAGGACTAGTTTCTCTTTTGTTGTTTTGCATCACAAAGTACTTGCTTTGTGCTATTTTGCAAATATTGATTATTGCGATTTGTGTATGGATATATGTGCTTATTTGTAAAATATTCATTGTAAAGGCCTTTGTGTAGTGGATCTAATACTTCATTCTCCTTAGATAAAAATATCAATTTCGGGACTCAATTTTTGATGTCCCGGGGGAAACAAAAAATCTAGAACTGTTGGAGTCCATACTCGAGCCATTATTTTGCGCATTACGAATGCTCAGAGCAAAGAACATATGAATACTTACTATTTCTCATAATCAAAGATGACAAATGCACCTAAATTCTTTCCATTTTTAGTGATTGGTTAAATTGCATTACATGCATGCAACTATTATTGAACTGGTAAAGATGGAAATGAGTTGGCCCGTTGAAATTTTTAACGATCATATAAGGTGTGGAACAAGTTGAATAAAAGTATCACATGCATCATATATTGTCATTATTTATGTAAACCTTCAATGCAGAATATCTCATGCATTGTTCCATCATATATGTATAGTTCCAGCACACCATGAGTTGCCAACAATTGCCAATTGCATACATATATACCACCACTAAGCGAGTGCATTCTCTCCATGATTCATGAGTTATTTCGACATATTCTTGCATACACCAACTGATGGAGCAACAACAAGGAATGCAAGGTGAACATAGAGTTAGCATAGGAATAGGAGGCATTAGGAAAGGAGTACCTTAATTTGACTGAATACCTAGTGCTTGAGGTGACAGAGATGTAAACATTCCCCGGTTCACATGCACCTAGGCCAAACATTTTTTCACATTGATTAGTAGTTGTAACTAGTTTGTTCCTAATGCTCCAGAAAAAGTTTGATCTGTATGTCCGGTTTGGCTTCTTAGTAAACCTAGACAGGATGTACCACGTGTGCGGCCTTGTAGGCATTAGTCATCCAGGAAAGACCCATTTTTATTGGAGGCAGGTAATTCAGTGGCCTTAGTAACATGGTCATGCCATGGAGGCAGGTAATTCTTATATCAGTCAATGAGACACGCAGAAAAGAAAATGTCGCAACTGTCCTGCTACGGTCATTTAGTCCTACCCACCCAGTAGCCTTGCCGAGACACAGAGAGTCGCCCACGGTATGGATAGAGGGAGAACCGACTCGAATAATCCACGATTCAGTCCTTGACCATGGTTTTGCATCTCAATCGACCATAATTTTTCTAATGTCTTTGAGTTCTATGTACAAAGTTTGCTATTTTTCTTACGAGAATTAACCTCTTTGTTATTTCTCTTTGGTACAATGACATATATTTCCACGTACTACTAGCTCCAGTCTAGATTTCTTTCGCAAAAAAGCTTTAGTTTAGATTTTTAGAAAATAGATGGTATCAACCTAACTACATCCATTTGTCATTTAGTAACTTTCATCAAATAATCTACATCTACTACCATAATGACAAAATAAGTTTAAAATTTCTCAACAAGGAAAATCATCAAGGCCAAGTTGTGCAACATGATGTCAGGTGCCTAGCTTAATGATTTGATGGGGTGTTATATTGAGCTGGAATAAATTGAAGTCTTTGTAAAATTAAAGAAGATTGAAAAAGAAGTGTAGGACATGGGTCTTCCAGACACAATTAATGATTTGTTATCAAAATGTTATCGCCAGATGAGACTCAATCATTACGTCATCCTATTGTGTGGTTGTGCCATAATGGACAAATACCAAACACACTAGGAGAGTTTGTACAGTGACAACTGCATTCAACTGGATGAGAAAAGAAATTGTGATCATAATAGTGGTAATGTCAAGTGTAGAAGTTCAAGCTCTTGTCATCCTGGGCAGCGCCGAAAGGGCCATCGATGATGAGGCCGTCAGCAAGCACATCCGCAGGACCAACAACACCATTTGGCACAGGCCGAGGAGCTCCATGGCCATGGCTGACATGGACTGGGAGCAAGCAAGCTAACCAGCAAGTAACAAACATTTTAAATACAGTAGTAGGGGATCGGGTAGTTTAAGCAACTCCCTTGTCCATGGATTGCGAGGGATCTGTCAGTGGTATTGTTTACGAGGTGATTTTTTAAATGTTAAAGGAGAGTGGTTTTTCAGCTTGGTGTGTCTAGCACCCTAATTATTTCTAAAAAAAATCTGAAAATTTGCGACATGAAATATGCTCAAACTTTGTAGGTGTTTTCAAGTTTTCACACAAAAAAAATTTCGAGGAGCTCTACACAAGAAAAATATTTCACTGGTTAAAGTTTTTAGCATTTTTAGCACTGATATTTGTCTCTCATGTGTACACCTTTCTCTACATGATATTTCATTATGTAATTTTCAAGCAGCTATAACGTTTGAGCATATTTGATGTCAAAAAGTTTTAGATTTTTTTTCCTTTTTTTGATTTTTTGAATATACTGTTCATAGATGGTGCAGGGACACTCGGGAGTTATCACACCTTTGTCATAACCACAGTATAAGATAGGTATAACATGAGAATATTTGACTTTGTATCTAGTGATACCAATTAGGTATTGTACTTGTCGATTGTTTTTTTTAATAAACAACTTGGTCAAGTGTTGCACCATTTGTCTTCAATAAAAGGTTACATGCCTTCTTTTGAAGCACACAGAGGGTACTAGTGAAGTGACACACAATCACATTAAATGACTCACCACCTAAACAAAGGAGGGGAGAACGGCAACCAGCCACCTCGTTACGTCATCGTCGTCATTCCCATCGCCACCTCTCCCCCCTTCTTTTTCCTCTCTTAACAATCGGGCACATGTGGACATTTGATTGAATCCTAGTTTCCATTTCTCCATGTTTAATTAATTCCTCACATGTCCCCATGTGTTCCATTGGGATGCTTGGCCGATTGTTCTTATCATAAGAGCTTGGATCGCAGTCATGGTTGGATAAGATCCATTATAGTCACTACTAGCGTGAGGTAGTGAATTGATTAACTGTAAAACATGTCAGGTTGGTCAGAACCTTTTGCCATCATAAGGCCTTGTACAATGCAATGTGCCTAGAGAGATGCTTGCTAAAGTAAACTGATTTTTTTCTTAAAAACCAGTACTTATCCCTGCAGGGGGGTGCCTAATTAATCTACAAGTAAGCCCCGATGCTTCGAGCAAAACTGGTTTAATTCTCTAAGCACCTCCCTAAGCTTCTTACATTGTACAAGGCCTAAGTACTGGCACATGAATATTGAACGTAATCTAACCAGCTTCAATTCTAAATCAAGCAGAATTGAACAACATGCTTTATTTGATACCAACATTTGGCTAGGAATGCATTGACAAATATTGGCAACTTATTTTGATGTTGGAAAAAATTGATAGGCAACCAATCAATAGCTAATATTCCAAATATTGGCATGCCAATTTTTGGCATCAAAAGACACATGCTAGAAATCTAAAACATGTAGATAAGTGCATTTTATCGGGTACTGGGTACAATATATGTATAAGTTCAAACCATGTTAATTAAAAATACATTCCATTCACCATATACGTCCATTATTTATGAAGAACTTCAATACAAAATAAATGCATCATCAATGTTTCTAGCTCCACAGGAATGAGTGGTAACAATGCCTGCATATATACCACCACCAAGCAATTGCTATCTCTTCATGTTTCAAATATTATCTCAAAGAATTTCTCTCATACACCCTCTCAGAACAAAAACAATGCAACATGAGCATAAAATTAGCTTAAGAATAAGAGGCATCACGCAAGGAATACATTGAATGAACAGAACATGGCCATGCTGGTAGAGGAATGTGAACATTCACCAGTGCATAGGTACCTGAGCCATACATTTTTTCATAGCGATTTGTAGTCATGTCTAGTTTGTGCATAAAACTAAAAAACAATCTCGTCCGTGCGGGCAATTTGTCTTAGTGAATCCGGACTTCTTGTACTGCATGTGCGGCGTTGTGGCAATTAGGCATCGAGGAATGACCCATCCGTTTATTGAAGGCTAGTGCATCAAGGGCATCGGCGACTGTGGAACTACACGAGGATAGATTTACGAACATGTGCCAGCCTTCTTCTCCCAATCGACGAGACATGAAGAAGAGGCATTGTCATAGCTGTCTACTACGATCAATCTATACATACACCTTTGAGTCGAGACACAGAGTCACTCACACATCGGATAGCCGCATAGTTAATTCAAATAAGCCACTACAAATTCCTAGACCATGGTATTCATCCAAACTGGTAATTTTTCCAATCTATCTATCAGTTCAAATAAGCCACTACGAACTGAATTCTTCTTATAACCGAAGGAGTGTGAACTCAACCCAATGTCTGGCTCGTTCTAATTTTTTGCATGGTAGTACGTGTCTCATTTATATCATAAGTATCATAGTACATGTCACGTAACCGACCCGGCAAAACAAAAAAGACAGCAAAAAGCTAGCCTTTGCACAAAGGAACAACAACCAAGAAGTAAAATTACAATCAAGATTGAAGAAACCTCTCAACTTGACATCAACACCCGTCATCTGCCTCTGGAACCACGACAGCAGCCACCAAAGTGAAAAACGACAAATCACCTTCACACCCGAGCTCGTAGCGGCTCCATCGCTGATATGCAGCTTTGCGGACCTCCAAGGTGGCTCACCAAAGGCAAAACAATTAACGTTGAACGAATTAAACCGGGGAAACACTCCGGACACGCCATCGAACTCCAGATCTGGCACCCCCACACGACTAGAATGCCGGAGGAGAAAACCACATCTGCCATCCATGAACCGTGAACCCAGCACACGATCCACCATCTTCTAGATGCCGCCGATGCAGACCACAATCTGCATCCGCTCCTGGACTACCTCCCAAGTTCCGCGCCAGCGGTGCAGCAAACGCCGTCGCAATGGCGAAGCCCGAGGACACAGGTCCACCACAAGGATGTCACCGCCGCCACGCAATCCTTACTTGAACAGACTGATTTCCAAATCCATCCCCAACCATAGGACCGATCGCCTCATTAGAGAAGGATCTGAAGAAACTTTATTCATCGCCGCCATCGCCACCGCCGAAGCCAAGACGATGAGCGGCCTAAAATCGTAATCTACGAGAGAGAAAACGATCCACACGCGTGGATCCGGCGACCCCCCTCACCACCGACGACCAAAGCCGCCGGCGGAGGGGAGCCGCCGGAAGGCGGGGCGGGGAAGACTCCTGGTGGCGAGGTCGCCTTTTCTTTCTTCTGGCGGAAGAAAGAAAAGCGAAATCAACCTGTGTATCTCCCTGAACTCATTTTGTCGATTGTTTAAGTTGCATTACATGCACATATCAGTGAACCTTTTTTTGCATGGTTATACGTGTCTCATTCATATCATAAAGAACAAAGTACAAGTCACGTAAAGACCGACATGACAAAACCGAAAAGATTGCAGAACATCTCTGAGCTTGACACCAACGCCCGTCACCTGCCTCCGGCACCACCACAGTAGCCACCGAAGAAAAGAATGACGAATCACCTTCTCATCCGAGCTCGACGCGGCTCCATCGCTGATATGCAGCTTTGCGGACCTCCAAGGTGGCTCACCAAAGGTGAAGCCCTTACCGTTGAATGAATCAGACCGGGGAAACACCCCGGACACGCCATCGAACTCCAGATCTAGCACCCCACCACGACTAAAACGCTGAAGGAGGTAACCATATCTGCCATCCACGAACCACGAGCCCAGCACATGCTCCGTCTTCCAAATGTTGTCGATGCAGACCACAATCTGCATCCGCTCCTGAAGTACCTCCCAAGCTCCGCGTTGACGCTGGAGCAAACGCCGTCGCAACGACGGAGCCCGAGGACACAGGTCCACCACAAGGATGTCGCCACTGCCACGCCATCTTTGCTTGAACAGACTGGTTTCCAAATCTATCCCAAACCATAGGACCGATGGCCTCGTCAGGGAAGGATCCGAAGAATCTTTATTCAGCGTTGTCATCGTCGCCGCCGAAGCAAAGACGATGAACAACCTAAAAACCTAGACTACGAGAGAGTAAAAACGATCCACACGCGTGGATCCGGAGACCCCCCTCACCATCGACGACTGAGGTCGCCGGCGGAGGGGAGCCGCCGGAGAGCGGCGTTGGAAGATCGGCCTCCCCTGGCGGCGGCTAGGGTTCCAGCCGCCAGGGACGAGAGGAAAACAGGGAAGCTTGCGGCGTGTGTGCCTCTGTACTATTGTATACACCGTCTGTATGTAACCGTATATTGTATCATGTACGAGTTGTACCCCTATATATATAAAGAGCCACACCCGTATTAGGGTGTTGGACATTGTTTCCTAATTATAACATGGTATCTGTTTAGGTCTAGATCGATCGCTTCCACAACTATCACGATCGCCCTCGGTGACCTCTGTCCCGGCCGCCGTCGCCCCGGCCTCTTCGTTTTTGGCATCGAACCGGCTGGCCTCCATGGCCGGCGTCTCCGTAGCCGCTGCCGCTCCGCCGCATCCCGGCCTCAATGACTCGGCCGTGCCGCCGGTGACCTACGGCACCACTGCCTCGTTCCCATCTACTGATCTAGTCCCGCCGCCGCAGGCATACGGAAATCTGGGCGCCCCATACGCAGCCATGTATGCGGCGTATGGCCCGTATGGCTCCCAGGACGCGGCCATGCATCAAGATGGCAATGGGGCCCTGAAACCCACGTCCCTACGGATTTTTACCCTATGAGGGGACGGAGATGGGCGACTTTCTATCCCCGCGGGGCTGCTCATGGGTACATTATAAAACATGGCATGTTTCGTGGGTTTAAACCCGTTTGAGTACTACCCGAACCCGAAACCCGATAAAACCCATCAAAATACGTCATTTAGCATGCACTTATCCATCTTGACTCAAGTGGCCCAAAGCCATAGTGTCCGAGCAGCCGAGCCCCACGGGATCGAGGCCCTGGAGTACAAACCAACCCCACGCACAGTCGCTACAGTGTCGCTCCCTCTTCAGGCCTCTCTCTCCCGTGCAACACAACACCTAAACCTAAACCTAGGTCCCCAGCCGTCGCTTGCTACTGTAATATGCTCATATTTTTTTTTTCAAATGTTGTTGTTTTCATTGACTGCCTGTGGGGTCGGGTTCCTCGTGGGTTTTGAAAACCCGATGGGTTTAGGGGACGGGCAAAAATTGAACCCCGCTCACGTTGATGGGAAACGGGTTTGCGATTTTCTCGTGAGGATGGGTTTGGGCAAGCAAAACCCGGTGGGTTTCGTCCCCGTTGCCATCTTGAGCCATGCATGCGGCGTATGATCCTACAGCCATGCATGCTTCCTGGTGGGGCTCCCATGCATCGCCCGGTGTGCTACAGGAGGCCGCAGTCCATGCTGCTCCCGGTGTCCAGCAGCAGGCCACGGTCCACTCCTTTGGCGCTGCAGCAACAACACCATCCCACGGCGCTGCCACAGTCAATCCGTTGCCTACTCCACCCGTGCTGCCGGCGCCCTATGGCTCCTCTGCTCTGTTGGCGTACCCCTACCCGACAGCTCCGGCGACCGTGCCTCCTTAAGGTCCGTCTTCCTCATACGGGGCGCCCAACAGCGGTGCATCAACGGAGTTGGTGCCTTCCTCCGTGCTGCGGAGTGGTTCTTCACCTTTGGGATTTTATGCGCCGCCGCCGTCTTCGGACTATGCTATACCTAATGCATCATTCTACTTTGCGCATCTCATCCCGGTAAAGCTGATAACGGATAACTATCTGCCAGGGCCTGCTCAGGTCTTGCCATTTCTCCATAGTTGTTACTTGGAGGGGTTTGTTGATGGCACTTTGTCGTGCCCACCGCCATACCATCCGGGGCATCATGCATGGGTGGCTCAGGATCAGGCCATTCTCTCTACCATCCAGTCCTCTTTTACGGAGTGGATCTCGTCACTGGTCATCTTCGCTGCTACGTCTCGGGACACGTGGACGGCTCTTCATACCAGTTTTGCTTCGAGTCTTAGGCGCGGGCTCACGCCATCTGCATTGCGCTTGGGGAGGTGAAGCTTCATGATCTCACTGTCACCGACTACTTCAACAAATTGACGGGTATGGCTGGCACACTTGCCTCCATTGGCAAGGCTCTTGGTACGGAGGAGTTCACCTCTTATGTGCTCAATGGACTGGGTGACGACTATGATAATTTGGTGGAGTATATCAATGGTCATGATACTCCCATCTAGCCGCGTGAGTTGTGCGCGCGTCTCCTTGCTACGGAACAGTGCATCTAGGCTCGTCGCTCTACGCCGAGTTTCCCTTCCGCCAACGCTGCAACGCATGGGAAGGGAAAGACCTACAAGCCACCAACTGGTGGCAAACCTCCGCCGACCGCGCCTAATTCACGGAAAACCACTACCTCCACGGGAGGTCGACTCCGTGCCTGCTGCCCTTCTTGTGGTGCTCAGGTCCCCTGCCAGCTGTGTGGGCTTGATGGTCACCTTGCCTCCCGTTGTCATCGTCGCTTCAAATAAGATTTCTTGGGGATCGGGAACAATGGCAAGGGTAATGAGAAGCAGGCTGCCCTGGCGAGTCATGAGCAGGGGCATACTCACTCATATCCAGTTGATGCATCTTGGTACATGGATACGGGAGCTACCAATCACCTGACGAGTGGGATGGGAAATCTCTCTACACAGGAGCCGTATCGGGGACACGACCAGGCTCGCACTGCTAATGGGGAAGGTATGCACATCTCACATATTGGTCAGGCATCACTTACACGTCGATCCACACAATTACGTCTCCTTAATGTCCTTCGTGTTCCCTCTGTTTCACGTAGTCTGGTTTCAGTTCCTAAGCTTACTCATGATAATAATGTTCTTGCTGAATTTCATCCTTTTCATTTTTTTGTTAAGGACCGGGACACGAGGGACGTACTCCTTAGAGGTCGACTACGCAATAATGGTCTGTATGCACTCGATGTGCCACCAGCTCCTAGTGCTTTCAGCGGTGTTCGTGTGTCTCCATTACATTGGCATGCGCACCTTGGTCATCCTGCCACTCCCATTGTTCTCCATGTACTTCATAGTCATGAGCTTCCAGTCGTGTCCAATAAACATGTTGATGCAGTTTGTGATGCCTGTCAGCACGGCAAGAGTCATCAACTTCCTTTTTCTGAGTCGAGTCGTGTAGTCAATAAGCCGCTTGAACTTGTGTTTTTGGATGTATGGGGCCATGCCCAAACCTCTGTTAGTGGTCATAATTACTATGTTAGTTTTCTTGATGCCTACAGTCGGTTCACTTGGCTTTATTTTCTTAAACGCAAGTCTGATGTGTTTAATGTTTTCTTGCAATTCCAAGTGCATGTTGAGCGTTTGCTCTGTCACAAAATCATTCATGTGCAATCTATTTGGGGGGGGGGGGTGAATATTACAACCTCAATGCATTCTTTAATAAGCTTGGAATTACATATCGCGTGTCTTGTCCTCATACACATCATCGCGTGTCTTGTCCTCGTACACATCAGCAAAACGGTGTAGCTGAGCATAAGCATCACCATATAGTTGAGACTGGTCTTGCTTTGCTTGCCCATTCCTCTGTTCCTTTTCGGTTTTGGAGTGATGCATTTTCCTCCATATGCTTTCTCATTAACAGACTCCCTACACGACTCCGTCAGATGAAAACACCACTTGAGCTCTTGCTGAATGAAATTCCTGATTATACGTTTCTCAAGGTCTTTGGGTGTGCGTATTGGCCACATCTTCGTCCTTATAACCAACACAAGTTGGAGTTTTGGTCTAAGCAGTGTGTGTTTATTGGTTATAGTTCTATTTATAAAGGGTACAAGTGTCTTCATGTTCCCTCTAACCGCGTCTACATCTCTCGTCATGTGGTGTTTGATGAGAATGTTTTTCCGTTTTCCGCACTTCTGGTCACCTCCACCACTCCCACTGCACCCGAGAAATCTGTTTTACCTTTGCCTGGTCAATTTGTTGATGCTACATATACCCCCTTGTTGCTACGTAACCATGGTGCAGGTACTGGGCGAGGAGCACGCCTGGAGCTTCTGGATGAGCAGCCGCTCGCGTCCCCTCGGATGTCCGCCGAGCCCGCTCACGACGCCCCTCCGTCACCTGGTGAAGGAAATATGCCCTAGAGGCAATAATAAAGTTATTATTTATTTCCTTATTTCATGATAAATGTTTATTATCCATGCTAGAATTGTATTAACCGGAAACATAATACATGTGTGAATACATAGACAAACATAGTGTCACTAGTATGCCTCTACTTGACTAGCTCGTTAATCAAAGATGGTTATGTTTCCTAACCATGGACAAAAGAGTTGTTATTTGATTAACAGGATCACATCATTAGTTGAATGATCTGATTGACATGACCCATTCCATTAGCTTAGCACTTGATCGTTTAGTATTCTGCTATTGCTTCCTTCATGACTTATACATGTTCCTGTAACTACAGAATTGTGTAACTCCCGTTTACCGGAGGAACACTTTGGGTACTACCAAACGTCACAACGTAACTGGGTGATTATAAAGGAGTACTACAGGTGTCTCCGAAGGTACATGTTGAGTTAGCATAATTCGAGATTAGGTTTTGTCACTCCGATTGTCGGAGAGGTATCTCTGGGCCCTCTCGGCAATGCTCATCACCTAAGCCTTGCAAGCATGTAACTAATGAGTTAGTTATAAGATGAAGTATTACAGAACGAGTAAAGAGACTTGTCGATAACGAGATTGAACTAGGTATTGGATACCGACGATCGAATCTCGGACAAGTAACATACCGATGACAAAGGGAACAACGTATGTTGTTATGCGGTTTGACCGATAAAGATCTTCGTAGAATATGTAGGAACCAATATGGGCATCCAGGTCCCGCTATTGGTTATTGACCAGAGATGTGTCTCAGTCATGTCTACATCGTTCTCGAACCGTAGGGTCCGCACGCTTAAGGTTTCGATGACAGTTATATTATGAGTTTATGTATTTTGATGTACCGAAGGTTGTTCGGAGTCCCGGATATGATTACGGACATGACGAGGAGTCTCGAAATGGTCGAGACATAAAGATTGATATATTGGACGGATATATTTGGACACCGGAAAGGTTCCGGAGAAGTTTGGAACCCCGGGAGGTTACCGGAACCCCCCGGGAGGTATATGGGCCTTATTGGGCCCATGTAGGAGGAAGAGAGAAGGAGCAAGGGAGGGGGGCGCCCCCCCCAAGCCCAATCCGAATTGGGGAGGGGGGCCGGCTCCCCCTTTCCTTTCTCCTTCCCCCTCTTCCTATTACTACTACTAGTACTACTTCCTAATACTAGTACTCTTTCCTTCCCCTTCCAAATAAGATAAGGAAAAGAGAGGGAAACCTACTTGGAGTAGGTTTCCCCCTCCTCATGGCGCGCCCCCCTAGGGCCGGCCACCTCCTCCCTCCCTCCTTTATATACGGGGTTAGGGGGGCACCCTAGAACACACAAGTTGATCATTGATCGTTCCTTAGCCGTGTGCGGTGCCCCCCTCCACGATATTACACCTCGGTCATATTGTAGCGGTGCTTAGGCGAAGCCCTGCAACAGGAGAACATCAAGATCGTCACCACGCCGTCGTGCTGACGGAACTCCCCCTCGGCGCCTCTGCTGGATCGGAGATCGAGGGTGCGTCATTGAGCTGTACGCGTGTCAAGAACTCGGAGGTGCCGGAGTAACGGTACTTGGATCGGTTGAATCGGAGGACGTACGACTACTTCCTCTACGTTGCGTCAACGCTTCCGCTTCGGTCTACGAGGGTACATAGACAATACTCTCCCCTCGTTGCTATATCATCACCATGATCTTGTGTGTGCGTAGGAAAATTTTGAAATTACTACGTTCCCCAACAGTGGCATCCGAGCCTAGGTTATTTATGTTGATGTTATATGCACGAGTAGAACACAAGTGAGTTGTGGACGATACAAGTCATACTGCCTACCAGCATGTCATACTTTGGTTCGGCGGTATTGTTGGACGAGACGACCCGGACCAACCTTACGCGTACGCTTACGCGAGACCGGTTCCCTCGACGTGCTTTGCACATAGATGGCTTGCGGGCGACTGTCTCTCCAACTTTAGTTGAACCGAGTGTGGCTACGCCCGGTCCTTGCGAAGGTTAAAACGGAGTCTATTTGACAAACTATCGTTGTGGTTTTGATGCGTAGGTGAGATTGGTTCTTACTTAAGCCCATAGCAGCCACGTAAAACATGCAACAACAAAGTAGAGGACGTCTAACTTGTTTTTGCAGGGCATGTTGTGATGTGATATGGTCAAGGCATGATGTTGAATTTTATTGTATGAGATGATCATGTTTTGTAACCAAGTTATCGGCAACTGGCAGGAGCCATATGGTTGTCGCTTTATTGTATGCAATGCAATCGCGATGTAATGCTGTACTTTATTACTAAACGGTAGTGATAGTCGTGGAAGCATAAGATTGGCAAGACGACAACGATGCTACGATGGAGATCAAGGTGTCGCGCCGGTGACGATGGTGATCATGACGGTGCTTCAGAGATGGAGATCACAAGCACAAGATGATGATGGCCATATCATATCACTTATATTGATTGCATGTGATGTTTATCTTTTTATGCATCTTATCTTGCTTTGATTGACGGTAGCATTATAAGATGATCTCTCACTAAATTATCAAGAAGTGTTCTCCCTGAGTATGCACCGTTGCGAAAGTTCTTCGTGCTGAGACACCACGTGATGATCGGGTGTGATAGGCTCTACGTTCAAATACAACGGGTGCAAAACAGTTGCGCACGCGGAATACTCAGGTTATACTTGACGAGCCAAGCATATACAGATATGGCCTCGGAACACGGAGACCGAAAGGTCGAGCGTGAATCATATAGTAGATATGATCAACATAGTGATGTTCACCAATGAAACTGCTCCATCTCACGTGATGATCGGACATGGTTTAGTTGATTTGGATCACGTGATCACTTAGATGATTAGAGGGATGTCTATCTAAGTGGGAGTTCTTAAGTAATATGATTAATTGAACTTTAATTTATCATGAACTTAGTCCTGGTAGTATTAGCATATCTATGTTGTAGATTAATAGCTTGCGTTGTTGCTTTCATATGCTTATTTTGATATGTTCCTAGAGAAAATTGTGTTGAAAGATGTTAGTAGCAATGATGCGGATTGGATCCGTGATCTGAGGTTTATCCTCATTGCTGCACAGAAGAATTATGTCCTTGATGCACCGCTAGGCGACAGACCTATTGCAGGAGCAGATGCAGACGTTATGAACGTTTGGCTAGCTCAATATGATGACTACTTGATAGTTTAAGTGCACCATGCTTAACGGCTTAGAATCGGGACTTCAAAGACGTTTTGAACGTCATGGACCATATGAGATGTTCCAGGAGTTGAAGTTAATATTTCAAGCAAATACCCGAGTTGAGAGATATGAAATCTCCAACAAGTTCTATAGCTAAAAGATGGAGGAGAATCGCTCAACTAGTGAGCATGTGCTCAGATTGTCTGGGTACTACAATCGCTTGAATCAAGTGGGAGTTAATCTTCCAGATAAGATAGTGATTGACATAATTCTCTAGTCACCATCACCAAGTTAGTAGAACTTCGTGATGAACTATAATATGCAAAGGGATAACGGAAACAACTCCCAAGCTCTTCGTGATGCTGAAATCAACGAAGGTAGAAATCAAGAAAAACATCAAGTGTTGATGGTTGACAAGATCACTAGTTTCAAGAAAAGGGCAGAGGGAAGAAGGGGAACTTCAAGAAGAACAGCAAGCAAGTTGCTGCTCAAGTGAAGAAGCCCAAGTCTGGTCCTAAGCCTGAGACTAAGTGCTTCTACTGCAAAGGGACTGGTCACTGGAAGCGGATCTACCCCAAGTGATTGGCGGAGAAGAAGGATGGCAAAGTGAACATAAGTATATTTGATATACATGTTATTGATGTGTACTTTACTAGTGTTTATAGCAACCCCTCAGTATTTGATACTAGTTCAGTTGCTAAGATTAGTAACTCGAAACGGGAGTTGCAGAATAAACAGAGACTAGTTAATGGTGAAGTGACGATGTGTGTTGGAAGTGGTTCCAAGATTGATATGATCATCGTCGCACACTCCCTATACTTTCGGGATTAGTGTTGAATCTGAATAAGTGTTATTTGGTATTTGCGTTGAGCATGAATATGATTTGATCATGTTTATTATAATACGGTTATTCATTTAAGTAAGAGAATAAATTGTTGTTCTGTTTACATGAATGAAACCTTATATGGTTACACACCCAATGAAAATAGTTCGTTGGATCTCGATCGTAGTGATACACATAATCATAATATTGAAACCAAAAGATGCAAAGTTAATAATGATAAGTGCAACTTGTTTGTAGCACTGCCGTTTAGGTCATATTGGTGTAAAGCGCATGAAGAAACTCCATACTGATGGGCTTTTGGAATCACTTGATTATGAATCAGTTGATGCTTGCGAACCATGCCTCATGGGCAAGATGACTAAGACTCTGTTCTTCGGAACAATGAAGCGAGCAATAGATTTGTTGGAAATCATACATACTGATGTATGTGGTCCGATGAATATTGAGGCTCGCGACAGGTATCATTATTTTCTGATCTTCACAGATGATTTGAGCAGATATGAGTATATCTACTTGATGAAACATAAGTCTGAAACATTTGAAAAGTTCAAAGAATTTCAGAGTGAAGTGAAAAATCATCGTAACAAGAAAATAAAGTTTCTACGATCTGATCGTAGAGAAGAGTATTTGAGTTACGAGTTTGGCCTTCAGTTAAAAACAATGTGAAATAGTTTCACTACTCATGCCACCTAGAACACCACAATGTAATGGTGTGTCCGAACGTCATAACCGTACTTTATTAGATATGGTGCGATCTATGATGTCTCTTACCGATCTACCACTATCGTTTTGGGGTTATGCATTAGAGACAGCTGCATTCACGTTAAATAGGGCACCATTTAAATCCGTTGAGACGACACCGTGTGAACTATGGTTTGGCAAGAAACCCAAGCCGTCGTTTCTTAAATTTGGGGTTGCGATGCTTATATGAAAAAGTTTCATCCTGATAAGCTCAAACTCAAATCGGAGAAGTGCGTCTTCATAGGATATCCAAAGGAAACTATTGGATACACCTTCTATCACAGATCCGAAGGCAAGACTTTTGTTGCTAAATTCGGAAACTTTCTGGAGAAGGAGTTTCTCTCGAAAGAAGTGAGTGGGAGGAAAGTAGAACTTGACGAGGTAACTGTACCTGCTCCCTTATTGGAAAGTAGTACATCACAGAAAACTGTTTCTGTGACACCTACACCAGTTAGTGAGGAAGTTAATGATAATGATCATGAAACTTCAGAACAAGATACTACTGAACCTCGTAGATCAACCAGAGTAAGATCCGCACCAGAGTGGTACGGTAATCCTGTTCTGGAAGTCATGCTACTAGATCATGATGAACCTACGAACTATGAAGAAGCGATGGTGAGCCCAGATTCCGCAAAGTGGCTTGAAGCCATGAAATCTGAGATGGGATCCATGTATGAGAACAAAGTATGGACTTTGGTTGACTTGCCCGATGATCGGCAAGCAATTGAGAATAAATGGATCTTCAAGAAGAAGACTGACGCTGATGGTAATGTTACTGTCTACAAAGCTCGACTTGTCGCGAAAGGTTTTCGACAAGTTCAAGGGGTTGACTACGATGAGACTTTCTCACCCGTAGCGATGCTTAAGTCTGTCCGAATCATGTTAGCGATTGCCGCATTTTATGATTATGAAATATGGCAGATGGATGTCAAAACTGCATTCCTGAATGGATTTCTGGAAGAAGAGTTGTATATGATGCAACCGGAAGGTTTTGTCGATCCAAAGGGAGCTAACAAAGTGTGCAAGCTCCAGCGATCCATTTATGGACTGGTGCAAGCCTCTCGGAGTTGGAATAAACGTTTTGATAGTGTGATCAAAGCATTTGGTTTTATACAGACTTTCAGAGAAGCCTGTATTTACAAGAAAGTGAGTGGGAGCACTACAGCATTTCTGATAAGTATATGTGAATGACATATTGTTGATCGGAAATAATGTAGAATTATTCTGTAAAGCATAAAGGAGTGTTTAAAAGGAGTTTTTCAAAGAAAGACTTCGGTGAAGCTGCTTACACATTGAGCATCAAGATCTATATAGATAGATCAAGACGCTTGATAATTTTTTTTTTCAATGAATACATACCTTGATAAATTTTTGAAATAGTTCAAAATGGAACAGTCAAAGAAGGAGTTCTTGCCTGTGTTGCAAGGTGTGAAATTGAGTAAGACTCAAGACCCGACCATGGCAGAAAATAGAAAGAGAATGAAAGTCATTCCCTATGCCTTAGTCATAGGTTCTATAAAGTATGCCATGCTGTGTACCGGATCTATTGTATACCCTACACTAATAGGCATGGGAGTACAATAGTGATCTAGGAGTAGATCACTGGACAGTGGTCAAAATTATCCTTAGTGGAATAAGGATATGTTTCTCGATTATGGAGGTGAAAAAAAAAGGTTCGCCGTAAAGGGTTACGTCGATGCAAGTTTTGACACAGATCTGGATGACTCTAAGTCTCGATCTAGATACATATTGAAAGTGGGAGCAATTAGCTAGAGTAGCTCCATGAAGAGCATTGTTGACATAAATATTTGCAAAATACTTACGGATCTGAATGTGACAGACCCGTTGACTAAGATTCTCTCACAAGCAAAACATGATCACACCTTAGTACTCCTTGGGTGTTAATCACATAGCGATGTGAACTAGATTATTGACTCTAGTAAACCCTTTGGGTGTTGGTCACATGACGATGTGAACTATGGGTGTTAATCATATACAAATATGAATATTGGTGTTAAATCACATGGCGATGTGAACTAGATTATTGACTCTAGTGCAAGTGGGAGACTGAAGGAAATATGCCCTAGAGGCAATAATAAAGTTATTATTTATTT